>NC_140296.1:161450583-162121482 GCF_964211825.1 Aythya ferina
CTAGTGATGAGCTCTGTTACTTGTCTTCAGCCACTCAAACTTTGTGCCATTTGGGTTAAAGTCTTCTACCAAATGCCATCTACCAGAATGTTCTCATCAACTAAGTGCTGTAGTGCTACAGGTGTGTATGCAGTACAAAACATACAAGCTCCAGAAACGTTTTGGATAATCAGTTAAAGAATAAGAATATTCCATTTCAAATTGATGTCACACAGGAAGGATGCTTTCTGACAAAACTAATTCACCCTTTGCCCTTACACACATACTCTCTGTTAAGAAGATGCATATAAATATACCTTCCAGATGCATTACAGAAGGTGGACTACACCTCCATTCAGAGTCCTTGAACTGTAAAGCAATCCAGATAAGTTCCCCAGCCCAAACCTTCAGCGTAATAGAAAACAATATCTTTGCAGAATGCTCACAAGTGGAGCTCTGCAAATCTTGTTTCCCAAGAAGTAAAACAAACCCATTGCAGTATTAACAGGTAATATGACATTTCAGAGCAGCCTTACTAAAATCTAAACTAACATATGCCTACTGGATTCTTGTCTGTGGACGATAATACCAGAACTCAAATAAATATTGTAATCATTTTAAACCTTGATTACAGTCCAATTACTGGAATATCTAGAATCTCTCCTGCAGGCCTGAAGTTTCTATTCCCTTCTGCCATCACTACTTTTTCCAGAATTCAAACAGACAACAATAAAACTGCCTCTTTTCAACTACTTATGTCTGCAATTTAATGAGCTTTCTGTCCCTAGCTTCCAAGTTTCACTGCCTGAAAATGTACTGTCAAGTTAGAAGGGAGTCCACTTTGTCAGAGCTTCAAGAAGTAGAAAAGCCTGTACAAACATTTTATTATTTTATTTTGATGAACTACCTCAACTTTTATCGTTTTTCAGATTACAGAAAACCACAATCGACATTTTTCTTTTTGAGGAACTGCTGTGTAGAGAAGAGAGACAGAGATTGCTATGGTGTCAACGTAATTTCTGAATGCATCACACAATCTTTTGTTATATGTCAAAAGCATAAACAAAAACACTCCATGTGTCATAGTCTACAAAAGATATCAGGTTTTATAGCATAATAATGCATGACAGCTCTCTTAATACTCCTGATAATTCAGTAATTATGTAAATACCTCCATATTTGATTACACAGATTCACAAATGTCATTTAAGTTTGTGAGCCAAACTCAGACTGCTCTGTGTGTGAATGCAGCAACATGGAAACCTTTAGTGTGAACTTGGCTATGCCAGTTTTCATACTGCTGGACGAGATCCTCTGATCACTGCAGTAATGTGTGACAAAAAGTGATTTGAAGTCACTTTTTCATAGTTATGATCCCCTAATCCTCAGTTCGAGTCTGTAGGATGTGGAGATGCCTCAGGGCTGAGCTAAGCTTCGACCACCCACTCCCTCCCACAAGCATGGAGATCCAGACCATTGTCTCATCCTCTTCAGCAGGGTCCTATGCTGAGATGGGGAGAGCAGGAATGGGAGGAACAACATGAAGATGGATGGTGAGATCTGCCTTGGAGATCATCATCTGCAGGGATACTCTTCGCACACTCCAGTAAGGTAGCTCCACCTCTCCTTCACCCATGGAGAAGTGCAAAGGCACCATGGCAAAAGCTTAGGACTTTGTCTTTGGAAATGGTAGACATTTTTGCTTGCTAATACCACCTCTCCCAGAGAATCTGATTTGTATAGACTACTACATTCCTAATAAATGCAAGTACTGCTTCAAGAATGTTACTAGTTTTTAACTGGCTCCCTCACCCTCTTGGTTACGTCATCACTGTATTAGGATAAACATAACAGGGTTGTAACCAGAACTGGTTGTGGTGGCTGAAATAAGATACTCTAAAGAAAAGATTTTTATAAATGTGACACATCAGCCCCCTAGCAATAGGAGAAACAGCAGATATAGCTTCTGTATAATGCATGAACACAGGATTACTTCCATGAATCAACAGTTTTGCATTAAACTATAAAATCATCAACGTACACAGATAACTAAAAGCAAGGATTGTACCTCCAGAGCTATAATGAGATTATGAAGGTCAAATAACAATCCCATTACTTGTGTTACATAACTCAAAATAGGGTGCATGTCAATGCAAGAAAATGGAAAGGTGACTGCCCTTTTGTATATATCAACTACTTTGATTCAGATTGTTTCTTTTATAGTAATTCTGTTCTAATTACCTTTAGCAAAATATTTTTTCTTACATGAAGTTCTAATACCATACAGCAAGAAAGTCATTTTCTAAAAAAAATCTGTGCTATGCTCTGCAGATAAAAAGGGGCTCTTATTTCACAAAATCCCAGTGCAGATTAAGCAGCCTCAGACACCAAAAAGCAGCAGGCTGGGGAATCTCTTCTCGGTCAAACAAGCCACTGCCCTCAGCTACTGTGGGCAGACTCCAACAAGGCATTAGCAAGTCATAGGGTACAACACATGCATGATGCTGCACGACATCAAGGGTCAGCAGAAAGGGTAGTTTTTCCTCACTTGTGAGAATAATTAGGAAAGTATTTCATTAGAAATACAGAAGCTTCACAATTTACTGTCAACTACAGCAGTCTTTGGTATACACAATAACAAAGAAAATATCATCTAAATTCAGTCAAGTATTATTTAAATGGGAAAAAATGATTATTTAGGGGACTATGACTTGCTCTTTACTTTGTGCTTTAAATTGTCTTTATTTTTTAATGAACATTGCCAATAGTCTGATTGTAGAAGCATAGTCCTGAAGTACTATCCTTAAATATCAAGACCAAAGGATTTCAACAAAATTTTCAACCTAGGAAGGTCACTTGCTTGTAGATATAGTAGAACATGGCATATTTAATGAAAGATAGCTCAAAAGGGAAAATCAACAATTTACAGCCCAGCTTTCCAAATTAGGATTGCCTAAATTCAGTTTCCTGTTTCTACAAGCAGCATTTACAGAGATGAATATCAACTATAATAATGCTTTCTCTAAAGGCATCTCTCCCTTTGAAAATCACATATTGAATTATGAACTTTAGAGCCTAATTTTTAGGCAACAAAGATTAAAAACACTGGTCTCAAGCTTTCCTGTTCAACATTTCATCTTCTCAGAAGCTCTAGCCTATTAACTGGACAATGCAAATGAATCAAGAACTAAATACAATCACACCAAAAGAGGCATCTCTAGAAAGAATCTATAGGGTTTCTATCAGTGTTAGTGCTCCCATACTAGAGATAGCAATAGGGGGATGCTCACTATTTTCAGAGCAGCATTTCAGGAGCTCCCCAAACATTGATTTACTGCAATGGTAAACGAACCCACTCATTTTAAAAATGTTATTGCTTGTCCTTCTTCCCAGTATTCAGGAGGATTACTCCTGACAAAGTACATGGGACACAGTCTTCAGCCTGCATACTCAACAAAATCAACAGCGCTATGACACTTTACACCAGCTGAGAACCTTGTTTGTAAACTTTGAGTGTAACCCTTTGGGGTAGATGATGCTTTCCTCTCCTGCCCTATGTACACTTGTACATATATATCATCACTGCACAACTACCACTTAGTCCCGGACAGCTCTGTAAAGAATAAAAATGGCTACAGCAAGCCTTAGAGAGGGAGCAGGAATGGGCACAGCAAACGTTAGAGCTGGAATGGGTGTATTTAATTCAGGTCAACCCAAAATGGCATCCTTTGGCAGTTGGAGGGCGGTGGTGGTATGTAATGCTTGTGAAATGAACATGATGCGGACACCGCCACACAAGTACTGTGTTGTGACTGCGACTAATGCATGTGCAAAGTATTTGAAGGACAAGTGTGGAGCTGAGATGGTTGGCTGCAGACAACAGTTTAGAAGCACTCAAAAATAAAACACAACCAACAACCCAAAGATATTATCAGCAGAATCCAGCTGGAAAACCATAGTTGTCATATTTAGTACTCTTTCTATGCTTTCATGCTTAAAATGCAATGCTGCGGTATTCAGACAATATCAAAGATTTATTGCCATTTTGCATGGGAACGTAAAACTCATATGGACAGTCAAATAATTAAATTAATAAGCATTGGGTAAACCCCTATAAAATGTGAGCACCACATATTTTCAAACCTGTGAGTACCTGTTACACTTAGTATTTTAACTGTGAGGTTTAAAAAAAAAAAGATAAGATTTGGAAGTCTCTTTATAATGTGTCTTCTGTAGAGCCAATCTTTGCTTCAAGATACCTGAGCTGAGCATAACACAGATTAGGATTGAGACGTACTTGCAAAGATCTATGAAAAACCTTGTATCTTGTTTCTTGCTAGTGCTAAGAGCAGGAACGCTGAGTTTTTAAATAAAAATAACAACTTGCATTCAGTTTTGTAATGGCTTCAGTAAAAATACAAATGAGTCATGCAATACATCCCCTAGGTTTTGCTACAGAATTTTTCTGTGTGACAATTCACTCCAATACCCACTTACCTCGGTGGTGATTTATAAATATTAGTACAGAATGTTTTAGTTCTATGTATTTTTATCATATAATAATAATGCAGGTGTTTCACAAACCAATTGGGTATTCATTAATAATGAGTTTGCCAGGTGACTGCATGATTAACAAAGTAACACTTTTTCCAGATTTCAGTTATATCTGAAATCATACCTGATAAATAAAAACATTACAAAGCATGACAATGGTATAACAGCTCTCTGATTATGGGATCTTCCAGTAGATACTTGGACAGTCTTCAGTTACCTTGAATTTTAAGTACATCAACAATTTGCAAACTGACAAATACCCAATATATTTATTTATGCAATAAGTGACATTATCTAAAACTTTATATAACAGTATGAAATTGCTATATTATTTCTACAATCACTTTTTATAAATCTATTTAAAGTTATAACTTTCGTACCAATTTCATTTGGGCAAGACGAAGCCTAAAAACAGTCAGATGAACATACATTATATCTGTAAAATGTGTATATTTATAGTTATTCCTTATATCCATGTACATTTTAGTATTACATAATAAATCTCGATGAACACTGGAACTGACTTCGCATTTTCTTATATTAGGAATAATTACATCCAACCATTTTTGTGGCTTACCAATTTACCAGTGGTTTTAGAGTCATTCACAATACTCAAAAATAAAAAGGTATTAAGTGTAATATGGTGTTCTTCACTGCACAGATACATGATGAAGAAATAAATGATTTTCAGTATAGCCTTGTACAAAAGCCATATATTCTCACTGAAATCTTTGCCAAAGCTTAACTTCAATGTATAAGGAACCTCATATGTGGTAAGGAATACATGCAAACACCTAGCAGCATTGAAGGTCTGACTCCACAATGCAGTCAAGACCAGTCAACTAAATGAAGATGTTCCATGATCATCCACAGTCAGACAAGCAGAAAAAGTATTTATCACCTTCAAATTTTACTACATTTAAATGTACTAAAAAACCTAAATGTGTATTCCCTGCTGCAGAGAAGCACTTTCTGGAAAAAGTACTTCAGAAATTAAACAATGGGCTAAAATCTGCTGTCAGAAAGGTAAAACTCCCTGCTGACTTCATTTGTTATTACTGCAGCTACCATTAAATTTACCCTTTTTACATTAGCAAAACTTAAAGTGTTCTAAACAACAATAAAACCTATTTAGATCTTTGCTGACTGCAGGAACCAGGGACAGAAAGAAGAACAAGCCTCATGCATATCACCTTGGATTTCCTACACCAAAAATCTGTAAGAACATAAGCAAAGAGGTACATCATATCTTAACATGTCCCAGTTCATGTTTTCATATGTTTCTAATAAGAGCAAACTCCACAAGTAAAAATCTAGGATAAAATTTCCTCCTCAAGCTTTTTAAGACCTTCTTTGCTCACCAGACACATATTTCTGGCATTTGTGGTAATCACATAGCATGTGTAGTACACTTAGAAGAACCAGGATGGTTGTAATTACTTAGTTCTCAACTAGCTGAAACTGGTTTTCCCAAAGGAAAACCACGCATTTTGGTAGTTTAGCAAGGAATCACACAAGTCTTGAAAATGATTTAAATGTCTACATGGGGAAAAAATTCCAAATCTGAACCATCTATAACGTGAAAATGCTCCAGTATTGAACACCAATTTATAATATTGAACAAGAGCCATCAAGCAACAGACAAGCCAGAGACTTTAGAAGATCTTCAGAGCTACTGTCCTTGCTCATTACCTCTTTCCTGAATCTAGCTGCATTTCAGCCATTTGACTTTAACTTGATCTCAGTTCTCATATATTGGCATCTGAGTCCTACTGAAAAGGAGACAAAGGCCCGGATATCATCATTTCACTGTAACACAGCAGCCTGAATGTTCCTGCAGTTTCTGTAGAGGTATCACAAAGACACAGTCCATTGTGAAAACCCACAGGAATGGGGCAGGCAAGGACTATGAAGACATTGGTTGACTTTAAGAATGACGTTGCAGAGATTCTCCTCAGTCAACTGAGGAGCGATTAGAAATAATCCATTACTAGGAGGCTGATGGTGGTAACTAAGGAATGGAGTTAGAGGTGGTCCTGGTTTTTCCCTTTGTGCTTAGAATACTTCCAATTCTGACAATAAGAACAGCTTCCATTCGCTGGTCCATGAGGTCTGAGAGAACTTCTCATCTCAGAATCACTGTTCTTTTTCCAAGAAAGAGAGGCTGGCTCTCAAACAATTTACATTTGGTTAATGATTGGTTAACACTAGCATCATCATTCCCTTACGCGAGGCACAATGATTGTTATCTGCAGCTAACACGAATTTGGGCACACATACCCACCGCAATATTGCAAGACACTTTAGAGAAACTCGTGGGGGGTGATGAATGTCAATGAGATTCTTTCCTTTCTTTTACGCTATGCTCAAGCTGATGAGAATGAATCAAACACAAATTATTACATATATCTCCTTTTGAAATAATAAAAAAAAAAGTCTTTGGAGAGGAAAAAATATTTCCTAGTTGCAGGACCTTCAGAAAAATGCATTGCTCCAGAGTACATAAATGGAATGGCAGGAAAACAAGCAAACAAACAAACAACAAACAAACAAACAAACAAACCAGGTATCTCCTCATCTTCTCCCAGAGAAATATCTGACCCTATGCAAAAGCAACATGACCACTGAAATTCCCCCAGCAACTCTGCATCATCTCTACATGTAATCCGTAAACCAAAATGACCTCTGAGAGGTCAAGGTTCAAATAAAGAAGCAGATGCATAGTTTATAGAAAGAAACTGTTGAGAATAAGGTATGTGAAGATTTTGAATATACGAAGATTTTTGAATCTCAGTGCTCACGGTACTTGTTAACATGCTCAAACGCTACAGAGATTATCACATTTCCTAGCTTCTCTCCTCAAAGGAAAAAAATATACTGAAAGTCTACGGATAGAGACTGCAGTCAGACTATGACAGAAGTGTTTTTCCTAGCTTGATTACCTTGTCAAAGACAGGTTTATCTAGATCATGACCCTTTCATACTAGGAACCAAGACTACTGTCTTGGAGACGAGCTGGCATAGTTGGCACATGGACTAAAAGATCAAACACAAGCAGCCCTCTGCTATTGCCTGCACAAAAAGAAAAAAATACATTGGATTGTAAAGAGTGCCAGGCTGGAACAATTTTCTGAAGGTGTTATTCTCTAGAATTTGACTGTGATTTCTTAAAAATAAGCCTGTAGCTCATATAACTGTGAAAATAACATTGAAAATGTGAACTAGCGTAAACCAACATTTTCCCAAATGTGCAAACAATTGCAAATCATACCTCTCTGCATAAAAAAATTGGCCAGTTCATCAAGACCATTGCTGATTTGGTAGACTAATGTAAATTTTCAACATTTAACAAGCAAAGCATTGTGATAATAGGATTGCCAAGGAAAAGGTCCAGTCCTATGAATGTAACATTGTCTTGCTTAGCATCTGGCAAACAAATACAGACTGGACCCAGAATTATACCATTCACTCATTTCTGTTTTAACTTCCAGTCTGCATGCAGAGTAAAAACTCAGGACCAAGGGCCAAGAGATCTTAAATCCAATTCTTGGCAGTTTCTCAGTCTACTCAATGCAAGGTGGAAGTCTCCTATTATTCATTATGCCCATCACTAACACTTACTGAATAAATACAAAGATCCTTACCAAAACATCAGACGTCCATTCTACAAGAAAGCAAAATCTGTATCCTCCCAATTATTGGAAATAAATTAAAATAAGCATTGCCAACATGGAATTCTCACCTTTACAATATATCTTATTCTCAAAGCGCAAGGCAAATAATGTCTGACCTGGGTCACGGCTCCTTCTTCACGTTCCTCAGTAGTGAAACTCTTACCCAGAGTCAATCTGCCTTAGTTTCTACTAAGTTTGCTGCAGTTTTCAACAGACAGTATCTTCATTGCCAGCTCTGTTCCTAATTTTCCCATCTTCTAACCTCCCTTTTCAACTCCATGTGCCCAATTCCACATAGATATGTCATTTCCCCCTCTGCAGAAAAACGTGCTAAATGAAAAAGCATCAAGCCCTTAGCTTTGTAAATTTATTTCAGGGTACTGCATTTAAATGCCTTCTAAATAGAATGAATAGGCATAGTGTATTTTAATTTGCCTTCTTACTAGATACATTTCTCTCTACCCACCTCTCACATCTCCTTTCTCTGAAGAATAAAATAAAGAAGTTCACCTTTACTACAAAAAGCAGAGTTTACTTTGAATACATCAGCGAATTCTTGCAATTTTAACCTGCCAACCACTTGCACAAATCCTTGAAATAGAACTTCTCAGGTGTGCAAGGTCAGAAGGGTCTCTGAGTGACCACATGAGCGCAGCTGCTATTACTTATATACACATACTAATAAAAGAACAGAGCTTTTAGCGAACAAGTCTTGCTAGACCAAAATTCATCAGTTAAAATCCCTTACGCTCCATGCTTTTCATTGTATTATGGAGATTTTTAGGATGCTATCAGAACGGAGTTTTAGCCCATCACAGTAATTACCACTCTGCAGGATCAAGGTTTCCTACCTGGCAAAAAAGTATCAACTTTACAGGAATACTTATAACGTGTATTCGTACTTATTGATGATAAAGCCCCTATTATCATGCAATTGGATCTTATTCCATTGACTTTTTTTTTTTTTTTTTTTTTTTTTAAGCAGGTTATTGTATTTTACATTTTGGCATATACAAAACATGACAGCTTGATTCTTAATGCGTATTTAAACAAGTTACTATCTGTCACATCGGGGTCTGCTTCATCACTACTCTGTGGCTCACTTGGAGAAGAAGTTAAGATGCTCTCTAAGGAATCGTTACGATACACCACGCCAGTGATCCCGCCGCAGACGGACACCGGAGTTTTCCTCATTACCGCCGGTGCTGCCGAGGACGGCCTGGAGCACACCTTGATTTCGCGCATGTGGGCAAACACCGCCAATGATCCCAGCGAGAGCAGGAGGCATTTTGCAAGGCACATGGCAACACGCCTTAGCCCACATGTTAAAAAGCCTGTCGAAAAGCCTTCCTGCACGTGTGCGGTAAATTGCGTGCCAAAGGAAACTGTCAGGTACCGCTTCTGCCTCCCCTAATACCGGCGGCGCCTTCTCGCCATACGGTCCAACAACTGTCCGCAAAGATGCGCTGCTCCAACGCGAGCCTCCCGAGACACCACCGCGCGCACCACGACCCCGCACGCTTCTGCTTCGCATCCCCCCTTATTCCCCTTTTATTTTTATTTTTTGGTGGCCGTCCGCAGCGCTCCGCTCCGGACCCTCAGCCAGCACACAGGAACGGCCGCGGTGCCGTGAAGCCGCCACCTCGCCCGGGACAAGTTTCGGACGGCGGGGCGCGGGCGAGTTGCAGAGCCCCGGAGCCCCGGGCGGTCCCGACGCGCCCCCCTGGCCCCTTCACCGCCCTTCCCGAACCCCTCTCGCCGCCCTCCGGCTCCCCCCCGCCGCCCACCGGCGCTGAGTGCGTCTCGGGAGGAGGGAGCCCACCGGGGCTGCCTCCATCCCCGGCCCCGAGCACCGGCGGGAGGCCGAAACTCCGCCGGCCCCGCCGCCCGCCCCGGGAGCGCGGAGCCCCGCAGCGCCGCCGGCCGGGAGCAGCCACCGCCGCCGCTGGCCCCGGCGCCGGCGGAGGGTGCACCGGCGAGGCCGGGGCTGACATAATCCTGCGAAACCGGCAGCCGCAGCCTCCCGCCCCCACACCCGGGGGTCCGCTGCCGGCGCTCCGCCGCCCCCCGGGGAGGGGGGGAAGGCGCCGCGTCCCCGTCCCCGTCCCTCCGGGCCGCACGGCGGGGCGGGGGCGGCGCCCGGTGGCCCCGTGGCCGCCCCCCCCCGTGTGCGCGCCCGGGGCTCGCCCGGCCCTCCCCTGCCCCCCGGTCTCACCTAGGAACGGCGGCGGCGGCGGCGGGGCTGAGCTGCCGAGCCTGGCGGGGGCGGGGATGGATGGAGGGAGGGAGGGGAGAGAGGGGCTTGGGGGGGGCCCGGCGTGTGCTCGCAGCCGCTACCCCTCGGCGCTCAGCATCCTCCACGCGCCCCGCGGTGAGTCAGGCAGGGAGAGCGCCGCGGAGCCGCGCACACCGGAGCCCCCGCCGCCCTCCCCGTCCAGCAGCAGCAGCCGCCGCCGCGCGCGCCCCCGCCGCTCCCCCCCCCCCCCCCATCCCAACCTTGCGCGGGCGCGGGGGCGGGGGCGCGCGCGCGCTCACCGCGGCTCGGTGCGGTCCCGGCGCCGCGCGGGGCTGCGGCGGGCGGGGAGCTGCCGCGGCGCCTCCCCCCGGCCCCCGCCGTTACTATGGATATGCGGGGCCGGCGGATCCTCCGCGCCCACCCGCGCGGGCGGACCCGGAGCTTGCCCCCCCCCTCCCTTCATCCCCCCGGGGGCCAGGGGAGCCGCCGCGGAGCTCCGTCCCCGCCGCCGGCCCGCGGGCACCTCCCGCTGCTCCCCCGGCAAAACGCATTTTCTTTTTTTTTTTTTTTTTTTTTTTTAACACCAGCTTCTAAATAAATCTTAGCAGGGCTGGGATTCGTGCCGTAATAGGAACAAATAAGCATCCCACAGGATTGTTTACTTGAGTAAGTGCATCCCATTAAGCAGCCGCCGCGCTGCCTAATAAAGGGCACGGAGCGCAGAAGAGAACGCCCCTCCAATTTAACTTCGGGAAATGTCAGAGGACGGAGCCGCACTTTCGGTCCCCCATGGTGGCTCTTATCTCTCACTCTGCTTCCCCGAGGAAGCGAGACACTTGGTGGCTGAGCACATTATCAAGCAAGTTCAGCCCGTTGGGGCCAGATGAAACGTTTTGCCAAGTCAAAAAATTTGACTCCGTCCCGGAAGGCAAAGTGATCCGGTGGCTATGGTTCCTAAGGCAGGTGGCATCACCCTGGCCCGCTCCCAGCAGAGCTATTGGAGCCGCCAGCAGGTGAGATGACCCCCCTGGCTTTGGAGCCACCAAGCCTCAAGGAGAGATAGCTATGCCATCGCCTGTGAAATACAAAGCTTAATTAGAAAGTCAGAGAAAAATTAAGAGTGTCACTGTCTGGGCACAGCTGTACGCAGCAAAGTCACTGTGCTGAAATGTACAGTGCAAGAGGAAGCAAGCCACCAACCGATGTGGAAGCTGCTGGCCTGGTATGCTGCCAAGGCGTGCTTTTGAAGCGCACATGCAGGGCAAGTCCACTGTCTACATTTCTCCAAGACATCACATTGACTGAATGTCGCAACATAATCCACTCACCCTTTCATTCTGCATGCCCAACTGCATACGTTTATACAAAACTTCAAGCATGGGTAGCTTTGTGCTCCAAAGTAACTTTCTCTGGGGCTCTTTCCTGTGTTTGTCCCTCAGAGCTTTCATTAGGTCTTAAACCACCACTAGGCTGAAATTGTCAAAAGCAAAGCTTTCAAGAAGTAAACGATCACACTCATAAATGGCTCACTTTGTTATAAACAGAATTGGTCTTTCAGCCCAGCCTTGCTCTCTCAACAAAAAGCCCCTTGGAGGTGGGCATGTAGCCACCCAGTTCACCAGCTCATAGCAGGGCAGCTGGGCTTGCTCAGGTGCAGTGTGGAACTGACATCGAACACGGCACTATGTCTGTGAGCAAAGACAGCAGAGTAGGTTTTTCTACGAATCACTAATAGCAACTGTTGATTATTTAAGAGTTGAAAGGTTTGCTTAAAGCAGTAACGCAAGCTTCGATATCGTAACTGAGTTTAGTTAACCAGCCCTGACAAATTAATGTTGGGGAACCTTCAGCATTAACTCAAAAGCGCATCGCAGGAAGAGGTTTGGAAAGTTATTTTGATTTTAACTGGAGACTCTGCTTTTTCTCACAGCTTGTTTTTCAATAAAACCTTATAGATGCAGTCTGGTGTTTATGTAGATTTGATATAGTCCATACGGAGACAGACTGAACAGAATACAAAAGTTTAGTTTCATCCCGAATCAGGAGAAAACATAAACATTTTGAAATGTTTCATGAGTAGAATTCCAACGATTTAGACCGTAGGTATGAAAATGACCATTTCTAAACTTTTTTTTTTCCATTGTTTAAAAACATGTTAATGCAGGATAAAGTACTACATCTAAATGGCTTCATTTTTTTGTTCTGACATCAAGGCGGACATTAAAGCAGACAGCTTGGCAGTATTTCCTTAAAATGTTTAATGATGGTTACAAGTTTGTCTAAATTTTTCTGATACCTTGGAGCCATGTCTCTAGCTCTCCAGCTAAGAAGGCTTTCTGCACAGTTCCAGCTCTCTTTGTCCTGGATTGTGTGATCTGCGTTTGTAAATTGAAATCAGATTTTCGCTATAGATGGGATGTGATCCATTAACAGCTTTCTGAATTAGAAGCAATACCTTAATGGAATCTAAGCCAGAGAAGGAACAAGTTAAGGACATCAGCGTGAGCCTGATGTGATGATGGCAGAGTGTGGTAGCCATTTTCTATACCTGCCATAAACTTCATTACCTCCATTGATTGTAACATATTGCAGACTACAGCAGCTCTGCATGAAGAAAGTAAGTGTGTAACAACCAGCAAATCCTAGGAAAGGATGAAGGTTTCTGGCAAGATGGTGAAATAAAGGGCATTTTTAGAAATATACAAGTTTGGTGAGGAGGCAAACATGAACCCAGATTGTTGGACTATGTTGAGAAGAAAGATCTGCATAATTTCAGCATGAGGTACATCTCCCATTTTGCCACTCTCACCTTCATGGTGCCTGGATTCCTTTTGAATTGACAGCTCTTTCTCTGAGGTCTGTCTGCCTGTAGCTGAGTAGGTGTCATGGCTGTGCCAGCGCTTAGTGAGACATATCTGCACCTGCATGCTGCCACCAGCCAAAGGCAGACATACCTCATGCTCTCACCCTGCTCATGTTTTGGAATCAAAGAGAAGTTTGGCTACCATGGATGCTGACAGGTCCAAATAAGTGAAGATAAAAATAAATGAAGTACTGGACCATTTACCTCTGTTATGTCAGGAAAGTATGGTAGGATACTTCACAGTCTGTTCTGTCAGAGATCTGTTACTATACAGAGAAAAATGTTGCCTCCCTCATGGCCATGAACAGGCCATTTCTTTGGTTAACCTTCTTGGGGATGTTACAGGTTGGGCAGAAATGGGAGTGAGAGGCTGCAGTTTTGGCTTGAGGGCTACTTGGGCCACTGCGTGTTTCAACAAGTGTGGTGAATGTCTTTTCCTAAAGGCAGATTAATAATTTATTTTAGTACCGTGGATCTCGGTAGAAGGGATCAGTTTAAAGAGTTTTAGCAAATACTTTTCAAAGCTCCAAAATCCTAGATATGTATGTCAAGGCCAAACTCTGTGATAGTGTGGTTGGATCTGATCAGATCAGAAAAACATTTTTCTTTTCTTATGAATTCACTGTGCTTTTCATTGAAATGATCAGCAACGTATGCTGATGTGCTGATCGTGGTCATGAAAGCTTGTTTCAACACTTTGTTTATGCTCTCTGTAGATTACTATGAGGAGCTGCTCTGGTGGCCGTGATTTTTCCTGTAGGCAGGAAAGCTAGGCAGCTTGCTTTCTCTTTTACAGCACTGGGACAATCCTGTCAGATTAGTTGTTCTTTTTTATGAATGGCTTCAGAATTATTTCACTGCAAACTTCCTCTGCAGTGGGCAATTTGTGGGCCTGGTTCTCTTAGCTGTTGTGATGCTGCAGGGAAACTCATAGGTCTGAAAAGATGGAGAAAGGTGGATACCATGTTATTCTTCTAACCTGGCAGCATTTTAGGATAAGCAGCAGTGACTTTACCAGAGTGTATTAAAAAAAAAAAAAAAAAAAAAGGATTCAGGAATCCTAAGATGACTAGGGCTAGTTGTTAACTAGCCTCATGGGAGAAGCCTATCATTATGACATTTGTATAAATCAAAAAATATCTGACCAGCAGGGTAGCAATCTGAGGAAGTCTCCACTCCTGGCTAAAATTAGATCTGCTTTCCTATGCTTGTTTTTCTAGCTATATGCACCTTAAAATCATTATGGAAACCACTTGTAGGCAAAAACATCGATGACCATGGACTCTAGACCCAAGTATGGGTCTATGTGAAAGTAATGGAAACACCTAATACAAATGCAATGTCAGAAGTTGGAGAGTTAGGGTCATCAGATTATATTAGATTATTTTTGGAGAAGGATCATTATTCATCTATAGCAAAAAAGACCACATTAAAGAAAGAAAACAGTTATCACATCCACAGAGTTTTTCACATCCCTTATTTCCCAGTCTCAAGACAACACTATCACCACACTCCAATGAAGAAGTAAAAACAGACTTAGATTTGCAGCAAAATGGCCTCTAGCAGTTACTTTTCCTACTGACAAACAATGTTACACATATATTCAGGGAAAATATCTGTTAGAACAAAGTGATGAAATTTGTTTGCTACTTAAAATTCATTGTTAAAAAACATCTAGTTAAATTCATACTGAAAATTTTTAGTCATAGAAAATTATTATCCTCTAGTAATAAAGTTTATTCTGTGAAATTAAGTCAAAGCAGCTTCTTTTTAGCAAAAATTAACAGTATTATATTCTGATTGTTCAAATAATTTCTTCTAATAAAGTTTGTGCTATTTTTTTTCTAAAATGTTCTGCCTTATAACTTGACTCTTTGCTAGAGATAAGTATTTGCTAATTTAAACTGCTTTAGTGATACAAGATAAAATTAATTCTTGTAGGGAAAAAATCTTCAATAAAAGCAAGATAAAATTATTTTAAAGTTTGTAAGAGAACTGTTTTTACATTCCTTTCTCAGATTCACATTAATTGATTTCGAATTCCCTGAACAGGGACCAAACAGATTGTCTCCATAACATACGTTACTGTAAGTACACATGAGCATAATAATATTCAGATATTGAAGTAAATACTTGCATAGGTATGTTTACTAAGCAAGAAAATCATATTGTGAAACCAGTAGATAAAAAAATATCATTGGAAAATTTTAGTAGCAAATTATACTTTCAAAATAAGATGCCAATAGACCCTGTACCTAAAGTTGAGTATCAAGTTGAGAAAGAAAGCAGAGGAGAGGGATTTCTACAAACAAGAGTTGCAAAAGTCTGTTATTGGACTTACGTACCACACATGGTCCTTAAAGAAAATTAAACTTGCAAGAAAGACCGCACTTGGAAAAACATATGTACCTAATTCTTATGGTATATAAGTTGACAGAGACTGTAACTTCTAATAGTGCTGTAATAGATCAGGGCAAAAGGATCTAACTGAAAAAGAGATGAAAAAGCTGTACTAGCTTGGGTAGGAAGCAAGGACTTAAGTTTAAAGTGAGGAGGAGTAAGGAAGTTGTCATCTTTTGAACACAAAGACAACTCACAGAATGCTGTTTTAAGCAGGAAAGTCTCCTGGGAAAATTATTGCCAGTCCTGCAAGCTGGTTTTATTTTCAGCTCTGGGTCAGCACTCAGCGGATGGGATCTTGCTGTATAGGACAAACCCTTCTGATTGCTTTCCCTGAGGAGAAAACTTAAGAACTAGAAAGAAATCTAGCTATTATACTAATAACAGAATTGTCTTTATATATTTCGTTTACTTCCAGTCTCATAATTAGAAGCTCAAGATCCTATCTTTCAGAATAAATCTTCATTTTGATTTTTTTTTTTCTTAAACTTGTACAGAGTTGAAGAGAAGTCCATAGAAGTTGACAAATTTGGCCTATACAGCCTATTTGGAAATAGCAATCCAAAGACGTGTGGACCTGGAGTTACTGCAGGATCCATACTCAAAGAGATAACTGGGGCTATCTTCTGAAACTGCTGGAAGCTCTGCAGGAGCTCATGCTGCAGGCTGCTGGGGTTTTGTAAGGAATTTCAACAACAAACAGATTACATTTCTTTTAACCAGCATCAGTCAAAGACATCTAAGATCTGAATAAGACTTGAATGCATGAATGGAGATAACTCGTTCAGACAGGTTGACACATCTGGTTCTCATCGTCTGAGAACTACTTAGTACCTGAGTGCCAAAGGAAGGAATAAATACAAACCACTTTAACCTTGACACCTTTAGATAAGATGTCACGAAATGAGCTGAGCAATTCCTGGGGATGATGGTGGTTATACAGTCACAGAATCATAAAGGTTGGAAAAGACCTCCAAGGTCATCTGGTCCAACTGTCCCCCAATCACCGATGTTACTCACTAAACTATGTCCCTAAGCACCAGGTCCAACCTTTTCTTAAACACCCCCAGGGTCGATGACAGTGGTTTCCCTGGGAAACCTGTTCCAATGCCTAACCACTCTTTCTGAGAAGAAAAGTCTCCTAACTTCCAACCTAAACCTCCCCTGGCACAACTTGAGGCCATTCCCTCTTGTCCACATGCTAGTTATTTGGGAGAAGAGGCTGACCCCCAGCTTCCCACAACTTCCTTTCAGGTAGTTGTAGAGGGCAATAAGGTCTCCCCTGAGCCTCCTCTTTTCCAGACTAAACAATCCCAGTTCCCTTGGCCTCTCCCCACAGGATTTGTGTTCCAGAGCCTTCACCAGCTTCATAGCCCTTCTCTGGACATGCTCCAGGGCCTTGATGTCCTTCTTGTAGTGAGGGGCCCAAAACTGAACACAGTACTCAAGATACAGCCTCACCAGAGAAGAGTACAGGGGGCGATCACCTCTGTGGTCCTGCTGGCTATACTGTTTCTGATACAAGCCAGGATGCTGTTGGCCTTCTTGGCCATCTGGGCACACTGCTGGCTCATGTTCAGTCAAGCATTAACCAACACTCCTGATCCTTTTCCTCTGCACAGCTTTCCAGCCACTCAGCCCCAAGCCTGTAACATGAAATATTTGTAAAGACAGTTTATCTGTAAGCAGAAGACAGCACAAGGGAGTTCTTGAGACAATACAAGTTTTAGGCCTTTCCATTTTGCTTATTTCACTAAACCAATACAAAAATCAGGAGACCGCAACCCAAATTGATACAAAAATAATTTCTAAAAGTAACTTTTTTTAGGTTTCTACAAATAGTTTTCTGAAAGAAAATATAGTTTTCTGAAAGAAACTATTTGTAAATTGCTCATATACAATCTAGATTGAAGCCTCTTTAATGTTTCTGTACAGAATATCCATATGTCTATAAAGTATAATCTGATTTATGGTAGGTAAATGATTCTAGAAATCATTAAAAGAAACAGAAGTTTTGGAAAAGTACATAGAAACATTTTATTCCTGTGACCATGATGGTTTTTCTAAGTTTGACTAACTAAAAAAGAAAACAAAGATGAATGAATGGATATAATTTAATGAATGATCAGAAGGCAAAGCAATGAAATAGAGTTAAAATCTTGACAAAATTCATAAACTAGAATATTACCTCAGGACTGTAGAATAGAATCTTTGCCTCCTTATTATCAGATAATAATCCAAACAGGGAACCATGAATGAATGTACATGAATGTTTGTGTGTATGTTTTCTGGAGGAGAACAGAAGCAGTTATATGGTCTTGAACAGAAGTAAGGAGACACGTGGTTTATCAGCCTGACTATCTTTGTGTAAAAGAAGAAAGCATGAAATAAAAGTTGCTTTGTTCTATTGTTTTCCTGTAAATATATTGTTTTAAAAACCTGCCATTCACAGCAGAAGGAATAATTGAGTTAGACAGCTAGTTGAAAAATATGACTTTTTTGCTGAATTGAAAGTAATCTGAGATAATCTGAAAATACCATGAGATGATCAGCTCAGTAAAGAAAGAAAACTTCCTTTGACTTTGGAAATGCACAGAGAAGATAATGGAACACTACTTTTTTTTTTTTTTTTTTTTTTTTTTTAATGGTACTGTATTAAATGGTACTGTAAGATGGTTTGTTTAAAAAAAAAAGTTTAATTCTGAATATTTGTATTGGTGTCAAATGCCATGCTGCATAATAATTACTGCATTATAATGGTGGTCATAGTATGTTGGCAATATACAAATATTAGATGCAAATGGTCTATTTCTGAGACTCTGCAGTGTAAAATTGGTCGATATACTATTAACAGATTCATAGATGGTTTATAAAGTAGAGTGATCAGAAAGAGTCAGAAGAGGATCAGAAGATAAGCAGGAACATTAATAACCAGCCTATTCAGATATCCTAAATTACTGATAGACATGGTTGCTTCTCAGTTAACACATTTCACTAAAAATATTGAATTTACAGTTGGAAAATCTAGTTGAAGCATTTTGTCCTGGGAGGATGTATTTTGAATAAGTAAAACAAAACAAAATACTCCATTTAAATCACTTTTTCTTTTTCAAGTCAACTTTTTCAAGTCAATAAAATACAGAAACTGAGTATCTTTCCAAACCAGTGACTTTCTCATGGGATCAATGATTAAGATTTATTTATTTTCCCAGAAGGGTAAAGTCCCTCAAGGTCTGATTTCCACTACAGCATGAGATTCCTTCTGAACAAATATCATGGTCAATCAGAGAACTCAATAGACTACAGACTATTATGAAATATTTCTGTGGAGAGTGATCCCACAAGAAAATGAGTACAGCAGGCTTCTAAACTACATTGCTACAATTTTGTTTTGATTGAAATTTCAAAACAAATATTTGGCTATGTCCAAATTAAATTATTTCAGAATATTTTCTCCATTAAATATTTCTGTTGTTTCAGTTGCTCACTATGATTCAGAGTTAAAAGAAAATTTAAATTATGGAATATTCACAGGATGAAGATTCCATAATTTAATCAGTTTAAGATGAAAATTTTGAGTTTGAGAAAATAACAAAAGGTCAAGATATGTTATAAAAATACAAAACCACAGTAATGACTCTGAAAATACCTGTTAGAGCAGGAGGGATTGCTATATATTAAATGCAAAGCAAAGGTACTATGACCTGTAATTCTCTTCTCAGGGTCAAATATAAATTGATCCTACATTAATAGTTCACCCTGCTGCAAAAGAGATAAAATTGTTATTTTGCTGTATTAAGATACTGGCATTTCATTCCTAAGAATTTATGGCAAAATGATTCTATGATCATTTAAGATGATCATAGGAACACTGGTATAGAAGAAAGGCCATAATGTATATACTCCTGGGCTAATCAGTACATCATCTCTTTCTTGTCCATGGTTATGCCCGACTGCCACCAGGAGAATTTCAGAACTCTCTCAACTGCTGTCTCTCTTAACATCACTCCCGGCTGTCTCTCTTAACATCACTCCTTTGCCTTCAAATTGTCCTTTCCCTTCTCCTTGTTTGTTGTGTCCTCTTTAAGCTCAGATATTATTTTTCATACCCTCTGAAAAAACTCAACCCAAGTACTGAGCAAGATGGCTATGCAGTACTCGACACTGATTAAAAGAACAAAGCACTGTCTAGCGACACAGTGTTTAAAAGAGATGCACTCTAGCTAAGGAATTCAGACATTTGGAAAACAAGATCTACATGGGATTAAAGAGTTAAGCAATTTCTATCTCGAGGAAACTGTCTACAAGTAATTAAAGGCACGTCATAAAGTAGGCCATTTTTCTGGATTAATCAAAGACAACTGAGGAACTCATTTAACACATAGAAGAGAAAATTTAGGTTAAACATTGGGAAAGACTGTATAATATCTGAAGAAATATTCGTGCTATCACTAGCTTAAACTGAAAAAACGTTCAAGAAGTCTGATTTCTTGGGGGGATTCAGAAACGATTAAAACTCATGCTTTAGAAGAGAAAGCACCAGGAGACCCCTAGAGGTCATCTAAAGTCCACACAACCCTGTGGCTACCCTAAGCTAAGGCTTTCCCTAAAAGGTGAAAAAAATAGGAGACTGATTTACCCCTTTGCATTGTATGCAATTTCAAACCACCCTCTAGGTGCTAGGTATTTAAACCACCCTCTAGGTGCTTTAGACTTTTACTATTATATATACAAACCATTTATTTTCATAAATGTTTTGCTTCAAATACTGTTACATTAAGGACTTCCATGTAACCTTATAATATAAAGAGAAAATGGTGAGTTATGGGCACGAGTGAATAAAAAGCAGGCTGAAAAGCCAGATTATCAAAGAATAAATTTGATTTTGTAAATAACAACTTTTTCAAGGCTGTAAAGATGCAATAAAAAACACTATAAAATTGAATTGTGTATGACAGTGACTACTTGGTCCCCAGTCTTGTAATATGAATTGCGGTGAGACAATCACACCCAGCATGTTGCAAAGCCCAGTCCCTGCTGACTGGCACTGTATGTTGCATATTTTCATCCATTCAAAAGATTTCTAAGAAATTACTTTTTTATTATTTTATTTTTTAATCTATAGCACTTTCATTTTCTTTGGAGATCTTATGAACTTCTTTCTGACTTCTAATGAGCTTTTGTAGACAATGGGAATATATTTTTTCTTTTGAAATGCTGCCTGCTCTTCCCAAATACATATTAGTCAGTGACAATTTTAGCAATCACTTTTTTTTTTTGTCAAGGTAAAATCTTGTAGATGCTTTAATTCATTATTTTCAAATCGCATTCGTAATTACCTATCCAAATTATTTCTTGAATTCAGCACAGTATTAACTACAAGGGCCAGAAGGGCTGTTAATTAGCTGTTAATTAAATCTGAAGGTCTGATAGTTCTTATACATATAGTTCCAGCATTACATTGACACTCCAAAGTAAGGATGGCAGTAGGAATGAGGAAAGGCCCTCAAAGACAAAAAATCTGTTAGGAGATAAAGATGTCCACTAATTTGTAGTGGGGTGAATGCATGTATCAGAGAGCGGGCTTTTTAGAAAATGGATTTGACTGCCTAGAAGGAATTATAAGCACGACAGCCAGGACAACTCAGATTTTTGTTATTGAAATTCTACCAGATAAAAAAGCATCTCCACAATTAAAAAAATAAAAAAAAATAGAGTTTAGCTGGCTGCCTGACTTAGTTTTGTTCACCTGTTTTGTGCCAGTCTTTGAGTGGTACCAGCATCTTTAGTAAAGACACTAGTACATAACAAACTGCCAATCCAAATATAGGCAGAGAAAAATGTAACTCTTTGGAAATTTATCCTTCTGGGCAGTTTGAAATATTTTTGGTCCAGTAGCCTGAAGTCTACTCATAACTTTCCAGTCCAATACAGTCTCATGTACAGCAGTCAATGGGGTTTGTGTTTCTTTTGTAAACATTTTTCTCAGCCATTCTCTTTCTTTTGTGTTGTTTCAGGCAGAAATGGGTCAAAATCCCTGGAAGCTTGCACCTCTCACCCTCTCACCTCTTCCCTAATGGATACTGTTTTTGTTGTACCCAGCAAAATCTGGACACACTAGAAAGAAACCTCCTTCATTTTCTCCCTCTTCTTTTTTTTTTTTTTTTTTTTTTTTTTTTTTTTTTTTTTCCAGGAGTGCATTGTTTTGATAGTTATTTTTTCCATTTGAATATTGCAAGATTTACTGGTTACAATTTTCATCTTTACCTGTGAATCTATAAAGGCAGTGGCAGGTGGTGATAACAACACAATTGCTTTCAGGGTATCAGAAAAGGTAGCTCTGGGATAATCAGCATTTTGAAGTTGTTTTTCCAATCTGGAGCATGAAATCAAACTGTTTCTGTTTGCTATTGATACAGGCAGCTTTGTTGTTGATAAATAAATATAATGTGTATAACCTTTTGCAGTATTTAAATAATGGATATATCAACTCATATTTACTTATGTAAAACAATGTCTTATCAAATAAATGACATCTTTTAGAGGCCAAATCACTGAAACCAACTATAACATGGAATCAATTTTAACAATATATTTACTTCTGATAAAATAACCTGAAGAAGACAACCTTAAATAACCATATTGAGCTCAAATAGAAAATTGTAATGACATTTTGAGACATAAACAATGCAATACACTGAAAATTTGGATGTATTTTGTCTTTTTTTTTTTTTTTTTCCTTCATTATACCCTCCATTTTTGCCACATGCATGGCACAGATCTCAGCAAAGAAAAAATAATGGAATTACTCTTACCAATCTGGAGAGTAATATAGTGATTCAAGTAAGTGGGTTGTGCCACTGGAGCAACCCACCACAACTACAACACTATTGAAAAGCAAAACATTTTCCTTAAAATCTGATCCTAGAGAAGAACAGAGCCTTCTCAGACAAAAATAGCAAGGAAAAAATGCTAATAGTTCAGTAAAGATACTCAATCTGTTTTTAGTAGACAATTAAGGTGAAGAAACCTTGTTCCTGCAAAACTACTTTTCTTTGCAGCTTTTCTTTAGAAGTTATTGAGATTTATGTAGAAATTAATTCAGCTTTACTATATTTATACATGATTTTATAAAAACACAAAGTGTTGTGTTATCTGTAACTTTGTTTTTGTTATCTGCTGTTGCATAATCAACAGTGACTAAATCAGCATCTCTGCATTTTCTCTCCCGTATGTCCACAGTAGCTGAAATAGTGATTAATGGGGGAAATGTATTAATGGGGGAAAACTTATACTAACTTCTGCCACCTTTATGCTTGGGCCCAATGATAATAGCTGAGTTCTAGAATTACAGTTCTCATATGAAAAACTAACTTTTGATGCTATTTTAGACATATAAACTATATTACCTTACCTCTTTTACCAGAATGAAAACACAGTAATCTTTCAACCTTGAAAAAACAATTTGCTGCTCCATATTTTTCATATTTCAGGACAAAAATTAAGTTCCCTTTCTGTCTTTCCCTGCATTTTTTGTTACCTGCACAATAGTACTGTCTAGTGGAGCACTTCACATATTTGTCTAGCCAGGCCCCTTGCCAAACAAGCAAACAACAACAACAAACAAACAAAAACCCAAACCTGTAATAAATTACATAACCTGATGGATTTCAGTGACACTCCATGTATACTCACAGTTACATACTTCTCTAATGTCTTGGATAAAAAAGAAATAAAGGAAAGAAAAGCATAACAGCACCAGGATAACATTCTGTCTTAAAAATGTATGGCAGGCAAAGGATACTTTAAATTAGCTCTTAAGCAATGACAGCAACAGCAAAGGCTAATCACATTGCCTGACTCTAAGATCAGAGCAGAGAATTGCCAAGAGCAAATCAGTCCAGGCTGGGGTGAGGGTGGTCTTCATGAAGTAAAAGATTGCCTTTCCAAGAAGCAATTAATTCAGTTAGAGAGGGAAATCGGATGATTCTCTTTCATAGAAATACTTTGCCTTATCAGGTTTGTATAAACAAAGGCAATCACAGAAATTATTTAATGTTCTTATTCTCCAGACAAACCTGATAGGTAAAAAATGTTTCAGATCAGTTAATTAATTACTCTTATGGTTCTCCAGTAAAGCTCGGTTTTGAGATAAGAAAGCAAGAGAATCTTCCTTCAAGAAGAAGCTTCCAGTAAGAACTCTCCTTGGAAAAGATGTTCTTGATTCTGGTGGAAAGGCTGGATAACTAAGATAGCTGAAATGCTACTGTAAGACATTTTGTGTGTCTTACATGGCAATGAACTCCTCAGCACCTCTAAATGATTGTTAATTGACATTGTTTTCTTACAATCCAGCTAGCTGTTCAACACTTCTGTCTGTCTGTGCTGAAAACTTCACTTGGCTTATGAATGAACAAAGTTGGTCCTGGAAATGGCGACTTAATCTGAGGTAATGGTCACATATTTTTTAGGGCTATGGAGCACACCTTTACTGACAAAAAAAAAAAAAAAAAAAAAAAAAATCACCAAAACCAGTCATGTCAAACTAGTTAGAAAACAGCTAATGCAATAGACATTTTCAGTATCATTGTGTCAGTTTTTAGAGGATCTTTTCTACTGTAAATGAGGGAAAAGAGTACTGGGTGTGTTGAAGTCTACACACTGCTGCAACATGCATGAGGAAATCTCACACATTTCTGAGGAAAATCACAATGAAAAATCTCTTTTTTGATGTTATATTTCTTCCCATTTTATTCCCTCCATTACAGAGCAGCCAGCCCTCACTGAGCCCTGACAAAAACAGGAAACAGAAACATATCATATGATTTCAGGGTAATATTTACTTTCCTGATAAACCTCTACCAATTTTTGAAAACCAAAAGCACTCAAAATAGACTATTCAGGACATAAATGTTTAAGTGCTTTATATTTTTAGAGATTATTGCAGGTTACAATCTGTAGTTAAACAGGCTTTAAATTTATCACTTGAATTGTGTAGTTGTCAGATCTTAATAATTGCAGTCCTCTTTATTTTGATGGATGTCCTGTAAAGAAAACCCATAACACTGCACAAAATGTTTCTAGTGGTTTAATGAATGGTGCTTTTCCTTGTGAGTAAATAACAAATTAGCAAACAAACCACAGACCACATTATATAAACATTTTACCTAATTAGTTGCTGTTGTAAGGGGATTATTTATTTATTTATTTATTTATTTTCAGAAAGCAGATTAATTTTTCTTACTGAGTCATATTTTGGATAATTTGACTCACTATGTTCAATAAATTACCTAAATTGTGTAATTCTCATATTTTTTTCATTTGATACATTAATAACCCTTTTATCATTATCATTTTTTCCTGTTATCTTCAATTCTTTTTCTGCCTATCTTTCACAACTATTTTCTGCTTCTTGCATTCCATGATCTGCATTCAAAACTTTTAAAAAAATCCATTTTAAATAATAAAAAAGGCAGTAATGTTAAAATTGATATGAAATGAGTATAATTCAGATAACTGAATGAAACACTTGGTCTTAATTACAAGTCAGAATTTATTAAAGTTTCTAATGAGATATAAAGGAATTTGGTGAAAATATACTAATATTTTAACACTTCTATTGATTTACTAGAATTTTAATTATTAAATTTATCTAGAGGATTTTTAGTAAAGGAATATGCATACTCACAGGTAGTTATTCTATCATGTTTATTTAAGGATTTGAGGTTAAATTTCAGTACTGATAAAACACAAAAATACTGATGCAAAGATCAGAACGTCTTAATACAATGGTTAGAGAAAAATCAGCAGCAGTGTAAACCTATTTTACAGTTACTCTCTGAATAATCACTGAAATAAGCAGGACTGATCCTCCACATGTTTTCAGGAGAGAAGCTTAAGGTGGTGAAAAAGTACCAGCAGCAAAGGGCAAACTGAATACATGTAAACCATTGCTGGGAACTCTGTGCTAGTCTGAAATGACTTTTCATTACTCCTTCCAAACTATTAGAGGGTTTAACCACTTGGGAAATTTTCATTAGTTGTTGAAAAAAATGCCAACAGCCAGCTTCTCTTTTCCAGTCAGGGATTCCTCTCAAGAAACTCTGTATAGCTACTGGCTTTGATCTCTGTCCCATTATTTCAGTCTCACGCTTCCTCTCAAAGTATCTGATAACATCCACTTTATGATAAAAATAATTTAACTGCCAAATGAGAACTCCCTTGATAAATGTAGAGTTTCTGGATGTTATTAAAAACATGATATAGTAAAAATTACAATAAAACACACCCTTTTAACATCTGAAATAAGAAAGACAGATTGTATTACAAAATAAAGCATTGAAAAAGGCAGATGGCACAAAAGAGCAATCACAATAAATGTGACCAACAGTTAAAGAAACCTTTTTGGAATAGTATCTCAAGATCTGGTAAAAATTGGAAATGATAGAATGAAAATTTTGTTCACAGTGAAGATGTCTGGCATCCAAGATATATTGAAGATACAGTCAATTTCTGTCCTAAATTTCACAGTAGGAACCCTGAAAAGTTGAAGGTCATGGAAGCCTAAGCAGCAGACATCTGAGGTCCACAAAATCAATGTCCCATATGGAGGCTTGACTTGAAAATTAAGACGTTTAAGTGACAAGTTTCAAATGCTGAAATTATACATACTTGTAGTTTTTAGTACGAAAAAAAAATAGAAAAAAAAAAAAAAAAAAAAAGGATTATCTGCTAAGGAACATTAGTGTAACAATATACCCTCAAGATGTGCTTGCTGATATTTAGAAGTCTAATTTCTTTACTCTCTACAGTAGTGTGCTGCTGGCCAACCAGAGTACTTTAGGTTGTTTTACTGGTCTTACTGCTTTTTTGTGGTAGTTTTTTTTGTTGTTGTTGTTTTTTGTTTTTTTCTGATTTTTGCCCTTCTTGGCTGACATATCCCTGTAGTACGTTTATTTTCCTAAACCCAACAAGATATTGCAATAATGGTTTTACATTTCTAGTATCAACTTCACTTTTGTGTGTGTGTACTCATTGTCCATGGTCATTTGAACCGTATTCTCTTTTGTTATTTTGTCTTTAATATTACTATTTTCTCCATCTCTAACTTCTATAAATCGATTTAATGTTGAAAGTACAAAATGTTAATGTCCAATTAACTCTCCATTAATACAAGGTTATTACCTATTTATTTTTTTTTTGTTTTGTACAGCCTATATTAAAAGGACCCCAAATGGGGAATTTTCAGCCACTTCCAGAAGTCTTACACACTGTATCTCTAAGACCTCATTGATACTCAACTCTGTTCTTTCATTAATCTTATGTCTTTGCTGCCACATATACATTTGTGAACAAAATCCAGTCTTTTTCCTTCTTTCACATTTTAGTCATTTGCAGACTATTATGTTCCTGTTCAAGTATGAAAAGTTATACAAATATTCCCCAAATCTGCACCCTTAAGTCAAGCAAGATCTATTTTGTGCTTTACAATTTTTGTATTTTGTCTCTCAAGTTGAAGGTTTATTTGCTTCATTCCATTTTTTGTTGCTGTTATTTCCCTGAAAATGTTGTTTTCATAATAAAACCTTATATTATTTTTGCACCATATTTCTATAGAGATGATTCAAAGTAAGACAGCTGCCATGCTAGACTTTAATAAAATTTTCAATTTGCTATAGCTAAAGCACATTTATAAAGCTGAGTGAAACCACTGTTTTATCAGATTCACCAATAAATACAACCACCTCAGGAACAAAAGATAAAATCTAACATTTAGCCAACCACTAGAACCACTGAGAATTACCACTGAAGAAATTACAGAAGAACTATGGTAGAAGACAAACTAAAAAGTGAGTATGACTAAATGCTTCCAATGCAAACAGGTGTGCTAGATCTACAGCAGAAAGGCAGAAAGAAAGCAGACAAGAATCCCTAATCAGTATGCTATACATACTGGGATCATATCATTTGCCACTATTAATTTCTACAACAGGAATAACAGATGTCTAAATAAAATCATGTTGCAAACTGACTATTTGTTGAAGGTTTTCTGAATGCAGAAAGCTGAACTCTGTCATGACAGTTCTCCTCACAGTCCCAAGTTTATTTGTGTCCCCTTCCATGTCCTCTTCCTTGTTTTTCTTCCCCATCCCTAGGATCTAAAGAAATATTTTCTTTAGAACACCAGAAATGCTCTTTGCCCAGGGTAACCTCTGGCCACACAAAGGGCAAGACAGAAAATTTGTCATTATTAAATTGAGTGTTTTCAGTGTTCTGAAAAGAAGGAAGAAAATTCGCACAAATTAGCTAGTTTGGATAATAATAATGAGGTATAACAGACTAGTCTGAAAGTGACAGTTATTTTTGACACATAGTGGACAGTTGAGGAAAAGTAAATGAGGAAGAAAGAGCAAACCCAGCAATTTGCTACTTTGTGGTGCTTAATTACTGCTCCCAGCTTACTTCCTGCCAGAACAGGGAGGAATCATGCTGCTGCTTTTGGCAGAGATTTGTTCCTTGACACCCCAAAATGCAACAGACACTTTTGGCAGGTCTTCTTAGAAGGTAATCCAAGTAAGTCACTACACTTTCTATGCTATCTACAGAAGTGAAGAAGGAATAGTATTCACCTGTTATATTGAAGAAAACACTTAGGGGTTTCCTATACTGAACATGAACTAAAGTTCAAGTGCTGGAAGTAGTTACCAAAAAAGCCACAATCCAGAGTTCATAGAATCTTAGTATCATAAGATTCTGTGAAGTCTGGGTTGAAAGGAGCCCTTAAAGGTCATTAACTCCCCTGCCATGAGCAGAGACATCTTCTGACTAGATCAGGTTGCTCAAAGCTGCATCCAACCCAGGTCTGAACACTTCTAATGATGGGTCATCCACAAGTACACTGGGCAACCTGTTCCAGTGTCTAAGCATCCTTAACACAAAAATTTTCTTATGCCCAATCTAAATCTATCTTTTGGTTTAAAACCATTGCCCCTTGCCCTGTCACTACAGGTCCTGGTAAAGAGTCTTCATCTTTCTTATGAGCACCTTTTTGAAAAGCTGCAATAAGGTTTCTTTGGAGCCTCCTCCTCTCTAGGATGAACAACCCCAGCTTACTAAATCTTTCTTCATAGACGAAGCGTTCCAGCCCTCTATTTAACAGGTCCATGTCTTGCTTGTGCTGGGGACCACAGGCATGTGTGCAATACTCCAGGTAAGCTCTCACCAGAGCAGGACAGATGGGGAGAATCACTCCCCTTAGCCATGCTTTTTTTTTTTTTTTTTTTTTAATTTATTTTGTTAAATGCAGCCCAGAATACTTTAGCTTTCTGGTGAGCTGCAAGTATGTACTGCTGGCTCACAACCATTTTTTCGTCAAACAGTATCCCCAGGTTACTCTGCCGGGCTGCTCTCAATCAGTTCATCACCCAGTCTGTACTAATACCAAAGACTGACCCAGTCCAGATGCAGGGCCTTGCATATGGCCTGGCTGAACTTCATGAAATTCACATGGGCCTGCTCCTCAAGCCTCTCAATGTCCATCTCGATGGTATCTGTTCCCTCTAGTGTACCAACTGCACCACTCAGCTTGGAGGTGGTGAGGAAATTGTAAGGGAAATTCCCCACTTGTGAGATAGTTGTAAGAGACAGCATCTTGGGTTTTTGTAGGACCACTGAAAACTTAATTCCTTATTGACAGAATTATTAAGATAGTAGGAGAAGTAAAAGCACAAGAACAAAATTTTCATTAAGCCTTCTTTTAAGTCATTAGAAAGATTGAAGCAAAAAAGTGTTACTTTTCTTCAGAATAGAACTCCTTCTAATACCCCATTTGTTGTGCTGTGTGTATCCCTGCTGTAGTGAAGTCATATAGGCATGCAGTTACACAAACCACCTGTGAAAACGGACTGCTTTGGTAGGCCAAAATTGACTGAAGAAAGCTGAAGAACAGTCTCTTCCAGCAGATACCTATGAATTTCTGACCAGGCAGTAGAACTGCTCAGCTGCAGGAGATATTGCTGAGGAGAGTGTTACTACCCAAGTACACAATCTGACTTAAGCCTTTAAATTAGATTACATTACATTACACTACTGCATGGATAGCATAATAATGCAGTGTTTTTTAAATGCTTAGAAAAAATCAGATATATATGGAAAACTGAACACCGCATCAAAAAAGATTTTTTATCTTTATGAAAGAAGTAATTTCTTTTAATGTGAAAAGGTTGTTTAATGGTAAAATGAGCACTGAATACATATTGTGCAGGGGCACAACCAGGGTTGGGTTCTAATATATATTCCCAGTTGTATCAGAGGACTTTAGTACTTAAAAAGTCTTTTTTTTGTTTTGTTTTGTTTTGTTTTGTTTTGTTTTGTTTTTGTTTTCTTTTTTCTGGGCCTGTCTTCTCCTAGGATACTCCTCAGACTGAAAAGGAGGGAGCTGCACAGTGTCCACTCCTACATGTCATTAGTAAAGATGTGTGTAAGCCCCAAGCAGTTATGTTCATCCAAGCCTCTGCATGAGCAGAGACTAAGGGAACCATACTTGCTCAGTCCTGGGAAGAGAAGGTTAGATGGAGATCTTATTGCTATCTTCAGCAACCTAACGGGAACATATATGTTGCCTGACTCTTCTTGGAGGGGGGACAGTGATAGGACGAGAGGGCGGTTGCAACATTAGAAATTCCAACTAGATAACAGAAAAAAAATAATTACAATGAGAGTAGAGAAATACGGGAATGATTACCCAGAGAAACTGTTGAATCTCCATTGTTAGAGATGTTTAAACTTGACAGGACAAGGCCCTGAGCTAGCTGATCTAAGCTGACTCTGCTTTGAGCAGGAGTTTGGCCCCCATGAACCCCAGAGGTCCCTTACAACTTAAATAACCTGTGATTCTATGAAAGAGACAAGGCACATGGTAGTCCAAGCAAATAAGACCTGCAGACATTTTATTGTTAACTATGCTAGAAAACAAAGCACAGCTTCAGTGTTCACAGCTGGAATTTAGAAAAATGTCTCTGTTTGATTGATTAATTTATGAGCCAAATTCTGCCCTCAGTTAAATAAGTACTTTCCTACTAACTTCCCCTGACACTGGAACTTATTTAAGCAGGACATAAATTAGTTCAATAAATACAGAGTGCCAGAAGGCCAATTCATTCTTCGGTATTTATTTAGTGTCTTTTAATAAGTAAATGATTTGGGATCAGATGCAGATCCTTTTACTTAGAAGGATTTCAGTGACATTACCATTTAAAGGGAAACTCAGCTCACCATAACCAAGAAAGGCAGAAGGGAACTTTGAATTTTTTTTTTTTTTTTTTTTTTTTTACCAAATAGAAAAAAAATATATAGTTCAAGAAAGTAGTCTTCTTTTTAACTTCCTGGAAAAATCTTATTTGATAACTTGTAATCACATTATTCTCAATTTGCTGTTCCTTGAAATATTTGCAATTAGATGTTAGAATTAAACAATAAGTTTATTTTATTCTTCTAATTTCTATATGGATACTTGGCAGGTTGCCTAACAGTAAGCTATACAAAAACTCAAGCAAACTATAATGTGCAATAACAACTACCCTAGTCAAATGTCAAAATATTTGCCACATTGAATTGTTATTGCATGATAATTATCAGAAATTAATTTAAGTTATTTAAAATGTTTTCATTCACTATAAATCACTCTGAGAATGGCTAAAACACATTTTAATCAACACACTTCATCCTGTGAGGATTCTTTTGCATGTATTAGTTGGTGTAAGGTATTATGGCAGGTACACCATAAAGATTCCTGCCCGCATAGCCGGGGCCTTGTCCAAGTCCATCACAGAATAAAAACTCGCCTTATTCCACACAGCACAACAAACACCACAAATCCAAGGGTTTTGCCTTTGCCAATGACCTTTATCCAAGTCCTGGATATGTCAGAATAAATTATTAAAGGCCAAATGCTCCTATCTAAATAGATAACTCACTTTATTTATTTTTTTCTCATTTCATTAATGTATATATTTCACATCAAATTTACTGGGATAATTTCACCAGCATGTGTAACTCAAAATATTTTCATGTCAGTAAAGAAATCTGGGGAAAATACCTCAGCTCTTCTAGTCTTTATCCATGAGGAGCCAAAGTAACTTGGTGCTTTCAGAAGGTATTCTTAAAATATAAGCATCTGTGTTCTCTCTTCTATGTTAAATAACACTTGTCTGCCTTTTCCCCAATGTGAGTGAGATGGTTTGCTCATCTTTACTTCATTCTTCTGAGTGACAATAAAATGCAGAAATAATTCCTAAATCCAAATACCTGTACCAACAATGAGCTGCTGTTCAGGATACTATTTGCAACCTTCAGATTATACTCCTTCACTTCCCTTTTTTTGTTTGATAGACGTTTAGTACTTAAACATGGAGGTAAACTGTTACTCATAATTTTCAAAGCTTAAAATTAAGAACTTCTTTTAACTTCACTTTGCAAACATAGACTTGCTGCATATTTTTTCTTGTTTTATATATTACTTTATATATTACTTTTTTTTTTTTTTTTTTTTTTTTCCCTACCCAGACATATTGTTTTTTGCAATAAAGTTAAAGTTCTGGAAAAGAAGAACTGTGCAGAATATATACTAACATATGCCAATGAGCATAAATAACTACAAAATCAAGCTGAGAAAATTCAATGCATCCAGTAACACAAATTGACAAGATATGTGAAATGCAAATTTAAAGAATTAGAAGTTATTTCTGATGCATCCAATAGCATGCCACAATGACTATATTTTGTAAACTCCTATCTGCAATGTATTATTATTTGATCCTTCAAAGAATATGTTAATCAATGATAGCCTCCACATAACTGGAAACTTCTGGCATATATGCTTCCAAATACAAAAGGAGTAACCAATACTCTTACAAACTGAATATAACCCATAAAAGGGAAGCAGTAAAAACACCAGGATGCATACTAAATATAAAACATGCCAAGTAAACCAGATAATTTCCTACAGTAGAGAGCATTGTCAGTTCCTGTCCACATCCTATTTAGCAATCACTTTTTCTTATTATCTGTCTTTCACAGTTCCAGTTTTAGCAGGGATGCAGTATGTCCCTCTGGGTTTATTCCTCTGAATGTAGTGACCCAAAGCAAGTCAGTGAGAACCACAAGCACTTCAAAAATTGCTAAGCACTTTTCAGAACTGAAATTGTTGAGTGCCCAGGCAAGACTGACAATGTGAAGCATGGGTGATCATCCCCACAGAATACACCTGCACTGTCAACAGTGATACGCTGCAGACTTAGTTGGAATCAGTCTGGTTTTGAGCATTTATTTTTTGTTGTAGCTAAGTTCTGAATTTCTGCCACATTCTCTCTTTGTATTACAGGAATGTTTATTATTATATAACTGTTAAATGAAAACAGCTGTATTTTGTGGGAAAATAGTGATTTAAATGCCTAAGGCACCCACCTCCTGTCAGACCAGAACACAAATTCCAATCCCCCTCCATCAATACCAATGAAGACACCATAGATCCCAAATTCCTCCCTTTCTGACAATATTCTAAGCAGCTTAGTTAAACCAATCTAGTGTTTTTAAAAGGGTGGTTGGTGAATTCTAATTCATTATGTTTTAATGACATCTGTTTATATCTGGATTGGACATCACAAGAGCAATGCTTAAACTGAGCAACAGCATTCTAGAATATAGGATCAACAGTTTTAGTTTGGTAACATTTTTCAATAAACAAAAAATAAAAATCTCCAAGCTACTATATGGTTTGGTTTTACCTGAATCCATGCCTGTGCCATTTAAAAGAAAAAGGAAAAAAAAATAAATTGCTCCCATAACCCCAAAATAATCTGTTTAAAACTAATTATTTTCTTTGCCTTATCACAATGAAAGCTTAGCATCAATGTCATTCTCAGGCTTCTCAATTTAAAGACAAAAGGGCATGCCGATGCCAAATGCTTATCCCTACAGGTGAGGAAGTGTCCATGTTGCCCAGTAGTAACTCTTTGGGGAAACTACTTAGTGTTAATGGGCTCCCAATAGAATCAGAATCCTGTTTTCCTAGATCAGGAGTCAGTGATCAACATTAAAATGTTATTTAGGATCTTGTCCACAACAGCAGTTTCAGAAAAAGCAAAACAAGAATTTTAAATTGGGGACCTGAGAAGCTCTTCTGAGGCACATTTTATTACTCATATATTCTGTAAAATACTGTGCTCAAGTTTTCCTTGAACTTCAGGGGATTATGGATAAATCATGAACAGAACACAAATGTTTCTTTAGCTTTTAGAAAGAATTGAAAGCGTAAGTGAAAAGTTCTGTCACTGGGGGAGGAGAGGAAGGGGAAGGGATGACTAAGCCCTGTAGTTCTGGCACATTAAGGGTAGGGGAGGACTGTCCTGAAGCAGGAAAACAATAACCTAAAAAATAAGAAGAAAAGAAAAGTTATTAAAACAGGCAGAAGAATTCTTCTTTATTTGACTGTTAGTTCAGTTCATAATTAGATTTTTAAATAATATGTTTAAATATATTATTGAATGGTTATTTAAATATTTAAATAACCATTTTAAAACAAGAACTGTGTATATTCTATGGATTTAGAATAATAATAATATTTCAGTGGGTCTTTTTCTAATTCTGAAAAGAGTTCCAGGGCGCGTACTGGGCAAAATGTCACTGAAAAGGACTTCAGTAGTTTCAGCTGTTAGCTCAAGGTCTAGGCATGGCAGACTTTCATAATAAAATATATGCTACTATGCATTCCTGCAGAAATTTCAGCAGTGAAAAAAAAATCTTAGAAAATAAACATTTAGCTGCTAGCATGACAAGAGTTAGTTAAGAAATTACAAAAACTGGATGATGTACATGTACAAAGAATAAACAGACCTTTTTTTTTTTTTCCTTCAAAAAAGCTTTTTTTTTTAATTAAAAATAAACAAACTTGCATTTGATAAAGCAGACAAATTTCTTTAACAGCTATATTTATTATTACCCTCACTTCATGCTTGCAATAGAAAACTTTCAGTAGAAAGGGGTTCAGATGTCATCTCCAAGGAAACTAATTGCATAATGAGCTGATGGGTTTCAGGAAGATATCATTACTTTTCCTTCCTGTTGCCATGGGCTTTGGATGGTGCCCATACTGAGTTATTAAAAAAGAAAAAAACAACCACCACAACAACAAAACAGTGATACTTATTGCTGAAAATGTTCATGTTATTTGATTAAGTATTGGAATAAAGAACTGTATTGTTAATGTTTTCTACTAATCAGACTGTGCAGTGTGAGGAAGAAAGAACTTTTTCAAAGTGCTCTAAAGTAAAACATTATTTTCTATTTAGATCATGATTTGAGCTGACAGAATTATGTTAGTGCTTTGGCTGACCTTCTTTGATAGCTAGTTTCTTCATATTTAAGAAAGCATTTTGAAGTTGTGGAAGTGCTTCTGTTAGTTTCTATCGAATCACCATACTGAAATGTTAAGTGTTAATATGTATACAGTATATATATATATACATATAGTATATGTATATGTGTGATTATATGAAAATCTTAGACGTTTTTTTTTCTGCAAAATTAATAGTAAACATTTCAGGAAATGGAGTCTTTTATCAAAATGCAGGTCTTGTCTATACATTGAAGATTTTCATAGAACAAACTGATCATTTTTGTCCTATGTCAAATTCTGTCTTGCATTGGTTTATTTCATAATGATTTATGTTGTTGTAACTTTTTAATTATAATTCAAGTCATCCTTGCTACCATTATTCCAAACTGCATTGCTCCACATCTGGTCTCCTCTGCTTAGGGAACTGTGTGCTCTCTTCTGCTTTATGATCCCCTTCATTCTAAGTCATAGTCCCATATTTTTAAATGTAGATATATCCAAAACTTGGCAGCTTGTAATTCTAGCTTGTGACAAGGTCATCAACTGTGAATCTGCTTAACGCATAAGTCCTGTGCTTCTTAAAAGCCATGACAAGATGCTTTTGTTTCATGTCTGGGAGAAGAGACATATGGCTTACTTTGTATTATGTATTTTCTAGCACATTACAGCAAACAAAAAATTCCTTTGGGGCCTTGTCAAAGAACTCACGGAGAACTACAAAATATCAAAGACAAAATACCCTTTCTCAGTGCACCAGGCTATTTGTACATGCACTGCATGAGAAGCTGGACCAGATTTTCACCTGGCAGTCACCATACAACCACAATGAGTATTCAGTATTTTGGGTTTGACCTGCAATAAATCATACATTCCTTTGACACCATTTAAGTGAGCGGAGTCCAACCAAGTGAAATGTCTGCATGTGGCTGTCTTCATCTTGTTATCTGTGGGTACTAAAAGTCTGAATATTTGATAGTCTATAAGAAAGTCAATTGACAATACTGTGGAAAGTCTCAAATCCTGTTGGTACAAAGTGCTTTAGAATAACTAGGTCTCCCACTACTGTTTGCTGAATAGGATTTGAAAACTTTTCTTTTGCTCTACCTTCGTGTTCTGTAAATAATGACAGAATAGAAGAGAAATAATCCAGGACTCCAATGTCCTTAAATCCTACAGCTGCTTGAGTTTTTTCTAAAGCTGTATCACACTCAGAGTATTACTCAAGTATGAAAACAGAGCAGTAAAAGTGGCAACATTTTTTTCCTCGCTACATATTTTAATCCCCAATCTGTAAATCAAAATATACTACTTCTCCCTCCTTTTCTGATTTGCTCTGATCTTCATTTTTCTACTTGGCACTGTAACAACATTCAGAAATAAATATTAATGCCCTTGAACCTACCATGGCTATATTTTAAATGAAAAAAAAAAAAAAAAAAGTCCAAGAAATATACCAGTAGAAAATTAACATAAGGTCACAAATTTGATGTTGTTGCCCATAACTTGTAGAGATAATAAGATTTTCTTGTACATAAAATTAAATTAAACCACACACTTGGGGTTAAATTCTGTTAATTTTAAAGTTTCTGTTAAAAAAAAAAAAAACACATAAATGCTGTAAGATATTGTTGTAGCAAGGACTACAAAAGTTTTTTCAATGAATATTCATTTATAAATAACACATACATTTTTTACAGAATACATTTCATGATAAAGAAACAATTACTACAGATATTACTATTTTCCTTTGCTTTGGAAATGGAGGTATAAAATAAAAGTTCACAGAAAGAGATCTAGAGCCTTTGTTATATGCTATGTAGGTAGTCTTTCCCCTAGTTCATAACCATCTTGCAAAAAAGGATGTTGTTTCTGTAGTATTATATCAGAGTTAAGACAGCGGTTGAAGCTTTATACTCCAGAGAACTGCTGTTGTCTAGACTTCTGTTGTGTGCTCCTATCAGCCCTCCCCTCTGAATTTATACCTAACTTGAAAGCAGTGCCACTAAAGGCAGGTCATGGTATTTCCAATGTCTCAGCCCTTTTCTGTCAACTTGAAGAACCTTTTTGATCCTATTAACATTCTGGTCAGAATCCCTCTACCTTACACCTCGAAAAGATAAGGTGAGTGGAACCTGAAAGTATATGAATATGTAACATCCATTTCTTCTTCAGGTGTCCTCTGCCAGTCACAGTATATTTGAATCATAGTTGAATGGGTATTGAAATACTGTTCTGCCAAACTGAGCAGGTGACCTAGAAGCCAGATCTAATTAATACTGTTTTGTAAAGTATTAATAGAGATCCTTCAAGGACTGGAACACGTCAGAGACATGCTAACTATATGTCCACTGCTGCTGTCATCAATTTAATCCAAATTCTCAAAGAAGGACAAGTCATATTGCCCTATATCGTTCTTCTCCATCCTGGAGATATCTGGATATCATATCTCAGACATCATCCATCTGGATAATGTCTGAGAAATAAATATCTTTCCATAGGTGTCATAAAGATGAGATAAAACAATCCCAAGAAATACAAACTTAAGTTGTTCTTAAAACTTCTTAATCAAATTGTGAATTAACTGTTAATTAATATGAAATGTGTATTTATAGTCTCATTTATGAACAGGAGGTCTTAGAATGATAAATGGCAAATCGATTGATAAGACTAATATGATAGTTAGAGCCCACCTTATCAAAAAGATCCTAAAGAAGGTCAGCATTTCAAAAAAGAGCAGCTGCAACTACTGCTAGCACATTCCTCTAACCTCTAGAAAAAATGAGTCTTACAAAAGCTGTTGAAAAATACATAAATGAAATAAAAGATAATCTGCCAAGTTTTCAAATGGATCCAGGCTATATCCTGGCTGAATTAAGTTCCCGTGACAGAACTTCATCTTTTACTGGTGAGTACAAATTAACAAGGCCTTTCATACATTTTTAAACTATATCATGTGCAAAGGCAAATTTGTCTGTGGGGATATAACTTGCTTCAGCTGATTAGTGATATTACAACAGTAGATAGAAATTTGTCTAGACACTTTAAGTACAGTAAATATGCAGAAATGCATTGTACTGGTACTCACATGGGATCAAGATGTTGGTCAGGGTCTAGTTTAAACATTTAGCTCCCATGATATCTTCCTGGAATTAATCATTCTGAATCTCAGAGAGAGTGGGTTTTCAAGGACCATTTAAATCCTTTATCCCCTGTATAATAAAAAGGCCTGGGTGATAAATTTTCTTATCCTGTTTATGAACTATATCTGGTATCACTGGCAGAATACTGCTGAAGAAATGAAGAAACTTCACATATCTGTTATCTTGTTCATAGAGAATCAATTAGTAATACTGCAAGTTATATCTTAATCATGTGTTGTATAAAAGGAAAGAGCATTTCTCTAGTGTAATGTATTTTTCCTCCTGTTCAGAAGAATCTGATAATGGAAGCTTATCTTTGGCAGTCCTGGGTTGAGGAAAAGGTTGAATATATCTCAGTGAACTAGATCTATTTGAGCCTATTCATGCATATGCATTGGTCCCTGCTGACTTGCTCTCCTATGTTATTATCCTTGCCTGCAAAAAGCAGGAAAATGCTGTATAACATTCATTGGTCACTCTCAGGTTTTATGCCTTTACTAAATCTTTGTTCCTAGAACAATCACACACAGATCACACACAGAACTGTAGGGGTTGGAAGGGACCTCAAAAGATCATTGGGTCCAACGCCCCTGCCAAAGCAGGTTCCTCAGAGCAGGCTGCCCAGGTAGGCATCCAGACAGACCTTGAATATCTCCAGAAAAGGAGACTCCACAACCTCCCTAGGCAGCCTGTTCCAATGCTCTGTCACCCTCACCGTGAAGAAGTCGTTTCACATGCCAGTGTGGAACTTCCTGTGTTTTAACTTGCAGCCATTGCCCCTTGTCCTATCCCCACAAACCACTGAGAAGAGGTTGGCTACATCCTTCTGTCCCCCACCCCTCAGATATTTATATACACTGAGGAGATCCCCTCTCAGTTTTCTCTTCTCCAGGCTGAACAGACCCAGGTCTCTCAGCCTTTTTTCATAGGGAAGATGCTCCAGGCCCCGTATCATCTTTGTGGCCCCCCCCTGGACTCTTTCCAGGAGAGGATCTTTGAAAGAAGAATTAGAACAAGACACATAGAAACTAACAGAATGCTTTTGATGGTGCATCCCATGATCATTATGTGCAGAGGACACTTAAACAGTACGAATGCAGCACAACTTTCCAGTGTTCCCTTTTTCATTAAGAGTACATTTTAATTCTGAAGCTCTGCTGCCAGGTACTGTCTTCAGTGTAACAGCATCCTGTCTTAGATGGGTTGAAATGAAGTTACCAGTCCTACTACTTTTGAATCCTTTGCCTCCACTTAGTAAGACGTGTTGTAGTCACTGAAAGACTATTGTTACACTGCACTGTAGGGAAAGCATACTAGAATGAAAAACAAAACAAAACAAAACAAACAAACAAACAAAAATCCTTAAATCCTAATCTTCTTTCTGGAGAATACGCCATAAGAAAAAGAATGCAAAATGTCCATTTTTTTAGCATGAAGCACTACACAAGATGAAGAGGAAAAAGTGGTACCAGTAGTTAATATCTTGTTACATCTGTAAGGAATGAGAAAGTGAATGAAGCAGAAGAACTGTGTTGCTTTAACCAAGCCCAGCTACGCCTCCAAGTCAGCAGCTGAACAGCAACAGAAAAGAAGACATATTAAAAGAGAAGAATAAGGGACAGGAACTAGCAAAATGCCAGAAATAGTCAAGAAAATGAAGACTAGACAGGAAAAGTTGTATTCAGGAATGGATACTGGATATGATGCTGAAGCGAGCTCAGTGAAGAACTTTGAATGACAATGCTTAAGTGTATCAAAGTGTATCAGCCTATCTGACCCTGTCCTGAAAACACCTGAGAACACAGACCACTGAAAGTAATTTAATTCTTCTAGTTGCTCTAGACAGATCCTCTTCATGCTATGAATCACAACAAGCATGCCTATGATCCCTCTAAAAATAGTAGCAGTTCACAGTTGTACAAATATGCATCCATCCTGCACATTAACTGCTTCCACATCACTTCTGTTTTCCAGTTTCTGTGTTGTTATATATCAAAGCTTAGGGATGTAGTCCTGGCACCAAGCCTGTAAGAGTTTAAGTGTTTGGACTATGCTCTTAGTCATATGGACTGAATGTTTGGGTAGACTTGTGTGGTGCCAGGAGTTGGACTTGATGATCCTTCTGGGTCCCTTCCAACTTGGGATATTCTATGATTCTATGAAAACTATAAAGCTTTATTGCTCTTTAGAATTACATTTAACTGAAAAATGCCATTAAGTTGCATAGCTTTCTAATAATGTATTTTACTAACAAAATCAAAGTCTGCAATAATGGTCTGCAATAATTTCATACACAACATTAAACATGCACAACACAAAATCTGCTTTCCAAACAAAGCACAGTGCTTACTTGGTCATGGTCCTTACGTCCAAGAGGACATCTGAAGAAACAGTTTTGCAGTCTGCTGAGAGAATTAAGAAAGCCTCTCCATATCTAGTCCCCAACCATCACCTCTGTGTAAGCATCTTTCTGATGTGCAAACACCACAAATATATAACATATGAAATAAATATTACTCTGTAATTGGGGTACAAACACCTTCCTTCACCATATAAACAGCAAAAATTTTTGTGAAAGAAGGAAGCATGAAGCAAAGTGGATCTTTTTGAATACAGTCTGGAATTATACCACTATTATCACCTATCTCAGGGAACAGTTTCATTTTTCATTGTGTGGAACAGCAAAATGTCATGGTACAATGGACCTTTTCAGATACTTATTAATGTTGATGGATTGATCATACCTAATCAACTAGAACTTGTAGTGTCTTTTGTCTACTGCAGAGAGGGCAAATATTAGCTATGTATGACTATATAATGTAGGGACTAAAAACTGTAATTCATCTTTTTTACTCCAAGTTTTATGGATGATGCAGACGTGTTTTGACTTACCAGAGTACCCATCCTTATTAAAATACCCCCATGGTTGTTTTACCAACATTAAAATGGCTGATTGCAAAGAAAGAGGGTTGCTAGATGGTAAAAGATATTTACATTCCACATCTAAGACTATGCAGTTAGAGCCCAAGATAGTGTCATTTAGATTTCCAGGCAGATTCTGAAGTGACCAAAAAATAGCCTTACCCCACCAGCTGAAGGAACTTCAGAAAAATATCCTGTAGAAGTAATGGCTGGTCTCACCTCCATTCTCTTCTTTATGCATGAAGGTTTTGATGACGTTCCATACGTTCCAAAGACATTAGCCATTGTGATTGCCTATCTATTTACCGTGACCTATTCATATGCCTTGCACATTTAATCACCAATGTTCCCACCTGCTGTTTAACATTATTTTGCAATCTGTTTAGAAATAATTGGAAAATATTACAAGCTACGGGGAAAAGAATGAAGGAATCAGTGGTGTTTGATTGTAATTTCAGGAATTTTATTCAGTAGATATCTCAATATTTACCATGGCAAAATCCCCTGATGTGTCAGTATCTGTCCAGAATATTATGCAATTTTTCTTAAAGACACTTTTCAAAAGATACAAACTTTGTAATATAATTTCTAATGAGAGAAGGAAAAAACGTGGAAAAATTGAAACTTGGAAAAATTAGGATATAAAAACACAAAAAGTCATCTTACTGAACCTACCCTAAGTAAGTAAACCATTGCTGATTTTGTGTGTTTAAGTACATGTAAAATTGTTTTTAATGTGAAACTTGATCTATCTTTAATAAAGCAAAAATAATGTCCCATAGTAGGATCTGTTTTACCCTATTACTAGATTCAAAAATATGCAGACTAGCTTTTGTTTACATGAAAAGATACATTTTTTATTGTTATATAGTAAGTAGAAAGTGAAAAGTGTACCCACCACCTTTTAACAGATAAAATATATTTGAAATGTATTTTGTCATTTAACAGTAGAATTGCAAAAAAAAAGACATTTAGATGTACAGGATCTGTCAATAACTAGCTTCTAGAAGAATAAAGTTAAAAATGACCTTCTCTCAAGAATGTAAATAGAAATTAATTATCTAGTAATTTTGAGATTTTCCACCTTTTGATCCTATTCATTATTCATTTTCCTGTGAATTGTTCTTTGTAATTTTCTCTTAGTATTTTTTAATCTGTTCATTACTATATATTCTTTTATTGTTCATGTTCACACTTAGCTCAGTTTTTCTCTCTTATAACTGATTCCAACTGCCTATATATTTTTTCAAACCATTTTTGGTCATTTTGTTCATTCTTTCAAGCTCACATTCCATTACTGGATAAGCATATCAGTTTCCATTGCAAACTTCCCCACAGTTCTGCCAGCATTTTTCAAACCATTTTTGGAAGCATCAGTTCTGCAGACGTGAATAATTTTGTCTTTGAGTACACATAGTTTTTAACCAACATCACCGACAATTTGTGACAAATATAGAAGCTAGAATGGCAGCCATGAAATACATTTCATATAGTCCACTCCAGAGTTATCAAATGTCAGTATTAACAACTTGGTATTAACAGCTTTTGCCAGGTTTGAAGGATTTCAGATCTGAAAATAAAGCACAGGCTTTGAATGATGCTCTTAATTCCTCAAACCATCTAGCCGCAAGTAAATGTAAATGAGAATGTATGACCTAAAAGGAGTTCTCCCTTCCTTGCTACTCAAAAAAGCAACACCCTTATCAATGTAGATAAAATATCACAATGTATCACCACACTACACAACTGATAGCACTGAAACTTTAAAATAACTCAATACTGAATTGCACAGAATTATTAGGCACTGCTACTACTGTAGTATGAGAACACAACATGAATATTGCTCTTTGTTCTGTATAGCATGTCCTGGTCTTGCACTGTTCATCTGCCTTCAGTCCCTTGACCTCCTAATGTTATTCCTTCTGAAAGCTGAGTTGATTCCACCTCTGTAGTTCCCCAAAGTGTGGATGTAAAATGCTTGAAAGATACCATTTCCCTCAGCCTGCAGTATTCCCTCCAGTCCCTCACAAATGCTGAAGCAGACAATAGCTGTGAGATGGTGTCCTAAGACCCAAGAAGGCAGTGGATAAAAGGCATTTAGGGGCCCATATTGCAGGCAAAGAGTGTAGGAGGAATGTGGCATCACAGCATGCTAACATAGCTAACTGCAGCCTTCACCATATGGTACAGTTGACCCATGATCCTAGACCACTGTGATCAGATTAGTTGGACAGTAGGAAAGGGAGAGAGAGAAAAATCCCACCTAAAGCCCTTGAAACTTTGGTGATCTTCAGTCCAAGGATTTAATAGAATAGTGATAACTTAGGGCTACCATGATTCACTTTTGTTACTATCATTATCAAGACAGCATCAAATTATATAGTTCATTACTAATCCAATGATACTCTTCTAAGATACAAATGCTTATCTATTATTCTGTGTTCCATGAGCTGTTTCCCACAATTACATATCTTATCAGAATATCTTGCTACAAATCCTAAACATTAAAAAGGGAACGGAAGTAGGAAAAACACTAACACTGAGCAACAGTCTTTTATAAAAAAGTAGACACAATGTCAGTGCCTAAGCATTGGAGTAGATGAAGGTTTTAAAAATAATATTTTGTTGGACTTCACATTGATTCCTAATGCTACTTCTTTCTCTTGAAATCTTTTTTTTTTTTTTCTTTTTTTTTTTTTTCTTATCTTTAAGTCTATTTGCTCCTTTTCACTTCTGTTTCTATGATGTTCAGCATTCTGCTGTTCTTCCTTCAGCTTCTAGAGTGACAGCAAAAGCAAAGCTATTTGGTCTGTGCTCCTGCAGAACAGCACTTTCCCTTTGGCAAAGAGACAGCAATAAAGAAAGGCTATCATCAGCATCGTGGCATTGTTACCTTGTGATCAAGTGCACCCTAGAAGTCTGAGGTGGATTTCTCAACCATGAGAAAAAAACATGCACCCCAATGTACATCTGACAGTATTTACACTTACTTCCCTGCTTCTTGGATTTTTTTCTTGTAAAATTCTACACTGCTGAAAGAATGAGAACGGTATTTCTTTCATGAAAAGAGAAAAAAGCAAAAACAAAACCAAAAAACCCCTCTTCCCTTTCTTTCTAATGAACATTTTTACGAAGCTTGGAGTTTTATTGAACTTTGTTTCTTTTCTCATATGCCCTTACAATTATGCAATAATGATTTATGATTTCTTTTCTTGCCAGTAAAGTCTCTAAGGAACAATGCCTTTCAAAATTCTCATTTTCAAAACTTCACTGTTTTCTATCAGTGCAAAGAAGTCTAAAATGTAACCTTGCAGTGTGAATCCATCAAAATTACTGCCTTCTCAAATAAAAGGAAATGACAGAACATTCAGAGTACTTATAAAATAATTTCAAATATATTTTTGGAGTCATCTGGGAAAAATAGCACTACAGTACCTAAAAATACTGATTTTTACCCTGAGGCAAACTACCTATTGCAAATGAGAGACTTAACTTTGAGAAGGATTTTGAATTTTTACAGTAACTGTGTCGACTAATTCTGAGTCTTATTTGAAGAGAAATGGAGGGAAAAACAGGAAAGAATAACATAAACAGTCCAACTGAGTAGAAGAAATCCTAACATGAGAAACAGAAATGTACTCCATCTGGAAGAGAAGTTTCTAAACATAGAATATTAGGTTATATGGTTCATGATTAAGATCTGGCAAAAGCCTTCTTTTCTCTGGCAGAACAGACAGTATCTTGACTCTTGAATAATATTCATGATACTGCTGCTGAACAGAGAAGCTTATTAGCTTCTAGGGATATGAAGTTCTGGATCCCCTGGGAAGAGGCCAATATCTTGTTTGAGTTGAATACATTTCACAGATGAAGAGGAGGAAGAAGAGAGAAAAAGATCTTGCCTATTTACTCTGGATGCTATCAGGCTTGGCACAGCTCCTTACAGTGGGCTGATATCCTTGGGCTAGCAAATGTCAGTAATAGTTTTATTTCGTTGGTTGAAAGGACATAAAAACCTGAGTCTGTACTGTAACTTAGTTGAATTTGTAATTAATCAATATATATTGCCCAAACTGGAACAAGGAAGAAACACTGCTTGAAACGTATCACAGACACACACACATAAAAAGCCCTTCAACTAATTTTTATAGTTTTGTTCTGTAGGCAGCTGTGTGAAATTAGTGAAATCACCTCATTAGTGAAAGTATGCAAGATAATCTAGAAAAATCTTTTGGGCATAAGGGATTTGAGAGCAATGACAACTGAGGAATCATTTACCTAGGCACTACAACAGAATTTCCTCTGTGTCAGATGAGAAAAAAAAAAAAAAAAAAAAAAAAAAAAAAAAAAAGAATGGGGAACAGGTAATATCACTCAGAATCATATATGAAAGAGTAAAAAATGTTTTATAATTGGTTATCTTTAATTTTTTTTTTTTTTTTTTTTTTTTTTTTTTTTTTTACCAGAGAACCTTTTCAATTTTGCCTATGCATCACAGTTCAGTACACCATAGTTCAGTGACTAGCAGCATCATCTCACCAGACTGGGGATGTGTCCTGTCCAACATACACAACTTCTTGGTAGGAAAAATTAAATAAAGCAGTGCAATAAGGCTATATTTCTTTTTGCTAGGTAAGTTGTGTATCACTGTCTCTTGTAAACAACCCAGAGGTTAGGGCTTCACAAAGCTTCACAAAGGGCTTCACTGTGAAGTGCCTTCACACCAGGCACTACAGCTCCTGCTAAGACTATGTTCCATGTTTAACTATTGTCTTGATTAATCAAGAAACAGAAGTATTGAACTTATGACAATGCACATATTTTTCTAATTATTTAATTTTTATAGTTGTTTTTTTTTTTTTTCTAAATATGTTGATCGTTTTCTTCTAGTTTTGTGACCATTACCAATTCAAAAAATTAAAATATCAGAGATAAGACAGTCTGACTGTTTTGCATTCTCATTCTCAGATTGTTTGTTGCTTATGATAGTAATACTTTCAGTTAAATGAATTTCTTGCCTTAATTAGTCTCCATGTGCACAATAAAATATGAACATAAAGTGGATAAAAATGTGCATGTGGGATAGTTTATTCATCTTGGAGACATTTGGAGAAGATCTCTTTTAATACTTAACTATTTTCTTAGATTTCTCGGTGACTGCAGGACGTTCAATGTCAACTTTGCCTTTTCAGGGAGAACAGGCAAACTAGAATCCACTCAGTTCAGGAAATACCAAGAATAAAGACTCTAATTGTAAAACTGATGTGGAATAACGTAAACCACAAGTAATGCAACAGTGTGTTAATCCGAATTTTCCAGTATGCATGCTGCATGTTTTCATATGAAATTTCATATCGTGCATCTAATTATGAATCAGAGGAATTAGTTCTGTGAATTAAAAGAGATGACTGGATAGATTAGATAGCATAAATGTTAACTAAAATAAGATGAAAATATTTTAGGAAGATTTCATGAGCAGCTTAGTCTGTGTTGGCCTGTTAGGAATGTCAGCAATGCTTTCTTCAGTCAGAGTATGGAAGCTTTTCTCCTCTTGAGAAGAAATGTTGGAGGATTTACTGCAGTCCAGCTGGATGCAGGAGGCACCTCATCTTCCTCCAGAAGACTGCAGAAAGCCATTTTTCACTGTAGGCCTTGGGCAGCTGGTTTAGCAGGGAGTGAAGAGAATGAAGGTAAAATGAGCTAAAATAGCTGGAAAAGTAGATTCTAATATTTGAATGCAGAAATACACATGCTGCAGCTGTGGCATTACAGAGGCAATTAAATGGGTGTTCCATAATCTTCACTTGACTCACAAGCCAAATGGAATATACCATTTTAAAATTCTGCAGATCTGCCTTCATGCACTACATACATGAATAAGCACTGTATAATAATGTGCTATCTCCAGATTAGTAGATACAACATGACTAAGCGTGCTATTTTAATCACCTTTGCACTGATGATTGCTCTACTGTAAGACTCTTCTGAGAATCTTTAATCTAAAACTAGTCATTCATCTCCATTTCTTCCTTGTCACAATCCACCCAGATGCTGTCTAATGTGACCTTTCTACTCTTATTTTAATGTGCCGTTTGCCAGAAGATTATTTTAAATCTGTATCATCCTTAGTAACAAATATGCCTTATCTGTCTCTATCTAGACTGAAAAAGAGAGTGGTTATCTTGATATCTATGATAATCTGTCTAAAGTAGTAGAGTAAACGGGACTGCACGGGAAATATTTTCATGTCATTTAATTCTGCCTCTCCAGTCTGTTCCACATTTGTTTTTAAAAATGGAATAAGGAAACAGACAAAGGGTATTTTTATGGAAGGCCAGGAATATCTGATAAAGCTTCCCTAATTTTTAAAATGTTGTCAGTAGGATACTATCTCTATAAATTCAGTTGCTGAAGGAATAATCTTTATATTTCTTTTATGCTACAAAATCTGTGTACTGATAACTAACAATGATCTTTAGCTATTGTCTGAGGACATGAAGCTCATACACGAAAACAAACTGCAAAACCTGTGTTCATCTGGTGCCATTTAGTTTGCTACATCTTCACTACTTTATTTTTACTTAATATAGTAAAATAATGATGATCACAAGCTGGTGATCTCAGAGGGTCGCAGGTAAGCCAGCAACATCCTTGTATAAGAATTATGTTAAAGGGGCTTACCCAAAATTCAAATGGAGGGCTGTGTGTTATCTTCTGTTCTTTACAGAAAGTGTAGAAGAGGTGATGGATCAAAAACTCCTACATATTTGAGAGCTCCCATTCTGCTATGCTCCAACAGATGGCAGGGCTTCCAGGAATTTCTAGTGTTTTTCCTGCTGGGATCCTATGTAAGGTATGGTTGTCCCTCTGCGTGAAAAAAAGGCAGAAGAACAAGCCATCATAAAACATAAGGGATATCCTTGTGTATTTTGTTAAATTAATTTACATAGTAAGAGAAGGAGAAAGCCGTAGTTACTCTTTTTGGTTCTAGATAGTGTTGCTAAATTTTTAAGCACATCTCTACAAAGGGCAAAATAGAAAAATTCACTTTGTTCTAAAGATAGTGTTTGTTGTCAGAGCATTACCTGTTCTAAGTGTTGGAATTGCTCTGAAAAAATACCATTCATTTAATTGTGTCTATTGCATATTCAAGACAATAATTTACTAGGGACAACTTCATAGATTTGTGTAAGGTTGCCAGAAGGAACATCTGCTAACAACTAGAAATGAAAACCAGACAATTAAAATCTACAAACAGGAGAAGGATAGCACTTCATGGAAACTGGACATACTCTGCCCTCAGTTACTTTCATGTAGTTCCAGAATCACTCTTCAGAAATTTAATAGTTTCTTTGAAATGAGAAAATATAACTGAAAGCAGTATTTGGTTATAAGGTTTGGAAACATTATTTTCTGCCTATGAGTATAGAAGTGAATGAAACTGAAGGTTATAATATACTAACCTCAGTAAATTTAACAGATACTATGCAAGATACCATTTTACTAATCACCTTGCTGATAAAAGTATCCCAATCAATGTCACCTGAAAAGGGTCTTTACAATTATTATTGGCAATTAAGATGTATGAATAAATGTTTCTGATGAAGCAAACTTCCATAGTAGTGAATTGAGTTGAATAAACTCAGTTGAACACTTAACACTTGCTGTAAAATATATGCAATTTTCCTCTGATAGGACTACTATACAGTTGTTTTTAGTTACCAGAGAGCACAAAAATTCATAGTGGAAATCACAGAGTATATGCAATTCTTACATACTTCTAAACTCAAAGTCTACAAAGAATTTAAGCATATTTGAGTTTTGTATGTGAATAATCCCACTAAAGTCTGTTTTTTAATAAATCTAAATACTTATTATTTACATGATATATCTTATTATGTATTAAATTTGACTCTAATGACATCAGGAATGAGATAAACTAATACACATATTCTTATACCTAACTTTCTTTTTAAATTATACTAACCTCTACACAACTGTGGAAAATGAAATTAATAGTTTTCGTTTGTTTCTATTTCTTCCACAAATTATTAGAGGTAACGGGCAGGTCAACCAAAATGTAATAAAGTATTTCATTCCATTAGGGAGTATATGAATTAAGTGTGCAGGCCAAAAGTGACCAGCTTAATTCAGCATGATGTATCAGCAAAACAGAACAGCTGCCTTGGGGTATTAGTGGATCAGAGCTTTAATTTTTAATCACTGTATATAATTACTCATATGTCAAAAACACACTTTTGATTCAGTTATAGAAGTTACAGTATGCGAAACATATGTACATCTTAACTCTATGTCTGCAATGTTGATCACATTAACTCAGACACTAAAGAAGACTTAGTACCTTTCCCTAACCACAGTGCAAAATACCTAAAACTTACAAATGACCTTTTCTAAATCGCCCTCCACCATTTTTCATCATTAAAATACTTCAATTATAAAGTCATTCTAAATAAAGTCCTCCTTCCAGGGGAATTCACAGAAATTTCTGTTAAGTATGTCAAAGCACATTTGAAATGGCCAGTTAATACGAGATAGCTAACTGAAAAGCATTTCCATAAATACTTGGAAAAATTGTGACTCTACCTTGGCTGTGTTTGGACTCATTCTAAGTATAATTTTGTGTTCCTATTCAGACAAAGGATTCAAATAGCAGAATAGTTCACAGAAAAGGACCTTTAAAATGCATATTGGAGAATAAGAACACAACAAATTTTGAACATGTAAATGTGACTGGTAATAAAATTTATAAGTTTCTTTTAACCAGTCTTGGAACAGAAAAATAGTATATGACTCATAAATCCAATCAAAGCTCTTTAAAACAGCTTAGATGTTGAATTTCAAATGTTTGTAATCATGAACAATATATACACTAAAACTTACTCATAGAAATTATCTCAAGAATTTAGGAAAATTATAAGATGTTCATGACAAAATCACATGCAGAAATAGAGCTGAAACTAAATGAATACATTATTCACTAAGAATCATTTCTAAATCTCTAGTCATCACCAACCAATATGAGATATTAAGCTTGTGAAGAAAGAGTAAAAATACTTTAAAGCAAGAATAGTATCATACATAGTAGGCAGTGCGCACACCCTCCCTCACAAATTTATTACTTACATTTTTAGATACGACAAAATACAATCAGACTTATTTACTTTTTTTTTTTTCATTTTTATTATAATTTTTGAATGAGATCAGCATTGTTACAACTGCTGGAAGAATGTTCCGTGACATACAGTGCAAAGAGAAGAAAACAAACTTTGTGCAAAATGTTTATTGTAAGAATACCTTTGCTTTTACCTTTCCAACAATTTATTGGAAGCAACAAACAAACAAACAAACAAACAACAACAACAAAGCACAACATAAAACACAACAATAAAATGACAGTGACTGATTATTAGCTCATAATCAATATGCAACATATATTTGGATAAACAGTATAGTCATAGATCTCTGTGCAAACACCAAAAAGCAGCAATGGAAAAAAAAAAAAAAAAAAAAAAGTTCAATTTGACAATGTATAGAAAAACTACTTGCAAACTTTGAAACTGTTAACTTAGCATAAAACCTTAACCTGTAGCCTAGGGCCAAGAAGACGTACTCCATCAGCCGATCAGTATGGCTTTAGACATACAGACAGTGAAGTGGTTTGGGCACAGATCACTTAACCCCTGACTAAAACTGCTTTCTGTTGCTGAGTAGTCACTAGAGACAGAAAGAAACCTGAGTGAGAAAAGCAACCTTTAAATTGGAGATTTGCTAATATTTCTACCCTAATCCAAAACAAATGGCTAATGTGACAGTGCTTTGAGATGGAGCTGTGAATTGCCTCCAAAAGAAATCTGTTTAAGACTTTCTCCAGGGGAAGGGTGAAGTTTGTTCCAAGAGCCAGGAGCTTAGTTTAATTTTTGGGGATGATTGTCCACATTAGGGCTTTTTAATGTTTTCTGCCTCTGCCCAAGAAACTGTGAGAAGACAGCTCTCTCTCAAGTCTACAGAGGACAATTACATACAGCTGTAAAGTTGAACAGCTGGATTAGTAGGTATTAAAAACAATTTATTTGAATAATTTTTACTTCAGTGCTTGCAATTTTTAAATTCACATTCATAATTCATATAGATGATTCTGAGAATGGCCTGAGAGGCAGCAACACAGGAAGAAGAATAGATATGGTATCAGGTATATCAAACAGGCAGAATATTTTTGGAGCAGAGAGAGCAAGTAGGAGAAAGAGAAAGTGCAGTGCAATGCACTTCAAAGATAACACTTATTAAGGGTCAAATTTCAGTATTAAAATTGATGATATCCAAAATTTGAAAACATTGAGGGCTTCTTTGCTGCCCTATAATTCGATCTCATGATTCACCCCTGGAATACACCATCACATGAATATTTGCCAATAGATGACTTACACTCATTCACACCTACTTCTCCAATGGAGAACAGAAAGAAAACATGAAGGGCAAGCAGCCTATGGAAATTAAAGAATGGTTTCCAAGAAAAACTAGTTTTTCTCACTACCAGCAAAACTGTTCATTCCCTCTTCATGTTTTGTTACAGTTCTGATGCTATAACTCAGACAGAAAGAGTGAGCCTGTGCTTGTCATTCCTATAGTCCAAGGTGAATGAGTTTACTAAGAAGTAGAAGTTGAAGATATCTTGAAAGACTTTTATTCCCTCAGGAAAAGCCAGCTACAGTATGCTGGGTACATGGCAAACAGGCAGGCAGTCACTTCACGCTGGCATGTTGGCAAAAAAGCAGAGCAATGGCACAATCATGGGTACCATTCTCTGGCATATATAAAAAGCTAGACATATCAAAGCAACATGAGTGTCTTAAAATGGAGACACTTCTGTTTGTATGATAGGAAGGAAGAAAGAAGGTTGTTGCTTATATTTTTTTCTTAATAAGAGAAGACCATAAGGAAGTGGTACAGGGACTTGAAAGACTGCCTTCCAAAGGGTGCAGATTCCTCTAGAAGGCTCTCAGAGCTTTTGTCTCAGAAAGCTGAACCAGTATACTCTCAGGATACAGCATGTTGGAGAAGAAGGGATTGTTAGGCATGCTATTTTTGCAAATCTTGTTGGATAACAGACAAGACTTTCATTTTGAAGAAAACATTTTTCCACCTTCCTTTTCTATTCTATTAGTAGTAGTAGTAGTAGTAGTAGTAGTAGTAGTAGTAGTATTTCAGGGGACAGAAGTGTCCTGCTTATCTGCTAATTCAGATTTGATATACAGCACACTTGACCAGGAACAGTCACAATACAAGATTAGTGACAACGTGGCTATGAATGTTGCTAAATGTTTTCTTTCTTCAAAAAACTGATTTTAGGAGATGATTTTCTCTTTCTAGCTTACTTTCTTCTGTAATATTTCTTTTTGTTTTTATTGGTCCGTGTTGTTTTGTTGTTTTTCAGTACTGTTGTGAGATGCTGAACATGGAATCTCTGTGTAAAGTCAAAGGGGTCCATATCCTATTCTTACTTACTACCTTCCCCTTACTTATTCTCTTGGACTGTTTCAATCCAGGCTACCTTCAAGACTCCTTGTATAAAAGAAGGAAGACATCACCCCTTGGTCTTCTGTTCTTGAAGTTCAGTGGCTAGGCAGCTGACCTCTCCTCTGGCTTCCTTCTGTTGTAAGACCGTATGCAATGTCTTCTCACTTTCAACTGCAATATCTTGAAAAGAAATGAAAGGTTTGAGGGGGTTAACAGCAATATTCAATGTAACGCATTTCTCATCAAATTTTAAATATGCAATATGTGAAAGATAATTTGTCAGTGGAACAACATTGATTCAGAACCTCTGAGAACCTAATGCTTAATATTGATAAGTCACCTTATTGGGAATACTTCTTGTTAGAGGACCACATGCTACATCAGGCTACAGCAGTAGATACTGCAAATCTGCACTCAGTCCTAATCCAGGAGGTCCTGCTTGCACTAGTTAGCATCAGTTATAGAAGATGTGGAAGACCTCTTGGCCTTGTAAGCTTTAGTTTTCAGTATTAGCAAATACAGTAAATAAAAGTCAAACTTACTAAACCAGCACAGTGAAAAAATCTTGATAATGTGAAGCAGCCAACAAAGCAATTACAGACTGAAAACAGGATAGGCAGCTATTCCAGTGCCATCATCTGCACACCTTCTTTAATCATTAATAGTAATTACTAGATAGACCACAAAGTAGGCTAGTTATTTTCTAGTAAATGAATTTAATGCTTACTGTTTCTCCTCTGGAATTCTGCAAGACATGTATCTTTTGGTGACAGCCAACAATAAAATTCAATATTAATTTTGGGGGCCAGCATAGCTCTTGTGTCTGAACAGCAAATTAAAATAGAGCAGCTTATTAAAGTGAAATGTAAACTAAGAAAACAACTACAAAGAATATTGTGGTTGACTTTTGCAGGTGGTTGGTTGAGACATTAATGAAAAAATATACAGTATCCTGGATACTGTCTGCTGAAGTTAGAAAATATGACATCTGTTCCCACAAAAACACGCACCCATAAGAACCATGACATTAAAAAAGCAAAATACCTTGTCTGGTGGCTTCATTACTTTCGATAGCCCTCTGTTTCACTTCTTACAGTAAGCTCTCATGCAGGTCCAGAGAGATGTTTTCCCTTCCAGAACAGGTGTGCTCTTTTTCTTGATCACTTTTTTGAATGCTTTCTGTAATACCTGCCCTCCCCTCATTACACAGTAGAGTGTTCTTTGATGGTGTTCAATAGCATGGTAGACTCTGCAAATGCAAGAAACTTCACAATCTATTCCAAATATTTTAGGAAGAATCACTTGTATCACCCTACCACAAAGATTCATTTGTCCAAACTTATAAAGATAGGACTGAGCATTTGGTCACATCAATTCTTGTTGCTGTGACCAACATCTGAATGATACCTGCTGAATGCTTGGAGTAATTAAAATGAGAAGCTGTAAGTGTTTCTTAATATTCCTTCAAGATGCAAGAGCCAGTACATCTTCTGGTTGTCTGAGGATTTTAATGAAGTAATCCTATATATTAATTACTGACATGTAAATAAGTCTTTCTGTCCAAAGAAAATGTCTGCCTATGAATATTGATACTACAGGTGGCAGAACCCAGCTAAGTAATGTGAATGAATGTATTAAACCTCAAGGGGTAAGCATGTGTCTCCTCTCAGCTCAGGAAGGACCTGTTGCTCTGAAGTATCCAGATGAAAGCAGAGTCATATCTTCACTGACCTACCACTATAGCACAGGAGAGTGAACTGAGGCAGAATATGAACAACAACTGACAGCTGGGGCTACAGATTCATATTTTTTTGGTGTTTCTCACAAAGCTCTTCTGGGAAAACAGTCTTTTTTGTGCAGCAGGGAAGGAAAGAATTATAGTTCTCATAAAAACAAATACAGACTGCTTCAAATCTAATTCACCCATTGCACCCAAGAGAAAAAGATCAGAGATCTGGAATTGATAGGTTGCTGTATATAAATTCAAATATTTAATTAATTTATTTATTTTCCTGTGGAATGTGATTTGTGACTGTGTCAGGGCATTTTATTCTGTACATACAAAACCAGATTACTTGGCTTGGTTGCTCAGTTCTTTATCTTATAACAAAAATGCAGTAAGACTGCATGAAAGAGAGTGAGGTATATGCCAATTTTTACCTGCCATCCTAGACACCAAGTTCTGTCACTATTCCCATCAACTTGTGTTATGAAGCAAAGCAAGAGAAGCAGACCACTGAATGAGACTAAATCACAACCTACTTTTGGATCAATCAGAAATGCCCATTAGTGAGCCTGAAACCTGCAGAGAAAAGCTGCTCACACTAGAAAGGATACCTCTGTTTATGGCTAAACTGCTCAGTGGAACAGAGCCAGGGAGTGAGCTCAGGCACCACACTGCTGATCATCCACGTTAATTAACTGATAACCTTCTCCCTGGGATAGCCAATTAGCTCTCTCTGAGGCATAGTTCACAAGACAGCCTGCTCCAGGGACCATTCTCGATAGGTAGTTTGGACATGATCACCTGTTTTTGTAGGAGTAAAAATGAGATTTCTGATGAGCAGATAAAAGTCAGGTCATGTCACTACATTTCAGAGGACTGTCCCTAACCATATTTAGTTAGCAATCTCACTCAGTCTGAGTATCACTAGCTCTGTCAAAATCTTTCTTTAGATATTCTCTAACTTGATCAATGTATACCGTATTCTCTTTACATCCACAACCAGAAAACAACCTTTACTGCTTTCCAATACCTACAGACTTGCATCATACACTGGACCTAACTGCTTTCCTTAAACTCTTAAAAGGATCATGTGCTCTGCTTGTGTACTTAAGGGACCTGAAAATAAGAAGGAAGAAAAATGAAACTTCAGTGTTGTGAATACTAATTGACAGCAAGAAATTTTGACTAGAGAATTTCCACAAACCTTTTATATACTGTTAGCATGAAAGTTGCACAAATACTAAACAGTACTTTTTTTTTTTTTTTTTTTTTTTTTTTTTTTTGAGCAGGTAGCAATTTTCAAACTCAGAAATCTCCCCACAACTATACTATACAAGACCTTTTAGTGAGTGGAAATATTTTGCTTTGGAAATAAGACTAGTTACTTCCAAATCTTTTCGGAAGAAACCTCCTACCCTTCAAAATCATCTCCAAATCAAAACCCCTGGAAAATCCAACCTCAAAAAGCATACAGATTCATACGTACATACAGATCCTCTGGCTGTTGCCTGCTTAGTAAGTAAGAGTATTCCTATGCTCAATGTGAATTTGATGTAGTATAAACTTAAAAGAATTGCAAGAAACTAATGGGTTGCTTAAAGATGATTATAGGAATACAGAAACATTCTGAAATACTTTATGCCTTCCCCTCCAAATCAGCCCAGAGGACCTCCACACCACTCAGTTTTGGTGACTCACAAAGCTCAGAAGTGTTTTGGCCTATTACTCAACACTCAGTCATTGCTATGATGCAAACATTGCTCTCATCCCCGAACACTACATTAGAGATCACTACCAAGATATAGTGAGGTTATATTTTGGTGGAACAGAGCTCAGTACCATGGAATTTGTATCTTTGCTTTGTGCAATTTTTATTTCCCATTATATGGTAGCCTTTGAACAGTGGAGGTCAAAAGAACCATAACAAAATAAACCAACAGTGCTGCAGCATGCCTTTAAGGACTGCAATACTGTGTATCAAGAGTCTGTGTTAAATTAAAATGCCATTTTACAGTGCAAAAGTTGTTCCACACTAACTTTCCATGTGGATATACCGCGGGAATGTCTTTGCTGTAAATAAGGTGTACTGCAGAGATAGCTGAAAGCTGTCTATTCAATGCAGCTTCCTGTCTTCACTCCAAAATTCACTGGAGTAACTGGCTAACACAAAAGAGGGTTTGGGTTTTTGGGAATGGAAATTGGGAATGGAAATCCATATCATCAGGACCTAATAGCTATACACCTATGAAAAAGTTAGAAATTAATTTGCAGAAATGTAATCAAAACAAACAAGAAACAAATCACCATACTTATACACATCTCAACAGTTAAAACTCTTAAAAGACCTAGATTGTCACACAGGAAAAAGTCAGAAAAACTAGAGAATGAGTCAAGTAGAAATGCTCAAAATGTTTCTCTATCATTATCTATATTCTGAAGAAATTCTCAATAGAAAATGGTTACCTGCTACCTTTAAGCACGAGTAATCCCCAGTAAAGTGATCATTACTATACCCAAATTTGTCAGAATGAATACAAGCAAGTAGGTCACTGCATGAACTCTATGAACTTGTGGAAACATCTAAAGTCTGGTATTACCAATATAAAATGGCTTATGGAAAATTATCAGTATAATGTCAACTATATAAGTAACCAGGTTATTACATTCTGGAGGACCTTAACAACTGGAGTCAGAAAAGGAGTCACTATGCTTACAGTGAACACATTTACATTAAGTGCATCATTACACAGTGTTCACCTCCATACTTCTTTTTACGGACCCACAGCACATCCCCACTGGTGTTTATGGGCAGAAGCCCCAGACAGCACTGCAGGGGTGGGGGCCGTGCCTGACCATTTTGGGGCCATGTCTGACCCTGGTGCCCCTCACCAGTCCTGATCCTGATAGCGACCTGCAGACAGATGACCTGGCTTGGTCTTGGCCTGTCCTTGTCCCCAGGGAAATGCTCAACGCTCATAGCTCCTTGTGCCCTCCTGCTGCCCTGCTCCTGCTTGGGAGGGTCCCTAGCTGTGTGGCTTTTGATGGACCCATGGGAGTCCCCAGCCCCATGGCCCCAGGCAGCCCTGACCGTTGTGAAGTCCTGACACTTGTGAACTCCTGTTAAATCCGCATGTTTCTCCATCTGTTCTCAATATCCGTGCTTTCTTTTTCATCACCAATGGTGAAGCATTGCTTTCAGTCTTCTGCAAAGTGATTCTGGTATGTGCACCATGGATCTTTGTGGCATGCATTACACAGCAGCTTTAAAATACTGTGATTTCAATTAAGACTGCTCAAGACTTCTGTTGGTATATTAAACATAAGTTGAGTCATTTCCGGTTCAGGCATTGTCAATAGCAGGGAAAGATTCTGTAACTGAACTACAGGGCATCCTCTATACCCTAACACTTCCCCTGAAAGACACAGCTGACTGCTGAAGCTCTGTATTGTGGTAAATGAGGTGTGAGTCACCCCAGGTGGGATTTCTGTAATACCACAAGACATGTAAAGAATTGCTGATGAAAGTGATTCACGGGCTAACAAATATGTAAGGATCGATTCAACACCTATCAACAATTCTATTGTGAAAGATAAATTAACTTCCACTGGGCAATCAGGTATATGGGAACTCTGAAATTACACCTTTGCACTGCAGTGCAGGCAGTCATAGCAAATCTGTTGGTGCAGGAAAACAGGGAGATTCCAGTTCATTTGCTTTATACCTGATCAAATGGAAATAAAATTAAAAACACCCATAATAATTTTTTTTATTTTTTTTCCCCTGTTTCTGTGGATAGAAACATTGATTATGAATCAGGAAGTCACTGAGTACTGCACAGAGAATAAAGCAACACTTGCTCTGAGGAGTTTGCAATATTAATGTAGCAAGGTCTATAGAATGAGCAATGGAAAAAATAGCAGACGTTAATTTACCATGGATGTCAAAGTTAGAATGCAATCCAAAAACCTGGATATCAGAATATGAGCTTGCGGAAAAACAGGAAAAATGTTGTAAAAAAAACCAAGATGATGATGAAAGATGTATCACAGACAAATACCTAGATTATTCTTGGCCATACTTTGTATCAACACTTAAAGTCATTTTTAATAGTATGTACAGTAATAAAGTAAAAGAGTAAGAAGATCAGACTGCCTGTACAATATTTACAACACAAATCAAACGGGTATGCTGAAGTGTACATTAAAATTTAAACATTTCATGTGCTGCTTGTATGACAGTATTGTAAGAAAGAAAAAAAAAATGAATATTTTTGGCACTAATTAAAACTCCCTGCTGAGATCCAAGTAGTTAGAACTTTGTATAAAATATTGTTATATGCAAGACAGTAATCAAGATGAGTTTTCATATAACTGATTCAAAAAGGATTGGTAATACCAGGATAAAATACGAGTGGGAAGATAGAGGAAACAAGCAAAAAAGAATCTATACATTTTTTCAAGCACCTCTTCTTAAAAAATTGTTCTAAGAAGAACAAGGCTCGAGACGACTGTAAAGAGGAAAAGTGTAGTTGTTAGGTATCATTTTCTTTTTTCTAATGAACTACTAGCATTAGTTTGTTTTGAAATATCTACTTTATGTTATCAATTTTATGGCTTCTCTATGTTGGTCTAAGAACACTTATCAAACAGTTAATAAATGAGATAGCCAGAATAACAAAAAATACAGTCAAATAAACTTAAAAAGGAACAATTTTCTAAAGACAGATAGACAAAAAATGCAATTTTCAGGTTCACAGTGCCCATGTAAGTTTATAACAGTGTCAGGACTGAAATATTCTCTGAGCCGGAAGCATGGGTCTATAGCCATAATAATTAAATATGCACAAGAACATTGTTGGGCATCAAGGCCAAATGGTATGAAATAGACTGCATCTATGTTAGTAAACTCTGACTTTACAAAACTGAGTGACGGCATGCAGACTGCCTGTAGGGAACAATCTCTAAAACATTCTAATTCTGGATCTGTCTCTGAGATTCGTTGTGGGACAATGTTAGTTGGTATATGCCAAAAGTCCTTCAGGACTATTAACAGGGTCCTTCTGAATGTTTACTCATACAGACTCCATCCTAGTGCCTGGAGATTTTTCCTGTTTAATTTACTAATACAGACATAGCTGGGGAGTTTGTCCTCCGAAAGGACAACGTTAGTTGTTTGCCAGTGCAAATCCAGCTAGAATAACAGAAGCTTACAGATAACTTAAATACTAATATTCTTGGGGTGTCCTGACAGAAATGCATGCAATAATGACATTTGCAAAACATGTGAAATCAGAATCCTAAATCAAGACCAGTCTGTAATATTTTCTGGCTCTAGTGGTGTGCTAAGATAGTACAGTGTTAAGAACCACCAAGACAATTTAAAATCTGTCAGGCTGTGCCATTTTATGTGTTCTCCCAAGAAACAATATACTGTAAGAGGTTGCCCCAGAAACAATGCACACAATGACAAACATCAGTTAAGATATAATAGAAATAGTAGTTTGAAGTACCAAGAGAAAACAAATACACTTTCAGGCTTCTGACCTCAAGGTCAGTTCTGGTAGTACTGATTATGAACCATATAAAAAAGTGGATCATGCCAGCATGACTGACCTCAGTGGTCTTTATCTCCAGGAATAAGACAAACTTGAAACATCCAAATAATGGCAGAAAATTATTTTGTTTGCATATTCCACATGATTTGTTTAGATCATGAATGACGGCATTCTAAAATTATGTACTATTCCTATGTTTAAGGTAGGGCTTGTGGGCAGAACTGAAACACAGTAGTATTGCTTCACCTATTGTACTGCTTGAAAAAAACTAAAAGGAGACCGCTCCTTGATGGTGCTTCACACCCACAAATGACCAGTATTGCTTGCAATGATAGTCCCTGGAAATGTCAAGCAACAGTAGTTTAAGTATGTGAAAAGCAAACTTCCACAGGTTGTTAACTAGCAAGGTTCTGGGGTTTAAACACAAAGACTGGGTGCTTCTTGTATTTCAAAGGCACATCCATTCCAACTTCACTAACAAACCTTGGCAGAAATAAATGTTGCAAATTCATGCATTCTTGCATCCAGAACTTGCTATTGAGTGCTTAATTACATTACACTACAGGCTTGACTACAAAGAGAATTTATTTCTCTCTGTATCCATGTCTGTGTTGTACTACCTCAGTCTAAATGATCTTATGTTTTTCTGAAATAACAGAGGTCAAAAGAGAATTTCAACACATAAATCACAGTCCACTGCACATCTATCTTCTATTTATGTGGTATTTTTAGGGGAGCTTTCTAGAGCTTAGAAGGCTTTTAGATCATAGGTTTACAATACTTCAGATATGGATGGTTAACTATGGCAGGATGAAAGAATGAGTATGAGTTTTAGAAAAAGGTGTACCACTTTTTCAGATTATGGATTTTCCTAAGGTGACTTTCACTCTTGCATAGAAAGATGGAGCTTTCTATGACTGCCATCCAAATCAGAGCATGTTCAAGCATGCCTGAATACTTTCCAGACTGGTTTACTTTTCTTGATGAAAGTTTTTGGAAGTATTTGCTGATGCAATCTTTTTGACATCCTTGTGTACAGGGAATCATCCCTAGTTCTGCTCTTGTCCAATGACTGAAACAGATTTCCATTTTACACCTGCCATGAAAGCAAGCAAGAATGTGGTAAAGCGGGGTACCAATCCAGCTCAAATTCCCTGTGCAGGTTGTAAGGCATAGCATCAGATGCTATTTTTTGTTTTGTTTTTGGCATAGGCTGCAATAGCTGATGTGTTGACATTTTGCAGCCCTATATTTATTGGTGAATATAGATGGATTTTACAAGCATTCTAAACAGTAGTTTAGAAAAAGGAATATATATTATATTCCTATATACATGTATATAATACATTATATATATATAATTATACCAAAAGGAATAAAAACATCACCTATTGAAAGTATCCATAAATTTTGGAGATGATGAGCAAGTTAATTATGCAAGTACTGTTAAGCCCCAAATACAAACCAGAACAAATACGAGCTCAGAAAAACTTGGCCCAAGCACAAACTAGCAATGATTGCTTTTCTTTATACAAACTGTTTGTAAAATGTACCTTCCTAAAAGGTAGGTTCAAGAACTAGAAAAGGCAGAGGAAATAGAAGAAGTTGCAAAATGTCTTTTTTTTTGCATCCTAATTTTTGTGAAATTTGATCAATGGACTTTTTAAAAGACTTTTTGTTTTGTTTTGTTTTGTTTTGTTTTGTTTTATGAGCAGTCAATATCTAATTTTGAAAACCAGTGGCAGATGAATTGTGATTGTCCACAGTAGATGATATGAGCTTTCATTTCTGGCCTGATGAGAGTTTATGCTATACTGTAGAGCTCAGTGGGTCTGTGAATGTCATTTATAATGGATCAGCAGGGCTATTGTCAATAAGCTTATATTTGCTACATACAAGTCCACAACTCCACCAGGAAAAAAACAACCAACCAACCAGACAAACAAACAAAAACAAACAAACAAACAAACAAACAAACAAAACAGAGAGAGAGAGAGAGTACATTTACTGAAGTAATTCAAAAAATGTAGGTATCAGGATCAGGCTTTTGATGTGCAGACCTTGTTCACCATACCTGTTCTGTGGTATCCTCTGTAACATTCTCCTTAACATTCTGTAAATTTCTCCCATGAACACTCCTATGAAACTCATTCATTAGTGTATTAGGAAAATGCAAACACAGCTGAAGGAAACTGAGTTATGTAGTCTGTTTGTGGAGATGTTTGGAGTAGTTACCTAGCATTAATAATGTACCATGGTAGCAAAAAGAACCACCTGTGTAACACCTGAAATGGCATATCAGAGAGAAGAAAAAAAATAAATCATACCTTTAAAACAAAACAAAACAAAACAAAACAACAAAACAAAATCTTTTGTAGAACTAGCAACATACTCAGAACCTGCTCAGTAGAACAAGATTTATAATAATGGATAACACCTTTTACTAGACCAGACTGACACATCTAAGAGATCCAGGCAAGCGTTTGGGCACAAAGACCTTTCTTCAGGTCTAAAATAGCAACAGTAGCCTTTAAAGGTAAATGCAAATTGTCTATCTTAAGTTTCATATCTCAAGCCATCTGAGATAAAAAGTAGTTGGTATTTGTTAAAGAGACAAAGTGCAAAGGGTAAAGGTGATAAGTATAAGCTGACTTCAAGAGTTGTTTTACTGGGCCATAGCAGAGCTCTAAAGTTTAAATCTGTTTAAATCAGTATCCTATCTTAAACCATAGAAAAATATAATTCCTATGATTGCATAGTTATTCATGTTCTTCAGTCACACACTACCCTACATGATAGCAATATTGTATATGCAATAAGCACTCTAGTCATTTAAAATTATACTCGTTTAATGATACCTCACAAAAGGAACTAATTACAAGTCCACTGTGATTACACAGCACAGTCTAAGAACATCATTTATAAGGCTAAAGAAAAACTTAGCTCTAGCAGTTTGCCTGATAAATACTATCTATAACTACCATTAGAATTTCATGGTATTAAAGTGTCATACCTTTGACCAAGGATATTTTGTCTTTAATCAAGAATTATGTTATTAATATCACCATTTGGCATATAGCTAAATGTTTGGATCCTGACTTACTCATCATATGAGTATAGTTGAAAAAGGGGAAGGGAAGGGCAGGGCAGGGCAGGGCAGGGCAGGGCAGGGCAGGGAAGGGCAGGGCAGGGCAGGGAAGGGAAGGGAAGGGAAGGGAAGGGAAGGGAAGGGAAGGGAAGGGAAGGGAAGGGAAGGGAAGGGAAGGGAAGGGAAGGGAAGGGAAGGGAAGGGAAGGAAAAAGAGAAGAGAGAGAAGAGAAGAGAAGAGAAGAGAAGAGAAGAGAAGAGAAGAGAAGAGAAGAGAAGAGAAGAGAAGAGAAGAGAAGAGAAGAGAAGAGAAGAGAAGAGAAGAGAAGAGAAGAGAAGAGAAGAGAAGAGAAGAGAAGAGAAGAGAAGAGAAGAGAAGAGAAGAGAAGAGAAGAGAAGAGAAGAGAAGAGAAGAGAAAAGAAAAGAAAAGAAAAGAAAAGAAAAGAAAAGAAAAGAAAAGAAAAGAAAAGAAAAGAAAAGAAAAGAAAAGAAAAGAAAAGAAAAGAAAAGAAAAGAAAAGAAAAGAAAAGAAAAGAAAAGGAAAGGAAAGAAAAGGAAAGAAAAGGAAAAGAAAAAGAAAAATCGCCGTGCACTAACATTCTCAGTACTCGTTAGAAGAGCACCAGAACCACCTAGTGGAGTTTTCACTTATTACAATGCCTCTAAAATGCCTTACTCTTGTAAATTGTAGTAGCAATATACGCTGCTTTATAGGAAAGTTGTAACGTGGTATCAGCACTGAATCACAGAATTTAGGGATGGGGAGCCTTCTACTAGGCTTCTGGCCCATCTTCCTGCCCTTTTTATTGTCCACCATTGTTTTCACTTATTTTAAATGTATCATCTGATGATGCTCATTCTGAAATACAGTCTTCTAGGTTTATACATGGCATAAACAATTTTTTCTTTAAATAACTTTTTAAATGTTTTTAATGAAATTTAAAATTTTTTTTGTTACTCTAATGCATTATTCTGACACGCTTTTGGTGTTATACTTCAAACCTATAGAGTTCTGACATATCCATTCTGTACCTCATAGCAGTATTGATAATAGTATGAAAATAATGCACAGAAATATCAATGACAATACAAAATATATTTAGATACTTTCTTTTTATAGCAATATATTCAAACTTGTATTCTAAACTAATTGTAGGAATATGGGAGGGAACTGGTGATTCTGCATGTGTGGTTCATCTATTCTCAGTTTTAGGAAAACGTAATCAAATTTAATTCCATCTATGCCACACAGGTATACATTTTCTAAGAAAGAATCCACTAGAAAAATGTTTGCAAAAGTTTTATAGGTCACAGATGTAAAGCATATGTACTAGGTGAACCTGGGAGACATATACAGAGATAATCTGAGCAAGTGTTTGGTTTAACTGCCAAACACAGAATGAACTTTGATTTTCTTGTGATTAAGTTTACAAAGTATCATCTTGTATAAAACTTATCCTTAGGAAGTGCGTTTAGGTTCAAATACTTCCAGGATCCTGTAGGCACAGCTGTGAAGAGCACAGCCATCAGATTAGGGTCTATGCTGAATGGGATTACCTTGCATGAATAAGAAACACAGAATTTGACTGATGATCTCAGGATAGGACACAGGAAATTAAAAAGAGAACCTGAAAATTTGTTTTATATGGGATCATTCTACATTTTCTCACAAAAGTGACATGTTTGAAAAGTGAGACTAAAAGAGAAATACTATTTACTTTAGCCACTCTTTCAATACCAAAGACTGTAGGTTTATAAAGATAGGGCAAAAATTGTTCTGTTTTGTAATATAATTGTCATAGCAGTAAATGAGGCAGATAGCTGCAGGAAAATAAAAGAAAAACAGATGTATATGATTTTCCTAAGGAGTAGGTTGTATTTAACAGTCTGGCACAGCCGGTGATATTTCATGATACAATGTGTTGGTATACAATGGCGAGCTAAAATAACTTTCTCTGAACATACCAAGACTATCCTGTATGTTTCCACAACAGTGAAACAGGGTTCCTCAGGAACCAGGTTTCATTTCAGAACTTTCTATGCTGCGACTGTTTTGTTTGTGTGTATTCCTTGTTTGCTTGTTCGCTTGTTTGTTTTTTTTTTTTTTTTTTTTTTTTCCCTGAATATAGCTTATTATGTTTCCTGTTTATCATATTTTTAGTCACTAATTTCTATTCTCTCATGTATGACACCATGTTCAGATTTAGAGGGATATTAATTTTATGGAACATAAAATATCCACAACAACCTCAGTACCTGAGTAAGGATCCTTTTAACTTAGCAGAGAGAAACAGACACTTTTAAGACATGACTCATCTGATGCAATTTAAGCATTTGCTTTAGGATGGGATGATTCATATCAAAGAAATGACTGCATTTCTTCAATGATTACAGTGAGAATCTAGACATGTATCTCCTATGACCATGCCATTGTAAATATGAATTACACTGATATGGCCAGCACCTGAAATTTTATGTCTTCATAAATCCCACTTGTGCTAAAGTAGAATATGACCTAGCATGTTTTATACAAGTTAAAGAAAACACAAATGATTGCTTTCAGAATGCTTGAAATTTCAAGTTATCATTTTGCTACATAAAATATATTTTCAAGAAGATACTTTTGCATGTTTCGGATTTTCTAATGTAATTTTTAAAATTTTGAATATTTTAAGTTTGAAAAAATATATTTCAAGAAGAGAGATGAATTTTCTTTTCAGAACTGTGATACTGTTATGAAAAATTATCACTCCTTCTTAAGCCTATTTGTTCTATTGTTTTAGCAGAAATTAAAAAAAAAGGCATGGCAAGCTTCCGAGATATCTATGATTGAGCACTATAGCACCAATCATTGCAAGGAACTGTAAGACGTATACGAAAAGCAGAGTTTTTTCTAACAATGTAGTGTCTTGCTTCCACCCAGTTAATGACTGGAATATGCAAATAGACTAATTAATAAAATGTACAGATGAAGTACAGATGAAAGACAGTTGTGAATTTTGCCCAACATTGCCTTTTTTGGACATAATTTTATAAAGGTGTGTCTTAAAACCTCATTTGGAAATTAAAAGCATTTGCAAAATGGCTATTTAGATGATACACTCTAAAATACTGAACAATGTATCTGGGGTTCTTTCTGCTTATCCTTCATAAGAAAGAGACTGGTTGGGTCCAGACAGTATGGGAATATTATTGGTCTCTCTCTCTCTTTTTATTTTTATTTATTTATTTATTTATTTTTTTATTTATTTGTTGTTGTTGTTGTTCGTACAACTCATATGACTGTAATATTGTGTGAAGGCTGGCAGTGGAAAAGTCTTAAAAAATAAAAGCCAGGGGAGGAAGGACATGAGCAAGTTAAGCATAACACAAGAAGCAGATTGGTTAAAGATATATTAAGGTATAGCATGTTCTTCAGCATTTCTGTATGTTTTGTTTTTATGTTACGACGTACATCTTTACATACTACCTACACACCTCACTGTACCTTACTGAAACAATAACTTTAGTTCATACATTTAAAACATTCTCAAGAGCTTCGTATCAAATAATTGAATAAGCATGCTGGATTACTAAAATATCACTATGTTTTCTGAGGAGATAGAGAAGATTTCCAGAACTTTACGCACAGCATATGCATGCATGCACACACAATGACATACATATCCCCGAGCCACTTCTCAGCTGCTTGCAACACCGCTTTGGTGAAAGCACTGGAGATACAAAACCTCCAAGTATTTGCCAGAATGTACATTGCACTGAGCAGCATTTGTTCTTTATGTATTGTTACAATTTACTTTCAGCATGTCAGCTAAACAGGACTAGGAACTCAGGTGGGAAACTAATGGTGAGAGCAAACAGAGCTCTGAAACATTTTCATGGAAACAGCCCTTCGAGACAAAAAGGCTGAAGCAGAAAACAACACAAACAATAAAAAGAATTGATTCTACATGGCATTTTTCTGAGATAAGTGTCAGCTGGCTTCTAAAGTAAATAAAGCATGCTACATTTTTATTGTTGTACTGCTAGTTGCCTGTAAAGACTGATTCTGGGTAATATCAGAAACACTCATCTCTTTTACATTTAAGTGAAATGGTTTATTATAAAGAGATATCTCCTTTGCCACATCATCCTACACTCACTTTGACAGATAATTGGGAAGGGTATTCATTTTTTTTATTTTTTATTTTTAATTTTGCTACTTTTAAAACATCAGTAGGATGTGACAGAGATTGAATTTGCGTATAAGATTTTAGATATCAGAATTATGCCTGTTGTGATTCTGATGACAGATTTCTGCAGCATCTGTAAACACATTTCTGATTCTCTTGTTCATTTAAACTTACATTGACATTTTCCCATCAGAAGATTTACAGTTCAGGCCCTCTGAGTATTTTTACTGTCTTGATAATTGCTACATGTACAGTCAAACCAAATAAGTGAGTTTCAGAACCAAATAAAATTTTTCATGGCTCTATTAACAGATCTGTACTGAATTATGAGCAATATCTTCTTTGACTCTCAGAAGAGAAATAACAGTAGCTCATTGCGTACCTACACAGAAAAAGTATTTATCAGAACAACAACAACACAGGAACACTAAAAATGTGTTACTTATGGAAATATAAAAAAATTGTCAGCAATAAACACAAAATCTCAGCTATTTTGCTTAACAGCACCTCCTGCAAGACAGTGAAGGGTTTTTATCCTTGACACATTGGAATAATTTCTGTTAAATCCCTGGGGAAATGCAGAGAAAACAGCAGCTGGTTTGCTTCTGTATCTGAATTCTGAAACCATTCAAAATGTTATGGTGAAAAGCTGAATTACATTAGACCAAAATCCTTAGGAAAATATTTTGCCCAGAACCTTAGCTTAAATCAAACACCCTTAACGAATATTCCTTAAACTGCTTCTTATATCAAGGTATCATTGACACAAATCTTACCTCGAACACTATGCAATGTTTTATTCCTTCTATAAATGATGTGGTCACCTTCCACATTTTTGATAAATTATCATTTTGATATCCTGTAATTGTTTACTAATAACAGTAGGAAAAATAGTGAGAGAAAATAAAATTTCAGATCATATTTTAGAGTGTTCTAGGAGTTCTCTAGCCATCCAGGAAGATGATTATGTGCCACAAAGAGCTAGCAAGCTAACAAATATGAAGACCAAAGGAAAACATGGAAAACTTAATTGTGAAAATAGTTCTGAATATTTGAAACTTTCCATATAGTAGTGTGGTCATATATTCACACTGTAGATATAAAGTAAGGACTTTACCTAATCTTTTTTTATTTTTTATTTTTAAAGATACTTATATACCCCGCGTATGTTACTCCACTATATATTTCTAAATCTTCTTGCTAAGAAATCTAATGACAGTTGTTTCCCACTCTTGACATCTCATCCTTGCTTATAACTCCCCCATTTACTACTGTCCCCTGTTCACAGTTTCCTCTTTCCCACGCCTTTGTTCTAGTGAATTTCCAAAGCCAACCACTCCATATGCTTAGAGGCAAACAAAATTTCTGTCATTTTTTTTCCCTCTCACATTAAGTCACATCTTACTGCTTCTACTTCCCAGGGAGCCACAGATTAACAAAAAAATGTTCTCAGATCAAAGCAGATAACCCAAGATAATGACCTTTGCTATTAAAAGCAGGTAAGAAGAATTATTTCTGCTTGCAAATTGTTCTCAGCTACAACAGAAGAAGCAGCATAGATCTCTGACTACTCTTTAATAATGTAAATTTATGAACTAGCCCAATGCTTTTTCATCCATCCTCCTCAGGTATGACTTTGATATTGCTTATATAAATCTTAACTAAATGTAACTCATAAGACAGGAAGCACAAGCCTTGTGTTTGGTTACGTTCACAGAAAACACAGTAGAACCATATTGCATGTGGGAACACAAATGTTTAAAGTACTTAGATACATGTAATTCTTCTGCTGTTGCTTTATGCGTGCACGTGAGTGTACACACATATATATATATATATAAATATATATATATAATATATATATATGGCTTTCCTGAAAGGTATGTGAAACAAAGACATTATGACAGAAGATTTTACATCTTTGAGTAGATCATGCTTGTGAAAGAGGGGATGACAAGAAATTCTTTTCAATTATGGTGATTGCCAGACAGTCAATAGCAGCTCACCTGCATCCATACAATATGCTTATTTTTTAATTTGCTGTTTGAAATGGTAGCATGCACTCTAGACTCTAAGAAAAACAGAATGGCCAAGGACTTGGCCTAACTCTTCTACAATAATAAAAACAGCTATCTGGAAAACAGGTGCATGCCCTTTTTCTGACGAATGCAATTGTGGAACATAACTCTGTCTCAGACAGGTTCTGGTCCATCTTTCAACATCTGAAAAATAGTATATGTAAGATTAAACTATATTTCTCACTAGATTCTCTCCTTACTGCATCTAAATCAGATGTTTATCTCATTGATGAACAAAAATGGATAAACACTGTAAGAGACTTTGAGACTGACTTTCTATTTTGAACCCCATAAAAACAGAATGATCTTTCATTTTCTATTAACAGACTAATAACAGATTTGCAACTGCTATGTTATAATTTATTATCTGAATCACTGAATATCATTGCACATATAATTTTTTATCTGTGTTTTCTCTCTTTTTTTTTTTTCAAATTATGGAATTGAGTTTGAAACTATACAACACATGACTTTTAGATGAATGCTGCATTTTTAAGATCTCTACATGATATTAAGAACATTCTTTAAACGAAGCAAGGAACAGTGCAAACTAATGTAGGAATATAAATCAGGAGTTAAATGTACATAGTCTTGTGATGACTTCATGATTATGAAAGGGATCACAAATACGCGTCAATAACTATTTCAAGGTGTAAACAGTGGGGCTGCCGATATGGTATCTACATCCGTTGAAAACTGGCAACTAGAGATAACAATATCTAATTTAGAAATAATACAGACTGAATAAGAAAGGTTTCTCAGTACCACCAGCTATTTTGAATTGCCTCTTATAAAAAGTGACTGAACCCTTTTTCCTTTAAGTTAAAAACAACGAAGAGTAAAATCCTTTAAGATTACATTAGGGACTCAAGCCCTGTTTGCTGTAGGCTACAATAGAACCAATACATTGTTTCCAGCTATATGAATATTTCCTTTCCTCTCGTCCTTATTGTGTTCAAAAACTCTGACCTTACTTCTATTAATACTCTTGGTATAATAGTTTTCACTCTTTTTTGAAATCCAGGCTGTGTCTGTATGATACAAATGCAGAGGATTGCAGGGATATCCAAGCTGGCTGTGAACAATGTGAGAAGGGAGAATCAGGCAGAAGACCCAGGGTAATGCTGCTGTCCTATTTCTGGTACATTAATCACTCTGATAGGTCTACATGGAACAGCACTGCATTTGGTCTTACACCTGAGAATGTTAACAAAATCTGCTGTGCAGGGAGAATATTTCTAAAATGACTCTGAATTTCAACATCCCTTTAGCTAAAATGACTGCCATTGAGTCCTCTGTACCCTTAACTATTAAAACCAGTGGTGAACAGAAGACAAATGATGCAAGTCAAGATCTGATACATTCTTGGGATTTTTTATGGGAAATGTCAACCTATCACAATATCTTATAAGTCAATGAAGAAGTAGAAAAAAAAAATAAAACACTTTAAAGGGGAATGATTTCTCCTTTGCACAATGCTGAAAGAAAGTTTGTTGAAAATCCCAGTATTCTTTTAAAAGCACCAAAATAGTACTGTGGTCCTTGAAAACATTATGTAAAATATTCACTAGTATGATTTCCTTGCAAACAGGGGATACTTCTTTATGATTTTTATAACTGACCAAATTTCTTCAAAGTAAAGGCAGAAAGGTTTACAATATTTACATTGGTATATTCACTTGCTTTTATCTATGATTAACTTCAGGTATTTCACACAGACCTTCAGTCAACATAATCCTTTTTAAAATGACAAGCTAAAACTATGAGAGGTAGGTTTTTGGGGATGAAAATGAAAACATATGAAACAAGCATTTTATTTCAGCAAAACTAACACAAATTGTCTAGAAAACAAAATTTAAGTACTCATAATGAAATCTTTTTAAAGAATCTACCTTCTGTTACAATGTACAATTATTATTGTAATGAATGTTTAATGTAATTAATGTTTAGACTGCATGTTTGGGGGGCCATATTTGAAGTACGATGTGTCTAAAATATCTAAACACCAGATTGAATGATATGAAAAAGGACATTATTTTAAAATAGAAACCAGGTTTTCCTACAGGCTCTCCAACACTGAAAAGGTTAACTTGATAAAATATAACTCTTTGTTCAGGGCTTTTCTAAGATACTAAAGGCAGAACAAGTTGTTGCCTAGGGCAACAAAATATTTAGTTACTATTTATTTTATCTTTTATTTTTTATTTATTTATTATTTTTTTGTAGAGAGCTTGTAGGCTCTGCAGAGAGGTTATTTTCTAGCTTATTTAAAGGGAGTAAGAACTCTTGGCTTGAGCTTCTTCAGTTGTACTCTCCAGAAAGATCACATTCTGAATCTTGAAGTATGAACCTTTTTATAGAACACTAACATTTTAGACAGAAAATCAGATGATAAGGCAATTTATTTGCTGCCTGAATGAAAGAAGATTTTGTTAGGATACTTCAGAGATGATACTCTTCAGAGATGATGCTCTAGCATTAGGCAGAGTGTTAATAAAAAAATTATCTTGCATTACAAATCAATCATTTGTGCTACCTAGTGTGTTACAGGACAAGAAAATGATCCTGCAGGTGGAACACAATAGGTGCTAAAATTGCTCAGCTTTGATTATTACTGCTAAAAATTGCTGCCAATCACTACCTGATTATAATTTGTTTTGAAGAGCAGATGGGGCAGAGAGAAAGAAAAAAAGAGAGAAAGAGAAAGAGAAAGAGAAAGAGAAAGAGAAAGAGAAAGAGAAAGAGAAAGAGAAAGAGAAAGAGAAAGAGAAAGAGAAAGAGAAAGAGAAAGAGAAAGAGAAAGAGAAAGAGAAAAAGAAGGGGGAGGGGGAGATTTAAGATTTCTAATATAAGAGCAAAGATTTACCTCAAAAAAGTGGTAACTCGTTAAAAATTACATCATTTTGATATGACTGAAATCTTTAAAATCAGAGATACATTGAGGAAATGGGAAACATTAAAAGAAATTGCAAATTTCAGTTACTTGATTTAATGATCAAACTGTTATTTTACTATATTTTTAAAATCAGAAATGAAAATTTTAAATTACTGTCAAATAATAAGGAAATATAAATACAGCATCAGGGAAATTATTGTAATATACTTATATAGTCTCTTTTACTTAAATAATCTGTAGTTTAAAATGATACTGGATGGACTAAAAAAGAATTATACGATCAAAAAAATAAATGCTGTGAAAATCCTCACAGTACAAGTGCTTTCTCTTCTTTTCTTCCCTTGTATTTGAACTAAAGCACTGTATTTAAACTAGAAGTGTTATTGCTCCGCCTTTCCCCTATCTAAACACTGTTATGATCCAAGATGGAAGTAGAAAGAGGTAAATAGCGGATGGCTTGAAGAAATTGCCATGTTTTACATTGTCTCCTGATCTTTTGCAAATAACAGTGTAGGCAAAAGATGATGGCATATTTAAAAAGTATTTTGCATTATCATGAGGAACAGATGGAAGTTTGTACATATTATCACTCAAGAAGCCAAGACCACTATCTATTCAAAATGTTACATGTAGAAATTGTACAAAAGAGTTAAACAGTTACAATAAAATAAAGTTACAATACTGGTATGTGGATTTGTTGAGGATAAAAGCACTTCTATTACAATTTCTAGAGACTGCCACTGCATTGCTACAACATAACAACCATTTCTAAATGATCAGTAAAATCCACAATAATTTACAAACTGAGTGACTGATGGAGCTGCTAGCAGTATTCAAAGCAGAAAGAATCTGACTGCAGAATCTCTTAAAATGCAAGATCCAATGGAGCAAATTTACTACCCAATTGCAATTGTTAAGTATATCATCCTTGCAAAAGGAACAAAAATGGGTATTATTAAAACCTTTTTGAGACCTCTGTGGGTGCTCTGGATAACAAAATCTACACAGCTATTGTGTATAGGAAAAAAATGCTACTTGTATAATATTTCATAGCTTTTTTTTTTTTTTTTTTTTTTTTTTTTTTTAATACATGCAGCGATCTTACTGATTCCATTTCAAAGGCAAATAGAGTAATTTAGAGAGTTGCTTACAACTGTAGCAGCTCACACAAATTAATGTAATGTCATTTGAGGCATTGTTCTGCTAATGTAGGAGCAAGTGAGCAAATCTATATACATGCCTTAGCTCATCAAGAAATAATGCAGCAAGAAATCATGCATCATGATGAAAACTCTTTTTTTTCAGACCCATCTTCAATATACGTGATTTCAAATGTATAAGCAACTACCCTGTTGTCAGAAAAACTGCTTAATACTGGACCATATTATTTAAGCAAATTAGGATAGTTTTGTAAACAGATAAGCCAGAGAATTTGAATGTTTTTAGAAAGTTTCTTTCATGTTTTATCGTATCAATAAAGGCTGTGAATTAGCCATTTCAAAATTGCAGTTATTTAACACATAAAACACCACAAACGTAGTAGAAACGATTCTTCTAAATGTCTTAATGTACTGATTATTACCTGACTAATGAATGTAAAAACCAAAAGTTCAGCCTGCCTGGCAAAGAGTTTTAGAGATTCCCACAAAATTTTCATAGGGTAGAGATATCTGTTTTTTAGGAAACCAGCCCATTTGCTTTTGTAGGATGGCAGAAAGATTCTCAATCATTTTACACTACCTAGAACCTTTGGAATTCAAGACATTGCACTAGTACATAAACATGGTTGTCTCTGTAAAAGTGGTACTTATATTTGAAGGGTGAGAGTCCATCATTTAGCTTGCTGCATAATTCTTTATTTTCAAGTTACATACATTTAAATATAAATAAATATATACACACGTGTGTGCACATGTGCAACTTTGTAGCTGTTTTAAAAATATTTTTCACATAAATTAATTTCAAATACTTTCTTAATCAATTATACTAGCAAAATGCTCCTGAATATTTGGAAAGGCATGAACAAGAAAATGTCATTCAGATAATTTTTCTAAATTAAACAACTATAGAAATTATTTTTAATAAGGTTCCTAATAAATTGAAATCCCACAGACTATTGCTAATGCAGACTTACAGTCTTGAAAGCTCTTCTGATTATCCAAAATGGTCCCATTTACAAAGCAACTACAAGAAGAGCTACGGGCATCTTTATCATTCAGCAGTGTCTCTCGGAGATCAGAAAGGACTGTGGCTCCAAACACAGTCTTAATTCTTTCAACGGCCTGAAATCTAGCACAGGGCTCTGAGTCAGAGAGGAAAAGGAATGAGAATTGTAGGTCTGCAAATGCAATGTATAAGAATATGTTTTTGAGATGTAATGTTTCATTCTTCCTAAAAATCTGCCTTTACAGAGTGGTACACTTGGGAAATTAAGTATTAACAGGAGAAGAGTTGCAGAATAATTTGTCAAACAAAATCTGAAGGACAGCCCTCCTAAGAAATAGGCATCTTTTATGCTGTAGAACATGAGAAATTAAGCTGTCAAGTGAGCACTGTAAAAAATCCATCCATTTGGTGTGTATTACCCAGTCAAGCTGTGAAGTTGCTATCCGTTTTGTTGGAGAAGATGGGGAGGCTGCTAAGTGAGACATTAACCTTGTCAAGAAATCTGAATGCAGTACGTGGTCCATTTTCAAGTCTTTTAAGCAGAGACTTTAAGTTCTACATTGTAGGTGCATTAGTTGTCTAAGGCCTCAAAAGAGCTTTGAGAGCTAAGTTCAATACAGAGGTCACTATTATTTATATCCATAGGTGCAGGTTTTATATGAATAAAGTAATTCTGACTTTGAAATTAGGATTGTGTAGCTGGCATTCTGTGTACAATCACAGTTGTACAGAGAATCACTAGAAAGATACAGGACAAGGAATTCTGAAAGTATGAAATGGCTAAGTTTAGCCATTTTGCAAAACTCTTCAGTTTGTAAAAGAGATGACTGAAAGAAATGATAGAAATGTAAAATGAACCATAGAACAGAGAAAGATAAGTAGAAAAGGAATTCAAGGATGAACTTCTTGAAGACCTTGCTATCTGATGGTGAAAAAAATGATGCTAATTAAAAAAAAAAAGAAAGAAAAATGAAAAAAAAAAGAGTTTAATGGAAGATTTGTGGAAATAAAGGCTTCTAAGTCTGTCCAAGGCAAATTAGTAAGAATTTAATAATACATTAATAATGTATCCATGTGGACACATGGATAAATACAACCAGGAAGCGTCAAAGCGTAAAGGCACCTCATATCTAAAAAGCTTATTAGAACTCTTTGAAACAGTCAAAAATACATAGATAAAGTTGATGATATATGTTTGATACAGCTTGTCTGGATTTCTGAAGTCTTTAGACAAAGCCAATCTCAAAAGGCTTGTACAAAAACAAACAAACAAACAAAAAAAACAACAGTCAAACAAACAAAAACCAATCATGGAATGATGCCATAAGAAGAGGTTCTTTTATGGCCAAATAGATGGTTAAAATAGGAAACTGTAGAAGAAAACACAGTTTTCACAGTGGAATAAGGTACCTAGTGAATTTCTGAGTAGATTTGTGAATAGACATCTGCTGTTCAATATATTTATAAATTTCAGAGGAAAGAGGACTAACAGTAAGATCACAAAACTTGATGATGATTGTAAGCTTTTCAAGGTAAGAAAGACAAGGACCAGTTGTGAAGAAATGGCCCAATTCCAGAAATCCTTCAGCTGAGCCTGATTAATGATGAGAAGAATACCGTGCAGATAGCTTGTAATACACTTGTCCTTTTTACATAGCTTTCCCTGGTCTCCTGTTTAAAGTAATTTTTATAGACAGCCCAGTGGGCTAGGTAGAGCCTCTGATCTGTTTCAGTATGGCCATTTTTATGCACTTTTGTTACTACAATACAAAATCTAGTGAGTTGCAGTGAAAATATCATGTAGCAGCTCTACAGCAGAGTCACTTTTTCACACAGTGCATATTTAAATTGTGAAACTTGCCAGCAATATTGTGGATAGTCCAAAGTATTTAGTTATAAACTAATGGGATACGGTCCATTGGTAGCTATTTCCTTTCTGTAGTATCTTTGATCTGATCCTGAACAGCAGTCATATCCTAATATAAACCAGGAATACAAGTTGGGTGAGACTGTATCATTAACACTTCCTCAAAAGCTCAAAATCTAGAATCTAATTGAATTTATGAAACCATTTTGTTAACATTAATTTTAAAGAAAAGACTGAATTGTCCATGTGAAAGATCATTGTAAAAAAATAGAAGAGGCTCACAATGCAGGATGAACTACTTGAGAAGAAATGTAAACCAGGCCACTTACATGCAACCTTCCTCCCAGGAGTTCATCTATCTGTGATTCGAGGCCTACTTTCAGTATAGCACAGCTGTGTAACCATTCTCAGTTTTCTTTTGAGAAAAGTGCTAGGGTGTGAGAAGGAGCTGTGAGAGAGTACATAGGCTAGAAGCACACAAGATAAGAAAGGTGAAATTGCAGACATAAGTAGGATTGTTGAGGCTGGGGAAACCAGCACCTTGAGGATTCAAGAATAACAACACTCAAATGAAAATGCATAAAATCCAAAGGAAAAAAGGGAATTGTAAGACAGCGATTCAGCAACATCATAGATTATCCTGTTCCACAGAGCAGCACAGGCCAGCATTCCCTACCTGACTGATGACTATTTGTCCAGTAGACTGAGTGACTCATTTAGGGGGGGGGGGGGGGGGAGGGTTGATTTAATGCTTAGTTCATTAGTCCTGCAATGTATTGTGTGTATTAGACAATAAATAACTCACTTTGTACTTTTAACTTGTTTATATCTTGCATGAAGAATCTTTTTGGTAAAAGTTCTCTGAACAGAGTGAATCCCAGAGGGGGAGGGTTACGTAAGTAATCCAGAATAACAGACAAGAATAATATGATTAGTCATGTAGAAGAGCATTTATACTTTAAAGCAAGGTACATATTTTAGATGGGTTATGGGATTTCAGAACATAGTGGACTTCTTTTAGCAGATTAGACATTTTTCAGAAATGTTACACATAGCTACAGCATTGAATAGATGGCATCCGAATCTGAGGATAGAATTTGACCTTTCTACTGAGCCAAGGAATCTGGGAGATAAAAACAGAAGTGTTGGAAAAGCCAGTTCTGGGAAAAGGCATATCCTGAATACTTAAAATCGAAGGACAAGGCAATTGTGCTTCAACGGGCACAAACTGAAGCACAGGAAGTTCCATCGGAATGTGAGAGGACACTTTACTGTGAAGGTGACAGAGCACTGGAACAGGTTGCCCAGAGAGGTTGTGAATTTTCCTTCTCTGGAGATATTCAAAACCCACATGGATGCCATCCTGCAAAATGTGCTCTAGGTGATCCTGCTTGGCAGGGAGGTTGGACTAGATGATATTCAGAAGTCCCTTCTAACCTTGACCATTCTCTGATTCTGTTTAATTCCACCAATGCATTATAAGAAGCATACACCTGAGAAATTAGGCAATGAATTTGGGAAAATTCTGGATCTAAATGAGAAATTAATTAGTGAAACAGAATCTAAACTCCAAAGTCTGGCTTGTTGAAAAAGGACTGGAAAGGCTGATGAAAGATAACACAAATTAATTACTTTTTAAATGACTTTTCTGATACAATTGCTTTAAGTAATTGCTGCTTGATTGTGCTTGCAATAACAAACATTATACGTATGTATACATAAAAGTCCAAAAGAGACTAGCACATAAATTAGAGCTGACATGAACTTGATGCAGAAAGCTGCATATTAAATTTGTTTCTGCCAGTAAGGTAGATGGAAGACCAGATAAACTGAAGGAAGATGGCCTTTACCACTGGTGTCTTGGAATTCTTTTCTCATGTGCTTGGCATTTTCCTCTCACTTTTTCCAAATGTGCTTGACTAGATGCTAACTTCCAAGGATAGTAAACAGTGTCAGAAATAAAAGTAAAAGATGTTATTTTTAGGAATATTTAAAGCTCTGATCATCCCAGTTTCCTAAGGGAGTAAGGACTTACATACAAAGGTTAACTTTAATGTACTAAAGCTAATCTTCTTAGCATCCCTACATGTCAATAGGGAGAGACAAATTCCTCTAGGAAGCAATCCAGATAATTAGCCATAATTTAAACACTTTGAATCATCCTCTGCATGATCCTATCTCTTGCCACCTGTTATAGTTTATCCAAGGAATTTATGGAAGCTAGCTTCATTCAGCTGCAAGGAGACTTTCAGAATATGCTCTCTGCTTTTTTATTTTTTTCTTCCCCCAAAATTGACTGCTTGCTTTAATAACTTAATTTAATCGATTTATGCATTGAAATAGAACACCTTGGTCAGCATCACACATGGAAGTTCAGAGACATGCCATCAGTAAAACTCACAATGGCATATTAGATGCCATTATGATAAAGAATGACCTTGTTATTACCATAGGAAAAAAATCTAAGACCTCATGAAATTCATCCACCAGCATATGAGTTGATGATGACAAAAAGTGTAGAAAGAATATAGTAAAGAATTTTCATTTTTTAGAATGGAAACAAGGGCTTGTGCAAAAGCAAATGTTGTCTCCTTGTCCATACCCTTTCAGCTATGCTACTTTACTTAATAAAATATATCTACCCTCAAATCTGTTTCTACCACTCCATAAGCCATGGATGGTTTCCCAATAGCATAATGGAAAGAAGTAGCGACTAAGAAATAGGAAGCAAGAATGGCTTTTCTGTCAAATTTAGTGGCTGCAACTGTTTAACTGATGGCTAAAATGAAAACTTTATCATATCTGTAACCCTTTTATTATGTTTCTATTGAGTACTTGGAGTAGATACAATGAAACTTCTTGCTCAATCTACAACTGAAGCACTAAGAATCACCAAACCACAGGTACTTTGAACTCTTCTCAGAATGTTGGGTTGGGATTTTCTGTTATTTTCCAAGTGCGTGGATTCTGAACTACTAGATACAGAAGTCATAATTCCACTGTTAGTGTCTTTGATGCTTATGGATTCCTTCATGAAAAACTTTCTGTAACAAGGTCTTGTTTGCCCTGGTCTGAATGAGGAGGTGGAGCCTTTGAAATGGATTTCAGACAGCAGGACTACAGGTCAGAGATAAGCATCTTGTTCTGTCAGACTTCACAGCACCTCAGACCAATTTTTTATCCTTTTCTGAAAGATTCCACTTCATCCAATCAGCAAAATAACAATAAATACTTCCCTGAGCTACAGATTTTGTTAGGAAACAATTATTTCTTTATGATTAGATACTAATGGTTGGTGGGAAAAATCAGAAAAAAAAAAAAGAAAGAAAAAAAAGAAAAAAAAAAAAAGGAAATATATATTGACTAGACTAAAAAGAAAATTCTGAGAATGTGGAAATGATTTACTTACTATGCTCTTGAACAACATAATACAATATTATATCAGGTGGGAAAAATATATACTGTTTGGGTATCTATAATTATACAAATATTTTAGCAACTGTTTAACAGCTGCTCCTGGCAAACCATAGCAAAAAGGAATGTTTTCCCAAAAAGCACAGGCCTTAAATGAGAACGTGTTGTTAAGCCTTGAAATTAGAGGGGTACGTACTGGTTTGGTTTATATTAATTTTACAGAAGTGTATTCCTGTTAACTTCAGTGCAGGTACTTCCCATTTCATCAGTTTAAGTTTGGAATTAAACCACAAGCCTTTAATGAGGATTTAATGATCCACTTGGGGGAGCTAAAGGGTAATTTGTTTCTGAATTGATAATGGCAAAATGGTTGGGATGCAAAATTAAGTTACAAAAGGTAATGTGAGCAGAGACTTCCACTTTTTTCAACTTGGTGCTGGTTTTTCACTTATGTAAGGTTGTAGAGCAAAGGATCCCCATTTATTAATAAAATTTCAGCCATTTACAGAAAAAAGAATTACAGTTATAAATAGCTTAACAGCAGACACCCATAAAATCAATCATATCCTAACTTCCTTTATACACCTACGACATACATTGACTGAACACGTAAGGTTGACTTTGATCCTTACTCTTAATTCTACATTTTCATGCTAGCTAAAATTAACTGCAGTGTGATAGTAAGAAAAGAAATGTAACAAGTAATAGCTTTGTCTTTCAATCAATATGAAATAGCTCTTTTAAACACTGGTCTCAGGATATACATGTTTGTGCCTTGTACACCAGCTACTTTGCTGGAACATGGCTTTGCACCATCTTTATATTTTCCAGTTCTCTAGCTTGAAGGGAAGTGGGAACTGTTCCCCACTTTAAAGCTATATCAGCTGCTCTATCTTATGCTTGATTGCTTATGGCTACTGGTAGCGCTTTCACTGTTCTGGGAACTAGGCACTAATTAGAGGCAGAGATGCAGGAATCTTCCTTCCTTTACGGAAAGGAAGAGCACAGCTTTTTGTCTGTAAAGAGCTGGTAAAATACAACACTGAACTTTTGTCCTTATAGGGACTGCCTTAAAGATCAGATAAGATGATGATATAGTTGATTTCAAAAGTCACAGCAGATCCAAAGCTATAATTATCTTTTACAAAACCAAACAACTCAGTTTCAGATACAAAACTTGAAGGAATATTCCAATGGTAGAGTTGTACTGTCAATGTCTTCACTGTAACAGTAGAAAATTCATCTTATTCCAAATTAATATGCAGTACAGCTCATATGAAAGTTTATATTTGTCCATATTTGTGCCTCTAATTTAATTCATTCATGTAAATAAAGTTTCAAGCAAAAGTGATTAAAAAATATTTTGTTCCCCCCAGCATAATTTGGCTATATTTAAGGTTTCTTTCTTTTAAGTTTAACTTAGTCAGAGCATGTGGAAAAAGCAAACTTTAAGTATCTTTACAAGAAGTACTGTTGTTAAGCATTTTATAAGTGAAGTCTTACGCTTTGTAGCTATAAGCTATAAAAACATATTTTTAAATGTCATTCAATATCTTGAAGTCAGACACAATCATACTGATTGAATATCATGCTAAACACAATAGAAAAGCAAATGGAAGCAAAGGGTATGGTGAGCCTAGGTATAGCCATAAAAGCTGTAACCATTAACAGTACTTGATGATGATATTTGTAATGAAATTTGCTTTTGTGCTTTCACTTTGCTATGTAAGGACATGTGTTGTAATGTATTTTGGAGGAACTACTGCTACAAATTGACCAACTTACGTTAATTAATTCAATCTCCCAGATTTTTTTCACAAGGTCCATCGATGTATAGCCATTAATTAGAAAGGATTTGGTATAGTCACCCAATTCAATGGAATCCAGCCATTCAGCTACAGAGGTGGGGTTGTAGCCATCATGACCAATCTGCTTCATCTGAAAAAAAAAAAAAAAAAGAATAAAAAGAATGAGCAAGAATTAGTGCTAATATTCATTAAACACAATTCAGGACAGTGGTTTGTATTATTTTTTTTTTTCTGGGTTTTTATTCTCTGACCAATCTAATGTCTAATGATTGTCATAACATGAAAAAACTATTTTGTGAGTAGAAGTACTTATAAAACTTAGTTTTCAATGGATTTTCTTCTCACAGGTGTTTGTTTTTAAACCAAAATGTATCAAGACTGTAGCATGAGTTCAGTTCTTACAAGACATCATAGAATCCATAAGCAAGGGAGGGCAAAAGAAAGAGATAGAGACATTATTAATATCCTGACTGCACAAAAATGTCAGATTTGCACCTAAGATTTCATAGCAGGGGAAGAAATTAGACTGAGGATTGGATATTTTGCTATCAAATTCCAAATGAAACATATTTCTTTGGTTATATTACTCCTAATTTATCTTTTCTACTAGGTTATCTGATATTTCATAGTGGTTGAAGCCACAGCATATTTTTCCACCCCCAGGGGAAGTTTAAAATAGTCTCTTTCCTCTACCTGGTTACATTTTTCATTGAGCTCTTGGGAATTTAATATAGTTTAGATTGCTCTGCTTCTGTAAAGTTGATTGAGATTGGACAATCGAAACAAGTATTATTGGAATAGAACTGACAGAATGACATAGACAGAAAAGCACCATGTACATTTATATACCAACACAGACACAGAAAGCATAATCACATAAATCTTGTTTTCATAAAAAAATAAGAAATACCACTGGCATGTTATTTTTCTGAATTTTGTTAAGTTACTAAGAAGTAAAGAACTCAATTTCTCTTTCACAATCACCTCTCAGTGGCACTAGTGAAGATTTTCAAGCTAACCCTTAAAGAAAAAAATGTATAAATCTACTACCTGTGCAGATAGTTATGATGTACTGCTCTTATGAATTTTAAAGCAATTGGCGACAGTGGCACAAAGAAATAGAAAAATTTATGGAATAGCTTCAGTTTTCAACAGGATTATATGCATATCACCTTTGTATTGAAGTGTAACTATTTCTAAAACATTGAAATGGTAAACTTATATGAAGATTCAGAAGTTTAGAAGGCCTTGTATTTTGTACAGCATCTCCAGAATATGCAAGAGTTGCATGGTGAAAGCCAGTCTCCCATTTTTGCCTGTCTGCTTATATACATTCTTACTTTCTGAGAAACAAGGGAAGTGTGACAGAAACATAATGCTTTGAGCTTAAGTTTGAAGTGAGTGACAAAGTAATTTAAAAATGAGAGAATTCTTATCTTAATATCTTGCCTGAACCCATTTATTTCTCACAGTTTATTTGAAATACAATTTGAATTCAAAGCAGGGAAAAAAAATTAATGTCTATATTTGAAAGCCAGAGTAGTGTTTGTGTATCTGTATTTTCAAATGCAGAAAGCCAGCACATCATGAATATGATCATGGTTTCTTACAGTAGCAGAGAGAAGGGATGCAGACACACTGCATCATGGATATAACAGTTTACTCTTTGGTCTTTTGCTGCATATGTTGGGTATAAAATATTACTGGAAATACTTAAATGATGCAGTGAAATTATTATCTTATATCATAAAAGAGGGAGTAGAGAATCCCCATAAATAGCTATGGAAATTACGGCCTTTTAGGTCACTTCTGAAGCAAAGGATTTGTATTAGGAACTGAGAGTTTACAGGCAGGAATTAAGTTATGACTGCATGACAGTGAATACAATTTTGTTGCTGATCTACACATTATGAAAACTAGTTATCCTGATTTAGAATGAAAGTTCTAGATGTCAAAAGCATGGCAAACTCTTCTTTCATTGTCATTCAGATTTATTTCTTTTTTTTTTTTTTTATTAAAAGTAGTCTGTCCAGCAGACTGAAAAAACATGAAGAACCCTGATAGTTCTGCCTCCTGTGATGCTTAGTTCAAGAGTTGATTTGAAATAAGTTATGTTTAAAAAACTGATTCTTGAAAAGAAAGGACTCAATAAACAGAAGAAAAATCTAATACAGAAACAATATGAAGATGTATTGGGTTCACAGGGTAGCCATGGCTTTTGAAATGTATAAAGTATTTTTGTTTCCTTTCTCTAACAAAGAAAAGTGAAGCACCTTCATAACAATTTTTAGAGTATTCAGACAGGTAACATTAAGCAAATGTGTTCTTTTTAGTACTATTTGACCTTTATGTTTAATAAATGTTGATATTAACAAGATTTTTCTTTTGACCTGATTTTGATATGATTTTTTCTTTTTGACCAAACTGGATGAGAAATCCAGAGAAATCTCATCCAGTTTGGTCCATGATACTGGTAACCCATCAGTTTCTATGAATGACAAACACAGCATGGGAAACTTCTGAACTTAGTTTCCAGTGAACATCTCCATCAGATGGGCTGTTAAAACAGATATCAGTACAACTGTGGTGTGTTGCAAAGGGATGCAGGCAAGAAAATACAGGACAATCCAATAATCAAAACACTGAGAACAACTGAAATGTATGTGAAAATTTCACATTTCTGAATTTGGTGCCAATAGACAAAATTGTTAGGAAGTCACTCAGCAACCTATATGAGCACGCACTAGAGTATTTTGGGGAACCAGCAGGTTCTGGAAACATTTTCCCTTTCCCTACCCCAAAGCCTTGAGTACAGGAGGTTCTGTCTAGATGTCAAGAAGCACTTTCTTACTGTGCAGGTGAAGGAGCACTGGCATAGGTTGGCCAGGAAGCTTTGGTAGTCTCCCTCCTTGGAGATCTTCAAAAGCTGTTGGGACATGATCCTGGGCAGCCTGCTCTGGGTGGCCCTGCTTGAGCTGGGGGTTTTAGCAGATAACCTCCAGAGGGCCCTGCCAACCTCAGCTATTCTGCAATGCTGTGTTTCTGTGATTTGGCTGCCTGTCCCGCCTGCCCAAGCGCTCTCCTCAGCTTCCAGCTCCCTTGCTCTGGTAGGGAGCCCCCTCCTGTTGCTCCCCAACACCGATGACAGAAAATCTCTTTTCTAAACAGATTTTCTAAAATGTGTCTAATACATGAAAACTAATAAACTTTCACTATCAGTCCCCTTGTATGTAAGGTTTTGTTACGTCTGTTAATAACACCAACTAGCTTATTAAGTGTCATTCATAGCTGGCTGTATTTTTTTTCCTTTCAAGTATTTATTGACAGATTAGTTATCTAGACATAATAGTATCATTAACAGTATCTGCTTTTCATATAAAAGATTATAGAGTTTTTAAATAAAAGCAAAAACACTTTGAAATGTATCTGCCTAGAAATGCTGCCCCTTTACTTTATTAGAGATTCAGTTTAGTTGCATCTTATCCATGTTCTCATTAACAGGTTATGGCTCTTGGACTGCATATCTATATATTTTTCTGTATTACACTGTGATTTTAGCCTCCTCTCACAGATCATTTGCACCTTATAGACTACCTTGCTGATGCTGTTTGCTGTTTGGTTATTTTGTGTTTGTTTGTTTTTGTAAAGAAAAGGCCTCCTGTCTACTGACCATATTTGCACATGTAAGACTTCAATCATTTCACACCAGCTACAACAGATGCACCAGTGGTGTCAAACATTAAATTGGCTATGTGCACACTTTTTGACTCATCATAGTATAAAATCTCTGAGCTTCAAGTCATGTCTGTTGTAAATACAGCCTTTCAAGGATTAACTGCTCATAAATTGAGGCAGTATTGTTCTTCCACAGACAGTGCTCCCAATTTGTTAGGATATCTATAAAGAGCAATACTGGTGTTAGCTGTTCAACTGCAGATAATTCTAGCATGACAAATATGGAAAACACTAAGGAGGAGGCCCATAGGATTTAGAAGTGATAGAGAAAAAGAAATGTTTAGGAAAATATAATATAAGCTAAGTATGGAGGAAGATACAAAACACGGGAGGTTTCTCTCCTTGGTTCTACTGAACTATCATGAGTATTGCTTGCTTTGAAATGAATAGAAGACAGAAGCCAGAAAAAGCTGTTTCCCAAAATAAAATAGTAACATCAAATAGCATCCTAGTGGGCTGAGAAATCCTTTACAAGGGACTGCATGTACATCAATCTTTTTGGAAGTGCATCCCTACTATAACTATATGGTATTTTACATCTAGATAGAAAGTACTTTAGTTGACTTTTTGTCTCTGAAATGTAGCCAAATAAACATGAATGGAGCTTCAAAGTAAGCACATATGCACCAGAAGCATCTAGGTGAATTCAGTAACATGGCCAATTACCAGTTTTATGTGATCATCTCAGACAGCTGGGAAACTAATGGTATTTTCTCCACAGGAAATATCAGTATCTGGTGGATCTCATCACTGTATTAAAATCAAGCTTTGTATCTCCTTTGCAAGGAGAAAGAGAAGACTTGACTTTCACAGCTTTTTAAATGACAGCAATGATTATAGTGAAATTACACACCTGTGTTGGTTTGCAAGGAACTTTTTTTTAAAGAAAATGTGTGTTTTCTTTTTTAAAGAAACGTGTGTTTTCTTTAAAAATCACAGAATCATCTAGGTTGAAAGAGACCTCCAAGATCACCTAGTCCAACCTCTGAGCTAACACTAACAAGTTCTCCACTAAACCATATCAGTAAGCTCTACATCTAAACATCTTTTAAAGACCTCCAGGGATGGTGACTCAACCACTTCCCTGGGCAGCCCATTCCAATGCATAACAACCCTTTCAGTAAAGAAGTTCTTCCCAATATCCAACCCAATCCCCCATGGGCAACTTTAGCTCATTTCCCCTCATCCTATCACTGGGTACATGGGAGAACAGACCAATCCCTGCCTCGCTACAGCCTTCTTTAAGGTACCTATGGAGAGTGATAAGGTTGCCCCTCAGCCTCCTTTTCTCCAGACTGAACAACCCTAACTCCCTCAGCCGCTCCTCGTAGGACTTGTTCTCCAGACCCCTCACCAGTTTCATAGCCCTTCTCTGGACACGGTCCAGGGCCTCGATGTCCTTCCTGTAGTAAGGGACCCAAAGCTGAACACAGTACTCAAGGTGTGGCCTCACCAGAGCCGAGTACAGGGGGACAATCACTTCCCTAGACCTGCTGGCCACACTGCTTCTTATACAAGCCAGGATGCTGTTGGTCTTCCTGGCCACCTGAGCATACTGCTGGCTCATATTCAGATGACTGTCAACCAATACTCCCAGGTTCTTCTCTGCCAGGCAGCTTTCCAACCACTCATCTCCCAGCCTGTAGCTCTGCTTGGGGTTGTTGTGCCCCAGGTGCATGACCTGGCACTTGGCCTTGTTGAACCTCATGCAGCTGGCCTCAGCCCATCGGTCCAGCCTATCCAGATCCTCCTGCAGAGCCTTCCTACCCTTGAGCAGATCAACACATGCACCTAACTTGGTGTCATCTGCAAACTTACTGAGGGTGCACTCAATCCCCTCATCCAGATCATTGATAAAGGTATTAAAGAGAACTAGCCCTAGTACTGACCCCTGGGGGCACCACTAGTGACTGGCTTTCAACTGGGTTTAACTCCATTAACCACGACTTTTTGGGCCCAGCTGCTACCTAGGCAGTTTTTATCCCAACAAAGTGTATGCCAGTCCAAGTCATGGGCAGCCAGTTTCTTGAGGAGAATGCTGTGGGAAACGGTGTCAAAAGCCTTGCTGAAGTCAAGGTAGACCACATCCATTGTGTCACTTTGTCATAGAAGGAGATCATGTTCATCAAGCAGGACCTGCCTTTCATAAACCCATTCTGACTGGTCCTGATCACCTGGTTGCCCTGCGAGTGCTGCATGATGACATTCAAGATAACCGGCTCCATGAGCTTCCCCAGCACCGAGGGCAGACAGACAGGCCTGTACTTTCCAAGGTCCACCATCCAGCACTTCTTGTAGATGGGCTTCACATTTACTAGCCGCCAGTCAACTGGGACCTCTCCTGATAGTCAGTACTGATGATAAATGATGGAAAACAGCTTGGTCAGCTCTTCCTCCAGTTCTCTCAGTACCCACGGGTATGCTGGCCTATCAGAAATGCTGGTCTATCTAAGATATTTAATCAGCTCTCTCAAAAATATGTACAAAATAATCAGCTTCCAATCTGATTCATTTTGGATTGTGGGTGGTTGTGGTGGAGTTATTTTTTCCTGTCTTTGTGTGTTGTCTGTTGTAAAGTATCACAGAATCACAGAATTTTCTAGGTTGGAAGAGACCTCAAGGTCATCGAGTCCAACCTCCAACCTAACGCTAACAGCCCTCCACTAAACCACATCCCTAAGCTCTACATCTAAGCGTCTTTTGAAGACTTCCAGGGATGGTGACTCCACCACTTCCCTGGGCAGCCTGTTCCAATGCCTCACAACCCTTTCAGTGAAGAAGTTCTTCCTAACATCTAACCTAAAACTCCCCTGGCTCAACTTAAGCCCATTCCCCCTCGTCCTGTCACCAGGCACGTGGGAGAACAGGCCAACCCCCACCTCGCTACAGCCTCCCTTGAGGTACCTAAAAAGAGCGATAAGGTCGCCCCTGAGCCTCCTCTTCTCCAGGCTGAACAAGCCCAGCTCCCTCAGCCGCTCCTCGTAGGACTTGTTCTCCAGGCCCCTCACCAGCTTTGTCGCCCTTCTCTGCACCCGCTCAAGCACCTCGATGTCCTTCTTGTAGCGAGGGGCCCAAAACTGAACACAGTACTTGAGGTGCTGCCTCACCAGAGCTGAGTACAGGGGGACGATCACCTCCCTAGCCCTGCTGGTCACGCTGTTCCTGATACAAGCCAGGATGCCGTTGGCCTTCTTGGCCACCTGAGCACACTGCTGGCTCATATTCAGCCGACTATCCACCATCACTCCCAGGTCCTTCTCTGCCTGGCAGCTTTCCAACCATTCCTCTCCCAGCCTGTAGCTCTGCTTGGGGTTATTGCGCCCCAGGTGCAGGACCCGGCACTTGGCCTTGTTAAACTTCATGCAGTTGACCTCAGCCCATCGGTGCAGCCTATCCAGATCCTCCTGCAGAGCTTTCCTACCCTCAAGCAGATCGACACACGCACCTAACTTGGTGTCATCTGCGAACTTACTGAGGGTGCACTCGATGCCCTCGTCCAGATCATCGATGAAGATATTAAAGAGGACTGGCCCCAGCACCGAGCCCTGGGGGACGCCACTAGTGACTGGCCTCCAACTGGACTTGGCTCCATTCACCACGACTCTTTGGGCCCGGCTATCTAGCCAGTTTCTAACCCAACAAAGCGTGCGCCAGTCCAAGCCAAGAGCAGCCAGTTTCTTGAGGAGAATGCTGTGGGAGACGGTGTCAAAAGCCTTGCTGAAGTCAAGGTAGACCACATGTACATGTATGTTCAAAAAGTAATTGTGTATACTCATATTTTTTGGAAGAAGAGATCATTCCTTCTCTAGAGGTGGTAAAATAAAAGGCTGAGGGGAGACACTTTTGAAGACCACAGTGCCTAGCTGGCACAGGAACACCACAAGAAGCTAGCACCTGCAGAGCTTGAGCAGGACTTGAACCTGCAGTCAGGGACAGAGAGACAGCTGTCAAGGAGGGCCAGCTGAATTTCCTTTGGACCTGAGGACACTTTTCATTTACTGATGCTGAGAAAGTGACTAAGTGAAAACTAGGACCTGTCTGTAAAGGCACAGCGGGTAAGGAAGAGCTGTTATTTTTTTTGTTTGTTTTCTATTCTGCCTACCTTGTCACTTACTAAAAACACTTACTAAAAAAGTTAACTATTCAGGCTGTGTTTTAATAATGTTTGACTTTTCTTTCTGCTAAACAAAATCCTTCCATCTTTTTGTGGAGCTTACTATCAAAAGACAGTATAGTTATATTCAATTCACAGTACTGCCTAATTAAGGATCCCACACTAATGGTAAATCCAGACTACCATGAACTCAGTTCAGCATTTCCTACCACCATTGTGACAGACATCTTTTCTGTGACTTTTTGCAGTTTGAATCTGTCTTCAGAATAAAAAGAAAAATAGATACACACTTTTTTTTTTTTTTTTTCAGTAGTTGGATTCATATCTGTGAGAAACAAAGTTGTGTTTTTGCCATAGAAGGTGTTTTTGCAGTGGAAAATTCCACTAACCTTGCATCTTACAAAGTGATTGGGCAGTATAGCAGTGAGGAGTATGCTAAGCAGATAAGGAGATGGTCACACTGTCCCAAAATAAGGAGGACAGCTAAGAAAAACAGGATGAGCGGTACGAAATCAGTAAGAACAAAAATCACAGGCCCTCTAGCCCTTCTAGGCCCTCCTTCCTTCTAGGAAAAAAAAAAAAAAAAAAAAAAAGGAAAAGGAGAAATTGACAGTTGGTCAAATTAAATTGTACCTATATGGTACAGAAGTGCATCGAGTAGGTTGTGAACCTGTAGTACTCAGCCAGTGAGGAAACAGGAGAAATGAGGTGTTGGGTAATAGCGAATTATGATAAACTTAGTTAAGTTAGTTAGCTAAGTTTATTATCAAAGTTAATTATGATAAACTCTTACTGTATGCTCCTGCTTGCAGGATGCCCACCATTGCAATCGCGAATAAAATAGCTTCACAGAAAATCGGGTCTGAAGAAAATTATTGAGATTTTTCTCACACATCCAGAAGACTAAAAAGACCTTCTAGTTCTTCATCAGACACCATGGGTCTGGGTCAAGGGAAGATGTCTCATTCAGTATTACTGTGGATGCTTTATGCAACAGTTCAGGGCATTTCTATATGGTATGATGTAATCTTAAAAAGACCTGAATCTGGAATTTGTGAACTAAGTGGAACGCATGGCCTTTGATCTCATGAGTTTCTATGATTATCACTTCTGAGAACAGTCCTGTGGGTATTTGTTAGTAATTCTGTGCTCAGTGCTAGAGATTTACAGGCACACTTTCAAAAACTGGCTATTTTAGCATAGACTTACACCTCCAAAGTCAAACATTCATCCTTTGCTGGAACCTCAGTAGTTTTGCCTGGTTTACTTTTGATGATGTGCTATCAACTGCACCTATAGTTCTTTCCATCCCTCTCAGAGGCTATACTAGCAATGATTTCTTTGGCCCAAGAGTATTATGGTTTGGTGCCATGATATGATTTAAAAGTAATCTGATCATTGCCTCTACTTCGCGTTGGTTTGGTTTGCTGAATAATCTGGGTACATATTATACAGCTTTGTTTTTGTAGGAAAGCAAATCAGGAGATCAACACTAGACATGCATCAAATACATTTCAACCTCTATTTTTTTCTCTGCTTTTTACTAATGTTATTATTCTTGATGGTTGAAAAACCCATCAAGCTCTTCAGCTTCACAGGAGATTCCATGACGGTGCTAACTAGAGGCCCAAGGGAATGATGTTCTTCATCAACAACCTGTAAGAAAGTTGAAAACTTCCTGATGGCAATCTAAGCTGGTGTCAGTATCAGAAGGCTGCCGACTTCATGGCTGTTGTGAGGAGTCCAGAGGTATCTAACTATGCTCTGTATAGTGACCAGTGGGCCAGCTGCAGAAGAAAGAGAATAGGAAAAGAATAGCACTCCCCCTCAAATAGAATTTTAGCTTGCCTCAGTGTAGACAGCAGGCAATATGGAGTCAACCACAATTAAGAAAGTATAAAAAAGCACAAATAGGAATAAGGCTTGCTGTATGGGGAATGGTTGCACTACCAGTGACATGCTACTGTAATCTACACAAAACAGATAAGTGACAGTGTATCCCATATAGAGTGGCTCACTGACAGAAAGAAGGAAAATGTAAAACATTTGTGGGACTGCTTTAATCAGACAAATTTGAAGCACACGCATGGAGAGACCATGAAGTAAACACACTGAGCTATAGCATAGATGTTTCTAACTGCTTTGTTTTACTGGTACATTCCTTTGTGTTTCAAAGTTGCAACACTCATGTATTATGTGGTTATAACTCTTCTTCTCTGTCCTTATAGTTAAGGTCTTATAAACAGTGTAATGAGCAGGCAAGTGACCTCCTTCCAGGCCTGGCAAGTAATTCCGAAAGGCATTAGAAGGAGGAATAAGCAGGGTACAAAGCACTTCCCTTGAACGCTGCTTTTCATCTTCAATTCCAGCAGGCCAGAAGCAAGAAGTCACCGCCAGAAAGGGTCATAAATATTAAGAGCTTGACTTTGCAGCATCTTCTAGTTTGGTCACTATCTTTAGGAATGGAAGTTGCAGTGATCTACCTGTTAGCTGTGCTGAATGGGAGATAATTAAATACCATGATTCAAAATAGCTTTCTAAGCTCTGTAATGTCTAAACCAAGATATAACCAGATATATAGCAATAGCAAACATATGATGTGGTCCCTGTCTGCTACATACACAGCATAGTTAATGTGCACAGGCACAGTAGTTCTGTTTTCCTAAATGCCAGATTTACTGTGCTTGCAAAAATGGGTGTTACATATGAGTAATAGATCTAGCACTTTTTGGAAGCACAGCTTTACTGCTCATGTAACACTACTTGCAGAGAGCATGTGCTCAATACCCCACTCATGTCCTACTTCTTGTCTGGTTCTGCAAAGCACCCAGGAAGCAGGCTTACTGCCGGCATGCCACTGCTACAAGATTCCCAGACATGCTCTGTGCCTGAGACCTCTCCATGCAGGAAGAAACAAGCTGCATACTGTAAGAATAGCTCTGAAGCCAGGAGAAAGATGCTTTCAACTATCATCTTTCTTCCATTTGTCAAATGAGAGAATGTGTTCCCATTATGGGCTAGGAGAAGGAGCTATACACTGAGCAACCCACATGAAAACAATCCCTTTTATTATCTAGGTCCTCAGATAAGCTAGGATAATTATTTTCAAAAACACTGCAGCCTCTTAGGAACCCATTGAGAAGTCAATTGCACACAGGCTTTGGATGCCAAAATAACTTGAAAATGATACACTGTGACTGCTATTATTTTCTTAGTCAATTAAGCGTATCTTGAAAACAAGTTCTCCCTCAGTATTATATATATATTTTTCTGAACTCCTTGTACTATACTTTTAGGCATTGTCCCTAGAACTCTATACAGCTGAATGTCCTTTTAATAAAACATATAAAATCCCTCTCAAATATTATTGATTTCATTCTGTTCAAACAAAAAATGCTAAATGTGGTATCAAACTCTGCTAAGAGATTTGCTCTAAAACTGGTGTCATGTATAAAGTATTTCCATTTTAAGAATTAACTTTACAAATTATATTTCTACTGGAGTGTCTTAACCTTATCTAATAATAATAAGCTATAAAGTGCTCTAGTTAATATTAATGTGAAACTTGAATAACTTAAATTACATTAATGTAAGGTGGGATTGGGCTATATCTCTAATCCAACAAAAATAAAGGGTATAATGAAAAGCAGAGATCTCATTGAAATATTTCTATTCTCCCTACAAACATACTAGCTTACTCTCATGAAATGCTCTCCTCAAATACAAAATAATTAAGGAAAGATTATATTTTGAAAAAAAAAAAAAAAGGTCAAACATGCCTTTTTATACTGGTTAAACACAACGTAATAAAATGCAACAATTAATTCATCAGGTATTTGCTTTTTTCCTATTTAAAACTACTTCAAGCTCTGGCAAGTGGTTCCTAAACACATTTGTGGTGTTTGAAATACAGAAATCTCATCACTCTTTAGGAAACCAGCATTTAGGATGATCAAAGTCAGTTAGTCTTGCCAAAATCTAAATGCCTGTTGCATTTTCAGGCTGCAGAGATGAAGGCTGATGAGAATAACAAAAGAAGCTTTAAAAAGGAATATTTTAAAACATTGACAATAGATTAGTTTCTTGATTTTTTAGCCTCTAAGTTTATTCTATACTGCCTTAGTATATGACCCTAAGGAAGTGTCATTCTGTAGATATTTTTTAAAGCATTTAACTTCTACCTCGACTTCTGAGTTAAGAAGTATGACAAGACAGGAAGGATTAATAGTAAAACTAACAACAGCAGCAGCAGCAGCCATATTGCTAACTACTAAAATGCAAGGAGTCATCAAGTTTTAAATTAAACAAGGAGTAGAAAAGAGGTACCTTTTCAAACAAACCAACTAAAAGAATATTTAATGAGATTCAAATTAGTAAGAATCCAATTATGATTTGAAATCATAAAGTATTTAGAAGGTACAGACTATTTTGAATGGATGATGACAGAGCTGAACTTATCAACAAATGGATATGCAGAAACCTTTTAATGTTTTCCTGCAGGATGTGAAAGCTTTTTAGATTTTCAGCAAACTGCTGTAAATACTTCAAGGATGAGTTACATGAGATAAAATTTACCAGAATCCCAATTTGTGGGCCCCATAACTACTCCAACAGCTGTTCAAACGAATTGGGTTTTGAATATGAAATTAAGTATTTTTTCTATGTAAGCTCTCTTGTGTTGGTGAATCATTTGAGTGAAGAAATGTGATGCACAGCTTTTGGCTGCCTTTACTTTAATATGATATTTTTGCATCAAAGACACATTAGAAACTTGGTCTTTGAGGACTGTTTTCTCAACAAGGAAGCTGCTAAAGACTACCTCACTGAAGCCCATGCTTTAAGCCTTTCTTTGTTACTTAATTATCTTTGGTTCAGAAGATGTTAATTGTTGCATAAACAGCTTGTTCTCACCTGGTTTTAAGAGAGCTTCTAGATCTTGATTCTATAATAATTTCTCATATTAAGCATATTTTATGAAAATACCTTAGTTGGAGTCATACGACAAAATCTGGCTCTCAGCATTAGTATATTCTCCAAAAGCAGACATTATTAACAATGTTTTCATAAACACCAGTTACCAAATCTAGATAGCACTAAAATTATGATATATTAAAAATCTATTCATTAATTTTGAACAATTTAAGCAAGAATACAAACATTCTGGCTTCCCTAAGAAATGTCAAAACCAAAAATATTTCATCAGCTAAGAGCAGGGATTAAAATCACATAAAATGTTTTGAATGATAGCGTTGTTCAAAAATGTATAAATTTATAGTTAAACCATAAATATCTGTTGTAATTCTTCAAGTACTACTTTTATATACCCTAATACTGTACCATTTATCTCATTTGTCTAAAAACGCTATGTGGAACATTGCTGTCTTTAATCATCTTCAGTGTATCAGTGCACAAGCTCATTCTGTAGTATATACAGATTGTCTAGCACATCCAGAAACAGATACAGTTCATAATTTTACATTTTTTCCATACAAAATAAATCCTTGTTCTCTTTTACCAGTCATCATAAGAACTTATCTAATAAACTATGCTGCATCAAAAAGCCTCTTCTGGCAAAGTCATCCGCATGCTCCAGACTGAAATGTCCTTTAACAACTATTTTTGCTCTGAAGTGTTATCAAACTGCAAACAGACTAATCTCTATTTACCTTGATTATTCCACACATGCTGCTACCAAGCTCTAGAGCACTTCATGCACTTTACTTAAGACATTATTCCTGCCCCAGTATCTTGCACCGAGTGAGTATTTGTATCACTTGCGGCAGCCTGGGCTTTAGTAGTGTCTACTGCTGCTCATTCATTCTCCTCACACAGCTTCCCAAAATCAGTATGTCCCTCATTTACCTATTCAGGTTTCTGTATGTAGAAACATTAGCAGAAGCCTGCACTGATATATTCTGGTGTGTAAAATATAAGAACTACACCTTTATACTGCTGATTTTAGAATCTATAGTTTAAATCAGTTAGCACTAAAAATGACTGGAAAAATGACTGCAAGTTACTATTTCCACAGCTGAGAAGAAAAATACACAGGAGCAAATCAATGTGGAGCCTGCAGGAAATCTCCAAATCATACATGAAAGACAGGTATTAGGAAAAGCATTTTTCATCCAAAGTTTTGAAGAATGTTTATATTATTCCTGTTTCAAAAGGCAAAGTATTTTTAGGTCATCTGCTATATAAAGACAAACACCTGGTATTCATTGACAGCCTTATTTACACATATGTAATGACAGTCTATAAACAGATTGAAAAGACAAAAATCATTACAATAAATTCCAAACAGCTATCACTTCAAATTACAGATGTTAGTCTCTTCTGCTTCATTTGTCAACTACATCAACACAAGGTAGGTCCAGTGTGACATTACTTTATGCCACTTTTGCACATGCAACAAATGGCTACAAAAACAGTAGGGAATTATGTTTATCTCCATTCAAAAAAAAGTGTTTTAAATGATGTGAAAGCTGTAGGTGTTAATTCCCTTGCTTGGATAATAACAGAAACTATACCTTTGGGAGAAGCTGGATTGCTTGGAGTATTCTCTGTCTGTGTCCAGAGTTAAGTATTCCTATTTCCAACAGATCCTGGTCTTCCATTACGTTGCTTCCCTAAAGAAGTGAGGGGAAAAAAAGGTAGAATTAAGATGAAAAAATAGAAGATTCCTTCAATAGCTTAAAACAAGCCCTTTTGTCATGTTTAAAAGAGAACACTTTGCATAACTTATGACATTTGACAAGATTAATAAATTACTGGTGACTGCACTCACTGTCATATTGACAAAATGTGGAGGAAGGTACTTGAACTTATGGACAATTGCTATACTGCCGGCAACCTGTCAGTGGAGAAACTGTAGGGTCCGCTCAAGCAAAATACCAGCTGTGAACAGCCTTTTAATTGGCTGGACCTTGGCTGAACCAAGGACATGACTATAGGTAAGTGCATTCAAAGTCTTCATTTTTTTTCATCCGACTCCCATCTCACCCAGTAATGTCTTATGTTCACTTTAATCTAGTCTGGAAAATACTTAACACATAGGAAGAACAGTAGAGTGGATGAGGATAGAATTCTTTAGTTACTTGCTAGTAAAATGATGAAGAAACCAAAGACGGGGAGTGGTATCAACAAACCCCATATGGCTCCCATCCCCTTGAATTTAACTGTACCAGTGCAGTCCTAACTTTACCTGTTACTGCTCTTATCTCCCTGCTTGTGGGCAGGTCAAAGAATTCCTAACATGCAAACAGCAGGAAAAGACCATCTGTTCAAACAATACACAAAATAGGAGTCCATAAAAATCGAGAAAAAAATCCTCTAGAATTCAAGCTTCTATTCTTAAGATCTGTTAGCAGTAGAAGATGACCTAGATCTACACATGTAATAGGGAAATATGACTCCTAAAAGATGATCCTGGAATTCATCCAAACAGTGAGCAGTACAGGCTGAAGATAAAGGAGTCTGATTCCGCCTAGGTGGAAAGTTTAGCATTTGAAGGATAAGGTACTTGGTTATTTGGCGGTGACTGCTGGGAATCAGCTGAGACACTAAAGTAGCTCAAAAAAGTGAATTGCAGCCAGGGACCAAATCAGGATGGTTCAAAGTAGGCTGGAAAACCTACATTCCGTTTTTAGACTACCTCATTTCAGACCACACACACACAATTTAAAAAAAAAGTCCATTTTCTATTACATTTGTGATCAAAACCCATAAAAATAGCCCAGTTGACCTCTCCAAACTTGTACCCCTGATGGAGTCTCATGAAGCTAACTTGCTATAAGTGAGAATTTTTATTTGCACTCATTTAAAATCACCATGAAATAGGCTTTATGTGAGCAAAGCCATGAAAAACTTCATCTCCACCCTTCCATTTAGCTTGCTGCTTCTGACTCAGTAGAGCTCTTAAGCAGCAGCAAAATCAAAAGCTGAGAGGCGCATAACAGGACATACTTAAATACTTCGCTGAATCAGGGCTTAATAATGGACATGAATTATTTCTGAATATCAAATCTCCTGTCCCAGAGCAACATGGCTTTCTTTCAAAAAGCACCGTGGAATAAGCAATACTTCACCCTGTTCAGCTGTTAAATCTTCACTCTTTTCAGATGGACTGATTAGTTTACAGATGTACTCTTGAGAACTCTCAAGTGCTACTCTGCAGAATATCCTGCAAAATCTAGGGGAGGTCTTTTTAAGGCAATCATGGAAACATTACAAAGCTATTACATTTAAAATTATATTTCACAGTACGGGGTATGATTTAAGACTACAAGTCTGCAAATCATATCCTAAAAGAATTTGTGTGCAGCATCAGAACTGGCGCAGGCAGAGCCCGGTTCTGAAGTGAGAAGCTGTGCAATCATGTCGTTATAAGTACATCATGTGGTATAAGAGTGCATGCAGCACAGGCTGTGCAAACAGCGACAGTGATGAGGTGGGGTTAATATCCCATTTATCTGCCTTGTAAACACATACAAAATGTCACTTCTCCTTTCTTGCTCTTTATGTTAATTAACCTATAGGGGGCTGTAAATTTAGGGGAAGAAATGGGGGAAAAAATGCATTTTGGGTTATTGCTGCTAGAAATAGCTAGCATAAAAGGCTTTAGGCAAACTGAGCCAACACATGATCCATTCCAAAAAAAAAAAAAAAAAAAAAAGACTACATATTTTCATTCATATTAATAAATGCAGCTATTTGTTTCAGCTATGGCTTTCAGTTTGTTGACTGTTTTTCAGATTTCACCCTTCATCATTGCAAGATGTTTATACACAATCAGGGTGTACTCGTCACTGAGCTACTATACACTGGTAATTGGTGTCAGCAACCTTGGCAGTTTAAAGTATTCTAAGTTTAAAACCCAGGTCAACAAATACTTAGGCACAAGATGCTGACTGTTTGTGCCAAGTTGATGCATGGCAGAGACAGCATTATTTTATTAATTCTTTACTACTGTTTGTTTGTTTTTCTTTATGTATTAGCTCAGATATATATATATATACATATTTTGCAGCTGGTGCTTTTTTTTTCTTTTTATTTTAAAGTATGTCAAGGTTACAAAATCAAATATTTAAAACTCAGAAAAGCCTGGAATTAATGTTGCCTCCTTGTCCCCACTCTGAGAAAGTAAGAACCCAGTCCGTTAATGTCTGCAAGCTTCAGAGCTTTTCCTGTGCATTTTCATCAGTGCCAATGGTAGCAGCCACTCATCTCTCCTGTAAAACAGACCTCCTTGTCTCCTGCCAAGGAGCTATGCCAGCTCTTCATCTCTCCACATGAGCAAACTGGGGAACTTGAGATAATAATTCTCTATTGCTTTAAATAATAATTCTCTATAGAGGAGTAAGCTGATAGTAGAAAGCTGCTGTCTACTCTGCAGACATGCCTTTGAAGAGAAAGAAACAGTGCCCTGTATTTCTATCTCCCTGGTGTCTGCTCCCATTCACCCCTTAATCGTGGTCCCTGATACTCTTTTTACCTGATTCCTCTTCTTGCTGTCCTCCAGCCTCCTTCCATAGCCTACATCAAGAGTGAGGAAAGCTTTCCGTTTTTTTTTTTTTTTTTTTTTTTTTCTGCAGCAGATCAGAGACAAGAGAAGAATTTGTCTCCCTTCTCTTAGCTTCTGTACACAAATTTATTATACGCTGGGCCAAACTTAACCTCAATTAACTTTATGGAGATGACATGGTAAATGTAATTAAAATGAATACGAATACAATAATGTCCTTTCACATTATTTCACCCTCAAAAATAGCTGAGCTATATTAGCTGAAACGTTCACCGAAAAGAGATTGTTCTAGTAGACACCTACAGAATTTCAGTCCAAAGATTTAATTGTGATATGCTTATATAAAAGAGAAAACAGGTTCTTGTAACAGAAAATATGGGACAGCAATCTCTACTGGGGTTATTATGTTCTTATTATGTAATAAAAACATAAGAGGCTTTGTGATACTACAGCTTTCCCAAGTCTATCGGAAAACTTAGCTGGAAGGAAACCTTACTTCTCAGAATTAAAGCAGAAAGAATATATAACAATTGCTTATACTAGGGCAGATTCAGATCTCATGCATGTCAGTTTACACTGTCGAAATTTCTGTCTTGCAAACGCATAAGTGATAGCATAAGAGATTATCCTTCCTGGGCTTTGTGGTTCTTCACTTCTCTCAGAAATATCATCTTTTTCCCTATAAATACATAAAGAAAGCTGATCTCCTGAGTAAAAAGGCAATAGTTTCACAGAACAGTTGGGCTCAAGAATGAAGGGAAAATGACTCTGCATGTGGGAGACTGGAGGCATATGAAAAACAATATAATTGAGAAAACTCAGAAACTCTGCCAAAATCGGAGATAGTTCCTATAAATAAGTTAAGAACAAAAGACATGATGGTATAGTATAAGATAAAGATTTCACTGGCATTTATTTGGGGTGTTCCACACAAAACCAGCTCCAGCACCCTCCACCTGAAGTTCATACAGTCTTTCCAAAAAATGCTGAGTTAGACTTTTATACTAGATTCCAAATGCATCTAAGAATGTACATATGTATACAGAATCTTTATAAAACAATTTAATTTGGAATATGTCAGACTTGTAGCAACAGAAGTACTACATCTATTAAAAACAGCCTAAATTTAATACTTTAAATATCTCAAAGAACCTCTAAAATCCAGTCAGTGCAAAAGATTCATAAACTTGTAGACTTCATTTACTATCAAAACAGGACAATTTTCAATATTGTATTTATATATTTTTTTTAAAGACCAATGCACATTCTACATCCTGTAGGAACAAAAACTCTTTAAGATTTGTCTCTAAAGATATTAAAATAAGTTGATTAGAAGAACATATTACAAAGGCAGGCATAAGTGCATGTTTCTCATTGCTACCCTTTTGTACCTATGTCTTTAATCTTCCTTCATATATTTTCTGTACTGGAAACCTACAAAAAAATCCAATGTCTGGTTCTGGCATCTAAATAAAGCAAAAATGGTAAAGAAACTTTAAAACAGATGCCAGATACCTCACTAGACTTATCAGAAAACTCAGCCATTGAAGCTGGAAGTAAAGGGATATTGGGAATTTGCATTTTGGTATTATTCTTGCACTTCACCTTGACTAATAGATTGACAATTTGATAAAGGTTAGAAAGAAGTTCGTTAGATATTCATTGCACTCAAAGTTCTGGAAAAAAAACACAACACAAACAACCAAACCAAACCAAACCAAACCAAAACAAAAAAGAAAAACACCACACAACTCAATGAGGAGATAAATACCTATAGAATAATAAAATGGTTTGGGTTGGAAGAGCCTTTAAAGACCATTTAATTCCAGCCCTCCATGCCATGGGCATGGACAACTTCTACTAGACCAGGTTGCTCAAAGCCCCATACAACTTTATTCTCTTTAACGAATAGATGATGTCTATATAAACATGTCCTGTAAGAGCTTCCCACCTTCCGTTCCATTCCCCAATGTACTTTTAACAAAACAGTTTTCTTTCATGCTTTCCAGTTAACTCTTCTGTGTGTGTCCCCTGCATGGTAATCCCTCACAGCCTTTGGAGGCTGAAATAACATCCTGTCTTAAACACAAGGATACTACTTGTGTGTGATTGTACCAGCAATCCTTATATGTGAGGCTACCAAGCTGTGCCTCTGAGCCTCATGTCCAGTAGTGTACGCTGCTGAAATTCTAAAATCGTCTATGCATCCTTTTGTGTAAACTGAGTAAAAACTAGCTGGAAGAAAGAGAGAAAGAACAAATTAATTGTGCGTTTGAGGCTATTTTTTTTCCTATATGAAAGAAAATATCCTTATGTAAGAAATGGAAGATTTGGAAGAGTTCTCTTTATAGACTGGCAGCACCAATTAGACCAGCTTTTCTATACTCATCTATGTCAGCTAGAAGAGGAAAAGCAGTGAATCTGGTACCTAAAGCTGTGTAAGAACTACTAATGAGATGGAATTGACTTGGTGTGCAGCCATTAGTGAGACCAAATTCAACTGCAGGTGCCAAGTGTCACTGGAGTTGATTTGCCCAACAGGATTGGTGTGGGTGAGGGAAGGATGAATCCTGTGCCGAGTGTAATGTTGACAGGGTAGCACTAATAGATGCCTCTCTGTTTTTCCTTGGGCAGAGATATACACTCTCCCTTTTCCTCTTGCAGCTACCCGTGTAGCAGCTGCACCTTCAACATATTATCAGTAGATACTCTGAAAAGCCAGTATCAGTAAGATGTAATACATAGCAATGGGTAAGATCATGGTGTCTGTGTGTCACAGACAAGGTTTAGTGTGCGAAGGACCTTGTCACTATTTCTTCCAATTTGTATTGCAACAAATCACTGGCTTCCTGAGAGTTGTCACTGCAGGAGCTCAACTGGGGATATTTGAGTTTGAACAGATCTTGCACTTGGGTTTGCAGGATTGCTGGAAATATGACTTGTCAGAGAGAGGAAAAAGGATACAAGGCTTATCTGGGGTGAGAGTACTCATGTTCCTGCCACGCAGGGAAAAGAGGTAGGAGCAGGACTGGGCAGATGGTATTGTTCTTCCATTATACATGCGTGGAGATAGAAAACTGACACCAATAGCACCAAAGAGCTCCTTTCTTTCTCTTCCTTTCCACACCAACAGGAAAGGAAGAGGCAAAGGGAGTACCCATCTGACACCAATGAGAAAGAGTCCAGTTGTAAAGCAAAGCTTTGACAGTCTTCATTCCAAATCACTTTGCTTCTCACCCACCTAATGCTAATATTCTTTCAAACTGCACCCCCCAAAGGAGGTGACATTTAAACTGTCCTCTGGCTGGGAACGAATTAGGGACATCTCACAAGATGGTTGGGCAAGATGATAAGGACACATTAAATAACCAGAATTTTTCATTGTCTCAATCATATGCCACAAGGTTTATACATTTTCATCACAACATAGCTTTTCCACAAGGTAGAAGAGGTTATTCCTTGGAGGCTTGCAAGAAATGACCAGAGAAATGCAGTTTTCAATAACGCAAACTGCTTTTTATTAGTGCAAAAATTTCAGGCAATGTGTCACACATTTCTTTTCCAAATGAGAACTGGCAAACGATCAGAATTTAGCAAGCTTCAGTATGAGTGAAAGGTTGCCTCTCACCAGTACTGCCACTGTTAACATGAAAACAAGATCTGTAAGAATGATTATTGAGTGAAATGTTTAACTTGTACTTTAAGGTCAGAAAGATTTATCAGATTCCTGGAGATACTGCAGAAATTGTTATTTCACCTGCAAGCCTGACAAGACCATGTTAGAAAAATCTCTTGCAGAAGCCTGAAATTCTGCCTTGGGGAAAAAAAAAAAAAAAAAAAAAAAAAAAAAAGATTGATTGTAAAATACATTAGGAAGAATGGACTGAGCACATTGCAAATCATTTTATAACATTCTTCTAACATTATATTGCCCTTAAACTACTGATACTGAAACTAATTCTCAATCCTCACCCTTCTCTATTATCAGTCTTTATATTTGTGACTTCCTTAGCAATTAAAAACCCCACAAAAATAAAGAGATTTGAAGATGGTTTTCCATGTGAATAACATTTCTTCAGAAAGTAATAATAAGCTACTATTGAAATGTTAATTAAAAAAAGGTCATTTTAGTCACAAACAAGAGCAATGGACAGCAATTCAAAGCAGTTAAGGCACGACTCCACCCAGGGAATTTGACCCCTAATCTGCAAACCTTGCAGGAAGATATAAGATGATGTAAGTGGGATTCATTTCAGAAGAAGCGGAGACCCAGCAGACCCTGAGTCCCACTCTACCTATGTTTTAAAGATCTCTCTGGTTCATATTCAGCTCTCCCTAAAATGAAGCTGAAGTAACCAGTACCATTGAAAGACCTCCAAATATTGATATTCAAAGGAACATATAGTCACAGCCCCTTCACACAACAGTAATAGTTAATTAAAGTATAGTGATAATTAAACAATACTGATAGCTGGGACAAGGATTCTTGTAGGAAGAATTTCTGCTATTTTTATCCCCTCTTCCTTGTAGCACTGATTCATTACAGCCAACACAATTGTCACATGCAAATTAGCTGCACAGATAAGGTGGCAATTGAAAAAATTACTTCTGATGTTGCACTTGGCCCACTTAATTATGAACGCTGTTGACCCAACTCTGTCTGCCTATTTAGTCATAACAATTCAATAAAATAATTATTAATACTTACCTAAATTACATCTTAATGTCTTGAATGTATATCGCAAAGATAATTTCACTTCATTTGAGTAATGAAAATTCTGAGGAGTCTATATTGTACCATTATTCAGATTACTTGAGATAAATGCTAGTTATTCTAGATGCTAAATTTCTCAAAGGACCCAATTTAAAATCAATATTACTGTGAACTAATTAACGGACTTCTAAATTCTTGGGAAAATACTTCTTTCTCCAGTGAATACATAAGTTTGGGGAGTGCAAGAAGGGGCAAACAGTATTTTCAGAAATGCTGAATACCTGCTCTACATGTAACATGGAATTCTATTCAACCTTGGCACTAATGCTGGTGTTTTTGTAATCAATGTAGAAACTCTGCTTACCCCCCAGAAAGTCTCACTGAGTAAATGTGTGTATTTCAAACCATGTTTCTGTCTGTCAGGTATTCTTTTGCTCACATTTTTATCAACCCTAGCCATGTTGAGCCACACAAATCAGCCCGAAGAGTACAAAACACAGTCAAAGACTTAGACTTTAAAATTCAGAGCAGAATCCATATCTTAAAAATAGCTTATTCACAGAGAAGGTCTGTGAAATAGCAGCAAGAAAAACATATGCTCAGAAAAATACTTAAGCCTTCAAACGATTATGCCCTAACGTTACAGTAGTGGTCTTGCAAGCCTTTGCTCAGCTCCTGCCTGCAGCTGAACTCCACTCACATAGTTTTTCATTTTTACCTCTGGGCTCCCTGGTTTTCTGTTCTGAGTAGATGGAGTAGCTTGGAAACTACATCCAACTTTGCATTTGTGTGAGTCTAGAAATGAGGCCCTGCTTCTCATAGGTACCATGGGAGCTTGATCTGATGGGAAGTCTTAGAGAATGCCTAGGGCAGAGCCACAAGAGCATGGCATGAACTGTAAGCTGTTCTTTCCTAAAATGTGACTGAAGAAGGAAGAATTACTTTATCTTTCTTTTTCTTTAGCACAGCGCTGTTATGAGCAGATTCACACAGAAGGGAGATCAGATTCATGTGTCTTTCTCAAACTCAAATTTTGGATTTCCTAAAAAGAGAACAAGCTATGCAATAACTGACAGGGAAGGGCATTCTTGGATTGAGGAGGAAGTGTTCTACAGTCCTGCTGAAACTAAATTACCATGAAATTCAGCCAGTAAAGCAGAAGGAACATTATCCTTTAGACCAGTGAGAGCTAGGTGAGGTAAATCAATCTTCCAGTGCTGTTGCTAGAAATGTTTCTAGTTTACACCCAATAACAGCTACATATAAAAAGCAGAGAGAAAGCTACAAATTCAGGACTATCTCTTGCAACTGAGTATTGTAATTTCTGAGCCACAGAGTCATTTGTACCTCTAGATAGTACTGTAATTTGAAAGAAATTGGTGAATCAGCTGTCCTCATCCAGAGGGACAACGTTGATGTCGAGATCTATGGAGCAAGATGGAAAATTCAGCCTCCAGATGGTTTCTAAACTAGAGCTTCAAAGGGAGGCAAAACTTTCCAACATAACTCTTGCCTTGGATTATCTTACTGGCTTCCTCTGCTTAGCACTGCAAATCTCTTTATTAAGCACCTTGCTCTTCCTATTAAGTTATGCGGGGTCTTGTATGCCAAACTCAGTTGCAAGGATCCTGCTCCCAGATGCAGGAACTGTAAAGTCATATGTGGCCACATCCACCATAGCTGCCGCTAGCTGCATTTGTAGTGTGATCTTGAGGAAGCCTCAGCTGGCTGTTTGGGGCCCACTCTCTGCACTGCAAAATGAAGCCACAGTCTAATTTTCACGTGACCAAACCCTTTTTCAGACATAGATCTTAGTAACTGGAGGCTGTTAGGTCAACTGAACTTGCTGTTTTAATATTTTATTACAAAATAGAATGAATTATGAAGCAGCTTCAAAGAACTACTGGAAAATTAATTGTGTTTTCTATGCATTGCTGATTGCTATGTTTAAATGAGTTTCATGTTCTGCCGTGCCTCTTGATCTGTTGTGGTGCAGCAAGAGTAAAAGGTAAGAAAGTTTATAAGCAAAGAAGGTTGCTATAAAACAAACTGGAATATACTAACTGTCTCTAACTGAAAATTAAAAGGGTGCAGGGAAAATACAGTCAGGCTTGCTGGCTAAATGCAACCATTATGCTGAGAAGCATTTTGATATATTCCTACAGATTGTTTGTTAAGGCAGACACAACACATAGCATGATTGAACAAGTTATTGTTTCCATTGCACACAGAAGAGATTTCTGTTACGTGTGGCTTTTCTTATACAAACCATTGTGATTTATTGCCACAGTATATGCAGAGATATTACTCTTCAGGTCCTTGAGGCCTAAGAGGTAAATGGAGATGGTCTCCATTTTCTTCATACTCTTTCTAAAAATATGAGAACATTTGATTAAGGGTTGACAATTTTCTTTTCTTCTTTTCCTTGTTCTTGTAATTCATTTCACATGGGAAGTGGGCTGTGTTTTTCTTATTCCTTCCAATTCAGCAGCTGGGTGGCTTGCTTCGCGGGCCCACTCTTGTCACCATGGCAACCAGCAGATTGCTGTAATGCGATCCCATGCGCTTGATGTCACTACATGGGGCTATTGTTCCCGGAGAACAATTTGGGAAATGCATTTCCATATTCTCGTAAAGAAAGATTAATTAGTGTTCTACCACATGGCCGTCCCGCGTGTCACGCGTGGACTGCAGCGTCCTGTCAGGAAGTGCTTCACACACAGCGACTCCACGAAGGGTTCATGCCACGAAGCCTGATCCCAGTGCCAAGCAGGCGCTGTTCCTCAGAAACGTGCTGGAGAGCCACAGCTTCAGCTCTTGAGAATCACTAGCATGACCGTGCTAGGTGAGATCAAAGGTCTACCTCATTGGTTTGGCATCTGCCAGTGGCCAAAACTGAATGCCCAGAAAAGCAAAGTATATAAATTGTCTTATATAATGATTTCATGCTGTTATCAATGTGTTGAGTTAAAGAGAAGTGCACCAGTATTTAGCTACATTAGAGACTGAATGCTGAATATATAGCAGGCAAAACACCTGATTTTACTAAACAGAAATCCAACATAGCTTTTGAGAGATACGTAAGGGTCAGTTGCTCTTTAGTGTTTGGGGGAAGCTGATTTACCATCCCTATTCCACCTTGCACCAAATCATTTTTGCACCACAAAGCTGGTTTCTTTTTGTGTGTCGTGGAGGTGGCAGAGGCTCTAGGACTACCCTGACTATAAATGAACTTTGGGATGATGTATTCCACAAGAACCAAAATAATAGCTATCCCTTCAGAAACGGTGTTAATAGGCCCAAAATTGTAGACTGCATGGAAGAAAGGATATTTCTTCATTCCTAAGGGGGTATTTCACTCTGTCCTGTACTGATTCCTAAAACACTTGAACATGGTATAATTGGGGAATGAGTCCAAAGAATAATGGAAAGCTGTTCTGTTTGCACTAAGTTTCTGTTTCCACTAAGTGGAAAACGACTGGGTAGCCACTGATAAAGAAAGCAGTGCACTCTGGAATGCTTCATGGAACACTGCATTTCTTAATATATATATATATATATTTGTCAATCCATAAGAACATATATATATATTAAATTACACAATAAAAATGTGGTATGATCTGGATATCACCAGTAATACAGTATCTGTCACCCAGAACCTATGACAAGCTGTGTAGCTATAGAGTGGATCCCATATACTATATTATCACAGGCATTAAAAGAGTTTGCCAACAATTTTGAAGTATAACATTATTGAAAATATTGTTATAAAATAATAATATAATAAAAAAATAATAACATATATAAATATATAATAATAATATATAATATATAATTATATAATAAGTACATGAATATATAAATAATAATATAAATAATAATATAAATAATGTTATTGAAAAATAACATTTATAAATCTGAAATGTAAAATAAACATCCAAATTCAATAAATAAACAAACAAATTTGAAATCGGTTTTCTGTCTGTGTGAGCCAGACCCTAAACTTGGTACTTTCTATTCCCTTTCTTCCTACATATATGCTTTTACATCCTGTGTAATTCATTCTCAATACACATATTGTATTCAGATGTTGTTCAAATACTGTGACCTTTCTTTCTGTTCACATTCTCCTCTTTATTTACACATTTTTCACTCTTTTGCAAATATTCTTGTATTGTGTATCTCAGATACAACACAAAAGCAGTAACTAATGCAACTACTCTAGTTCCATTTTCTACCCATAGCTGTGTAGTTAAGAGCTACAAATACTTAGGAAATTACTCATGACATTATTATACCAACCCATTAGTAACTATTTAAAGACAGATATAATCTTTTATTACCAGTGAATGTAAGAAATAAAATTCATGTATTTCAAGAAGTCTGTTCTCGGAGACTGAATGATGTAACTAGTCTCCAGCCAAAGCAACTACTGGCTGCAAAACTTAAAGTCACAGGTTGGTTTTACATATTTACATATTTTATGCACAGTTCTAGCATCTTGATATAGTCTTTTCAACTCTTCAACCTGCCTTGAAAATATCATTTGATTTCAAGAACCTTATATAAAAGGTAAACATATACTGTTATTTAACTGAGGGAGTGATTATTCTTCCCATAAACCTGTTGTATTTTCTTAAAACTCTGCGTTAATGTGTTCAAAATGAAAGAAAGAACAGTTTGATATATCCTTAGGATAGAATTACCCATATGCAGACTGACGCAGTCCCAAAACACTGCAGAAGAACTCTGCAATGTCATTACAGCTGATTTTCCAAGTACACATGGAGGGACACCTATTGCAAGAGACCTGTAATCTGACACTCTAGTACTTCATTTCCCTCAGTCATAAGAAAACTTTAATGCAATTCATTCCATCTTGTGTGGCACCCACTGTGATAAGCCTTTCCACCAATCCATTTCCTACACAAGGATACTGCATTTGACAATCAGCATTTATGGAGTTTTTTGGGTCCTCCATTCTATCCAAATTCAAGTAGCATATTTACTGATGCTTTGCAGATTTTCTTGTAAACAAGCTTTTTCTAATTTAACTTTTCTTTGTAATAAAAAAAAAAAGTGTTCCTAATGGTCATGATGAACACTTAGGAGTCTCACTGCTCCTTTCTGCCTCAAATAGCAGGTCCAAAACAGGCCATTAAACCAACAAATTAGATAATCAAAATGTATGCTCTTGACTGAGCAAGGCAAAACAGTGAGAGACCATGTAACTTCACTTGATATAATTTCTGTACTTCAGTACGCATTCTTAAAAGAGAAGGTTACTGCAATGAATAAAACAGACAAAATAAGAACTGCTGATCTCCACTACACATTAGAGGACTGTTGCAAAGTCACAAAGCTACAAACTACCAGAATTAAGACTATTCACCACTGGCTTACCACCCCTCACCACAGGATACATATTCTATATGGTACACATACAGTATAATTGTATTTCTGAATAAACCATGAATTCAATGCAGGAGGACGGATGGTACTTACGAAACAAGATAGCTGATATTTCTTTTTTTAGCCTTTATCATTCTCTGTGTGGGTCCATGTCTTATATATAGTTTTCCATTGAAAGCTTCACCAGTAAGAATGACTCACTTTCTTCTGACTTTTTTTTAGACATTCATTGAAATAATAATAGACAGCTCCAAACAGCAATTAATATATTTTATAATACTCCTGCAAGGTGGCTTTTTATGCCCATTATACAGATAAAGAAGTGGAATAGGACTAATTAGGGCCTGAATTTGAAAAAAATGAATTCTATTAGTTATCACTACCTAAGTGTAGGGATTGTTTTCTTCCAGTCCAATGAGTACTTAGTACCTATCTACATATATATTCAAAGGAGAACTAAAGTCAAATTTAGTTCTAGGTGTGAGCACTCACACTTTTGCAAATCTGAATTTTGCTGCTTCTTTTGTACGTGTGTATCAAAGCATTTTCGACACAAGTTTTGTCAGGAGAGGTTGTCTCAATTTGTAGCTAACTGTCCGAGTAAATCAGAAGACTGAGTTGCCTTAGAAAATGGAAAAATCTGAATAATATGGTATTGCAAAGCATTCTGGATAGCATGTCCAGCTTTCTTCAAAGAGTCAGCTGAAGTCCAACCAAGCAAACTAGCTTTCACTCAGCATCAGCTCTATTAGGCCACAGCTATCTCTCAGAGTGACAAGAATGTCTCTGTGACAACCATTCAGTTTAATGTCCTTCTGCTTCTGTTCAGGACTTTCTAAAATTTGTCAGTAAAAAGTCAGTAAAAAGACTTAGAGTCAGATTTCCTCTCTTTCACTCTTCATTTTCTTTTCTCTCCTCTCTTCATTTTCTTTTCTCTCCTCTCTTCATTTTCTTTTCATCTTCTCTTCTCTTCATCTTCTCTTCATCTTCTCTTCTCTCTTTCTCTCTTTTCTCCTCTCTCCCCACTCCTTTCCTTTCTTCCTTCTTTCCTTCCTTCTTGGATTTGGAGACAAAAAAGACACACAGTAATTTCTACTGAGTAAAGAGGAAATGGGGGAAAAGAAGAGATGGGGAGCACAAGAAGAGTCCATCCTGAAGGAATAGCATGGCAGGGAGAGAGCTCACAAACACATGTATTTTTTGGAAGTAAGATACAGATCTGACTATCTTGGAAATAAATTGGAAGAATGGTACCCAGGTATCTACAGGAGAGACAAGAAGAGTGCTGAGATAGTTTCTGCCATGAGTTTGGCTTACAGACGCAATAAAATGTGTGAATTCAAGATTAGAGTAATTATAAATTACGTAGTTAGCTCATGCACAGAAAATGTTCCTGATTCATTTTGTTTGGGGCATAAAAATATTAATATGTATTAAATACTCATTTTATTTTCATGCAATAATTTTAGCATGAGTCCAATTGTTGTCTCTGAATTTATTAAGAACTTAACTGACAGTACGCAGTGAGATTCCTCAGGTGATCTGGTTAACTCTGGTACCCTCCTAAGAAACTATGCTTTCTAACTACAGATACTTAGAAACCTTTACTGTCTAAGGACAGACAGAAGCAACTGATGACAAAATAGCTCTTAATATACAGATATTTCTATGCCAGGATCCTCTCTTGATTTCATATTTGTGGGCCATCAATATTACATAATTTCATAGGCAGATAATTAAGGGAATGGAGAAGCAGCTTCCGCAAACTCATAATCCAAATCAAAGGCTGACCTCAGAAAAGATCCTCAGACATATTGTCCTGTACATTCTCTATAGACCATGTTTCTTCTTGTGCCATAAAGCATTTTCTTTATTCCCTTTTCCCTTGAGTCTCCATTTCTTATCGTTCAAGAAGAAAGAAAAGCAGCAGGCATCTTGAATAAATATATACATGAAGCAAGATGCTATTAAATACATAGCACAGTTAGAGACAGAGAGAAATCAAACCATACAACAGGAATAGCAGAATTTGCAGTCAAAAAGCCTATAATTGCAAGGAAGTAAAGATTTGTTTGTATCTGGGTTCTTTGGTATAATACTTCACTCTTGCTGTATAAAGTTATTTTTCTGGATAGAAAATGAAGACTTACTATATCTACAGGCAATGAAACAAGTATGTTAAAAAATCTGAACATCAGGAAATAAAAAAACATCATGGACAGAATAGACACATTTTCAAATTCCAAGAGAGAAGGAAAATGAAACAAAATCACTTGCATTGTCAATTTATAATTCCTTTCTGGCAACAAGAGGGATGCCTAGGGAGCTCAGAGAAGCTAACAGCTATAATATTCATACTATATTTAAAAATGGATCAAGGGTAAAAAACAAATCAGTATTGTGCAATCTTTTATCTTAATGCAGCGTAGCAGCTAAGAACTATTATTTTTTATAAACGCCATCTTAAAGATGTAGGTTTTCTATGTGTTTGAAAGGGGAGCTGTTGTTTTGAGAGAGCATACCTGAAGCAGTGAAAAAGCTGTTAAAGCTGTGTGGCTACTGAAGAATGGAAGCTATTAATCATTTAAGAAATTTTAAGAGCTGTAAGCAGCTGCACAGATGCTTATTTTTAGTGTGAAGTATAAGATTCCAATGAGTAAGATGCAGATTTTTTCCCCTTCTTCCTAATTGCTAAGGGGGATTGTGCACACAGAAGGCCACTCTTAATCAGTTCCTGGCTGCTATATAGGGAATCAGTGAAAATACTTTTTTTGGCTCCATACCAGAAAGGTCATTTGATAGGTGCTTATCCAGTATACTCCTACTCATGGTATACCAGTTTTTAATATTTCAAGTGATCATTAGCACTCATATCCTCAATAACCTTATCCCTCCACATCTGCCACCTGGGTAAATACTTTGGCTTTGATACTTCAAAATTTGTATCTCGATCTGGTCTTTGGATCAAAATTTTCTAATAATCAAAGACTTGCAACACAAACCTAGAGCGGGCACAGTAGATTTTGCAAATTTAGCCCATTGGTGTTCACATCAGTAATGTTGTTAAATCATTCAGTTTCAGTAATTTAATCAAGTACTTCATAAGATAATACTAACAAAAGCCTGAAACGAGATTTCAAGTAAATCATGGGTTGTATGTACAAGTGTATTTACCATCAGTTTCAGGGCAGCCAGTCTAAAACAAATACAGTTTATTGTTGCATGGAGATTTTATCCCATATGCACAGTAATTGAAGCTTAATGAGAATGCAGAAGATACAGAATATGGTTATGTTCCACAGTGAATAAAATGTTTGAGATGTTTAATGTAGTGTTTGAAAGTCTACAGAAGTAAATTATTTGGAGAATAAAATAGCATTTATATTACTTGTTTCCTGAAAATACATTTCAGTCAGAAGTAGACTAAGGAGAAGATCAGAGAGCAGATACGGATTTCATGGTGTAATATTGTACTTATGATGAGTTTAAGTCTGTTCTTAATCAGTTATGCTTCTGTAGTATACAATCACAGAAAGGGAAAGGCAGTATGCTTTGTCAGCAGTAGACCTTTACCTGACTTTCAGCAGCTGAACAATATATCTTTTTTTCCCTTAAAAGTCAAAAATACCACATTTCATTAGAACTGCATCTGTGTTTAGACCCATGTAAAACATTTGGACAAAATTTTTGGAGGTGGCCTCTGATTCACAGTGCTCAGTTTCCAAAGAATTGTGACAAAAGTGTTTCTTACTGAAGACATTCATTTTTAATTGTCTGAAACAAGTTATCTTTGGAAGTATTACCCTTTTATCTTTGCTAAATCTTCATAACCCATTTACTAAAATGCAACCATTACTTCCAAAAGCAAGATGTGTATTTGGATGTAGAAACACTTAAAATTGATAACACAGTTCCGATGTTCCAGATCATCAGTACACATGTATATCACTGCTGAATGAGAAGAATCTTAGTTGTTTTTGATGTAAGGAAAAATTCTCATCTACTTGCTGAGAGGTACAATAAATTATTACCTTTACTGGTTTCTCTTAAATATTTTGATTATCTGTTAAGAGCAGAGTTAATTCATTTGAATTTATTTTTGCCCTTCTACATCCCATTGCCACATTCTATTCAATTCCTCCTTTTCTCCTCACCAGACTCACTACTGATGACAGTAGCTATCTGTTGCTACCATCCATTTCCTTCTTGAATAGGGAATTAATTGTATGGTGAAAGGATGAAGACACAGGTCAAGAGGCTGAAAATCTATATTTAGGATGAATCCTGTAACATAAAATACATATTGCAACTATATTTGTATTTTATTCATCCTCTACTAATTCATTCATTCTCCAGGAGTTCTCAAATGTGATTATTAAAGGATCTCATATTTCCTCTTTATTTCTTAAGACTCTTAATCAAACGTCACTAACCTAGATGATTCACATATATTAATTAACAAAGTACTATTTTAGCTTGTCACTTCTCTCTCTTCCCCCCCCCCCCCGCCCAATATCTCAGTGACTTTCATTAATACTGCACTTACTGTAGCACTAATATTGTACTTTTTTCTTTATGCTAAGACAAAAATGACTCTTATCTAAGTTCTAGCAGTGGTCATAACTTTTTTTAATATTCCTTTTAGCTATAGTATATTTATCAAAGTTTTTTTTTTTTTTTTTTTTTTTTTTTTCAGAATGCATTTTACTAACATAGTTAATGTAAGGTCATTTTCTCTCTACTAATTTTTCTCCTTATTGTATTTTGGTTATTTACCTATTACTTCATGTCATATTCTGTTATGTCTTTATTTTAGATACAGTTTGTTTTGTTTGTTTGTTTTTTCATCTGCATAAATGCCTGAGTTGTTTTACATCACCCAGTACTCTTTCATAAAGAATAAGATGTCCAAGAATCTTATACCTATTTCCAGTTACCTGTTAGTACCCATTAGTCTTTCCCTGATAACTCCTTCAGAATCACACAATGTAATTATCTGTAATCAAGCTCTTCTGTACTGCTGTCTCCTTCAAACATTTAGCTTCATCAGGGAAGTCTGTCATTGTTTGAGATTAGTTTACCTATTGGTCCAGACTCCATTTATTTGTTTTTTGTCGGACTATTTTTCTAAAGTGGTATTATAAAACACTGTATATTTTGTTCCTTATTTAATGTCTTTCATTGTATGATTTATTTTAGTATTATGAAGTATTTCCAAATAAAATATCTAAGAGTAATAAATCAAATATCTAAGAGCAAACTGTAACTTTATTTTACGTATAGGCTACTGATTTTAAGTCTACCATTGTCCTGAATGGTAAAGCTTTCCATTATTTATAATGTAATTATTATTATGTAAACATTCAAATGTAAACAAACTGATTATCCTTCAAATCTTCAGTTTTTTAGTCTGAGGAGTAAAAGGTCATTCTTTTAATTACCTTTTCATATTGACATGTTTTCCATATCTTTCACAATTTATTAAGAATAGCATTATACATATAATTGTTATACAAACATTCCTAATACTTGAAGTTTTACCGTTGTCCTTTTTGGTAGCAAAATCATCTGGAGAGGTTTTGGCCTTAAATAAGTACATAGCAATAACATTGTATTAGCATGATATCCCTTACTTTATGAGTTATTAAAATATTGTGCTTCATTATAACATGTTTAGAATTTTCAGCTGTTTTATCAACCTAATTTTCAGATTAAATATATTCTACTACTTTCTCATAAACTTCTATTTAGGGCCAATAGAAAATTCCTTACATGTGTAGTCTCAGAATACTCTTTTTAGGGTTCATCAGTGTTTGTACACTGAGATGAAGGTCTGTTTCTGCACAAGGCAGGCTTTTAGCTCAAGCACAACATTTAACATTAACATTTAACATATTGTTAGAACAGATGGGACAAATTCCAGCCCTTAAGTACCATACTTGCAGATATGTACTATGAAATAATTTCATTTTTAGTGGTGAAACTACATGCAATGTTTTTCAAAGTCTGAATAGAAAGTTTGACCCTCTGTTCTTAATGTGGGTAAGACTGAGCCCAGTGCATTGATATGTACATTGGACAAGCTCTTGTCTCTCAAACTGTTGCAATGAGCTTCCCAAAGAGACACATAGACACTGCATGTCACTAATTTAAATGGCAGAGGTGAGAGGAAGGACATTCCACTACATACACTGGCACCTGGGTGTTCTCTAAATTCCCTTTCTCTTAGGAAAAATCAGAATGAGCACTGCTGCCCCAGATCTTTTATCCATATGCACTCACATAGGATGACGAAGAATGGTTTGAGGTCTCCTCAAGATAGAAAGACAGAACAAGCTATTATTTGCATGTGATATTGAGGAGTATATTAACAAGCATGTCTGCCCCTTGACTAGCTTGAGGAGTGCCAGGACAGAAGCATTAACTGGAGCACACAGAATTGGATAATTTGTTAGACCTGCTGCTGCTGCAGCACTTTTTTTTTTTTTTTTTTTTTTCTGTGAACACTGGGTAGATTTTAGCCCAAACTGAGCCACTGAAATCTTTCTGTCTACAGGATAGCTACCGAAAAATAAATAAATTAATTAATTAAATCAATAGAACCAGGAGAAAGGTTCAGCTGACCAGATGAATCTGCTTTAACTTGTTGTAAAATAAGTACCCTGATAGCTAGCCAGTCAGCTAATTACACTTTATGCTCCCTTCGCTTTAACAGATGACTAGGTGCTTCATGTAGTAGTCCACAAATAAAAATCTAGTCATTTGAAGTGCTGTAATGTACCTTGTCTGGAATCCAAATGAAGCTCCAGATGGGTAGGGGTTCCCCATAGATTCTGTATCATATATTCCTGGCCTATTCAGATGTCTCAAACAACTCAAGTGATTCCAATATGTGGACAACTGAGTACTAAACATCTACTGACTACCTCACTAAACCTAAACTCTGCCCCACTCTACATTTAAGTAACAGGTTGGACTAAGGAAAGAGTTGGCCTGCCTCAGGATCCACAGTCATAAAAGATTACCAAGGTGAAGGAGAAGAAGACTAGGAAAAGTATAGACTGACAAATTGGTACTTGGCTCAGGGTAAAAGCCAATGCCACACTGACACTGAGAGGAGCTCCACAGTTAGGGCCAAGCTCTGTAGATCTACCATGAAACTAAAAGTAAGTCCTGGGGTTTACAAGTGAGGTTCAGATGACAAGACTGAAATTCACAGTTCCGGATATATACTCTGAGATTTTATCAGAGTATACAGAAAACCACAACTTATTCCAGAATGAGTGGGACTTGTGTTCTTTCTGCTCTTCTAAAAACATGGCTTACTGCATACTACTGACTGTGGGTTTTAAGGTTGCCTTCAACAGTTCATCAACTCTGGCTACATTACACATAGGCAAGGCTCTGAATGTTCTTGTGCTTCAGATGATTCATGACTGCCCTGATCAGTCCCTGTAGTGGCCATTGTGGACCTGGAGAGCTCAGAGCCTGGATATTGGACAGGTCAGTCAACTGAAAGTCACCAAAATCACTACAGACTAGACCTTTGTCAAACATTGGCCTTTTTTTTCATTATCTACAGCATGGCTAATTTAAGAAAGGTGTTGGCAGACTGACACTCTTTCAAGCTTTTATCTCATGCTCAAATCATCAATCTCTGCACTGGGTATTTTTGGACAAAATTTGTACTGGTCTCTACAAGTGCAAGACTTGGGGCCAATGCACATAGAGAATTTTGTTCAGGTGAATGTCTCTGTAAAGAAATAAAATTGCATCTGTCCTTGATACTTGATACAGAGTTTAAAATACCCTAGAGAGATTAAATGCAAGAATTACTGGGTATTCCAGGACAGCAAATCCCGGGAATGAGACCTGAGGATAGGCTGCAGATAAACTTCAGCTGACTAATAAACCTCCAGACCTAGTAAAAAAAAATAAATAAAGAAAGAGAGAGAGAGAGAGAGAGAGAGAGAGAGAGTAAGGGAGAAGAAAAGTCAAAACTTCACTCAAAACTAAATTCAAAACAGGCAGCCAAGGGGAATTGAAAAGGTAGTCCATGCCTAGCATTGCGAAAATGGGTAAATTATGCAGGTTAGTTCACAGGATGAATAGCAATACTATATTAATAAGTATAAATAGAAAATAATTAGAAGGAAAATAAATGCATATGCACCAAACATACTACATGGAAAATCAAGACATCTGTTTTGAGTTCCTACACATGTCATGAACACTGTGTAGCCTAGAACATTTATGATTCATTTCAGCTGTATAAGCATCAGGACTCTAGAACTGCGTCAGATGCTCAGTGGTGTGGCACTTGCCTCCAGCTGTTAATCATGAAGGACTGGCCAGTCTCCGGTTTTCATGACAGTAATATCTGCCAGCCCTGTCTAGAAACTCCTGAATTCCCTACAGTATCTCAGCTGGTACTAGATACCTATGTTTAAGCAACTGAATTGATCTGTTAAACATTATGTTAGCGGATATTTCAAGATGTAGTTCCTCATCTCAGAGTTTTAAGCAGTTTTAAATTCTGTCCCACGGTCACTCTATGCCTCAGATTCCTAACAGTGAAAGAGAGAATTTTAAACTTATTTAGGTAATATGTAGATCCTCAGGCAATGCAAGCCATTTAAGTACTCAGAGGGGTAGAGGTACATATTTGTAAATCCACAGCAGAGCTAAAGACAGTCTAGTGTACAATGCCAATTCACATATTAACTGTTATTATTGAACAATATTTTGGGATGTCAAAAACAAACAAAGAAAAAACATAATCTAGTGCTTCATACTTTTATGTTAACTCATCATCATAAATGGTTTCTGGTCTCATTTTCACTCATACAGTGTTTTAAAGATCTTTTTAAGAGAGATTATCTTCATCAAATTACAATATTAAGCAAGTGATAAAATTTCAGAATATCTTAAATGATTAAAACAACCTATAAATATACAGTCATATGAAGTCTTTAATCAGGACTAGTCCCCACTGGGCAGTGATTTGATTGAACTGCTTTTATCTCTGTGAATCCAGAATAGAGTCTTTGATGAAGTTGCAAAGTTGTAGAAAGCTGCACTAAAGGATCTAGTGACATCACACATTTGTATATTTTCATCTGTTCCTCTGCAATTCAACTTTTTTTCTCAGCAGACTAAGTTACGTAGGCCTGCAAGTCTGCATAGAGATTATAACTTGCCCCAGGGATTTCCATGGGGCCTATGCATCAGAAAGATGTTCTGTGATTCATTAGGTTTCCTCATGGTTTATATCTAGCTTATATACTACAATTTAAGACTGATCTAATTGTTTTCCTGTGCTTTAGAATTAGTTTAACTGCAAAATAATATTTACATTATGAACACCGCAGTATCATCTGCATCTTCAAATATAGCCTATCCCTGCACAAAGTCATGACAAGTTTTTACATCTGAAGGACACTGCAGCCTATTACACAACAAAATGTCGAAGTTAATAATGATTACATATATATATATTCAAGTACGATTCTATTCCTATAAGCATACATGAACCGAGACTTGGAACTGAATCTGCCTCAGGCCTACTAAATGTTATGCAAGTTTCATTCCTGCACGACAATAAGAGTAGGTAGGAACTGCAACTTGCTATGTGCGCAAATATTCTGTAAATGCAAATAGAGTATTTAAGGAAAACACAACTAAGATTTTAATACTATGTTTAAACATATTTTAAAAACATAAATATTGATAAACTAAAGGAAAACTATTCATACTTTCAGGTTAATAGCAACCAGGCTGTTTCTTCCTATAAAGTCCTTACACTGGGGTAGCATTAACAAATCTTCCTAATTCTAAGCACAGTTTAGTGAATAACTTTCCAAATGCCTGAGGGTGAGTAAACATAAGGAGTTAATTTCTATGATCTAATGAATGATTAACCATGAAATTCTTTTATCTGAAAAACACCTTCATATTAGAATGTTAATTTAATTAGTAGAATTTTGCCATTGAGAGTTGTATAAATAAGATATATTTGTTCTCATATGTATGTTATTACATGGACATTAATTATATTGTTGTGCTATCCCCTCTTCTGTTCTGAACATCTAGAAAGACTTATACTACTAAATCATACTTAATGTGAGTGTGATGGTTGTTGCTTAGGCAACAGAATGAATAAATGCAGGTCAGAATGTGCTTCCAGAAAAACACAAGCAGGAATGTGGTACAGAATGAAGAACAAATATGTCTAACTGATTTTTACTGCATTGAAGTATTAGAGTTGTTTGATGTGAAGCAGTTAACCCATCTGAAACACTTGATTTAATAAGCTTATAAAGCTTAATAAAGGCAAACCATTTCTCTTATATTAAAGAAGAATACAACACATTTAAATTTGGAGAAATCTGAAATTTTGTATTGCCAGAGCAGGTCTTTCCTTCTCTCATTTTCTTATATATCTTCCAAGTTTATTTTTTTTTTATTAACATTTTGTCTGGGATGGAAAATACCTTAACAAACTCTCTTTTAAATTTTTCAGGAGAGATTTTCATTACATAATGCTCACATATCCAAAAGAATAATATAAAAGAAATTGGTATTTCCTGTTCATTATACTTCCAATATAATAATGGAAATGCTCAATTTCTGATACAAACAAAAATTGAAACATGCAACAGCATGATAAATAGTGTGAAATCAATACATTAGTAACTATTAAATTACTGAAATTATATATTTGTATAACTAGAAAATTTTCCAGCTTTTTGCCTAATCATCGTATTTACGAGTCTAATCTTCCATTCATATATGCATGCTACCACAATTATAATTAAGAGTTGTTGTGTATTTTACCTGCAATGTATACTTATGAAAATAATTAATTTATAATGATTGGAAAACATCAGCTAGCACACACGTGTACAGACTGCCCAATACCTGAAAAGTTTGATTTTAGTATTGAATACTAGACTGTCAGATAGAATTTGTATATTTACAAAACTGTACCAATAAGAGACTTAGGAAATGCAAGTCATAAATTCCCACAGAATGTGGCTGGGGTCCCTCCACAGCCAGGGAATGACTGGGAAGCCCTCCAAGGCAGTTTCTTTTAGCTCCTTGGGTGTTCATCATTTACCTGTGGTAGGTGTAGCCCTCAATTTGTTATGCCACCTACAGCCTCTTGTGAACAATTTCCTTCCGTAGTCTCTTTAAGACTCAATGATCACCTACTTATGTAACTATTGCTACAATATATTCAAGAATTTGTACATTCTGGGAAACTGTGTCTTGAAATGCATTTTAGAACATTTTTTATTTTTATTTTTATTTAAATTTGCAGGGCTGACAGCACACCCTTGGTACTTTGTTTCAAGAATATTTAAAGAAAAAGATTCTAAGGATTTTTATTGATATAAGCAAATGATCACAGGGCAGCCATGTAAAAACAGGAAGAAATCTCTACACTATTATAATGGGGAAATAACATACATCTGTGACTTAATTGGTAACTCCTAACTATATAGTGATTTGACAAAATAAATTAAATAGGAAAACTGCAACTCATAAGATGATTCAACAGTCATAATATTCATATTGTTTCACTTCTGTTTCTTATATGCCAGATATGCCAGGTGTAAGCTGTGAAAAGTTAGAACTGTTCCATGACATACACAGTTACTAAAAATATTGTAAATAAGGAGTAATTAATAATATTTTAAGATCTGATACTTAAAAGAAATGTGTTCAGGATTTTTGCAGGAGATAGAAGTAATGGGAATACCAAAGCAGGTAGAATGTGATTATATAATAATCTTATAAGTAAGCTTCTTTCTTTACTGTGAATATTCATTTCAATGGAAAGTTTGTCGGACAGATCTAGTTACTTAACACCTCATGTTAATACTGTAAATTCTGAAGTATGCAAAATTTATTTAATTCATTTGTTCCTGGTAAACACTGAGAGTTAAAACAGAAAAACTGAACTGTTAAGAGGAATGTATTACTTTTCCACACAGGGCATAAGTTTCAACAAGTGAATCCCACATCCTGATTGTCTACGATGCAAAAACATTTAACTGAGACATCCAGAATCACTTGCAAAGAGAGCGCATATTATTAAGTAATTATCTGCTATTAAAATACCTCTCAATGCAAGAATGGCATTGCATGCTTTTTAATTATTGTGATGATGATGTTAGTGTTTAAATAAAAGTAATAATATGTGAGGTATTACAGACAGGGGTGCTTACAGCTTTAAATATTGTGAAATTGCCTCCTGCAGTGGATTAAAAGAACAGTGCATTTTTCTTTTTTAATCTGAGGATTGATGAGGGAGAGAAAGAACCTTAATATGCAGCTTTTCTTTTACCATATTTCTGTCTAGAATATTTTGTAAAGTGTATAATTTGGAAGTTTATGCTAGGATAGTCTATATATTAATTTAGCTAGACACAGAAAAGTGAAACACTACACAGATCTTCTTAGTGCAATGCAGAATATCTCAGGTTTTTATGATCACATAAGACACAGACAAAAAAAGGCAGCTACAGTGTATATACACAGCTATGCACAGAAGATTTCTTACCATAAATTGCACATTGTCAAATCCATTAGCCAGCAAGTGGTTTTCATACTGAGGTAGCCCAATATTTTCCAACCATTGTCCCACTGTCTGGACAGGGCATCGGGGTCCTGTAGGAGGGTGAAGAGGGAGGCGTTTAAGCAACGAATAACCATCCACTGGATAATAGCGGTAGTCCTGGGCTGAGAGGTGGCATTGCCACATTGTGTTCCTGGGAAAGTTGGTATCAAAGGAGCCCGCCAGCTTGACAGATTAATGTTTTCAGCAAGCAGAAAAGTCAGAAGTAAAACATAGTTTACAGGGCAGCATATACTGCAAGATCTGATCCTAGCTCTACATTTCTTAGTTATTAATCTTTACTACAGACCAGTACGTCATACAGGAAAAAAAAAAAAAAAAGAAAAAAGAAAAAAAAAAAAAAAGCATATCAAGCTGTCAGCTAAGCTGCTCTCCGTTATATGTGATTGTTGGAATACTCCACAATGAGCAATGCACTGCCAGCAGCAAGAATTCTTTTTATCAAGTACTCCTACACTCATCAGTATGCAGCTCCATGCTTCTTGCTCCCCCTCGCTCGCTCCCCTTCATTACCCAGCCTAGGCTACACCTCGCATTTTCAATAATAGCCATCAGATAAGGCAGATTTTTTTTTTGTCTGCAAGCTGTAAGCCTGCTGCTGCTGCTTCCTCCTACACACCCATCCAAGCGTCAATCTTGAATGATGAGAGCAGTCAAAACAAATGCAGAAAATAGCAAGATTCAAAAGCAACCTAGAGCACTTAAATCTGAATAGAATCTTCATACCGGTTACGCTTTACATATCTGTTTGTTGTAGATTTTTACGTTTCACAAGGCATTAGGAAAGGCAATACATAAACCATAGCCTATGGCACAGTTATTCCCTTTTCCCCTTTTAAAGCAACATAGGTTGTGGTCTGCATTTCTGCTTATATAAGAGCAAAACCCTTTAAAAAATCAATAATGAATACATTTCACAGTTTTTCTCTTGTGGTACAGCAAAAGACATAAACTGCACAACAATTTTAGTCCAAGTAATTAAATTAGCTGCATGATTTCTTCAACCGTAAAATACTATAAGACACAAGAAAACCTTCATGCCGACATGTAATAATTCAACTTGAAAAGGTCACCATTTCAAATGAATAATTAAATAATATTTTTACTAAATAAATTTTTAAGTTTATATCTTTTTCTTACAGAAATATGAATGATAGCAGGCAGACATAGAATATATACATAATTTATAATGAGTCTGTACACTTTAGCAACTATAGTTGGAAAAAATTAAATAAGAAATAGTGAATTTAAAACAAAAGCAAAATTCATTTTCTGCACAAGAAACTGAATATTTCAAGATGGATTTTACATCAGTGTTCCATTTTTGATATGGTTTCTCAAACAGAAACATTTTACACCTTTCTTCTGAGAGGAAAAGTTTACTAAACTTTTTATTTTCATAACAGGCTCAAAGTTTAGAGGCAGAAAATGAATATATTCAGGATACAATTCTAAGAATTCCAATGAAACATTGTTTATAGAACATTAATACTTTTCATTGTTTTTCTTACCCACTGTGAACCTCAAGCATTGACCAGCTCAGACAGAGGAATCAGATATCTGTCGAGGGCATCATTTGGAATTTATCACATTAAGTGGGAAAATGTTTCATAAAAATCCAGACCTACACTCCAACCAACACGTTATAATACAAAATTTTTGCAAGTGATATGCAGAGGCTTCCCGAGCAGTAGCAGAATGGACTCTACACTGAGGTAGATACTTAAAATTAACAATACTGTAAGAGTTTCAACAGCAACCTGACTAGTCCTTGGACTAAAATTGGATGACCTTTTACTGTCCGATATTGCTGCTTGGATTGGTGGAACAACTTATGCAAACTGAAGTCCATAATGATTTTTTACAGTAACTTTAGCTGAGCCATAGAAGATCTTTTATGAGGTTGGAAAGTTACCTAGCCCAGGTCTGTTGTGGGAGTTCCCATGACTTCAGATCTACAGATTTAATATGTTAATACATGAAGAACAAATGTTCATTGGGCCTCTCAAAAAAAAAAAAAAAAATTGTACAGAAGGCTAACCAGGAGATGGTCAACCTGCAACTGCTGAACAAACCTTTATGAGTTTTCTCAGGAATTTAATAAAAACAGCATGTGAATATCTCCAATATAGAGCATATATTTTCGATGAGTACAGTGTGCACCTAAATGCACCTCAAACAGATTAACAGGTAATCCATTTTTTTTTTCCTCAGAGAAAGTAAATGTTCCAAAATGACAGGAATCTAGGTCTCATGGAGATACAAATACATTTCTTCACACTTGTCTGTAAATCTTCCCTATTTTGTGAAGTTTTTTCTACTTGAATCAGTATCTTTGTACATAATCCACACTGGTTGTGTCCAGTCAGGTGCAAGGCTGTAAGGATAGCATATGCTGATATAGCAGATAAGTAAATTTGAAAGGGTGTGTAAGCTCTTCAGAGAACAGAATGAGAAGTTTTCAAACACAATGAGAACTAAGACCCTACTCATTTTTTCTTAGTTGACTGAGAAATCATGAAGTCCTTCGTAAAGGATTCCTGACTTTGTTGTCCCCTCTCCCTCTAAGCAGAAAAAAATGATTTTGGAAGGAGACCTAGTAAAGCATAATCCCACCATTTAAAAGAATTATGTTTGATTGAGTCCTTTATTTCTTGTACATTTACAGACACAAATGTCTCTGCAACTAGTGTCCTCCACCAACAAAAATGTCCTGCCCAGAATAAGGCACAGCCAATAATCAATACACCAGTTACACTGCCAAACTGCTTCTTCCTGACCTTACTATAAACAGCATGGAAGTTATGCTGCCAGTGACTATATGAGATGTGCTTGGCTCAATGCCTAGCAAAAATGTAGACAAAATTCCAGTTTTGGGTGGCTCCTAAGACACATTTCTTCATGTAGCTGTTGGTATTGTGTCTATCTCCATGGCCCCAACACTGCATGCTTATAGCACTGTTGGTCCCACTGTGCACTCTCCTCCAGTTCTGTCCCCTGCCAGTAATAACTCCAGCTGAGTCCATTGAGAACACAACATAAGGTTGCTCAGCAAGGGGAGAGTATATAAGGAGAAACATGGCCAGCTTGCAGTGTTGTCCTTATCCCTGGCTATCATCTCATTGCAGAGAGTATCCTGTTATCTCTAACACTTTTTTTTTCTCTCCTTCTTCCACCAAAGGTAGTAGTAAGGCAAAGGCAGGCAAAGAGCAATGACAGGAATTAGGATTATGTCTGCCATTGCAGGAACTTGCAGCTCACTTGATCTCCTTGTCCTTTACCAGTCAAAGAGACTTTTTAGGGGGTCTGCTTGGACACTTTTTCTGAGCTAGTACAAGTGGAACCTGGAACAGCTGTTGTTGCTTTGGGACCAAAAGCCTATCTCTTCATTTTGCTGAAATCTATGAATCAGTGCCAGCCCCATGGGTGTGAGCTGCAGCAAGCATTGCATACTTTGCCTATGCCTAAAGATGGTACCAATATTGAAAAACTTGGTGCAAACCACAAGACATGGTCTCCCCTGCAACATAATTCACATATCATTGTGCTTTCCTATGATTTCAAAGAACAAAAATCCTCTGATAATTCTGTGGCACCACAACCAAAAACAATGTACCTATTCCTGCATGGGAAAACTGACGCATAAATCTCTTACAGGAATAGAAATACTTGGTTCTTTCTCCACAGCAATAGAAGAAGCAAATTCAAGTGATGTCTGCAAGAAAGATGCCATCTGGTATGCTATACGATAATTTCTACAAGATGTCTTGTTCCCAGCGAGACTCAGAATATCTGTATTGTGGTGTTGGAATTGACTGAATCTGTGATATCAGAGTGCACATGATTTCATATGCTGGAAGGCAGATTTTCTAAATTCTAAGGAATTTATGACCCCCTCTATTCTATTGTTTCTACTTTAACAACATACATTTTTCTTTTCTTTTTTTTTTTTGATTGAGAAAAATAAATAAATACAATGATTATCATAATTTACTTGTGGAGGAGGTGCTGCCCCAGTTAAGAAAATAGATTACAATAATCTATTCATGTTAGGTAGGTCAATACCTGTTGAAAATGGCTAAATGCTTCCAGTGTTAGAGAATCAAAACCGGGAAAATTTTAGGAGTTACTAACCAAGAAATTTCTGAATGGAGACTGTTTAATGTTATCACGATATAAAAGAAATAGTATTTCATCTGACAACCAGTTTAACAGTTCTGTAGAAGAAATCTATGCTAAGTATTGTAAACTTTTTTTTTTCTTTTTTTTTTCTGAATTAAGGCTTTCTGCCTTAACACTAAATGGGATAGAATCACAGAATAGAATCATAGAATCATTAAGATTGGAAAAGACCTTCAAGATCATCTGGTCCAACCATCCTCTTACTACCAATGTCACCAACTAAACCATATCCCTAAGCACCATGTCCAACCTTTCCTTAAACACTACGGGCATGGTGACACCACCACTTCCCTGGGCAATCTGTTCCAATGCCTGAGTGCTCTTTCTGAGAAGAAATGTCTCCTATTTCCGACCTAAACCTCCCCTGGTGCAACTTGAGGCCACTCCCTCTAGTCCTATTACTAGTTATGTGTGAGAAGCAGCTGACTCTCAGCTTCCCATGCCTTCCTTTCAGGTAGTTGTAGAGGGCAATAAGGTCTCCCCTGAGCCTCCTCTTTTCCAGACTAAACAACCCCAGTTCCCTCAGTCACTCCTCATAGGACTTGTGTTCCAGGCCCTTCACCAGCCTCGTAGCCCTTCTCCGGACATGTTCCAGGGCCTCAACGTCCTTCTTGTACTGAGGGGCCCAAAGCTGAACACAGCACTCAAGGTGCGGCCTCACCAGAGCAGAGTACAGGGGGATAGTCACCCCCCTGGTCCTGCTGGCCACATTCATTTTACTTTTGTATTTATGATTTCAGCAGGAGAAAAAAGGTCTCAACAGTATCTCAACAGTGCTAATGGAGAGTTAGTGTGACTGGGTATTCTAGTGAATAAACGAATCAAACAATGTATATTCTTGGAGAGATTATAAGTATAACTAGGAAAAAGACATTGTATAAGGAAAACTGTGCCTAACATCCAGCAGACCAATTTAGTTAAATAAATGTATTACAGAAATATATGGGTTCCAGAGGTGTCTGCAGGGTTCTGCTTTGCCTTGCACATTTCAGTTATTTATATTATTAGCAACTCAAGTGCTTAGATTTTAAATTAACTTCCTCAGAAAACAGAAAAACCTGGGTAACTTACATAAAAACTGTAACTTCTGTGAGCAGCCCAGCTCTTTGGATGATGATACCATGTTTGGTGATGCTGAATATTTTCCTGAAACTTCTCTTAGAGACATTTTTCATGGTACATACAGAAACAAAACAAAATGAATAGAAACAGCTTGAATTTAAATAACACTATCTAGTATCTATATTCTAAAGGTTACATTCCATTGCTTATGTATGGCTCAGAACACACAAAAATAATTCTGGACCACAGCTAATGCAAGCTAGTGGAACAACCCTCACTGACTAGGAAAATCATCCTCAAAGTTATTTTCTAATTTTCATACCAACATTTATTATAGTCCCACATTATGTAAGTACAATTGTTTCTATAATAACTATTAAAGCACTGTCAACATTGAATTATACTTTCTGAACTCAACTGGCCTTTCTCTGAGTTTGTGTTTCTGACTTTTGATGTATTATTTACCCAGTAACAGCTCAGTCAAAGTATTCCATTGTGTGACATGTATTTATTACAGACACTCCAAAGTTAACATATTTTTGTGTTCAATTGACTGGTTTGGCAACTTCAGTTTAGTCTTCAGAATCCTTCAGTGAATGAGGGACAAATAATACACAAAAATTAGATTTGTTCTCAAGAGGACAGCCACAGACTGAGGGAACCTGATTCTGTTCAAGACCTTGTCATTACTACAGAATAGAACAGGACAGGACAGGACACAACATAACACAACACAATATAATAGTTTACTTGGATGGGACCTACAAAGGTCATCAAGTCCAACTGCCTGCCCACTTCAGGGCTAACCAAAAGCTGAAGCATCTTATTGAGGGCATTATCCAAATGCCTCTTGAATGCTGACAAGCATGAGGCATCATCCACTACTCTAGGAAGTCTGTTCCAGTGTTTGACCACCTGCACGGTAAAGAAAATTTTCCTTATATCCAGACTGAACTTCCCCTGACGCAGCTTTGTGATGCTGAACAATATATACGGGGTATACAGTAACACACATGTATATCACCGCACAGCAAGGTTGCTTGAGATATACTTAGATATAGATTCTAGATTCTGATTTCATAATTTAAATGAATTTTTCTTTTCTAAAGACAATAGGAGAACCAAACTATATTATACATTACTGTACTAGCATTGTAATGACATCAGTCATATTTATATCCTTGGCTGACTAAACAACAATACAAAATGCAACCTGCTAAACTGCAAAAATTAGTTAAGAACAGATGGATATTTCACTGAGAGAGCACATGATCAAATGCACTGGATCACACCACAGCTTCCTCTAGCTTCAGCCATTCACTAGCTTCATTCATAGTGGCTAGTATTATATGCTTGCAGAAGAGCATAAGAACAAAAAAGGCATACAGTGATCCTTTACTATCATTCTCCCACTTTCCAGCAGTATGCAGCTCAATGCTTTCCTGAAAGAGCAATCATGTCTTTATGTTTAATGGTATTTTATGGATTTTTCTGCCATAACTTCATCTAATTTAAAAAAAACACACACTAGACAGTTTAGTGGTTGACAAGATATACCAAGAGACTGAGGGTTGCAGGGAAAGCTAGATTTACCCCCCCTCCCTCTGTGACTGTTCAATGGGAAATGGATGGAATGTGACTCTGTGCCTTCTGGATGCCACTCAAAGGTAATAGGTTGTTGTGATCTTGCAGTGCACTCAGGAAAGGTAGTTAGGATGCAATTAAAATCCAGCTATTTTTTTCATGAGCATACAGGGAACTGCTACTGATGGAGGGAGTGGAAAGCAAGTAATATGACACCAAATCTCAGTGCCTCCCTGCTACACTATGATATTACTCTAATACGATTTCCTCTGGTAGGACAAAGACATTTCAGTTGCTTGCCTGTCATTTTTTCAGGAATCCTGTTCACAACCAAAGGGTAAAAGTATACTTCCTAATTCTGGCTTCAATACAAGCTAATAACATTTTCTGAAAAAAAAAAAAAAGGAGTTAGTTTCTTCGAACAATTTCTGCATTTGTCTCAGGAACTTTTACAGGATAATAGTAACACTATACTTACCACCTATGAGTAATCATTTTCACTGCTTTCATCTAGAATGAAAAAATAGCTTGAAGATTTACATGACACCATGACCAATCAAAATGTTGTATTTAATTCAGTAAAGACTTTAGACTACTGTTAAAAACCAGTATACTACACGCATATATATATATATATATATATGTGAGTGTATAGTGTTTCTAAAAATGCTATGCAGGCCCAACACTTTAGGCTATAATTCCTAGCACCATAAAAAATAAATTCATGTAATTTCAAATTTGAGAAAACTTTTGTACAGCTCTGTCCTAAGCAATATTGGACTAGCAAAGAAGCAGAACAGAGAAATATTTGAAGAAAATGTTAATAAATAAAATAATAATAATAATAATAATAATAATAAAAAGGAAATAATGTCCAGCAACCAGGGATATCACAAGAAGTTAAATATAGCTATGAAATAAATGGCAGCCATCATTTCATAAATTTGAGAAGTGCTGCAAGATCCTGTGGAGAGCACTGGAAACACAGAGGCCTGTACTGACACTGTAGGAAACTGTCAGATCCTTGAAATGATGAAACTTGAAAGTATACAAGATGGAGGCTTAAAGATTTCTCCTGGGGTCATTTTACAAATCAGATTCAACCTGAAGCACTTTGTAGTTGGTTTTCTTTTGCCTAGTTGGGCTCAGAGGCTCCCCTGCCCCAAACACACCTGATTTTACTATGATCTCTTTTCAATAACTAAGATAGGTAAACTCCCTCTCTCTTTCCTGTTCTTTCTAGCTTCATTTCATAATTCCTTTTCAACAGTCCCTATTTACCTTCACTTTTACTTATTCTCCTCATACATTACGATCATTTGCTCACTTTTCATCCTTTTTGCAGCTACAACAATCTCTTGTTTTGCTTCACATCCGTCTTTTTTGTTTTACTTACTTTTTATTCTACTTCCCCTTTCAAGACTTTTTAAAATAGGGGAAAGTAATTCATTCTAAAATTAAATTACTTATTCTGATAGCTTATCCCTTGAGATTTGTCTAGAGTTGAGACTAGGTTCTGATAGCTTATCCCTTGAGATTTGTCTAGAGTTGAGACTAGGTGGGATTTAGGTATTAGGTTAGTCCTGACTTAACTGGAGCAGGCTCTCCAGGGAAGTGGTCACAGCACTACACCTGGTGAAGTTTAAGTAGTATTCGGACAGTGCTCTCAGTTAAATTTTTAGGTAGTCTTGTGTAGAGCCAGGTGTTGGACTCAATGATCCATGTAGGTCTCTTCCAACTCGATATTCTGATTCTATGATTCAACATTTATAAAGATTATATACAGGAGAACATTTTATTTTCAATGCAACCAGCAACTAAGTGTAAAGATGAGTCTAAATCTATACTGGAAAAATATGCTTAATCGGGAGCTAAGGTAACTTGGAGCTCTGTATTATAAATAACACTGAACTATCCCTCAGCCATTTCCTTCTCAGAATATTTAAAATCTCAGAAAATAATAATATATAAATGAGATAAAACTGAACACATTTCACTGATATGATAGGAAAAAGTTATAAAAATGAATAAAAAGCAGAAGTGTCAGGGCCCTTAGGGCACCAATGGCTGTCCCGGTCCATGGTGCGGGATCCTATTTTGGCTCAGTCTGAGCCCATCAGTCCCTTCCCTTGCAATGCTGTCTCTGGCCCTACCTACTGGATGGACACCGGACCTGCATTGTGGGTAGTTCGTGTCCTGGGTGGAACCCTCAGACATACACTATATAGTTTTTGAAACTCATGTTTCAAAACCTTGTCAGCATCCCTGTCCCTGAACCTGTCCCCTTTTGCTCCAGGCTGGCTCCCTGGACATGGCTCATCACTCCCCTTGTCTGCACCTGTCAATGGAACCTGTTGCCATCACATAGCTCTGTGGGACTGCACTTGGTGGGTGAGAGCACAGCTTGCCACCACTAGGGAACAGCTGGTCCTCTCTGCTCCTTCACAAAAAGTCAGGATCTCAACAGGATCTTGCCTCATTGTACAAAAACCTCGAAATCTGACCACTTTCTGTAATGTTTCTCCCTGCTAATACAGGCTCTGCAACACCAAAGGAAAACTGCAGTATCTTTCAATGAACATAAAGACATTACTTCAGTGGGTGGGCATGCTGCCGCAGTTCTGGCAATTCACTGGACTCTTTGCATATGGATGAGGTTACATAAACCCTGCTCTTCCTGTCTGCAAGCTCCTTCACGCCTGACTTCTCGACTCTCACTCTGGAGTAGGAACTCTGAATTGGCCTCCCCTACCCACAGATGGAGCCTAGGATCCTGCTTCAGGAATCTACACTGATGCCTACAGACACTGTGACCACCCCTCATGGCATTGTACTTGCTCAAGCGTAATGTTTTGTTTTAGAAATTGGAATGATAGAAATGCAAATTCCTGGACAAGTTTAATTAGCTGTACTCCAGGCATCATTTCTTCCATTTTTTCTTTCTCAAGGCTAATGGATCTCAGCAAAAGCTCAAGTGGTCCTGCAGGTTGTAGGTTACCTGAAAATGTAGTATTCAGATTGGTTTCACTAACATTTCATAACACGTTAACAATAATTAATATACTAAACCAAGATCAAAACTAGATCTGTTTTAATAATCAAAAATAACACCTACAGTCATTCTTAAATTCAGGTCTAGAGCTGTTCAGCTACATTCCCTGCTATTCACTGTTTGAAAACTTTCATGAACATGGATTTTTGCTCATATAAATTTGAGAGGAATGGCTGGTCTCTATATGAACGCTGTACCAAGAAGATTTATTCTTCGTAATTATGTTCTCTAAAAGATTTCAGATAGTCTACCAGAAAACAGGAATAGCACTAAGTAACTGAGGTGGTCCATCACAGCCTGTAAATAGAAAAAACAACCAAACTGCAGAATTCATAAGATATATTTATCCAAACTTATGCATGTTCATGAATAATAAATATAACTTTAGAAGTAGGTATCAGAACAATTCACAATTTTACAATAAATGCTATTCTTAGCATTTAATATAATACATATTAGCAATCTATAATTTAACCTCAGACATCTAAGATTTGTAGTAATGCAAATAAAATAAAATAAAATAAAGAGCTAAAGGCAGCAGTGGATAAAAACTAGAAAAACAAAGTTCTGGGAAGTTTCTTACATCATGGCTTAGAAGCAGAGGTGGAAAGTAGTAAAGCAAATAATTCTTGAAGGATTTTAAGGCGTTCAAACAGTATATTTCTGAATAAATGAGAAGGAAACAGGAAAATTGATTCTGGTGTTATGATCACGAACTTGGGTTAACAGTCTGGGTTAGAAAGCAAATGAATACACTTTAGTTAGTTTAATAGTTTAAATTAATTCATTTTCTGTAGGTGGAACTAAAACTAGAAACAATTCTGTGCTGTAAATTCTATAATAAGCCAAACATTTTTAACTAGCATGTGATGTTCTTGTGATTACTAGAAATGTGAGCTTCCAAGGATTCATATCTATTTAAGTCTAAGGACTACTAGATTAAGAAGGAAAGATGAGTGAATCAACTGAACTTTCAAGAATCTGTTATTAATTCAGTTTTAGCAGACTTAGATCTTTATATATTTTATGAAAGACAAATTCCATCATAGTCTCACTAGTCAGGAAATCACTAACCCTCATATGTTTGGTGGTCAAGTACAAGAGTAGTATCTATTTCAACTCAGACAAAAGAAGAACAAAGATAGTGAACAAACTTTTAGAGATTTATCCTTGATAATCATTTTATGGTTTTCATAAAGTCTGTTTTAGAAGTTAGGAATATTCTGTTCCCTTTAAAGTATTTCCTAGCCAGACTGTGAAAGCCTCATCTTTCAACAGATGCTTTCAACTGCACTGAGGTGCTAAATCCTATTTTACATACATTTTGAACCTGATATTAAACTCGATCTTAAGGAATAAATGCTGTTCAATTCAGTGATATCAGCTGAATTCAGTATTAATCTACATGAGTGTAAATGACTACACAGTTGCAAGGTTCAAATTAAACTGCAAGTAAAAAAATAAATTTAAGCAGGACTTCTGAAAATCTCAAGTAATCTGATAATTTTACTTTCCTATCATTTATCACGGCTTGAAATAAATGCCTCAACCTCTGGAATTACAGTAGAATGATTATGAGAGCATTGTAGAATGAGGGCACCATTAGCCTGTCACTTTTTAAGTACACCAACAAGCATTCTGACATTCACTTTGTGAAACCCAACCAAACAACCCTTGTAGAGACCACACGGATTCTGAATACTCCCCTTGGACTGTCGTGTTTCAAATGAGAAACAGCAAGACCTCAGTCCTACTGCAAATAACCTCAAAAATGTTTTAAGACATTTTTTCAAGTTCTGATGTCTCCAAACAATCTGCCTATGTTGATTCTTTTATCTCCTATCTAGATAGATGTAGATTGGCAATATTTAACCATACAGTGCAAAAAGATACAGTATGTACAGCTCAGTGGAAATGCAAAAGATAAGTCATGAGAGCACCTACATGGGTAAATATGACCTGATTTATACATTTTTATTGTACTTTCAGTTTAGTCTGTCTTCATTTGTAGTACGCTGTTGCAAAAACAACTCTAATTAATTGGTATATGAAGAGCATATAGCTGAATATTACATTTACAATACTACAGGGTAAAATTGCCAATATAGTAGGAATACATGAATAATGGAAAATGAAAGAAATGCTTGCAGCTTTTTGCATCCAACTCCCATTGTGTTTATTATAAAACATAGCTAAAAGCTCTACAATTATCCTGCAGTTTGCCCAGTCATCTGTAAGGTTTGTTTTGGTACTCAACGGATCATTAAAACAGATGCATCTTTATCTCTTGTTAGGCTTTTACAATGTAGTAGTCAACAGAACATTAATCTAATTTTTTATGATTTCTTCTGGAGAATTTATATGATCTTTGGGTAAGTTCAGTGGCATGCAATGCAATATGACTATCATGATCTCAGTAAATAAACGTCAAAAATACTTATAGATAATTATAGTGTTATGCCATCTGTTCTCCTTTATGTTATAATCTAGGCAATCACATGCACCTAAATGACCATCGAAATCATTTGAAATGAAGCGATTTATATGAAATATGAAGATTGGTATGAATGATGCATTAATACAAATGCATGTGTGAAACCACCAGAAGACATAGGGGTACAAAGGGTTACAAGTATGGTCTGCATTGGTAACAAAGGACATAGCTGACAATCATAAAATACTAAGGAATGTTTTTATCAAGACACTCTGATAAAACAAGAGCACGGATGATTTGCCAGCAAAAGACTCTACACACCACACAAGAGGAAAGTAACAACTTTGCAGCGCATTGATATGCATCTCCTTGTTATTCCAAAAGGAAGACAGGACTCTAGCCCTAAAATATGCAAGATAAGGAAGCAAAAACAATGAGCACCATTGAAGTTAGAAAAATTCTGAATCAAAACAATCACAGCATAGTAACTGCTGACTCCTTAAAACCTATCCAAAAGAGTTATTAGTTATTGCTAATCAAAGCAACCCAACAGATGTGTTGATGATACAATAGTAAGCAACTCTTGCTTTTTATATCACACACAATTGACCATGGATGCAAGTTTGATGGACACACACACACAGAAACCACAGCACCTTTAGGCACTGAGTGTGAAAGTGAGTGGTATTTGTAAGAGAATATGAGTGACTGAAAATAGTTTTGTCTAAAACAAGCATCACCTTCACCTTCCATAACATCTCATTTTGACTTTAGTTACTTGAATTCACCCCAACAAGTCTGCCATTCTGACTTAAAATTCCATGTTGACTTTGGAGTTTTAAACAGATATAAGGAATTACAGAATTGGACCCAATGGTATGGGCCTATTCCCTACAATGCAGTCCTATAAATGGTGATAAAGAGTTCAGAGGTTTGCAGTTTAAGAAATCTAAACTGCATTTGCTACTGATGGAGCATCAAACAGCACTGGGAGTAGAGACCAGTTGCTGAGCTGTCTGCTCTTATCAACTCCCTTTTCTCTCAGCTACAGAGTCAGGATCCCTCTGCCTATTCTTTTTTTCCTCTTTATGATGCTACAGATATTTTGGTCTTTTTACACTGCATATCAACTTCAATGAGAAGGCAGAATTTGGGAGGGAAGTGTTGCTATCCTTGTTTTACAGTCTGGTTGTTATCATTGGCTATTGCAAAGTTAAGAGTTGTGGGTTCAAACTTTAAGAGGTCTCTCACTTTGTGAGAGGGTGCATGTCTCATTTTATTAAAATCCATGAATTAAACTCACTTTATCAAAGTGCTTAGCTTAACAACATGAAGATTTTAAAAGGAGAAAGAACTACTGCAAAACAGACACTAAATTACAATTAAAGTACATACTTTCAAATATATTACTTACCGCTGTGAAAATTGCCTTATGCCAACATGCCTACACATACCTAATTAAAATTCTGGCTTAATTAAGTACTTATATTTTATCTGCTTTCTGCCCTTGAAGAGGGAGGATATTAACAGCTTTGGAGGAAGACCACTTTGCCAAAACTGCAACCATATGGCAGCAAACAGAAAAGGGCCAGCCTAACAAGGCTTCATTTTTTAAAAGAAAGTTGGACTTCTTTGGAGTGAAATGTTAGCTATTATAGGCAGAACCATACTAGGGAAGATGTCTTCATGTCTGAGTAGTGGCAGCGGAACACACAGAAGAAAGAGAGGAAGCTGAGCACGTTGCTTCTGGCAGTCAAAGGTCTGTACAATTTCAATTACATTACAATTGTACTAGCTTCCTTGACGATGATTTCATATATGTTATAGTTGTTGTATATACCCAGAAACAATCAGCATTAATCTTTGAAAGGCACTCCCTCAGGTAGTCTCAGTGAGTAAAGTCTGGAGTCTTGATATTGTTATCTAGACACAGATGTTGAATGAGACACTAGGATTATCACCAAACAGAGAGTAAAGCACTGTTCTCAAATAAATAAATAAATAAATAAATAAATAAATAAATAAATAAATTAAAGAGAAAGGCAGAAAATACACTTTGTGAAAACCAGACTTGCTAACTGTAAGAAGAAATTTACTTCCTTCAGTTGTAAGAAAAAAGCTTTCTAGTATATTACACCCCAAGCCATGCAGATCAAGCAACTGAAGGATAATTCAGGAAAATACACCCTGTATTCCTCTAGTTGGAACAACGAGGGCACTCAAGGATAGGTACATGCTCATCTAAACAAAGAAAACTTGACTACAGTGGATTGTATTGCATTTGTGGACAGCATCCAAATAAGAACTAATGATTATCAGAATTATAAAACTGTCTATCAGCCTCCACATGCTAGAACACATTTGACAGAAGTGGTTCTCTCAAAAGCCTAGCTCAGTCTTAAATTGTTTTTTGATTAACTCAATATGGAATGACCTTTATTAATTATTTTCCTTGTCTTTATTTTAATTGCTCTGACTTGAAACAATTCTTACTTTAATCGTGATGATGATATGATAGCCATTACCCATGTTTAAAAAGTTTACCTCCATGGTAGAAAATTCCTTGATCATTCCCTTTCAAGTGACTTGTAAGAGTAAATTGAATCACATATCTCTGAAAAGCTGCTGGGCTCTAGCTAACACAGAAATACTGCTAAGCATGCCTTTTTTATTCTAGAAAAAAATGTTTATAATTAGGCAAAGCAAATATGAAATTGAAGTGTTTCTTCTTTTTTACCAGAGAAGTGCAGATGGCTGATATTTAAACATACTAGCTTTTCTAAATCCTTTGCGAAATGTGTGTTACTGATCAGTGGAAGTATCTATTATGTTGGGAAAAAGAAAAAAAAAAAAAAAGAAAAACACACAGCTGTTCAATTTATTAAACCCCACCTTATATATCCCCTTATAATATTGTTCTACGGAGGAGATGGAGATTCATTTCAGATAGTTTTAGATATCTACATCTGAGGAGGTCCTCTAGGCTCCCTTTTTAGATACTTCTAGTGCCATTTTCTATGCTTAGACATTTAGATGATGAATACGATACTGAAGAAATGCTTGCTTATCTCTTTCTGTATAACTAGCTCAGTTGTATTCAATGTTGTCTGCATGGTGGAATTCTAAATTTAGACATTAAGGATAAGATTAATCTGTTTAACCTAACATTATTTTCATAAAGCACATGGTTACTTAATTCGCTTACAAGAAAAACATATGAGACAATGTCAAAAGCTTAGCTGAAGTCAGAATACTGGGCATCTACTGCTCTTTCCTCATCTACAAAATATGATATCTGCCCATAACAGGGCATTTGACTGCTTTAATAGTTTTGCTCTTGACAAATTCATGTTTGTTACTTACTTCCCTTCCTCTCCTCTTTTAAAGATAAACTTTACATCATTGTCATTTAGTGCTGGTAACTCACCCATTCCCTAAGAATTATCTTAGGAAACAACAAATAGGTCTAAAATTATTTCACACTGTTATGAAACACAAAATGAAGTTCATAAAATCAATTTTAAGATACGTAACCTATAAAACCTGTTCTTTCTTTATCTACCATTAAGGTTCTAGCCCTAGGATAGCTGTGCATGCCATAAGCTCACCAATGACCTTTTCAGGAAATATGTGATAAAAGGTTATTACATACTTTGCTTTCTCTGCACCCACTATGAGCAGCTTATCCCTTCTTATGGTGCCAAAGATTTCTTTGTTTTTCTTCTCCTTATTAATATACCAATATAATTATATTACATCTTTATTTCTCTTGCTAGTTGCATCTCACTGAGTGCTTTGGCACTTCTGACTTGTCTGTTCATGCTTGCATTATTCTACTATACTTAATAAATAGAGAAATCTTCCTCATTATTTCTAAGGTGAAAGAAAATATGACAATTTCACCAAGCTGGTCATTGAGACTTTTTTTCTTCACATTGGTGCAGCTTATACTTACGTGCTAGTGGTGCTCTTTTGAAGAACCCACAAATTTCAGAGAAACATAGAGTAGCAGTAATCTTGTCTGATGTGCAACCTGGGCCATTGCCCTAATTGGGTTACTTGCTAAACTCCACTTTTTTACAGGTGCCACCAAGAAACTTTAAAGAATTAGCCAAGTCTTCAGACTCACCATCAGAGACAAAGTCGGCTATTAGAGGCATGAGGGTAAGGGCTCAGCTGGAGTCTCCTGGTATGACAGACACATAAGGTGGCCAAAGCGTATTTCTATTTGCATGCATCCATTTAGCCCTGATATTGTCTAACAATTCCCTTGATTATAAACTACTACCAGCTTTAAAAGGCAAAAAGATGGTTCTGCTTTGTGCAAAGGGTCTGAGGCCTGGTGGAGGCTGAGGACCTTTCCCAGTTACAGCCATAGCTGCAGCTCTTGCAGCTGCAATCCAGGTGGGTGTCAAGGAAAATAACTGCTCATGTGTTGGTTTCACATGTACAAATGCCGGTTTCCTTGACCTTTCCTGATTTTGCTTGAATTGGAGCTGGGAATGGCCAGTCTCTAGTAGCAAAACCTGGCAAAACAGCATCAGCTATAACTAATTTGCTGAGAGTGCAAATATTGTCAGCTGAGCAGAAAGCATGGCAAGCCACCGTGAAGTGTTCATAACAGTAGGTAAAAAACAAAGAAGAAAAAGAAATCCCCACAGCATATCTCCTACATAGGATTTCATATGATTAGCTACAGCAAAATGCACCCTAAAACTTTGCATCTATTTTCTTATGTAATGTTTTCAAATCATAGAATATTCCAAGTTGAAAGGGACACACAAGGATCATTCAGTCCAACAGCTGTGTGGTTTGGGTTCCAAGGGACCTTAAAGATAATCTGGTTCCAACATCTCCGCCATGGGCAGGGACACTTTCCACTAGACCAGGTTGCCCAAAGCCCCATCCAGCCTTGTCTTGAACATTTCCAGGCAAATTTCCCTTTAACTTGCATCCTAGGGATTCATTTATTTATTTATTTTAAATAAACTTTCTAAATTTATTGACATCTACTTTCTTGAGACATGTTTTCCTTGGTAGCTTGCCAGTGTAATTTCTTTCCCAACAACTGCCATGATAATGAAGTCTCCAATTACTATCAAGTTCTATTGTTTCTAATATGTACCAAGAACCACTATATTCTTCTCTACTTTCATGCATACCAACAGACATTCAACAGTTCTAAACTAATCCTATGTTAATGATGTCAAAGCAAACATATTTTTAAAACACAAGCCAACGTTTCCTCTCTCCTTCCCCTTCCTCATCTTCCTGAAGAATTTATACCCTCTACATGACTGGACTTTTAATGTAGTATATATGACAGATTCTCTGTGATGCTAGCTTTGTCATAATCTTCAATTAATTCTTGTCTATTCCTCATTAATTCTTCCATTAATTCTTACCTGTTCCTCATTCTTCTTCTGTTAGTATACTAACAGCTAAGATAGATGGCAAACTGACCCATGACTTTTTGTCTAGTCACTTCTTTAATCCTGTTTTCAGTAATCCTATCTTTCTCAGGGGTTAGAGCAACGTCCAATTTGCTTTTTTTTAGGATGAAGGTTTTTGTCCTCACCACATTTCTTAATTTGTTTTCTCTCAGATTAGAATTCATGCAGTTATATTTAGGGTGTAGAATAAGGTGTAATTTGACTAAGAATGAAGAGGATAGGCAATGTTATATCTTGAATCTTCAAACATTTCATCCATTGTCACAGAGACCTATAAAACACTTTTGATTTACTTAGAATAATTCTTGGAAGTATTATTAGGATGCAGGTAAATGTTTATCATATGATAGTGATCAATAGGATACTTTACAACTTGGTAAATTTGGACTCCTGTGAAGGAGTCAACTATCATCTAACACCAACTATCATCTAAGTTCCAAGTGGTGTAGATGTCTCCACATCACTTCTAGTAGAAGGTCACTAACCAACACCATCTTATATTTTCTCTCAGCAAGGAAGGTTTTATAGGCTATGGAGAAATGTTTTTTTCATGTCTTAAATCTCTAGTTAAGATTAGTTATTACTTGCTCCCTGGTCAGCACTCCTGGCTTTGATTTCAGTTGCAAGCTACTCAGATGTGAAATGCTACCTGCCCTCAGAAGAAATCTGCAGTGAACAGCCAAGTGCCTGTACTGCCAACAAACTGAAAGCTCTGATTAATATTTTTTGCTTCCAGATACATGCTGTGGATGAAGTTCTCATGATACATGTATACTCAGTCAGTTCAGATTCTCTTCTTTCCCTGCCTCTCTAAGTGCTTCTTAAGAGATTTCTCTGAAAACTTAAATGAAGATTTCACTATTAGGAAAATACAGCCCAAAGTTCCTGTAAATCCATTCAAGGATTTCATCACAAGATGTCATCATTGTTTAATTTAAAATATAGATATTGATTTATCAGTTTGTGATATATATATATATTTGAGAGGAAATATATTTGCTGAGTGTGATACTATGCAACACAAAAAGCTCTTCATGCATACTAGATTAAGAATATTTGTGCTTAAATTTAATTTCTTTTTGTTTTCATTAATGGTTCATAACAACACCAAAGCATGGGACTCATTAAATACTAAAATGAAGAACTGCATATCAAGCTACATTTGCTTTTCAGTATTATCAGAAATTTTACTGTTTGTTTAAAAAGCTAGCAAGAAAAGTGAAGCTTCCTAAATATAATGATCAATAATTTAGCTATTTTCAGCTCTAAGAGAAGTCTTTTTGACTTATACAGTCTAAATATTAAATAATTCATTATTTTTAATTTCTACTTGCTTTTTTTTTTTTTTTTACACATATAGTGAAATAAAACTAACACCTATATTTATATATAAATGGATAAAGTTATTTCTGATTATTTGATCATACATTACTTAATTTTTCTTCCTAAGCAGAGACCAGTTCTTTGCGTCTGGCTGTGTTATGCTTAGCACAGAGCTAGGAAGAAGAGAAAAGGTAAATGACAAGTTCTAAGATGGAATTTAGGTTCTTATCACTTCAAATTTTGGGCAGATAAAACCCTAAGTAAAGTGCACTGGGATCCAGACAGTGCCAACATCTGAATGCTGGCAGAGGTAGGAGCTATCAGAAACAATGAGGAACCTGAGACACTTTTTGCCAATAAAATATCTTTTATATAGGAGGAGCATGAGATGAATTACTGCAGAACACTTCAAACCAACTCATCCATTAGGGCCAAAGACATATCTAAAAATCTCTTTTGCTACATTATCAGTAAGAAAGGCATATTTATTGTCTTGTGCTAGTTAGCAAGTAGAATTAATACAAGCTAAAAACAGTAGTCAAGTAAAATATGTTATTAGATATATACATACCACTGTATTAAGGCTCAGTTTGAGTGGTTACCCCAGTCTGCTGTGTGAAATAAATACTCCTTATTATCTGCTAGATAACCATACTACTTTGTTAACACAAAATAAGAACATTCTTTAAGTATAGAATCTTAGATATGATGCATTTTATAATTAATAATTTATAAGTTATTAAATTCTAATTCATTATTTTATATTTTATAATGCATTTAATGTTGTGTTATATCAAATATGTTGATATTATTACAAATCAAATATTTGATATAATAATATTATAACAGTTTCTATTGCTTGCTGCCTGAACTGGGTTTGACTGAAGCTGGAAAGGCATAAAGGAATGAAAACTGGAAATCATACATGAAAAGCTTGATATAACTAGCTCTGTAACAGAAATAAATGTTTTTATTACCGTTTGCATGTACAGCAAAATTGATTACACTTACAGAAATGTAGTTTTGTTTTGATTCATAGTACATAGCTTGATTCCTTCATTAAGAGCAAAATCAGATTATCACTCTAAACAAGCTGAAGACCATTAGGAGATGACAGAAAGGAAAAAAATGTTAGTTTGCAGGCAGCTGCACACTGAATAGAAAAGTTGTGACTTTAAAGTCCTTTCTGGAAAAAGAAGAGCAATGAAAAGAGTAGATCTCCTGCCAGTTGAAAGAACTGAAGAATCAAATGCCAAGTTTGAATGCCAAGAAAAATAATGCATACAGAAGAAGTCACAAAATGCCTAATGACAAGTGTTGCTGAGAGATTCTTTTTGATCTTACATGAAAAACAAAACAACACAAAACAAAACAAAAACAATTGTGGTCAGTCAAAGGAAGGGTTGGAGTAGTGTTTGCATATCATAGAATTATAGAATCATAGAATCATTCAGGTTGGAAAAACCCTTTTAAGTTTATCTGGTCCAACCTTTAACCTAGTACTGACAAGTCTACCACTAAATCATGCTACTAAGTTCTATATCTACATGTTTCTTGAAGACCTCCAGGGCTGGTGACTCACCAAGTTGTGCAAACTTGAATATTCATACTGTAGCTTTTGTCTCCTTTTCATAGCTCTTACTTGTTGCACAATTTAATAGAAGCCTGATTTTGTGTGCTGCCTGCGCACTATCATGATAAAAAATAATAAGAAGCAAATCCTGAATTTCTTATATCTTCAGAAATTACTATCTCATGACCTAAAGTTTCTCTATGAATAATTCTCTATACTAACACTGCAAGTTGCAGAAAGAAAAAAAAGCCTGCCACAATAAGATGTCCAGCAGTTTTCATTGTATTACTCCCTACTTTTTTCCAAAACAAAATCTGAACCTGCTTGTTTGATCTGCAATCATATTTGCATTCAAATCAATCATTTTCTCATTTTCCTAGGCTTGTTATTGTCCAGCTAATGTTAAAATAGCTGTGTCACCTCCATTTAATTGATAAAAGTTTCGTGCCATACAGATATAGTTCTCTATGAAATGAATGGTTGTTAAAATACTTTAAAAAAAAAAAAATCTTAAGTGATAAGGTACATAGTCTCCTGCCTGATGCATAAACACATATAATTGTATGGAATCGCTAGCAGGAATATGCTAGTAGAGGTGAGCTTAAATAACTATGCCTCCAGACCAAATTATTCAGTCGTGGCAGTCAGTTTTCTTTCCACCAGTTAGGAAAAAGACATAGTAAAATACTTCCAAAAATCTTATCAGTACAGTTGCACAGATTTATGCTAACATACCAACAAGCTAGTCATGACTAGAGTTCTTAGAATTCACCATGATAGAGAAGGTTTGCAAATTTTCCTATCATTGCTAACACCATTCACTGGCTGTCAGCAACATTTTCAGTACCGTGCCAAATATTTGCTCAAAACTGCATTAGATGATATAATGTTTAAAAAGTGTCGGCAGCTATCGGACTATATATACATTGACTGTCCTACCATTTCAAACAAAAATACAGCTGAAAAAGATTGGAAAATACCCCCAGTAGAAGGGCTTCATTATGAAGTATTTTTCTGTTAAGATTTCAAAACAACATCAATGATTCCAAACTGCTATTTAAAGTAACAGCTCCAGGATACATGCCTAATGCTTCTCTAAAAGTAAACAAGATTGATTCTGTTCATGGTTATTTAAATACTTACAAATGATTTCAAAACAATGGTTTACTTTGTAATATATATCTATGGTTTCCCTATAGCCAGCTAAGGCACAATTAAACAAGAGTTTAATCTGGTTTTCCTTACTTGTAGCATGATCGTTCATTTCCCCCAGACCAGTATTAATTCCAGCATCTATGGAACTCATGATTTTATCAATCTACAAAAAAGAGAACAGTGAAAACAATTGATGATTGTTATACTTAGTTTTTCATGCATGAAATTCTGGAATAATTACTTTCATTAAAAAAACAACAGCATAATCAAAACTGCAAAAGGCAAAAATCAAATAGTGAAAACTAAATTCTCCACTTTGATTTTTATTTTGCAACATATCTGTACACATCAAAAGCTAAACCTTGAAACTAATGTTTCCTTTCCTACTGTATAGCTCCTGTCATACCAATGATTATGGTCATCTCAGCCATTGAAACTACTTCATGACATTTCTGTATATGGATACAAAGGAGAAAAATGCATGTATTAAAGTATATAACAGAATGGATTTTAATTATATAGGATAATTTTATTTGGTGATAGCTGTGAACACAAGAACATGATTTAAGCAGTAATATTAATGCATAAGAATATTTTTATTATTATCATATATATATATATATTTGTGTTATAAAGTACTAAATCAATTGTTCGTTTAAGATTTCCAGAGAACTTCCTAGCTCCCTTTTTTTTCTGTCTGCTCCAAGGACCCTGGATAGGTATGAAACATAGCTGTGCCCACATATACCACTTGTGAAACAGCTACATTCATGCCAAAGCTCATTTGCAAATCACATTGTACTTGCTATGTCAGAACTTTTATACCTACAATTTTTGCCATAAGAACAGCACACACACACATGCAAAAAGTGAATGAAAAGACTGGGTGGCAAGGCAGACACAGGGAACCAAGTTTTACAGAGCTTAATATTAGGACTACTTGGAAAGCTGACTCCTTTTTTAATACTATATATTTGTCACTGGTGACAGCAGAAAATCTAGACAATTTAGAATTCATACATACTTTTTCGATAAACTACATTTTTCTTACCCTTAAGAATAACCAAACCTTCTGAAAAGACAAACTGACTAGTTTCAGGATTTCAATATATCTAGGTTAATGGATCAAAACCTGATCCTAATTACCTTTCCACTGAGAAAGTATCTCCTTTAAAACAAAAACTATCTTCATATGTCCTATCAAACCAGACATTTAAATGAGCTGGAAACCTTTTCCCAGAAAAGTAAACAATCACACAAACAAACTGTCTGCTTTTCTGAAATAAAATGGCACTCTGGAGATGGATATAGAGCCCCATGACAGTCATTTGAAAGAGAAATGCTTGCTTCTCTATAATAGCAGTAAAGATATAAACATTTTGCATTCTTAATTTACCTCAGTAAGATGGGAACTTTCATGTCTATGAAGAATTGCTTACATTCTTGGAATGTAGTAAATTAGAAAGAAAAAAAAATAAATTAGAAGAAAGACGTATAAAACTTAATTTAAATCAAGCTCTAAGACTAAAATAAAGAATTTTGTATGAGCAAGCATGTGTACTATCAATTCAGCATGGAAATTTCTTTTTATAGTTCTGAATTCATTGTAGCTACAAGGGTATTCCCATTTCACACAAGAACCAAGGCACAAGGTATGTGCCAAGTACTAGGTACACAGGCTATACACCGGTTAGAGAATACATTATATGTAGAGGGTTTGGGAATGCATAATCAACATAAAATCTTAGACTTTCAATTTCTGCTATCATCTTTTGTCTCTTGGGGGGCATTGCTGTGATGGGAAATAATTAGCAAACATATAAATAATGGGCATAGCCACAATACTTTCACCAATTTTAATAGAGTCAGTGGTGAGAGGTTTAGTAGAAAATAATTTAAATGTCACAATAGAGTTACCTCATTCACTATGGAAACAATAGATTTCGTTAAACGTATAGCACTTTGAACAGAAATGCATTGCATTTTGTGCCAGCTGTCAAACTACCATGTATTAGACTATGATACACTCTCAGAATTGGTAATGGTTCACTTTTTATTTCATCTCTGAAATGGAAAAAATAACAGTGTTTTCACAATACAGTATATTTGCTTGTTCTTAAAAATGATCAAAACTTACTTCTTCCCATTCTGATGTGAAGGAAGGTGTTCTTTCAGAATTTCCTTTAGAGCACTGTTGATTTGGTGTGGGTTCACTCCAGTTGCTTCTTGCTTTTTTGTCACTTGGAGGATGGGTGATAAGATTAGAATCAGATTTTGAAACATTTTTGTACAAATGCATTTCAAGCAAAGTCTTTGGTAAAGATCGTATTCTCCCAAGTGTGCATGCTCGCTCAACAAATCCTCCAGTAGTAATAACCCACTGTTCACTTATCCTTGTTGATGTGCCAACCAGTGTATGGTTTTCCACTGGTTTAGTTTTAGTATGAAATATGGTTCTGTTTACAACCTGTGGCTTCTTTTTCTTAACAGGAGGATCAGGGTTGTTTTCTTTCTGTAGCTGTATCTGCTGCACTGTGCTCTTGCTTAAAATGTTTTTCTCCAGTGGACTACTGCACTGGTTTATTTTGCTGTACAGCTGGAGTGGGTTATCAGGTGGGTCACATGCAGGTGATGATCCATGAAGTAAACCTGCAAACTGCTCAGCGGGGTGTCCTTCAGGAAGCTCACTTTCAGTAGATGTCTCTCCATGGCAAAGACGCTCTGAAATGAGAGAGAGCAACTTGTAAAAAAAAATGGGTGATAAAATACTGTAAACAACAAAAACCTTACTCTCTGCAAAATGGTTTTTGTATGCTGCTTGGTTCTTTTTTAAGTACAGAAAGAAAAGATACTTATGACATGAATTGATTTATTGTTCTCTTAAAAAACAATTCTCTCCTTGAACTTGACAAATTTATCCTGAGTGGTTGAAAAAAAAAGCCCAAACCACTCAATGCTACACATAAATTCCAGGAAAAAGCAAATTTATAAAATTAAATAAGTTGTTGCTATTCTATTAATTTGATGGTGTCTCTTTTAATTTGGTACTGAGCTGAATTGTGTACAAATTATACAACTTTGTAAAATGAATTAGCTAGTTACTTTATAGGTATTAAAACACATGAAGAACCTGTATTGTCAGGAGTATTGTTAATAATATTTCTTTTTATAGTCATCATAATAATAGTGAATTCACACTATTATGCCTTTTAACTTACAGTCTCTAAAGAATAGATCTGAGTGTTGTTTTTATTTCAGGGAACTTGGAAGAATAGTTTCAGAGTTATAGTAACCTTTGTAAAATAATGGGAAATCAAGTCTTTTCTGAAGAATTGAAACAAGTTTTATAGGCAATTTAACATAAAAAAAAAAAAAAAGGAACCGGAGAAAAATTTACTTCTTGACACAATTCATAGTGGATTATTAAAAATGTATAGCTCTTTTTTTATGCCTATTTCTGTAAGGATCAGAAAAAAGAAAAGGAAAAAAAAAAAGACCCTTTTTCTATCTGTACCTTTTTCTAACTTCTAACTTATCATTTAAAGTCATCCTATTGATCACATCACTCCATCCACACGGCATTTAAGTCATTTAAGTTAGCGTATTCTATTCAGAATAACTGTGACCACACAAACAGTTGCATCTCAATAACTACTTCATGAAAGCTAAATACATATATCTCATTCCTGCTAGAAGTCTATGTACATATGTAAATTCTTAACTGTAGGACTGTATGCACAAGAGCCACCAGAAGGAATCAAACATAGTATACGTCATAATTTGCAAAGAAATTGAGAAGTTTCTTGCTATTTGCTAAAATATCTGTTGTAAACAAAACAAAACAAAAACTCAAAATATCACTTCTAAAATAAGGCAGTATTTGATATACATATAATAGCAAAAACATTTTGGTGTGTACTTCAAATCCCCATCAGTTCTTCTACTAGTCAGCAGCTTGAAAATTTAAAATTAAATGTTTCTAGCATTTGTTAACCTATCATTATAAAATTCTAATCAATATTAGGAGTGCAACCTAAGAAAATCTACTTTTTTTTTCCCCCCTATGAGAAAGAGAGAGAGAGAGACTAAAATACATACTTCAGACATTTTGCAACTAAAAAGATAATGACTGTTATATTGAAAGGTTGAATAGGGAACATGACAGAGTTTAAGGAATTAATAGCTCCACAAATGTTGGTGTGGGGGCAAAAAGCATGAGAATGAGAGGACATGGAATATTCTTACTTTCTTTGATTTCTGAAAGTAGCTGAATTAATTGTAAGTCTGACATTTTGAAGGTGAACTTAGCAAGAAAAATAAATGATGTAAATAATGATTGACCTTGGTGTTCTTCACTTCCATAAAATTTTCAGTAGCTCTGGATTAAGACATTTCTTTTTAGGTATCTGTTGCGTAACAAGTATGTCCTGCCATAGTTAGAGATCAGTTTGATAAAGTCAATGGATGCTAGAGAGTGATGCCGCACACTGTATGTTGTGGCTAGTCAGATGAATTACTCTCTGTACTCCATTATCTGTATTGACTAGACTGCCAATGACTATAATGGGAGATGGCATCCAGTCTGCATTCAAATACCTAAATAATCACACACTGAATCTTATTCCACTGTTCCAGAAACAAGTTTTACAACTTTCTGTTGAATTCACTTAAAAGATAAATGTGTTTGCCAAGATAAAGAAAGAAGTAAGAGTAAATCAGGAAAAAGAAAAGATTATAGACACCTGGATTGCAAGGCTTTCACTAATACCTATGTGACTTTTGCTGCATCTAAACTAGCAAATAAAAATGGCCAAGCAATATTCTTAGGATCTAAAGGAATTACTTGTCTCATATCCTACGTTCTCTCCTCTTTCTCAAGAAAGCTGGCACATCCAGTTACTGTGTCTCTGGCCTCAGCTAAAACTTGAGTAATGTCTGGGCACTCTCTTAGTTCGGTACTGCTTGGTATCCGTTGGTCATTGGGTAAACCCTTCCAAAATCCACATAACAGTTTAACAGTACAGACTCCAAGCACCATCTCATAGCATGATTTTGTTCATTTTACTACTATAGACAAAAGCTATTGTTTCTGAGAACTCCCATTCTTCTGTGGTCATTAACTTTACATAGTCACAATTAAAAAGCGTATCTCACTCCTATTTAGCAGTGATGCTGTGACACCATATCAAAATGTTATTTTCAGTTATTTTGTTAGTTGAAGTGGCAGAATTTTGCAATGGATTGAAAGATTCTAAGTATATCATATGCATCTTTTCAACTTGATCTGTTAGTACAGTTATTATATTGTATACATAAGCATATGTATTCTATCCTACCTGTAATTTTCACCTTTTAAACAAGACATAAAGATGTAAACACAAACACTTCAATGAAGATAGGGAAGATGAAAACAAAGTTTGCCTGTACAAGATGTATTTTTCTGTGCTAACATTGTATTTCACTTTTTATATGATCACCTACTATTGTTCCAAAAAAAAAAAACAAAACCCTGCCTGTTTCATTTACTGTTCAGAATTAAGTTTGCTTAGTGAAGAACCTTTTCAACATATTATATTCTCCTTGTTCAGAAAGAGTAGTACTATTACCTATATACCATAGTATAGAAATCCTTTTTTGAATGCCAAGTAAGTCAACACCTCCTGAGACTTTTGTATGATGCCCATTATCTCTGTGGTCCACACATTATCTTTACAAGGTGAGTCTATAATGTGATAACATCCTAACCTGATAAATGTGAGATAAGACATAGGGAGTCCACAAATTTTGGGCATCCAATTTGATATTCCTTGAGATTTGCTTTGTTCAGAGTATTTAATATATAACACAGAATATTTTCAAAGCACAGTTGTTATTGGCTTAGTAGTTCTGTAAGTCAAAGCCCTAAAGTCTCAACTTCAGCATTCAAAAAATAAGGAACACTGTTGGTCTGTCTTGATGAGTAAAACAAAAGCTTTGTCAGAGATAGAATTTTCTCTGTGCAGTATTCAGCTGCCTCAGCCATCATTTATTTTCTTTGATACCTTTTGATTTAACTAAGAATTTTGTTAATTATATTACAAAGGAAGCAAAGATGTCATAGGTATGCCTGCTTCACCCTGATTTTGAGCAATGTAGACCAGATCTATATTGGGCAATAAAAAAGACTGGGGTTGTCAAGAAAATATAGTATGCAGTTATGATAAAGGTTAAGAAGCATGCTGCATGCATGCAGCACCACAGTCCTAGAACAGATTATCCAGACAGGTGGTGTCTCCATCTGTGGAGGTTTTCAAGACTAGGCTAGGAAAGATCATGTCTGATCTGATGTTCAAAACAGGGCACTGGACTAGAGGACCTCAGAGGTCCCTTCCAACCAATACTTCCATGACCAATAGTAATTCTAGATATTCTGACTTTTAAATTTGTAACTGTTACGCTTTTTTTTTTTTTTTAATACAGTTAGTATTATTATTTTAGTTTCCTACCGTAGCTAATGATTATTACGAGTAAGAATACAGAACTGAACTATACCACTGTTCTAAGCAGTATAGTAGTCATTGTAATGTTCTAAATAAATCATAGGAGGAAAAAAAAAAAACCCTGCAATAGATAATTGTAAAATAATTTGTTACATTATTATTATTTTTTTTTTCTACAAGGAAATATTTATTGTCTTAATACCTGAAAGAGAAGATATGAAAAATCCTCTTCAAACTGCTATATCTAAAACTGCAGCTACATGTCTTCATTGCCTGTGTGAATGTCCTACCAAGATCTAAGTCTTGAGAACTTAAAGTACGAAAAACACAAAAAAGGATAACATAATGCTTTTTCTATAACTTTGTTACAATAAGCAACTGTACTTAAATAAAATAAAATCTTTACTTAGCTTTTAATAATTACCAATTCCTACTACTTACTGGTGTCTTTTTACTGCTAAATAAATGCCATACATTTTAAGATACCAAACTGACACCAAAACCAGTATTTCTTCTGACTTATTAGTGATAAAATGTGATGTTTTGTGTATTTTTTCCTTTCTTTTTTTTTTCAAACATATTAAAATTATTTTTTTCTTTTGAACTATGCATTGAAAAGATCCTTTCAGCAAGTTGTCTATACTGATGATCCATGTCCTGTGTGGTTAGAATTAATCTTAAATCTGCTGATACATCTCAGAAATCAGGACTGTCCATTCCTAAGATGTTCTATCCCCTAATTTATCATACGTTTTTGAACCTTTTCATTAGATTTTTTTTTTTTATTTTTAAACTAACTCAGCTGGCACTAAGAATATTGTACAACATTATATTACTGAGTTCACTGAGTATAGATGTATGTGAGTTATGATAATAGTTTTGTTTTCTCATAGTCTCGAATGAATCATCTGCGAATGGACTTTAAGAAAGAGCACGGGGATACCATGGAGAAAGAATAGATGTAGAAGATAAAGCTCTTGGATCAAATCCTGATCGAGAGAAGTTTTCTATTATAAAATCTTTTATTTCTTTTTGTATGGATGTTTATTTTTGTAAGATCTTGCTTCCTCATCAGATGCTGCTTGTCTTCCCTCCGTATCGTTTTACTTGTAAATATTATCCTAAATACCAATATATAAATAGATCCCTAGTGTCATTACAAGTGCACCCACAGCTTTCCCATTTGTTATGAAAAACACTGTGATACTGCCATATCTGTGTTGCATGGAATACATTTACATTTGGAACAACAAATAATTCAGTTCTGTCATAATCTCAAAGCCACAGATAAGTATTGCTATTATCACCAGTTTATATACAACCAAACTGGCATTTAGGCAGCAGATTGCAATTCAATCAGCTATTTATTTACACACTGGTGCACCCCAGCACAGTTGTTTGTGGTACATACGTAGATCTCTGTGGAATACCATTTCTCACTTTATTTTTTAGAAATGTTGCATTCATGTAAATTTAGAAATCAGCTTATTCACATTTGTATCTCAAGAGATTCCATGTTTAAAATGGAAATACATTCAGCAGAATAATAGTTATTAATAATAGTAATGAAAAGAGCTGTAATAGATAAATTATAATGACAGAGTTACATCTTTAACAGGTACTGCTGTTGCCATGGCACGAGTTTCTAATGTAAAATAAAAATCCATTAGAAATTTGTTCTATAGCTATGGTAACAACTGTATTGTGACACCTGCACTACTAATATATTCCTATTCTGTTTTCATTTAATCCAGAAAGATGTTTTTAGCAGCATACACTGCAGATGTGTAATATCAGTCTAAAAATTTACTCTCAACTCTCTTTTCCACAGAGTTGATTGATAAAACTAACAGTCACACCTGAATAATATTTGGAGAGTACCCTCTCATCAATTCCTACTACTTAGGTAAGCTGGAACCATTTGAAACAGAAGGATGGTAAGCAAAGTCATCTTATTTTCATGGTAAAGATTGCTTTGGACACACTAGAATACCTTCACTAGTGATATTGGTTGTATTGTCAAAATGATCATAATATTGGGTTGATCAACAAGAAAACGTGTAAGATAGAAGATTCAAAGTATCTAAAAATTGAAGTAGCAATATTCAGTACACCATTAGTTCACTCAGCAAACAACATGGTGCTCTGACCAAGATCCAAATCTTTGATGTCAGTATGTTGTCTGCAGATATCTTTGATGACAAAGTGCAATGTTTTCTCACTCTAGGAAATGTTGTAGCAAGGTACCATGGACCTATGTGGGAGATATAACAACATGATTACTAAACAACTAAACAACTAATGATGAATGTTGGCTTCTACTATCAACAGCACAGAAAAGGAGCAACAGTGTCCAGCCAGACTGCTGCTTCTCCTTCTGCTTCCTTCTAAATGTAACGATACCACCAGGAGGTGGTTTGCAAGGTTGGTGTCAGTGGTTTGCAGGCTCTGTGCCCAGGTTCCAATACTATCAGCCTTTCAAAGCCATGTAGTTGTTTAGAAATCATACACACACAAAATCTGTGTGGATTATGTGTTTGCTCATAGTAACTTCATAACTGCCAAATCAATCATTTAATGTACCTGTCTTGACTGTGTATGGAAGGATTGTACGGCTTATTGCTACCTACATTCTTGATAGTTGTAGCTGTCCATGTTTTACTAATTTATTTCACAGTGACCCATCAGAAACTACAGGGGATAAGATTTTGGGAGAAAGACAGTTCCATAAGGAGTTTTCTGAACACTGCTTGCCGGCCTCTAAGACAAAAAAAACTTTCAGTAAAGAAAGATATTAGTTGTTAATTACTGCTAATTCTAAGCACATTATAATATCCAAATAAAGTTCTTTTAAAATTATCAGAAACAGGAGTACAATCTGGTGCAAATAGAATTAATTTTTACTTTTGTAGAGACATATTCACTCTGTTGTACATTTTCAGGACTTATTTTTGATACTCATATGTACTCATTCTGTATTTGAGGGGGAACAGAAATGTAATTTTTACTTAAATCACACTGGGTTAAACTTTAACTGCAAAATTCAGCCTAGACAAAAAATGCAGAGCTACAACTGCCACCTCCATAATGCTGTTTCCATGAGAATTTCTTTCTATGTGACTATACAAGGCATGGTTCCTGGACGTTTTAATGACAGACAGCTGTTCATGAACCATTACATTTTACAGCACAAGAATCTGTCTTATACTTGCTCCTTAAAATAAGAATTATACAGGAAACTAACATCTGTTAACAGGTTTATGGATTAAAAATTTCATGCACATGAACTAGTGTTCAACATCCCCAAGGTAATACAGCGGACTATTTCAATAGCCAAGTTCAAGCTAAAATTCTATTAGAATATCTCAACTCTGCCATACATACAGGGAAAAACAAAACAAACAAACAAACAAAAACAAACAAACAAACAAACAAACAAACAAAAACTATATATATATAATAAAAAATACATCAGTAATTCTTTGTAATACTCAAGGAATCTTTCATAAGGAATTCTGCAAAATGAATGGAAATTGATGCAAAATGTAATTTTGCAGAAAGCTCACATATAATTGCATTGAGAAATTCTGTGGTAATCTTTTCTTCTTGCAGAAGAAAGCTAGCAGCTGAGTGGGATGTGGCAGTGCTCATAAAGTACATGTTAATCTGACAATGTAGTACAGCAGTAGAAGAGGAAAATTTGAGACACTTAATAACCAAAATCTGTGCATAACCAATATGAGCATGATAGATGAGCTCCTGAAACCAAATCTATTTCCTGAAGACTCTAATGAAATCTAGTTAATTGTTCCACTCCTGATATTTCACACATCATGTACAAAGAAGGAATGAATGGCAAAGTAAATCCTCCACCAACTAGAAACAAAACTTAGTAATTGTCAAGGAAAAAAAAATTTTGAAAAAAAAAAATGGACTTTTAAAATATTGTTTCTAAAAGGAGATTTTGCTTAACAATTTCAACACTTCTACTTGGAAGGAAGGATTTGCCTAAGTAACTTTACAAATTCCCCAAACATAAGACAAAAATCAGAAAGAATAGAAAATGTATGTTCTGGCATTTGCACTGATGATACACTCCTGTTACTCCTAACCTTGCTAAAGGATCTATTTCTGATTTGAGCAGTATTTTGAAGATACTTCGCATGGGATATGAGACAGTTTGCTTCTCCTCTCCTCTGCTGTCCTCTTCTCTCCCATACAACAATTATTATTTTTTGTTAAGTACTATAAACAAAGCTGTAATGACAGAAAATGTCTAAGTTTTAAAAATGCTTAGAAAATAGACTGTAGAGTTATCGCACAGTTCTAGATGTGCATATATGCATAGTCATAGAAGATAACATCCAAAACTGCAGTTTTTCAATTCTTGGTGGAATATAAATTCTCTTGAGAAGTATTTACAAAATATAAATGATCTTAAAAACAACAATAACAACAACAACAAACAAATAACCTTGACTTGGTGCTGGGCAACCTGCTCTAGATGGTCTTGCTTGAGGGAAGGTTGGACCAGATGGCCTTCAGAGGGATCTTCCAACCTAAACCATTCTGTGATTCTGTGAACCTAAACAATTATGTGCAAAGTAATTTAGCTACAAATATTCATTTTCTAGACACTGCGAATCTCTAAAATATGTTTACTTTTCACAAGTAACTACTCAGCTCACGACATTTTGGAAATACGTGCACTTGGAACATGGAATTAACCTGGAATTAACCATGGAATTAAGTGATAGTAATAGACTATCACTGTTAGGAGAGTCAACGTGTAATTTCATTAAGGTACTGGAATGCAGAAAAGCACTAGATCAATTTCAGACTTAGTTATAGGATAAGCAAGCATTAGACAATATTTCAAACACAGAAGAGCAATGAATAAACCTGAAAGACAATAGCTTTCAGGCTCCATCACAAATGTCACTTTAGTAAGCTTTCTTACCAGCACAGAACAAAAAGCACCTAAGGAGCTAAAAGGGCCAGTTGAAAATAGGAAAGAGAAATTACTAATCTGCAGCTGTTTTAGACAAAGTTTCCAAACCAGTCTCTTTCAGACTATTTGCATGAGTATTTGGCTTAACTGTATATTACCAAAACATAAAGAAATTTTCTCTCTGTCTTAAAATAGCAGATACAGGTAAGAAAAAAATATTCAAATACTTTTTTTCTCCTTGGTATACTTACATTAATAACGAATATGATTATTAAAGACTGCATGAATCATTCAAACTAGTTGCTGGTCACAAGCTCCCACAGAGACATTTTTTTGATATTTCCAAATATAGGTCAGTTCTCTTGGTTAGAAACAGAGGGACTGCCATCCATGTTTCTGATCTACAGAGCTGGATGCAGAGGGGCACAATTTAATCCAATTAAACCCCCACTTACATTACTGATTGAAAAGACATGCAACACAAGTCTTTTCTCTAGAAATCTGAATGATTGATCTTTCAGGAGCATGTGAAAGTTAGAGCACAGAACATTAGGGAATAGCTGTGACAACAGAAAACATTGCCACTCACTCTTTAGTCAAAAGGTATAATTCCAACAGCGCCCTTGCCAGAGAAATTAGTAAGAATGGTCCCTAATCTTAAGGCAAATCAACTACATCAAATTAGGTAGTTAACTAGTTCTTATCTATGGTGCTGGAAGAAATAAATGCTTCAATATAGGCTATAAGTTCACCAGGTCCCTGAAACAGAAATATCTCAAGGAGGACAGGCCAAGAATGTTACTATTTCTTCATTCTGCTCTGATTTACTAATATGTCACTCAGTATGAGGAAGACTAATTAACAGACATAAATAATTACAGTCACCTGTGACCTGAGGGCTCAGTCAAGCCAGATCTGATTGTTCCTTTCATACTGTGTGTTTCTGCTCTTTAAGCAAATGTGTCTACATTTCACCAGAGAAACACTTTTAGTAGAGCTCCATCATTAATGTACCATTTCTGGTGTTCAAGGAACTTTCATTGACCTAGTTTGCCATCACCATAGTACCGAAGCACTAGCAACAACTAGTTTACATGTAGGAAACAGCAAAGAATATTATGCTCCTCCTGTACTTGGTAAAGTTTCTGCCAGCAGCTTGATGAAGAGGAAATCAGATCACTATGATCGTGTTTTGTAAATACTTAGATGGGCAGAACAAATGGGGAAGTCCCTTGCAAATGTCAAGTGATCTGATTTTTGAACATATATCTCTTGCAGACAGAGCTGTGAATTCTATCTTGGTTCACCAATCTCATAGCTAGTTTTCATTTTCAAATGGAAACAACTGAAACTGAGAAAGACTTTTAGAATAGTTTTTGCTTCTTGCTATAACAGATTCTCAAGAGAGGACTGACAAAGGACAGTGAATTGCAACTAGGAAAGCTCCCAAACTGCATAGAATAATCCATATTTATAAACACCAATACTCAACAGTCTTAAAGTGATAGCATTTTAAAGGACAGATGCATTTCTAAGATAGAACAGATAGAGAAAATGCAAAAAGATAGTACAGGTTTCCTAAAAGCTTTGTACAGTCATATTGGCTATTCAGACAGGCTTCTGTGAACTCAAAGTTTTTATGAATGCAGAGAAAGATATATAGGATCTCCATCATTTATTTTATTCATCTTTAGAAAAATCTCTTCAAAATCTTTGTAGAATGAAACAAGTTAGAACAGTCACTTGAAACAACTTGATAAGATCACCTGACTCCTTCAAAGGTGAGGGAAGCTGAGAGAGAAATGACAGAGATGAATTTTTATTTTTATTTTTTTCATTGGATAGGATTTAATTAATCCGTTGGACCTTCTTGGACCTACCATTTTGCTCATAAACCAGTGGACCATTAGGACCTTTCTTCAGTGGGATGTCCATAGGTGATAACTGAAAAATTTGTACTGAAAACAAAAGACAATGAAATTCTGTTTGTGGCAATCCACTCATTTTCTACTGGCCACAATATAGTCTTGTGTGTATTGAATATTTCCTGTGAAGGTATCTGAGCCACTATTTGCCCTTTAGGTGTAACAGTTCCCATCTATTCAGGTTCTAGTCACTGTGGTCAGTCAGCAGGTAGATGGTTCCCATTTGTGGTATGGTTCCTAACTGTAAGGTTTGTGTTGTTACAGTGAAAGAACATGCTATATTGCTCTCAGCATTTCTCACTGAAAACTTATAAAGGCTGCTCTTCCATTTCACATGAAAACAAACTTTTAGACCTTGGTATTTTTTATTACAGAAGTACTTCCCAGATTTCAAACACTTCTTTGGGATTGGGCGGTAGAATCAAAAGTAAAAGTGTTCACATTTATTCTTGGAGCTTTTAGAGTACCTAAGGAACTCTCAGCAGATACATATTATATTTTTGGGTGAGAGTGGCTTGCTTCAAATTGTCCTTTCTGGAACACTTGTTTTCAGTCCCAACCGAAAGGTACTGGACTCAGCTTTCTGAGCACACTCCTTTCCCCCAACCCCTCCTTTTCCACTGTTACCCCAAAAGAAAAGGAAAATTATGAAAACTGACAGAGTGGCTAATTTCTTCATCAGTCAGACATACAAACACAGCAGGAAACAACAGACCTACTATTTTCTCACATGCATTCTTCTATAACTTAGCTGATAATTTGTCTCTTCCACAGATTAATGCATTTGTACCACACTTAAGCTTCAGCACATCTTCCTGCAGAGTATTTCTAAAATGTAGCCTCTATCTATCAGTTAAAAGTTGCTACCCAAACCACTGTCTTGTATATATTAAACTTGAGGTTCTTTGATTTTGACGCATTCAAGAACTCTTCTACAAAAATCACCTTCTTGGTACTTTGCAATGAATATGCTCTGTATCTCTCTTCAGTTCTCACTGTTACTTTTAAGGCAATTTGTGGCATGCACATTTTTATTAATATAAACCTTTAAAAGTCATCAAATAATTAATTCCTGTCTTCCATGTGCTGACCCATTATTACTGTTTTGCAATTTTTATTTCTGCTAAGAAATCATGTAGCAGAATTGGATTGCTACAATACCTCATGAGTCAAATGGATTGTAAAACAATGGTAAAACTTCATATTTCAACTAAATTGAGAGCTGTAGAAGAATTAACTTTAGTTAATTATGTTGCTGAAAAAGACAATTCCTTGCTTGCCTCAAATCCACTGTTGTTCCTATGAAGCTCTGTGGAGATTCAGGATCAACTCTGAAATAACAGTGAATCTTGCAGTGATTTCTTTGATGCAGACTTGAAGTACTGCTCCAACAAATTATCTAACCTACCCGACACACTCAGGAGAACCGAGTATGTAGAAGTAGTTCATTAAATCAATCATAATTAACAAATAATCACAGAAACAATATTACAATTGTTTTAATTAGCATATTTCTCACTTGGAATAAATTGGAAATCAAATGATCACAGTCTCCTGAGTAATTTACATTAATCATTTTTCCCTCTCTTAAAAAAAAAAAAAAAAAAAAAAAAACTATCACAAGGAGCTCAATTTATCACACAGCACTGTAGCAGATATCAGTACAGGACTAAATCTTACAGATTTTTTTTTTTTTCCCAGAAAAAAAAGCTTTTAATGTTAGATAATCAGAACTGATAATGAAAACATTCTAATCATGTTTCTGATTAAATGTGGGCAAACACCTTGTTGGTCTCCTTTTGTATCTAACAGGAAAGAAAAAAAAAATGTATGTAAGAATAAAAGGAAAAGAAGGGAAGCATTCTGAAGATCAAATGTTCTAAACCCTGAAAAAATTATTAGAATTTTATTTTCAATTGGTCCTAAAAAGGACTTTTTAAACGTGCAAAGTATTTTTATGATGTTTTTAATAGCTTTCAAAAGTCCTATGAAAATATGAAGATGAAATGAAAAGTGTTTAGCTGGTACTTGCACCTTGAGAGAATAATATTGTTATGTAAACACATAATAGGAAGGAAAACTACTAAAAAAGTAGAAATGTTCACTCCTGGATTAGGTTACTTTGAACATTATGACATTATTAACACTTCAGCTTATGTTCTTTAATTATTCTGTCTGTACTGACCTAAATGAAAGAAGGCTGTTGGGGGTGTTGGAAAGAAGTGACATGCATTAGAAATTTCAAGGGAGAATGCCAGTTCTTAAATGAACAAGGAGTGAACTACCAGTTGTGACATTTGCTTTCTTCTTTCTAGCCTAGTTAACAGGCAACTGTGTTTTTCTAGTCTTTAGACAGAAAAAACATGCATTAAGCTATTAAAACCTTCTACTCAGATAATCAAGAATTAACTAAATTTTAAAGTAATTGGAATAGCTACAGTACTGTTAAGCAAAGAATGGATTTGTTGAGACATAATAGGCATATACACTTTTTTTTTTTTGAGCTTCCTTTCTTCCAACCGTCTGTTGATATGTGTAACAACACCTTGATCAATAACAATCTAAAAATATAAGGGGAAATATGCTGTGTGTTTCCAACTGATTAGGGAAGTTTAAAAGTGACTTTTATATGAAATTTGATTTAGATTCACTTAATTTCACACTCTGACCACCAACATAATAACTAAAAGTCTGTAATTTGTAAGTGGCTTAAGAATACCTGTAATCAATCTTTCGCTGTTTCACAGAAGCCCAAGACATGCAGTAATATCAGTAGAGAAGTACATAAGTCTGAGTAAAAGTTACTGTGTGTTTCCTAAAGTCGGCGTCTTTCGTCTGCTTCAGTTAAACCATACTTTATTCTAAAGCCAACATTGTGATATATTTACTACATGAAAGATAAAGACTCAGCATACACTGTTGAGTTCCAAGGTACTTTTTGCCAGATTTGGAAGCCAGATCATTGATATAGACCATTAAGTAGAGAACACAATCACACTTGTAAAACTGCTTTGCAATTCTCAAGTAGAGTGGGCAGAGCAATAATATTATTTCTCTGCATGGCTAAACCTCTAAGAATTCATGATGAAATGCAAGAACTGTAAACTGACTCAGATTGAACACAACTGTTTCATCATAACTTCACTCTGGATGTGGAAGTATCAAGATGTGAAAATGCAAAAGGTAGGCATCAGACAAAGGTTCTCAGATTGTTAAAGTGGACTTGTGTTTAAGGCAGTGCTAGTCTGTTTTCTTCTAAAACTTATATCAATGATAAAATGTTTCAAAAAAGAACATCCACACAGCTGTTGGCTACTCAAATTCATAAACTTAAGCTCAGGAAGTCCCATTTGTATCTGTCCTGAGTATAATAGCACATAATTAGGAGATTTGTCTCCCTGAACAGTATGAACATACAATAGAAGACCCAAAAGAGGAAAAAAAAGATGATCTCAGTTCTTAGGTACTAACTATGAAAATCAGTTTTCAGCTTTAATTATGGAATCATTTCTTCACAATTTAATGTTTATTAAAATATTTGTAAAAGGCAAAGCCCCTCTGATTTAATTTAATCTTTATTTTACACTTCACGCTAAATGTAATGCATAAAATGGGAAGGGAAGGGAAGGGAAGGGAAGGGAAGGGAAGGGAAGGGAAGGGAAGGGAAGGGAAGGGAAGGGAAGGGAAGGGAAGGGAAGGGAAGGGAAGGGAAGGGAAGGGAAGGGAAGGGAAGGGAAGGGAAGGGAAGGGAAGGGAAGGGAAGGGAAGGGAAGGGAAGGGAAGGGAAGGGAAGGGAAGGGAAGGGAAGGGAAGGGAAGGGAAGGGAACATTTTCACGATTTAAAATGCATAAAAAGTAAAAATATTCAAGAATAATGAATTAGAAAAAAAAAGTGGGAAAATAGAAGCAGAAGCTAACAGGGGATATTGGAAGAGTATGGATTCCAATTCCAGGGAACTATTGCATATTACCAAAACTGTACTTCCCTGTAAGAACTTTCAGTCTTCTTGCTACATCTGTATCTCCTGCCAAGCAGCTCACTTGATCAAAAAATCAAAATTAGATGCCTCTCTTTTCATTTCTGCCATGTTCCTCTCCCATATTATCACAGTAACTGCAAAGTTAAGTTACTGCCTGAGTATAAGCTTAGGTTTTCAAACACTTTTTCTGTGGACAGCTCTCAGTTTGATGTCCCTCTATTGCATAAAATTATTAGTTTTACTGTGCACCTTATCTGAGGTCAATCATGTTTAAATATGACTTTTCTTAGGCAAATAACTATGGAATTATTTTTGGTATTATATTTGATTTTGCCAGGTTGTAAAGACAATTTATTGTTATGCCAAGATAAACTTCCAACGGCCATGAGCCAAAATTTATCTAGACAGCTTCTCAATCCTTATAGACTTTTATGTGCAATCTTACATATGACCTGTGTTTTTACTCCCAAACAAAGATTACTATATTTATAGCCCTCAGCTCAAAATCCTCCATCCCAAGTGATTTCTTCTCCTTTAGTTGTTGTAAGTCTCCAGAACCATATGAGAACACACAAACAAACAAACAAACACCATTCAAAACCAAAATAAAAGGAGGAAAGCTCAAATAGTAAAAAGCTGGAAGCCAAGCTTCAGGCATGGCTGGTAGTGGATACCAAGATCACAGCTGATCTCTGGAGCAGCACAAGAAAAAATCAACACTTCAAGACCTTGAAGAAATACCTTCAAGAATTCCAATAATATCTGCAAAAAGGAGAGCAAATGAGGACAAGCTCAACCAAGTAACAGTTTCTAAAGACAGAAGAGGTCAAAATGAAGGAACAGAACACCACAGTCTGTTTTTGACCTCTTTCATGAACACATTCCTTTCTTGTAAGAAGGTGTCCTATGCTGGAAAAAATCCCAAACACACATCCCCAGTAATACATAGACTTATTTTTAGAATCACAGATGATACAAGGAGGAAGATATTCATGTGTACATATACAGATTCTACTTTTCCTTATGCTAACTTTACAGAGAGACTTCAGCCTTAAACAGTAAATTGTCATCCTGTATCCTTATGTGACTACAAAACCATTCATGGAGGTTGTATCAAAGAAGAAGATGGGGGTGGAGGGAAGAGTGGAAAATAGTTAATCAGGTAAAGGAGTTATTAGGTTGTATCACTCTGAAGAGTATTACAAAATCTAAGGATGCTTTTTAGCCTTTTCATAATGCCTTTCAGCCTTTTGACAAAACAGTTATTTGATGAGCTAAGAATTTGCACACCATACCTGCTGCATTCTGCAGAAAATGGAAACACTGACAATGTGCAGGTCCACTGTTTGTGACATAGCACAAGGAATGTTTAGAAACATTCGACTTGAGATGGTTACTGTCCTGCTTCCTCCTCAACTTCAACACCTACTCTTAATATTAGCTGGTGAACTAGGTAGACTTCTTTCTTAATTTCAGGTATAAATACTATGATCAATTTGAAAGCATCGGCCCTCAGCGCTAGCTGTTTCTATCATCCCTTGCACATTGTCAATGCAGCTAAACAATACAGGGACAGGGATATAGCTCTATAGCACTCACAAAAGTATCAACAGCAACTGGATCTTACGAGACACCAACCACCATCTTTTAGATACAGTTCATCTTCTCTCATATCCCACTCCAAATACATGTCCGGCAAAACAGGCACCACTCTCTACCATGGTTTCCAAGCAGTTACCCCCAGCTTGAAGCTTTCTGTCTTATAAAAAAAAAACACCCTTTCCACAATTTCAGTGGGAATTTTCCAACTCTGTTGGTAAGTTTCTCTCATAAATCTGTCATCATGCCAAATTTCCACTGCTCTAATAATTTTCACAATACCAACTGCTTTTGTCTGCGAATTGGGGATGCATAGGTGCTTTACTGGAAGACACCATTGAAGATGTGACACAAACTAGCTGAATAATAATAATGATTACATTAAATTCACAAATATGAAGCCATGTGGTGATGGAAGAAAAATATAGTTCCACTGATTTATTTTTTTTCACAGTAGAATATTCAAAACCTACCAAATAAAGACCTGAGTAAAGGTTTAACGTGTTTAGAAAATAAAAATGTTTTTAATATATTCCACTGGAAATTAGTCAAATTGCTTAAAAGAGAGCAATTATTTATTAGAAATTTGCATACTGTCAAGAATTCCATAAATCAAGTGATAAAGATATAGGTCATTTATTTCTGAAGAAAACTTCTTTTTTGAAGTATGAGAAGAGAAAGTTGAACATAATTTAAGCTTCTAGTCTTGGTTTCAAATGAAGGCTGAGTCATAAAATCACTTTGAAGACAGCTGTAATGATATAAAATGTGACTGTGTACCAGCTGTTCACTGAGAGTACTCTGTTAAGAGACTGCCCCTTCCCAAAATAAGTTGTGGTAACCAGTTGAATCAGCACTGATTTTAGTGAAAAATCTGAACTACCTGAAGTGGTAAGTTTCCTTGCAGGAAGGGAAAATAAGATTTTATACAACCTCAGCTAGATACAAAAGAGAATGTATAGACTTTGCTTATGAAACATTAAATGTTTTAGTTACCAACTTTAATGGCAAATTTGCTTCTTGTTTGAAAGACTTTCTCGATGATGGAAATAGCATGAGAGATTAAAAGTAATTTGACTGAAAATAGGAGTATGTATTGAAATTGTGTAAAATATCCTTCTCCTCTACATATTAATACAAGTGTACACTAGAAATAAATTCTGCAGATATAAATACTTCAACATTGTCTTGTTTAATGTTTGCCTATCTAGATGCCTACAGAAAATTTGTAGAAATCTTTTTATTGTAAGTTAAAATGAATACCTTTGCATGAAGTTCTATTACTATTTGATGTGGCTGAATCATAGTAAGAGGAGAGAAGGAATAGGTGATATAAAAAGTGAGCAGGAAGAAATAAAAACAAAACTACTAAAAGGGATATCAGATGTGACCACACCACAGTCACAAAAATAACTAAAGTGCACCAAAGGATTACACAGTACTGACCAAGGTAGCTTTAAAAAAAGGCTACCTACTTATATACAGACAATACCAAAAGGTTGTGAAACTTGCCCCTAAAACCAGAGCAAATTAGTCTATTCTATGTTGTATTTTAATACCAATTCTCAAGCTAGAGGCAGTTTAAATTTCATACTTCCCATTTTTGTACTTTAAGACCTGTCAATGAAAACAGCACTACATTGAAGCTAAGTATTACGAGTATCTTTTTAAATATAATAGGCCAGATTTTACCCTAAATCCTGAATTATTTCAGAAGTCTATTAAAATGTTTATAATGTGCTTTTATACTTCTCTGTTAATGTTTGTAAGAATCTTTGTTAACATGAAAGAAACTGAATGAGAAAACTGAAATTTAACTACTGAGTATGCAAACTATCATTAAATATATAAAGTAAATGGAAAAATTAGAAAATGATTTATAAAGCCCTTTTGCAACTATAATGATGTGTTTCTTCTACCTATCTTATGTGCACATACTTCAAATGAAAACATGATTTTTTCAGGATTATAGTTCAACTCTAATGACATGAACTTAAAAGGTGGAATTAGGATTATTATTTTAATTTTATATTATTTTGCAAGAGAGATGACTTCTCACACAGTAAAATACAATGAATTAAATCAGAGGCAGACAGCACCTACTATTTTTAAGACTCACAAGACGGGTGTGTCAATCTACTTTTCTGTAGATCGAAGACATTTTTACTGTTCATTTAAAAGTTTACTTTTTCTGCCTACTGCAGCAGCATAGGGAAAAGTATGGAGGAAGACTGCATCATGAGTCTGCAATGTTGCCATGATCACCTAGTTCAATTATACCTTTGACCCTTTTCTGATCTCTTCCACAGCAACCCATCTAGCTCTTAAGACTTCTAGTCATTATCATCACTTTTTTTTTTTTTTTTTGTAACAAAACCAGCATTCATCCTCTTTCATGCTTCTGAGTCCTTAAACTCCTGAAATTATCCCAACAGATGTGATCGTATTTCAGAAGCTGTGGCCAGCTCACTAACAAGCTATGGCAGAGGTGACCACTGTGAAGACAGCTCTTATAAAACAAAGATATTTTTTTTAGAATAAACTGTCTGATAACATTATTGCCCCATTATACACATATCTAGATACCCAGGCAGATAGAATCTGATATGATTTACATTTTAGTATTTAATTCCATATGAAAAGTCTCCTCACTTGAGATTTTATATCCACCTCTATTAATGGAGATAAATTTAGAAAATATGACAGTCAAGACCCTATCAAAGCATCCATGAGACTTCCATTATAAAAGCTATTCTTCTTAACCTTCCCACTGCACTGCTCCACCTTCCTAACAGGATATCAAATCTGTACCCTGCAGTCTTCCCTCATCATCTCTCTGTTATGATCCTAATCTATATCATCTGCGTCCTCCTCTCTCCTAGTACACATTTCATCTTCCCAGAAAATGATTAAAATCCTGTGCTTTCTAATACTTCTTACCTGGTATTCCTACCAAGCAAAGCACACCAAGCACCAACTGTTGCACGGATGCATAATGTGTTTTATCTAACTCTGAATACAATTGTAAGCCTAATATCACAGTGCAATGGCATGCAATATATAAGTTCAATTCTGAAATACAATGTTGGTTGTCAACATAGCGTTTTCCTATTTAGTGCAATCTGTCTCTTCAGCACTTCCTCTCAGGACTAACTAGTCCTCCCTCAAGTCGGGTACTGCTTCTAGTACTACTTCTTTCTTCACATGTTCAATGTACAATTCAGAAACATTGTAAAATAGAGACAATACTGACATTTGATGGTATAAGAAATAATTAATATGAATCCATATTTAAGAACTAGGTATTGTTATGTTATTACTACTACAATTACTATTGGGTCACCAAATCTAGTTCTTCATAAGAACAGGCATTAGTGCTGCAGAACTTCAGTACTAAAGAGTTGATAGACCATCGATGGGCATGGCCTGAAGTATAGGTTCCAAAACAGCTCTTATCATTTTAGGACACAAAATAAAAATAGAAATAAAAAAAAAAAAAATAAAAGACTGTATGTTACAGTAAATTGGAAAGAGAGATTAAGAATGCTTCAGTTGTCCTTTGTTTTTTCATCTCCATAAAGTTCTTTGGGTGAAAATACCCAGAAGATCCTCTGATAAAACTAACATTCATGAAACTGACACAATAGTTCCTGAGTAATCCAGATGGTGTAACATCTGCTACTTTTCAATATAATATTCATTATTTGCAGTAACACATTTCTCACTGATAGCATGAATGACTACAAAATAATGATTTTGTAATAATTCTGCTTCTGAGAAAATATAAAATGGTGATAGACTGTCATTAAGTTTGGTATGTGAAGCCTTGTGCAAAGCCTACTGAAGTCAATGAATGAATATATGATACTGCCTTAGAACCAATTTAAGGAATATATTTCTTAATATGACCATTTGCTTAATGTTTATGAGTTTTAGTGCTAATTTTATTACAATAAAAATCATGTCTTTAATTAATTGCTAGAAAACAAAATAGATTGTCAAAGTATTTTTAGAAGCAACTTACTTTTTGCTAGTAATGTGTAATTATAACTGTCAGAACCCTCTGGCATCATTTTTCAAGAACAGATATGCAGTAATTTAATTCTTTGTTTTGGAAGCCTAGTATTATATTAAGCTACATTTTCCTATTCTGTTCACACTACTAACATGTAAAGTTTTAAAATGCAAGCCTTCTATTTATTTATTACATCTATCTGTGTCACATTGTAAGACATACAAACCTTTAAAAAACAAACCTTATAATGAAACTGTTAAGAAATAGAATATATGCCTGTCAAAAGTTTAAATGCAGTTTAAGTTTTCAAATATTGAAAACTAAATACAGCCACGTTTTGTTTGGTATTTACATATGAGCATAGATCTTTTTTTTCAACATGGGCTCCAAGTGATCAGTTAGTGTTTTTCCCTGCAGTGAGTGCATTAGTATTTCTAATTAGCTACCAGGAACATAAACCAGATTTGTTCAGTCTGTATGTAAAAGGCTAATAATATGATAAAAAAACTGAGAGCACTAATTTTGCTGTCAATTCTATATCCTGGCAATTACCTCTTATATAGGCTGCACTTTTCTTATGTTAATTAGTGATGTTTCAAGACACTTAAATTGTGGGAAAACTTTTTTTTTTTTTTTTCCCCAAGAAAAAGCAACGAATTTTGACTTCTTTTTTTATAGGAAAAAAAAAAAAAAAAGTTTCATTATTTATTTTAGTTGGCCAGTTAACTTCAACTTCCACTATATGAGCAAAGCTATCCATATGTGGAACTGTTGCATGGACTGGAGTCTGTAAAACTGTCTTCTGATACTAAAATAGCCACGGGTCTTGATTTTCAGTTTATATGTTTTAGAAGACACCAGCACCCTGTAGAGAAGAGACACAAGCAAAAGGCAAAACCAGCAGGTACTTCAGCAAAAGCGCTGTTTTTATAAAATAAATTGCCTTAGTACACAGCTCTTTGGTAGCAGAGATATGAATAGGTGCATGACTTTTTCATACTTTTACCCAGCATGGCTATACAAGAAAATATTGCAGCAGAGACCCTATCTAGGTATTTTCATGTTTTGGGGACTGCAAAATGCTCCTGTTTTAATTATGGTCACCTGTGATTCTTAGCTGATCAAAGATGAGGAAAGGAAAAAAAGAGATATAAATCCTATTTTCCCCCTCCAGGTACAAGAACGGTACACTCAAGAAAATGAGATAAAAGCTTCAGAGTTATTATCTGTATGTGCAGAAAAGTTACACTCCATTAGTTTATGCTAAATTCACGTTTTATTTTCTTCACCACTAAAAGGAATAAATGTTTTATTTTTTCCTTTCATTGCATCTACGCATCTTCTTATTAACATGTCTTCTTATTGCCTCAGTTTTTACTTAAAATAAGATAAATAACATTTACTTCTACAGCCCTGTACAGAATATTCAGAAATAAATAATAAAAATGTAATTGCATAACAAACATTACTTCAAAAATCAATGTGTGATATCAAGTATTTAAAGCCAGGAAAGATAATGCCAGTGTTAGAATTTCAACATTTCTCATTGTACAAACTCCAACAATCCCATATCTTTTTAGTATGTCATTTCTCAGTTTTTCATATTACAGAATATGATCTGAAGGGTACATAATCTAATTAATATATTTCAGAACAAGTTAAGAACATAAAATGGTTATTTCTGATCTACCACAATTTTCAATATAATGGACCAATGAAATTTTGCTGTAGATTTAACACAGAGCTAGGAGACTTCAAAGAATTTGGTATATTCAATTTGTAAAAAAAAAAAAAAAAAATGATTAGATTGATATATTTTGTGGAAGTTTGGGGTTTACTGTCCACTTTCTATTTAATCCAAGAGGAGGAGCAGTTAAGCACCTCTTTACCTAGCAAAAGTGGAAACATGAAATCCACCAACAGGACTCCTGAGAAATATGCTGCTCAGGGACACAAGGAGCTCTGCAGCTCCCCCTATTCCCTTTATTTTCTAGAAGACCCCTCAACATGAAGCAATGCAGATTTTGTCCTGTTCAGGGAAGGTTATTCATTTTTTGATTAGTGCAGTGCAATGGGCACATTTCTTCTGCAGGCACTCAAGACTGCAAGCTCTGCACAGCAATGACTGTGTTCAGGATAAAAGCAAGCAAGAAAGCAGCAGACGTGTTCCAGTCCTGTTATTTTACTGGTTGCTTAGGCAACCCAGCTCCACTACTGATAACATGGTAAAGTAATCGCATTGAATGGGAATCCACCCAATTTGGAATCAGAAATATCCAGTTTATGAAGTAGTACATTTTTTACATAAGATGAGAAACTTTTGTTTTGTTTTGTTTTGTTGAATATTTTACACCAACAAAACTGGAAAAGAACTGATATCAACAACTTTCATTCTTTCCAAAATGCATTGAAAGATTAGGAAAGCTGAATTTTAAACTCATTCAACCAAAAATACTCACTGATATCAGCCTATTAATAAGTGAAGCATTAAAATGTTTTGGATTAATTTCTGTAATAGGTACATGCAAGAATTATAGAAGCAATTCTCTTAAAGGTCAGACCAGATGATCTCAGAGGTCTTCTCCAACCTAAATGATTCTGTGATTCTATGATTCTTACCAACTTCAGAGGAAGTTTTATATTGGTAAGATGTAATGGATAAGTTTTTGAGCTTCTTGAGCTGAATGACCCAGCTGATGTCCCAAAGAACAGAGCATAGGTTTTGTAAAGTCATTGCAATCTAAATTTGGTACTGTTGTACCAAATCAAGGTGGTCATAGCACCACCTTTGATTTTGCTGATGGGGTTCTGGTGACATCTCAGAAAAAAAAATCCAGTAATCTATACTTTCTAAATATGTAATAATAATGGAATAAAGAATATAAATTGTAGCATTAATATTACCTCCCCCACAATAATTTAAGAATACTATTTACAGTAAAGTTAGTTTTAATTTTAGTAGTCATCCTCCAGATAGCCTTCCTGGTTTTCATTTAAAGAACTGAATATCATTTGACACAGAAGGTAATTGGGATATGCTACACTAGAAGAACAACACAAACAAATAAAGAGCTGAAATGGGTTGGTTCATAGCCAAGAGCTCCATATTAAGCATATTCTATTGAATTTGAAAAATAGCAGATGAGTGGTCATTCTTTGTCTTTTACAAAGTGATGGTCTCCATTTAAACAACAGAAGGCCAGTAATAAAAATGTTAGGAAAACAGTGATTAATGCCCAGCAACTACATTTTAGAATAAGTTACTTTCAGTATATCAGATATAGAAGAATAATCTTAATCATAGCAATGAGGCAAATATGAAAGTAAATAGTGAAGCTGCTAAATGTTCTTCTTTACATAGTTTAGTTTAACTGTAAAATGGTAGGACTTTGCATTTAACCCAGTGATATGCCTAAAATACTGTTTTTCTGTATAATTTCTACTAATAAATCTGATAATAAATATGTCATCTATTAAAGGGGCTGCATATTTTTATACTTAACGTAGACATGAGTTTATGTCTCTGTAAATAGAAAACAATTTTTAGTTTTCTGCTGTGTCATAGCCTACGGTCAAACATTCCTGTACTGCTGGATATATGCCCTTCCACCTATCTTAATTTGATGTAAATACTCAAGAATTCTGGATACATATTTTAGCTTTTAAGAGAAATAAAAATGACTATGCCTTTATTTATTTATTAATTAATTTATTTTAATTTTAAAATATTGATGCTGTGAGAACATTAGCTTTGGCTGCCTTATAAAATGAATTCTAGTCATCTCCATATTTCCTTTAGTTTAGGTTTTCCTTCAGTCTTAAAATAAATAAGTAAGTAAATAAATAAATAAATAAAACAAAAAAAAAAACAAACAGGAACCTAGGAACTCATAACAGCACCTTTGTTTCCCCAAATCAAACTTAGAGCCTTACATTGCTTGCTTTCACAGTGCTGTACACAGAAAAGGATGCAATAATACACCTTTTGAAATGCACAGGAATAAATTAATAATTAGAAGCACAGACTTCAACTACTTTGATCAAATATCATGAACACATTTTAACTACTCCTATCAGGCAGCTACCTCTGAAGAACACAATGGAAACTATTCATCAGAGTATGAGCAACATTACTTTTTTTTTTTTTTTTTCCCCATAGAAATTAAAAAATTTACTTCCCTTGCTTACTATTTTAAATAGACAAACTATTATGATTTATATGGGTGAAACTGTAATCAGCTTTTGAATGATGCATGAGCAAGGAGATAAATAGGATCAGTCACAGCTGAAGTCCTTTCACTCTTTATTGTTCATCAAACATTAAATTTCCATGTTGGAAATCCTGGGAAAACAGAGCATGTCTATGCAGGGGCATGCATGAGCATTTGTTTAACTTAGAAGAATCTTCCTCCCCATAGAGTTTATAGATACTTTAATTATGAAAATACTTTTTTTTTCTTTTTTCAATGTAAGTCACATTTGACAAAGAGTGTGCCATTTATTATATGAATTAATTTTGATTATTTCACTGATAACACCAATCTAAATCAGTATGTTTCTGTTGTTTAATCAACTGAGCATTACTTGCATTGACTCACAATTGGCATAAAGCACATTTCAAATGTTAGATAACAAAATATTATGCAAATTTTGAAAAAAAAAAAGTCCAGTGGTAACCCACAATTGTGTACTATAGACAGCAAAACAATTTACACTGATGAGTCTATTGCAGTGTTAAGAAATTTGAAGAAGATTTATATTAAATTGTTATCTCAAACTGACTCAGATATTTCAAACCCAATAACAAATCCTTTGATTAAGAATATATATATATATATATATATTTGGAAACTAATACTTACATCAATAGACTACAAGAACTGCTTACACTGAAGGAAATGTCTCTGAAACTAAATTAACAATGACAGTTGCTTCAGAAGGGAATAATGTTTTACTGATATTTCCCTGAAGAAAGCTCAGTTTCATGATAATGTAGCAAAAATAGGTCAAAACTTGAAAGATGAGGATATTATACTGCAAGTTTTTAATGCAGGGAAAAATCAAATTTCCACCTGCAATTTTTGTGTTCATTTAATCTTCCCTGTAATAAATTACAGTACAATTGGCAGTGATTACAGTACATTGCAATTTTCTTTTTAAAGATGCAAAAAAAGCTTCATGAACACAGCAACATTTTGAGTATCAATTTAAATTCCTTGGAGTGAATTTTTGCCATCTGGGAAATGCTTCACACTTAACTTATTTTCAGTAACTCTTTGCAAAATATCAGAGCAGCACAGTTTTCACCAAATCTTTCTTTATAACAAATCTATAATTCCGATATGCTATGCAGTTAAAAAAAAAAAAAATGCAGAATCACACTTAAACCATAATTGGTATAACTTTTGTGTCTGTTTTGCTTATTCAGAATTTGAAGCTTACAACAGCTTTAATAAATTCCTCATCTGAAAGGTACACTTCTATTGTTAACCACACTTTTCAAGACAGCCCGCACATTTACTGTGCATTTCCAGTTCCAATCTGGTTCCAGACAGAAGCAAACTCACTAAAAGATAATCCCATAAGAAACTATCCTATATACTTTCATTTCCCAAATATTACTGCACATATTAAATATTGCAAACACCTTTCACGTTTTGGATAAGCATATTCTATCCTATTACTCTCCCAAACATGGTATTAGTATGTAGCAGTGCATCCCTTTTATTCATTCCAGAAATCTGGATGCTCAGAAAAGCACGTCAGATTAATTTTCCTATGTTTAAGATGTTTATTTTCAACTGCACTTTAGCTTTTATACCATCAGTCAAAAATCACTGCTAGTTTATGCAGACAAAAGCTCCAGTGATAGGTCATTAAAAGGTAATGCATCTTCCCAACTTCAAACTAGGAAGGCACTGTGATATTTGTACTAAATCTGGGAAGTCTGAGAATAGAAAGGTGGCAAAATAAATAGCTTCAAAGATACACTTTAGCTACTGATGAAACACTTTTGGTATCCTGGAAAATCCTAGAACTGTCTCCAACATGATCCAGAGGTCCCCTCCTTAGTGATACCATGTTCTGCCTTCACGTTATGTGAAATGTCCTTATAAATTTCCTTATAATCCTTACTAATATAGGAAGACATAACTGACCCTGAAGGCCTCAGCAACAGAGAAGACGCTTCAATGCAATGATCTCATAATATTCCAAAATTCATAATTTTACAGGAAGTGGGTAATAAAATGTTCTGAAAACTAGATAGTAACAATGTGACTGTAGCTGTGATGGTCTAAACTAAATGTCTCTTTCAAACACAACATAATTTTTCATTTTCTATTTATATACTGCTCTGAATCTACACAGGGCCAGACTGCATACTGTTCCTGATCTTCTGTGCATGTGTGAAAGCCTGCCACAAGACCTTGCACCAACTAGCAAGACAGCTGTTCAAGAACAGCAGACAGCAACTCTCCCTGAAAAATTTTCATGCTAGCAACTGAAGAAATAAACCAATCCTGTTTTCTTTTGTCACATTATACATTACGTATATGACAATACCAGGCAAGATAATAGCCTCTGTTAAGGCTCAAAGTATTTTGCACAAACTCATGCTCTTAAAAGATAAAAAAAAAAAAAAAAAAAAAAAAAAAAAAAAAAAAAAAAGGAAATAGAGTAAGTTTTTCAAGCACCTTTGTGCTTACCTAACAGCTACCTATCCAGCAGGAGTCACAGAAACTTCTTTCATGCATAATATACGTGGCATAATAACAACAGACCCTCTTCTTTCCTAGAGCAGATTCTACCCAACCAACACCCAACACAGATCATCTTTAATGCACCTTATTCAGAAGAGATTGTGACTCTGTGCCATAATTTAGCCCATAACATTTTCTGAGTTCTAAGTGCTAACCTTAAAATTAGGAATTTCGTATTATTCTGGTTTTTAAAAGTGTATTTTTCACAAGCAGAGATTGACTTCACAAAGAAGCCAGAGAATGAGTTATTTCATCTATGGGTAGAAATAATTTTGCTTCTGGCATACACTTCAAAGCAATTTTTAGAATCTGAAACAGAAATAAGTGATGTACTGTGCTAAAATGCCCCAATTTGATCTCTAGCCCTAAAAACACAGGAAGCATGCAGATTTAAATGCTTTTTTAAAACACAGAATAATCCCAGTTAAGTGTGCCAATGCAACTCAAATCCATTTTAAATCACTGTTCTGACCTATCATGCACATATTCTAGTTTAGAATTATAGATTTAGTTCAGAATTATATCCCACTGGTTTTGAACTAATGTATTTGCCTCTGGTGTTATTAGAAAGAAAAAGGTTCCACACTGGTAATTTTTAATGTATTGGAGTTTGATTATATCTAAAATCTGCTAAACTTGGTATGAATATTTCCACTCTTACCAATAAGCTTTAGATCAGGCTCCTAGAGAATTTTAACTGGTAATTTGCTTTCTGAACACATTTCTTACTGAATTGAAAAGATTTTCACTATCAAGTATTCTATTACATATTCTGAAGATAATTATAACCACAGATATCTTACCAAACATTTTATTTTTCAAAATATATTTGCAAATTTGGGTCTACACAGTGAATTCAAAGAATTACATAGTCTATGTAACTACTGAAAGGTTTCTCAACAGTTAGAATGGATTCACCAATGTAAGTCATGCCAACCAACCCAATAAGCATCTATAACGAAATCACCAGCCAGATGGATGAGGGGAGAGCAGTCCATGTTGTCTTCCTGGACTCAGTAAGGCCTTTGACATTGTTCCCCAAAAGATTCTCACAGAGAATCTGTTCAGGTATGGGCTGGATGAGCAGAGAGTGAGATAGATCAAGAACTGTCTGATTGGCAGGCCCAAAAGTTAGTGGTCAGTGGTGCAATGTCTATTTGGAGGCGAGTAATGAATGGAATACCCCAGGGGTCAATACTGAATCCAGCCCCGTTTATCACATTCATTAACGATCTCACAGTGGGGTAGAGTGCACCCTCAGTAAATTCACAGACCACATGAAGCTGGGGGGGAGAGGCTGCCTCATCAGAGGGCTGTGCTGCCACCCACAGGGACCTCGACAGACTGGAGAGGTGGGCTGACAAGAATCTCATAAAGTTCAGCAAGGAGAAGCAAAGAATCCTGCACCTGGGGAGGAACAACCCCAGGCACCGGGATATGGTGGGGGCCATCCAGCTGGAAAGCAACTCTGGAGAAAAGGACCTAAGAGTCCTTGTGGACACCTGGTGAACATGAGAATGTGCCCCTGCCACTAGTAAGGCTAATAGCCTTACTATTCTTATCATAGAATGATAAATAAGAAATTCTTATCATTCTTATAATTCATCTCATCATAGCTAGGCTGTGTTAGGCAAAGTATTGCCAACAGGTCAAGAGATGTGATCCTTCCTCTCTACTCAGCATTGGTGAGGCTCCACACCTGAATTACCATGTCCAGTTCTGTGATTCTATGTTCCTGAAAAGAGTGGATTAAACTAGAGAACATATGAAACTACAAGACCAGGAGCATGGGGTATTCAGCTGGTGACGTGGAAAACAGAGGCTTAAATTTCTGCTCGGCTTGTGTACTTGAAACTAGGATTTTATACCATAGATGAATATCCTAACCACTGAGCTGCTGATTATTTGCTTCATCTTTCTTCTCTTCTCTTATTTTGACCTACTTCATTTTTCTTCTTTTCTCACATGGTTTTGACAGGCAACAGTATTCCTGAGTGGGAATAAAAAATACTTCTAAATTTCCCACCAGATGTTAGCATAATCATATCACTGACATTTACTTAAGACAACCACTGGACCTACTGCCATATGTTTAGTTTATTTCAGGCTTACATCACAAGTTTTCATGGACTAAATGAAGGGTATAATGAATGCTAAGGAACAAATTTCTATTAGATGAACATTTATTTGCTCAGAAACACAAAAATATATTTTTTCCTGTACCAACACTGTCATTATCCTTGGGTTATCAGATGTAGGACTAGAAAGACTGATAGATGTACAATATAGTTAATATTCTTTTACCATTTTCCATATTTTTTCTTATTACTATTTTTTAATTACAGTACTTGGTAATTATTTGTTTAAGTTTAATTCGCTTACACATAAGATGCTAAATGTACAAGACATATTTTCTGTGTTGTTGAAGTGGAGCTAATTTATATGCAGATTGATGGATTTCTTTGGTTGAAATTACTGTAGCTGAGTATCAATATATGAATATGTTTTTTAGTAGCATAAGTGGTCTTTGTGGTTGTGACACAAAAGAAAAGATAGGAAGGAAAGCTCATAAAATAAGCAAGCTTGTTTATAAGTCCTAACAAGAGTGTGTACATAGCTCCCAAAAAAGGAAATAAATTCCCATTAGTAAAACATAACACAATATGTATCTATAATGAGAAATTATAAAATGATTCAAGGAATAATCACCTGTGATTATTTAAATAACAGAAGGTGAATAAAGGAAACAACTATATTATACTTTCTAATTATGTTGATTACTTATGTAGTGCAATCCAATGTCACCCATGGAGTAATAAAGAAAGTGTAGTCTAGACCAAAATACATGACATTATAAAACTTATGTCCTTATGTCCTTAAAAAAACTGAAGATCTAAAATACACAGTAAGTGTGTATACTTGATCAAGATTCCAAGTAACCACTGTCATATAATATTCTTGCTTGGATATTATTGTATGTACTACATTTTTTGATAGTGGTTTGCTTTAGCTGCTAGAGAAAAAAAAATTCCCCATGGCTACGGTTGCTATAGGGATGTACCAGTTGCTGCTATACTGTGGAAGACTGTTTTTGAGGGAAAGAATATGTAAGAGTTCAGAATTTCCTGAAATAATATTTGATTATTTCCTGAAATAAACATGTCTGATTATGACACTTGATTGGAACTCAAAAAAGGTCTTTTCAAAAAATTTTCTTAAAAAATTATGCAAGGCACTTAGCCCCATAGTGCTGCTCACCTTATCTTTAATTGAGATTGGGTGATATTGCCTCACCATTTTTCACCGTTTAGATATATGGTATTGGGCAACAAGTTACTTGAACATCAGTGTTCTTGTAGTAACTCTGTAGTAACTCTCATAGGCCATGAGTATATTCTTAGCACTCCTACATGGGTGGTAAGGAACAGTAGGAGATAGCTGTTTCTCACTATAAAGTAGATTAATTTAACCTTTTTTTTTATATAGCAAAAAAGCATGAAGACTCAACAGATCAGGTTAGGACTAGTTATTTTTCAAGCCACAACACATACACGCATATCTAGGCAGATCAGGGCTACTCTAAGTTCCACAGACTAGCGATATTTTTTTTTATTATTATTTTTTTTTTTTACCCGTGAGATTTATTAAATACAGTAAGCTCTGAAAGGGAGTACATCACTTAGGAAGGGAAAGCAAAAACAGAAAAACATGAATAAAAAAATCAAATATAGTGGGCACAAGAGAATACAACTACATTGAATTAAAACTAAACTAAATTTTAATTAGAGTGGTACTAAAAATGCTACATTTATTTATTTATTTATTTATTGGTACTTGTTTGGGTTTTCACATATAGCTAGAGGTTGCATGGAGGTTTTCTCTTAACAAATTAAGATCCCAAATGCAATTGTGCAAAGACATACTTCTCTACACATAAAGTCAAGCCACTTAAAGCCTGACTGATCTTAGGATCATGGATCTTATTATCAAAGCTACAAGTCACTAAGTGCATTTTTAAAAATAAATAAATACTACAGCTAGCATTACAAATGTCAACAACAGTAACAAGCTCCTTGGTAAGATTATGCAGAACTCTGTTTGATTTGTTTGTTAACACTGGTGCCAATATGGATGCTGGGGAGGGAGGACTACAGAGAATCCTGCCAGAGATACCTATGATCACTGACATTCTTTTAAAATATCTTTTAAAAATAACATCCTTGGGAGATGGATAATATTCTACTTTATGATTTATACAAGATGGACCTAGAGTTTTTTCTTAATAGCATACTTCATCATGATAAATACAAAGAAACAAGATACATAAATAATGCCTCTACAGACTATGTGCTCAATTCTTTCATTTTTGTAAATTTACAAACAGTAAATAATTACTTATAAGCTCTACACAAATATAGAAGTCTAATAAGCAAACATCAGCAAAAGTGAGAATAAGACTTTTCTTTCAAATGATTTTACAAAGGACTTTTCTTGATATGAGTAAAATAGTATCTCTAACTAGAAGAAAAAAAAAAAAAAAAGCTATGATCCAGAAGAAAATTATTCTATGTTGCAGGAATTAAGAATTTTAATTCTATGAATTACAAATCTTAGTTCTATGAATGGTGCAGCGGACATGCAGAAAATGGCCATCAGCTGGTGTCATAGTCTTTCAGGTCCAAGTCACACAAATGAAAGCTATATAACATCAGCAGTGGACTAATCTTCAGTTTTCTTGATTTTAAGTGATTGTAATTAAAAGGGGAAAATGCCTTATGGGGACTAGATGCTTAGTTTAATGTGGAACTCCTTGCAATAACATCTTGTGGACACAAAACTTATACATTGGGTCAAAGGAGAATGGAAAAATCCACAGAACATAAATCTGCTAAGGGTACTTAATACATAGGAAACATCTACTGCTTATGAGGCCCTTGGCCTGCAAACAGTTGAAGGGTGTAACAACATTGTGAAGAAGTGTCACTATGAATCTTTTTTTCAATTATGCGTTTCCCAAGGCATTTGGTTATTGTCAAACATAATACAGGGTAGATAAAATTTTACTGTTACACAGGCCAATCTTTATAATGCTTTTATTTTATGTCTTTTTGTTTTTATTAAACTTTTGAGAATGTATTCAATTTGGTCTCTGGCAGTTTTTGTAGATTTTTCAGAGTATGGCTTTGTGTCTTCCCCACACTTCACCATTTATCCCTATCCTCACCTGACCAAGTCAAAACTCTCAGAGAACAGTACCCTCTGTGTACTTCTAAGAAGATAACAAGTCTCTTACTATGCAACAATTAAAAATAAATAAATAAATAACCACTTTGAATTAATACAACCCTACAATTAGAACTACATTATGACTTGAAATACAAAACAAACATTCATAAACAGAACTTACATGACAAAGTCCATAATTTATACTAGTTTATGTATTTTCAAATAAACCCCTTGATAACTTTAATTAGCAAGACTTGATGTGATTAACTTACAAGTTATGACCCCTCAGATTCTTTTCTAAAGAGCTACTGTCCAGGCCACAATTTTTATCCTGAATTTATGCAATTATTTATTTCTACCAAAGTGTAGAAACGTACAGTTCTCCTGAGAGTGAGGCATATTTTTAAAATTTTTCAAATTTGTCAGTACATTTTTGAATTTGAAAACAAAACAACTACAACAAAGTTAGATGAAAATATTTCACCCAGGTTTACAGAAAGATCTATTCATTCATTCTGAAATCAGTCAGAAGTGGCTCTGATTTATCAACCAGTTTCTGCTGAAAAATTGATTTTCGATGCTTCGTTCAAAATTCTGGAATGCATGTTGTCGTCTCCACTTAAAAGCATAGTAGCTATTCCAGAATGAGGGAAATCTGGATTCAATTTTATCTTTCAGTAAATGACACCAAACTTTCATTTTCTGCAACAATACTACCAACTCCATAATACTCTCATATGTGTCTCTTTTACATGTTCAACTAGAACTGGTTATGAAATACATAGTTAAGTAGTGAATTAATGAGTGAAACTGACTCTGCCCTATTTCTTAGATATTCACCAAGGGTATAGAAGGTTTGCTTTCCCACTAAAATAAAACAACAATATTGTTTATGTTGTAAAATAACATAAAAAGAGAGATTTATTACAGCAAATAATAGTAGCATTACTACTGGATAGCAAGGAAGGATAAGCAGAAAATGGTGTATAGAATCATAGAATCATTCAGGTTATAAAAGACCTCCAAGATCATCAAGTACAACCGTTAACCTAGCACTGTCAAGTCCACCACTAAACCATGTCCCTAAGCTCCACATCTACACATCTTCTGAAGACCTTCATGGATGATGACTCAACTACTTCCCTGGGTAGTCTGTTCCAATGCTTCACAACCCTTTCAGTGATTTTTTTTTCCCTAATATCCAGCCTAGACCTCCCCAGCACAACTTGAGGCCATTTCCTCTTGTTCTATCACTTGTTGTTTGGGAGAAGAGACTGACTGCCACCCTGCTACAACCTCCTTTGAGGTAGTTACAGAGAGCAATGAAATCTCCCCTAAGCCTCCTTTTCTCTAGGCTAAATAACCCCAGTTCCCTCAACTGCTCCTCATAAGACTTGTGTTATAGACCTTTTGCCAGTTTTGTTGCCCTTCTTTGGACACACTCCAGCACCTCAATGTCTTTGTAGTGAGGGGCCCAAAACTGAACACAGTGTTCAAGATGCAGCCCCACCAGAGCTGAATACAAGGGGACAATTACCTGCCTAGTCATGCTAGCCACACTATTTCTGATAGGACGCTGTTGGCCTTCTTGGCAACCTGAGCACACTGCTGGCTCATATTCAGCTGGCTATTGACCAATACCTCCAGGTCCCTTTCCACTGGACAGCTTTCCATCCCCCAGCCTGTAGCGTTGCATGGGGTTGTTTTGTCCCAGGTGCAAGACCCAGCACTTAGCCTTGTTGAACATCATACAGTTGCCCTTGGTCCATCCATCCAGCCTATCTGGATCTCTCAGTAGAACCTTCTTACCTTCAAGCAGATGAACTCTCCTACCCAACTTGGTGTCATCTGCATACTTAATGAGTGAACTTAATGAGTCTATTTAACTTAGTAGCTTAACTTTTTTTTTTTTTTTCCTTGAAAGGCACTCCACAGACACAATAGTACACATTTTATTTATGATGTAAAGCATACTTTTAGCATACTTTTCAGATTAAAATTTAAATTGATTAAGCAATCACCATGTATCTCCCCTCTTGCATCGTATCAAAAATTACGTATAAGCAGTTGCATACAGACTTGAGATTCCTCTCAAATTGCACTAAAATCTAATCAAGTTACACCAATGAAAATATTAGAATTTAACTTCTTTTTCTGATTACTGAACAAATGAAAAGATTAGAATTTAACTTATTTTTTTGATTACTGAACCAGCTCCACTTACAGGTAATACATAGAAAAGTTCACTATTACCTACATTTCATGTATGCAACAAACTCAAAAGGAACAAAATATATAGAGAGAGCTACAGATTTTTAGAACAATTAGTTTGTTATCATCTAAACTGAATGAGTAGGTTGCTGCTGGAAACAAACAAACAAACAAACAAACAAACAAAAACAGATTAAGAGTAACAACCAAAATGCAAATTTGCTCCAAACTTTTCACCTAGCAGACATCTACATGTCTTAAGATCAAAAATACTCTCGATAGATATTGATAATCAACTTTAAAATTCCAATTATGTTTGAATTAAGTTAAGTTGTGTGAGACTTGTAGATTTTATTTTTAACTGCTTCTGTTTCATACTAAAATTTAAAAATCACAATCATATTGAGTTATACACACAGGCGGTAAGAAAGAGAAACAGAAATTGTCTTTCTCTTATGGACTTAGGATAAGAGAAAACAAATAAAAGCTTTACCTTACTGGTTGGTATACACTACAGAAATACTGGTAAACCTTTGTTTATTATTATTATTATTGTTATTATTATTATTATTATTATTTTCTTAACTGCAACTCACTATGTATGCTCAGAGGACTAAAAATTATTATTTTTAAAGGCACTTTTTTGCCAGTTCCTTCCATTCTAATCATCTCATATAGGCCTCAGAAATACAGATGTTGAACAGAAAACTTGCTGTAAGATAGAAACATTCTGGAAGGGAGAAGAAGAAGCTCCAAATGAACTCTTTAAAACTTTTTTTTTTTTTTTATATATGTTTACTGTTGTAATAGTCAATGTACTTTCAGAAAAAAAAACAAACAAACAAAAAAAAAAACATTTTATAGTATGATGATCCACTGTTACGTTTCTGTTCTGTCATCTTACAAAGAAAAGGGGATATGTACAACTCAATGCTATGTAACAGATTTTTAATAGTGCAAATAGACATGTAGCAAGCATACGTTACTTTATGATTTTACTTTAAGGGAAAAACAGAGTCAAAGAAGTGACCTGAAACCACCTGTAAGCTAGTTAGTGTTCATAGGGATCCTGAGGGAATTATTCCCCTATTTTAAGATAGTCTCTAAGAAATTCTCATTGCCAGCATCATCATAGCATTGCTCTGTTTCCTACCTCACTGCTTGCCAGATTGAGGCCCAAGTACTTAGGTTTCCACAATTAGTAACTGCATTCCACTTATTATATGGGTATTGTTTCCCTTATTGTCAATATTTAATTGCTAATTAGCCCTATTCAGAGAAAGCAAACATGGGGGAAAGGAATAAATCCTCTAAAGAACAGTCATTTGAAAAAAAGTCAGGTACACATTGCTCCGTGCATGCTTATCCACGTGGGGTCAGATGGTTCAGAAGTTGATTTGAATAGAGATAAGCTGTTCATGTCACTTCTTATTTTATTAAGACATCCAATGCTATTTCTGACAGCAGGACTTAGAGGTCCCATCTGCAGGGTTTTTTTTGTTTTGTTTTGTTGGTTGTTTTTTTTTTTTTTTTTTTACCTTCAATAAGTCTTCTTGAAATTCTTTTATTTTCATATTAGTTTAGTACCAATTTAGCAATCAGAATATCCACATAGTTAGTGATATAGAAGACAGTATGTTTGGAAAGCAGCTTCAAACTAACATCTGCTAAGAGGGTTTAGTCAGATAATTCATTTAAGCCTGAGATGAGACTGAAAGATAACACTGTATTGTAATTACTGAAGAGCTCGGTAACACAATAATGAAGTTAGATTGGAAAAATATAACTTTCTCCAGCAAGATTATTTTGAAGTTCAGGTGGGATGGAATTTAAGTCAGTTAGAATTGTATCTAACTTTTCATGCAATCACTAGTACAAAAGATCAGTTTCTTGCAAAAAGAAATACTGTTTTCAGATGGAACCACAAGAGCCACTTTTATTTACAGCTTTCCAGGTACCATTGCCAGCAGATTTTTGGACATTATACACTCTGTGTTGAACACATTCTTTATAACACTGAGCTATAATTACAATGAACTTTGTGAAGTAAGTTATTATGAACCTGGTTGACAAATAAATGTTTATAGTATGAATTAACCCTACATTTCTCTATTCCTGTGAAACAGACTGTATCTTTGCCTTGGATAACCATGCAAAGAAGATGCTGGAATTAGAAGCAGCAAAAAGAAGGGCAACATAAGGAGACTGTAACAGCCCACATATGCTGGACAGCTGTAGGGGGACATAAAAGAAATGGTCTGAGACAGTACCAAGTACAATTCCCAGTAGCAGTTCCTGGAATAGCTCTATTACTTCATATTAATTGCACTCAGTTGAACTTGGTTAAAAATTGACAGGGAGAAAAGGCATAACCTTAAAGATGAAGGCTCAAGTTAACTTGGTTTGAAGAACATCTTAGCAGATTTTGGTGTATCATAATCTTGTAAGCAAAAACATGATGAAGAAAATGAAAAAATACAGAGAAAAGAGGCCTTAAATTTGACCATCTCAGGCATTTCACCTGGAGTTGTTTCTTTGTTTGTTTGAGATGCTCCCTACCTAGAAGCGTCCATATGTAGAAGGGGGGAATGCTTTATTTATCAGCATTTGTTGACTATGTTTATTTTATTACATGGCAATATTTTCCCCTTTCTCTGTCACTGGAATACCATGAGGTTTAGGGATTGTCAACAGACAAAGACACTTAAAATACCCCTCTAGCAATGAAAGATATTTTTTCTTTGCATTCCCTTCATTTTGTATTTCACTTCTTGTAATCCCAAAAGTACTTATAATTGAAGAAACAACGCTTGAAGAGTCTATATAGATATCACAGTTTGATCTTATTAAATCAGATCATAATAAATGAGATGAGTGGAAATCTAGCATTGATAAATATGTGACCTAGTTTAAATTGTAGTCACATAAAGGATCATTCCTCCAGCACAATAAAGTTTGACTGCATTTAGGAATGAAATATAGCCAGTAATTTTAAACCAGTCCTCTGAACCAAGTTTCTAATACTTTTGTTTCTTTGTAATATGCTGACTATCGTGATTCTACTGAAAAAGAAAGAACCACAAGATTATGTTTAAGTGTAGGGCTGTTTTTGCTTTATAAATATCAGACTTGTGAGACAGGACAATTTGATCAGAAATTTACTTTAAAGAAAGATCTGAAGGTACTTCTGAAGGAACCTAAGGTGTGACTCAAATAATATTTTTTCCTTGTAGAAGAAAAAAAAATCATAGTCTACATATCAAAGACTGAATTCTTGAATTGTACACTTTGGATTGTTCTAAGGAGCAATGTGGACTTAAATGAATGAAGTGATGTTAATACTAGCCAGAAAACAAGATGTAAAAAGAATAAGAATTGCATTAGGGTACGACAGTGGAGACAGACTTTGTAACTAAGAAATAAACTCAGTAAAGACTTCTAGATACTACAATAAGATGAGAGAAAAAACTGTATGCTCTTTTGCAGATGAATGGTATGTAGAATTTACTGAAAATGTAGAGATTTTCATGAACTGAAAACACATATTGCAATGAGATTACAGACAACTGCTTACATTTTTGCTGCATACATGAACTTTGTAGACTATTTTCTGATCTGAAACAGAACACATATATATGCAGAACTGTCTTTTCAATTTCACAACATGAATATGTAGGAAAGTTAATATGAGTTAGAGAAAGATCCTTTATTCTCACTGATTAAGCAGAAATGAAAAGCAGAGTGACAACTTCGGCTGCAAGTGTTGATTGCACCAAGCTGATATTACCAAGATATCCATGATTTTGCCATCTTTGATCTTTAAGACTTAGAGTTTCAAAAGAACTTTGGGGATGCTCTATAATAAAGCATAGAGCTATGAAATTAGTCGTCTCCCTGAAAGCCCTTACTGCCCTCTTCTGGAGTAAATGATCCTGCACATCTAGTGGTCCACTTTTTTTCAAAGTTATGTGAGGACCATCTCACTAATAAAAATCATCACCTGGTCTTCCATCTTTCATTTGTGTTGTCATACAAAATGCCTGCCAAACATGTATTTAGATGATCAAGAAAATGATTAGCATCTCACCATGACAGAGGTACATGAAGTAATAACTTCCTCATGCAATGGAATGGACTCACTTTTACTACAGAAATTTTAATGGTAGTAGCTGATATTTGCATTTACTGACTTTCAACTTGAGGTGAAATGCAACACTATAAAATCATGATCATTCACTCTGAATTCTAGAATGCTTCTATAAGGTCAATCTTCTTGCTACAAATAGAGTTGTAAAAATATGTATATATATACCATGCCAAAGCTGCATTCAAAGTCCACCTTGTACATACTGGAGTAAGAAAGTTTCTGTCTACTTGCTGTGGGTTCTTCCACCCATTAAAAATGTTTAAAACAAATAACAGATTTTTCACCCTTACAATTTAATTGCAGTCAACCTGATACTAAGGTATCTTCTGCCATTCATGCAGGCAACATATATATAGGCATTTTTGTTTAAACTGCTGTTGACAGTCATCTGACCCACAGCTAAAGCACATAATTACCATCATATATGGACTGTTCTCCAGCTAATTAATCAGAAAATGTTGCAATATGCCATCAGTAGGATAATATAGTGCTGTTGTTGTAGAGTTCAGTGTTTTTCTACTTGAAAGAAATAATCTCCTTGAATACCAGGATCCCTATTTCAACTCAGGGGATGTAGGGAATAGTAAGCACTGAGTAAAACTTCCATCCCCAAAACTAAAATGGAATTTTCTCTGTTCACCAAAAGGTACAAGAGATTGATTCCTCTTTGTCAGTAAACTATTGAGGTAGAGGTAAAATGCTGAAGATTTAAGAATTAGTCAGAATCATTATTTTGTTGTATTCATCTCCTGCACTCATCCTGAAGGAAACATAAAGAACCTTGAAAATGAGTAGGGAAATACTAAAGCCTTATTTAGATGGCAGTTCCTGATTTAGAAATTCTGCACAAGCATTTTGATTGTTTCAAGGAAGGCAACAGAACACTAGTAGCTGCAGTTACTATGAAAACGGCTTCCTTCTGTATGTTTTTCTTTTGTGTTCAGGCAGAGGAACCTTGAACTCAAGTATGATAAAATATATTTTTTCCTTTTACTGATGTTTTTTAAAAAATCCCAAGACACATAGATGCCTAAGAATATAATGTAATAGGAAACACTCAAATACACACAAATTCTCAATTATTGAACTAAATAATTTTTTTCAAGATGTATATCTTCCATGAATTTTCAGGACAAGTTAGCAATTCAGAGGATTATAATCAAGACACATGAATTGTAATTCTATAATCAATGAATCAATGTAATTCTATAATCGAGACACAGGAATTGTAATCGTCACTGTAGATCTGGAAAAGGAACAAGGAACCGTTTTGTGAAACAACAACTAGTTAAAAAGAGCAGTAGAGAACACTGCTTCTGCTACTCCTTGCAAAGCATTATAATTCAAGGTTTGGCTTTTAATAGTCCAAGTGAGAGACAAACCTCAGCAACTTTTCTAAGAGAGACAATATTTATCTGTTCTTTCTGGATTTTGCTGTTCTCAATACAAGTTAGCATCCTTTGTCTTGTGCAGAAATCGAGCATCATCTATTTTGATTAAGGAATCAAAATAACCTCAATGATGAGAAAAATAAAGCCTTGGTCTTTTCATTTCACAGACTAAGACTGTGTCTAATCTGCTATTTTTTAAATAATTTTAGGTTATAAACTACCTCAGAATGGAGGATCACACTTTTACTATAATATTTCATTTACTGATGGTAAATTAACAATTTATTTATGGTAAATTGTACTCTTGAAAAGCTTAGAAAAGATGGCCAGAACTTCAGTCATTTTTCCTTTGTTATTTTTTCTTAGCTTTTCAGAGACAAAAAAGGAAATTTAGCTTCCACTCAATCCATAAATCAAATCATCCATAATAGAAAAGTACAGTTCTAATGAGCATAAGATTACAGTTCCAGTTTCAGATCATATGAAATGTGGTGATTACAAGTTACTGAACACAATCCATTGTAGATATAACCAAACAAGACAAAATGAAAGCAAATCCAGAAATTGTGAAGAAATTAAACATAATTGTGCAACAGCAGAAATCTGGAGAAGTTCTTTATGACTCCAATGAAATTTCTTTCAGTTTTCTTAATTTTGTTTTTAAGCATCAGGATGTATTTAGTACGATTCACCTACTTGAAATAAAATTGTAATTACTAAAGAAAATTTACAGCAGAAACAGAACCCCCTGACTGAAAGAACCAAATGACCCCAGATACCATTCAAATTAATTATTTCCAGTTAGGCTTGAAAAGTTTTGCTATAACCACGAAATTAGGCACATTCTTTTACTTTCAAAGATAATGTCACAGCCAGTACGAGAAAATAAATATGAATGCTGCATATGAATATGAATGCAATATGAATGGACGTTTTAACTCTTTCTTCATAACAAAGTTCATTCTTGGCTTATTTCAAGACAGTTCTTTAACAATAAAGTTTTGTTTTCCTTTAACTATTAAATTTATTTTTTTATGATTATTTTAAAGCACTAAGTTCTACAGATTTCAGAATTTTCAAACCCTACCAAACAGAAATGTACAGGATTCATATCATTTGAAGAAAAATTGTACAGAAGCTTATCAATAAGTTTGTACTAAATATATACTAAATTTGTTTTATAGTAATCTATTTATATCTTAAATACAGTATCCCTTTAAAAGAAATAACTCCATCTGCAGGTCATGTAAATTTGCTATCAGAGACAGCTGTTTCAGTACACTAGCATTCCCAAATACTAAAGTCTTCTGCTATAGATTTAACCTAAATAAAACAACTTCTTTATGAAATATGAAGGGACAGAAGTAGCTAAATGCATGGTTTATTAACACTTTCTTGCTCCTTAAGTTCTGTTCTGTGAAGAAGAAAAGATTTTGATTCTTTTTAAAGTGTTTTCGTTATATAAATTTATCTATCTATATAAAATCCTCACAGTTACAATCACACTATAATTCTATGCAATTCTTACTGTCAGAGCCAATACACCTAAGTTTTGCTTTAGTTAATCCCAGTACTACCGCAGAAAAAGTCAGGCTACTTAGAAATCTTTGCTTCCTTTTTTATTTATTTTTTTAATTTATTTTTATTGAGGTCTACATAATGATTTCTTATTTAACTTTTCCCATTTAAATTCATTTTAAATATGCTGACCACACAATGATGAAAGTAGATGAGTATCTGAATCAGTGTAATTTCCAAACATAGGGTACCTAAGTTCCAGGCATTTGAGATGCCATCTGGGAGATGCCAACAAGAGTTAGCAACAAGTTGCCAAACCAACAGAGTTGGTTTTATTCAAAATAGAACATCCAGTGTATTTTAATATTATAGGTCATGTTAAATGAGACCCCTTAGTTGGGGGTCTCATTAAAAATTCAGGAATAATTATGTATATTTATAATAAATGTATTTCACTACTGAAGACAACAGCAATTCCAGCATAAGCCCACAGAACTAGTTTTATTGTTGATAGGCAAAGTAAGCTTTCTTTCAATACCTGTAAGTTCTCTCTCTTCAACACTGTCTTCCAGAGATCCAAAGGAATAATTAGGTGGACTGATTGCAGGTGTAGAAATAAAACTTGTACAGGCGATGGATGAGTTGATTTCAAAGTAGTCATGGCTGTGATTCATTCGGTGAAATTCCAGAGAAGATACTATTGATGTGCGCTGCTTGGGCTATAAGAAAAAGAAGTTTGGAGTAAAAAATACATACTTATTCATGTATATTTTTTATCACTTGACATTTAGTAAACTTACTTAGAGTTTCTGTCTTTTTACTGTTTTTATTTGGCCCAAAAGGTTATACTAGTAAAAACATTTTCATACAACAAGCTGCAGTGAATTAGAGATAATTTGTTTCAAAATTTGTATTAATCTTTATTAGAAAAAAAAAAAAGTGTATTAATTCTAATCAATTTAATTCAAAATAAGGCTTCACAACCTCATATGTAACTGGTATCATCTTTTGCTACAAAAGTAGCTCTGCACCAGCTGCATTGCTGGATACATCTTGAAAAACAATTAGATTACTTATGCCTGTATAAAGAAATGTACAAAATAATACCAAGCACTCATTACTCAAAAGCAGCCCTCTACTGCTTATCCAATTTTTGAAGGGCTAACTTAATGTCAGCTAAAAAAAACCCAAACAAACAAACAAAAAAAACCATACATGGAAATTTTTTTTTTTAATAAGTTTTCATGGAATGCATCTATACTAGTTTCTATCAAGCATGTACTTCTGAAGTAAACTTCTGGATTGATCCCACTCAATGTAGTATACTTTGCACTGCAGAGCAGCCTCAGAGCATTGGTAACTCATTAGTAACTTTTGGGTGGACCTACACCATAAGTACATTCCAGGATTGTATAATTCCAGGTCCTTATGTCCTTTCGACAATAAGACTACGCTAAAGCTAGTCCAAAGTAAAACCCATGAAATCTGTATCATTTGAATATCAGGTCAACAACAACTTTTTCACTCCACAGATCTGTTCCTATTGCACCGCACTTCTTATTAATATAGACATCACCATAGTGCTCTCAGTCATAGACTATAAGCCACAGACCACTAATGGTTTGCAACATCATGATAAGTAGTTTGTTGCTAACCTGCAGCACTGATATGGCTCCACACACTAAATAGCCTTGATGCTCCTTGCTGCTTTAGGTGCAATGACCTGAAACATTACATGGCTTCTCCAAAACAGAGGAGGTCCTGCATTCTGGGGTACAGTTGTCTGTACACTTTTCCCTGCATGACAGGGAAAAATATCTTGTGAACAGCTGCCCAAGATAACTAAAACTGCAAATAAATTAATAGAGAAAGAGAATAAATGTTGCCTTGTTGCAATATGTTAAGCTTAGCAGGACCAAATATTTGTAAAGGTCAAGAATTTGCTACTTACTGGTGTCAAGACTAAATTATTGTCCCAGGAGCAATAAGATCTTCCCTAGACCATGAAGTTGTTCACCATTCCTTACTTAGAACTACCTATTAAAATACAATCTATCCCAGTGGAGTAATTTTCAGTTTTGTTTGTGGTCTATTTCATTTTTAGGTTATGAGAGCTGCAATGTTTATGTTACAAAGAACTAGGCTGCTTTCACTAAAAATGTACAATTTCTATTGGAATGTCTGACAAAATAATAATAATAATAATAATAATAATAATAATAATAATAATAATAATAATAGACTTGGGTTTGGATAACACTGATTGTTTTTTAAAGTTGTGTTGGGCACCATAGGAAATAACTGTGTCCTGTTCAGACTGATAAAAATTGTGAAGGGTAAATTTGGGCATTCATCTGGAACTCATCTATGGTCTATTAAGGGAATTTACTTTTACTAATAATTAAAGATAGCTTTTTGCTTTGAAAAGCCGATTCCTAGGGCCAGTAATTTCATGGGAGAGTTCAGTGAACAAGGCCAGCTTCCAACATCAAACAGTCTGGTTAAAAGTCATTGTTTGGGACCTACGCCAAAATAAGTCTCTTATCAGGCCAAAAATACTCACATGTGTTATTAAACCTAAGCTGCACACTTGCTAGACAACAAATTCATCAATGACTTAATTATTTCTAAAAGCAAAAAATATCTCTGGTAATTTAGAAAAATGTTGCTGGCCCTTTTCCAAGCAACGTGTCTTTGTGCTTTTGCAGGAATTCAGCTTTTGAGCTGAAAGACACTTTGAGCAACATGATGTGCAGGATCCTGGTTACTCTTAAACTGAGACAGTTCCTATCCAAAAGGGCAGCTGGGATGGTCTGGCTTAAACCTCCCAAGCAGGTACATAAAAAATTTCTCTGGCCTTTGTCCAGTCAGGTTTCTAACCACTGCCTCAACTGTGTGCCCCTTTCTTAGAGTCAGAATGACAGCATCTGATGCATCATATAGCCCTCTGCCAATTTATGGATGATCAGGTGTTTCACTACTCCTCACTGTACTATTGCAAGCTACTGTCACATTAAAGAGTCTGACAAAAACACCTGGAGAAGTATCTGGAGAAAAAAATATTCTGAAGTTTGTTTTACAGACCAGATTAGTATGCATATGCTCCTAACTTCTAAAAAACATGTCCATCAATAAGTAGTTATGATTTTCTCTGGATACATGGGTTAGTAATTTTAAAATACGTCTATAGTGATTTTCAAAAAATAATTATAGAAGCTGAAATATGCTTTCTATTTCTTCGTGCTATCATGCGACCATCTGTTGATCTGGGTGACACAAAATACTTCCTATATTATTTTGGGCTTTGACATTATTATTATTAATTCAACATATCTCAGTTTAATATGTCTTTCCAATGTAAGGGTTCTGAACATAACCTCAGGCAGGCTCTAGCACGCTGCAGCATAACACTTCTGATTTACTGTTTGGAGTTAACAAGGTTCATCTGCCAACATGTGCCAATAATTTCTCTACATAATTACTGAGGCATCTTACATCTGAGCTTTTGTAGCTAACTACAGAAGGCTTTTGCTCCTTTGCTGAGTTGTGTAAAATGTTTTGTTGTTAAAGTATGCTAATGGTTCATTAATATATTCTAAATATATCTGGGAGCACAAATTCATCAAGTGCAAAGTTAAGTCACAGAAGAACACTGAAAATATCAGATAGGCAAGCAGGGATGATATTCTGCTATTGAGGGCTAACAGTTTCTCTTTATGGTACATATAATGGCACATGCATCTCTTTCATTTTCTTCTTTGGGGCGTTGGAGTAAGTGTGTTTCAGTGAGGAACATGGTTCAATTAAGCACAGATTCTGTGTAAAGATCTTCTCTTCTCTGAGTGAATTAACCTCAAAAAAATTGTTGCTTATAACTTCTATTTGTGCCTGTGTATATGTGTGTAGTTGATAAGCCATAGAAACACAGTAAAATAATTTATGTTGATTGTATCCCTCTGTTTCTCATTCTCTAAACTACAGTTCACACCTTTTTTTCTACAGTTAAGATTAAATTCAGCTACAGATTTAGATAACTAAATTTATAACATAGCTATTTACATGTACACTAGGTAACTAAGCTCCCATTACAGTCAATTGAGATATACTCAATACAATCATAGAATCATTAAGGTTGGAAAAGACCTCCAAGATCATCTGGTCCAACCACCCCCTACCACCAATAAAACATGTCCCTAAGCACTATGTCCAACCTTTCCTTAAACACCCCCAGGGATGGTGACACCACCACTTCCCTGGGTAACCCATTCCAATGCCTGACTGCTCTTTCTGAGACAAAATTTCTCTTAATTTCCAACCTAAACCTCCTGTGGCACAACTTGAGGCCATTCCCTCTAGTCCTATCACTAGTTATCTGCAAGAAGAGGCTGACCCCCAGCTCCCCACACCTTCCTTTCAGATAGTTGTAGAGAGCAATAAGGTCTCCCCAAGCCTCCTCTTCTCCAGACTAAACAACCTCAGTTCCCTCAGCTGCTCCTCATAGGACTTGTGTTCCAGGCCCTTCACCGGCTTCGTAGCCCATCCCTGGACATGTTCCAGGGCCTCAATTTCTTCACAGGCAGAGCCAGCAGCGGTGGTGGCTGGCCATTTAAATCAGGAGTTGCTGCCATTTCACAGCCACAGATGATTGGTTCTGAGGCAGTCACGTTCTGCAACGGAGCAGGGGACCATGGCAAGTAGGCACTTTTCTGCATCAATCATTAGAGCCCAGAGAACAATTCACCCCAGTCAGCTTGATTTTAATTTGCTTGCCTTAACACAGGCATCTAGCATCACTGGATATTCTTTGGGGCATCCCACCTGGGCATCCAGCAGCCATCCAGAAGACTGCAGGTCTCCCCTACTTTCCGTATTATATCTGACAGGCTCCATATGCAAGTGAAAGACAACTTAATGACATCTCAAATGACATTAGATGCCTATTTTTGGGCAACTGCATTGAATCCTACATTTCTCCAGAGCATTATGACAGACTAGACATCCAAATCAAACAGATTTTTATGTACAGAGATGAAAGCAGAGCTGTTTTAGTCCCATATTGAATTCCACCTCTAGCGCACATGTAGACACACTTGACACCTTACTTCATTTGTTAGAGTATGGAGCCTAATTCCAGTCTTACCAGCAGAACTTATAGCCAGTAATGAACTTACTGGAGTCTTGCACCTTGGCTTCCTGGATTGCATCTGCCAAAGACACTCACAGATTACTTTTACCAAGATCTGTCAAGATAGGTCCTGAATAATTCTAAAAAGATTATTTACTATGTAGAACACCATAATGTCCAGGAAATGTAGATGGGGTAAAAATTTTAGAACAGTGGAAATTGTATAAACACAAAATTCTGTCCCAAAGAGAATGCTTCCTTCATTCTTTGTACCAAAGTCAGCTTTGTCAGTCATCACATCTGCTTCATGCTACTGAGGTCTATATGCACTTAGATAAGCCTTGTGAATCTGTAGCATACTCATGACTTAGCTTTACACCCATATGTATGCTACATAACCACATACAGATTTGTTCTTAAGTAGTTTTCTTTATTCATTACATTCACGTATTTAATTTATTTTTTATGCGTAAATTTCTTTAATGACTGATTTTGCTTACTTTGAAATGTTTCTTGATGACTATTATTTCAATTTTCCTAACAAATTTTTCCTAACCTAGAAAATCCTAGATCAATCTAAAACAAATCATCCTAACAAAGAAACTCATCATCAGTGCAAAAACAAAAATATATCAATAAAAATATTTGAAGATATTGCAACAACAAGATTTAACTAACTTTCAAATCAAGTCTAATAAGAAGAACATTTTCATGCTAAGTCAGTAGTGAATATGTATCAATACATATTAGAACACCACAAAACAGGAAAGGCATCAAAGTACACATATTGAATTGCCTTTCTACTAAAACGTACAAGGAAGACATTACTTAACTGCTCCAATGAAAGGAAGCTACATGCAAATTCTGTATGCTAGCATGACTTGTAAGTAGTACTTTGAGCATGCAAAGAATCACTCAATATTTCTCACAACATCCAGGAAAGGGAGTTTCACTCCAATTAAATATGTGTATTTACAATTCCTTTTCCAATTAAACATAAAAATATTTCTCCAACTTTGAAGTACTTTGCAATACAAGCTTGTGACTCCACCTTCTCTTATCTGGAATTTGTGTACAGAGCTATGTCACAGTCTTCACAGAAATAATTTTCACAACACTTCTCTGCACTATGGCAGTTATTAGACCCATTTTACAGATGCCAAACAGGGGTAAAGAACTCTCCCAAGTGACAGATGTGTGACTCATTCAATCGCTAAGAAACAAAAAGTCGTGAGAAATTCTGCAGTGTTCCTGCTAAATTCCAGCTGCCCTACATAATGTCCTACTTGGGGCAGAGTGGCTGGAAAACTGTGCAGAGGAAAAGTATCTGGGGGTGCTGATTGATGCTCACCTGAACATGAGCCAGCAGTGTGTCCAGGTGGCCAAGGCCAATGGCATCCTGGCTTGTATCAGGAATAGTGTAGCCAGCAGGACCAAGGAGGTGAACTGTTCTCTGTACAGATCTGTACTCTGCTCTAGTGAGGCCATACCTCAAGTACTGTATTCAATTTTGGGCCCCTAATAACAATATGGACATTGAAGCCCTGGAGTGTGTCCAGAGAGGGGCTACAAAGTTGGTGAACAGCCTGGAACACGAGTCCCATGAGGAGCAGCAGAAGGAACTGCGGTTGTTTAGTCTGGAGAAGAGGAGGCTCACGGGAGACCTTATTGCTCTCTACAACTACCTGAAAGGAAGGTGTGGGGAGCTGGGTGTCAACCTCTTCTCACAGGTAACTAGTGACAGGACTAGAGGGAATGGCCTCAGATTGTGCCACGGGAGGTATTGCAACCAGTCGCCGAGGCAATCGGTTCTGGGGTAGACGTGCTCTGCAGCAGAACGGGGGACCAAGGCAGGCAGAGCTTTTTTTTCCAGCATCAAAGCCACTCGCAACAGCCGATGGAGCCGCCGGGGCTCGGCAGCCCTCGCAAGGGCCCTGAGGAGGCATGTGCGGAGCCAGCAGCACCCCCTCTCTGGCCATACAGAGGCAGAGCCTAGGGAGCTCGAGTGACCAGGACAGGCAGACAGTGTGGGTTGGCTCAGTCAGGGCAGGACGCCGCAGTTAGCGCGGCAGTGTGTGCAGTTAGCGCGAGTGGCGGGGGCACCCTCACTGCTCTTTTCCAACAGTTTTTCCCAATGGTGGCTGTAACCTGCTTGTGAAGAGCCCGGCAATGGTATCCACTAGGCAGAAAAACATGGCCTCCGCATCTCTTTCGGCCTCTTCAGCCACAGTCACCCAGACAGAGGTCTTGGGGAAACATGCAGCCATCCAGGTCTTGGGCAGCAGGTGCTCCTGAGTCTTCTGTCAGTGTCCGACAGCAGCAGCGGTGGCTATGCTTGTGGGAGGTGTGCCCAGGTTGAAGAATTGCTCGGCCTGGTGGTGGAGCTTCAGAAAGAGTTGGGTAGGCTAAGGAGCATCAGGGAGTCAGAGAGGGAAATTGACTGGTGGAAGCATACTCTACCCTCTCTGATACAGACTCACAAGCCACAACACAAATAACAAAGGTTCATCGATCTCACCAGGCAGCTGCCACACAGAAGCGAGAAGTTCCCCATCCCGCCAGGCAGCAGGAAGGGACATAGGCCAACAGGGGGAATGGAAGCAGGTTGCTGCTTAGGGTGGTAGGCGAGCCCTCTCCCTGCCCACCTCATCTTCCCATCTACCCTTATATAGCAGCTATGAGGTTCTAGAACACAACAGTCGAAACAATGATGCAGATGAAAGCCCATCCCAACTGGAAGGGGTGCCTAAAGCAAAGCAATCTACCCCCCACATCACTGCATCTTCTGTCAAGAAAGAAGGGTTATCGTCATGGGGGACTCCCTTCTGAAAGGGACAGAGGGCCCAATATGCCATCCAGACCCAACCCACAGGCAAGTCTGCTGCCTGCCTTGGGCTCAGGTAAGAGACATTCCCAGGAAAGTCACTCGCCATGTACGGTCCACCGACTACTACCCACTACTGTTTTTTCAGGCTGGTAATGGCAAAGGAGCAAGGAGAAGTCTGAGAGTGATCAAAAGGGACCTTAGGGATTTGGGGCGACTGGTTAAAGGATCAGGGGCACAGGTTGTGTTTGCCTCTGTCCTTCTGTTAGGAGGGCTGTTGACAAGCAGACTCAGCACATCAATATGTAGCTTCAAGACTGGTGCAATGAGCAGAACTTTGGGTTTGTTGATCACAGGAAGGTCTACACAACACCAGCCCTGCTGGCACCAGATGGGATACACCTCTCTCAGAAGGTGCTGTGTACAATGAGGTGCATTTGAAGTGCTTCTACATAAACACTCGCAGTATGAGAAATAAACAGGGATTCATTCCATTGTGCTTAGAGAGCTGGCTGATGTCATTGTGGGACCTCTCTCAATTATTTTTCAACGGTTTTGGGAATCTGGAGAGGTCCCAGTAGACTGGAAGCTGGCAAATTTTGTTCCAATTTTCAAGAAGGGTAAGAAAAAAGACCCTGGCACAACAAGCCTGTCAGTCTTACATCAGTGCCTGGTAAAATTATGGAGAAGATTATCCTTGAAGTTATTAAAGTGCACCTGTGTGACAATGCAGTCACTGGTCCCAGCCAACATGGGTTCACAAGGGGTAGATTCTGTTTGACTAACTTGATTTTCTTTTATGATAAGATCACCCATTTAGTCGATCAAGGGAAACCAGCTGATGTGATCTTTTTGGATTTCAGTCAATCTTTTGACACACTTTCCCATAGGATTCTACTGGACAAAAAGTCCAGCGTACAGCTAAACAAAAACATCATACAATGGGTAAGCACTTGGCTGACAGGCAGGGCTCAAAAGGTTGTGGTAAATGGGATTGCATCAGGCTGGCGGACAGTCACTCAGTTTTGATCTGCAGAAATCAGCAGGCCTGATTAATTCTCATCAGTTAAGGATGGTGCCAAAAGTTACTTGGCTTATAGGATCCAAACTAAGATCATAGAATGTCTTGAATTGGAAGGGACCTTAAAGCCCATCTAGTTCCAACCCCTCTGCCATAGGCAGTGATGCCACCCACTAGATCATGTTGCCCAGGGCCTCGTCCCACCTGGTCTTGAACACCTCCAGGGATGGGGCATTCACAGTTTCTCTGGGCAACCTGTTCCAGTGCCTTACCACCCTCTGAGTGATGAACTTCCTTCTAACACTCAATCTAAATCTCCCCTCTTAGTTTAAAACCATTCCCTCTTGTCCTGTCATTGTTTGCCTGAGCAAAAAGTTTCTCTCCAATTTCTTTTACGAAAAAAGAAAAGATGCAATGAAGTCTCTCAGGAGCCTTCTCCCCTTCAGGCTGAACATCCCCATGTCTCTCAGCCTTTCTTCATAGGACAGCTGCTCCAGCCCTCTGACCAACTTCACAGCCCTTCTCTGGACTCATTCTAACAGATCAACATCCTTCTTGTGCTGGGGGCCTTAGACCTGGATGCAGCACTTCAAGTGTGTCCTCACAAGGGCAGAGCAGGGGGGGACATTCATTTCCCTCGATCTGCTGGCCACGCCTCTGTTGATACAGCCCAGGATTCAGTTGGCCTTCTGGTCTGCAAATGCACACTGCTGGCTCATGTTGAGTTTTTCGTCCACCAGAACCCCCAAGTCCTCTGCTGGGCTACCCTCAGTGAGTTCTCCCAATCTGTACTCATGTCTGGAATTGCCCCAACCCAGGTGCACCACCTTGCACTTGGACTCGCTGAACCTCATTAGGTTCACATGGGCCAACGTGGGCTAGCTTGTCCAGGTCCCTTTCGATGGTATGTCTTCCTTCAGTTGTATTGACTGCACCACTCAGCTGCAAACTTGCTGACAGTACACTCGATCCCTTTGTCTATGTTGTTGATAAAGATACTCAACAGTGCTTGTCCCAAGACAGACTCCTAAAGGACACCATCCATCACCAATGATCAAGTAGCTTTGAAATTGCAAAATCTGGAGATTCTGATGGATCTGGATTTGATTAATCTATGTCGCCTAAAAGTGACAGAATGCACTGAACTGCTACTGTACTCCTGAATCAATTATTCTGTCAAGCCTCAACATACTATGTTAAACAAGCTGAAGATGCATTGTCTTTTTAACAAAGTAATCTAGTCTTCTGTTACTTCATTTCATATAATCTTAAATTACAAATACAACTACAATTAAAAATAAAATATAGGCATTTTCAACACCGATCTTGACATTCTTGTTTTTATTTCTCAACAACTTAATTTAGTTTAAGAGCAGAAGGCAGAAATTACACAGTGGCTGGAACATATATATCCCAAGCAGCCACAACAGGGAGCTTACAAGATCATGAGAATTTAGAAAAACACACACACAGATATAAAAACAAAATGGTTTCACTGTAGGTGTTTTTTTTTCTTGCCTTTTTTTTTTTTTTTTTTTTTAAACTGTAAATCCCTTACTAATAGTATAACACATTTTAAAACTAAGTTACTTTTTAATGGCACTCTGAAAGTACTAGAAAATTGGTTGATTTTCTGTTTAGGGAAAGACACCTCTTCCATCCAACATGAGCAGAAAGTGCATACTTCTTCACAATAGTCTCCATGACCTAACAGCACACTTTGATCACCTCACCATCTGTGACACATTCAAGGCACATACACGGCTCTTTTCTCTGTGGCTAGAAAGTCATGCAATGTGACTAGGTACCATATATGCACAGTGTTTTCTGTTCCTGTGTTTCTGTTCTCTGTGCATGTTTTACTAGCTCCTCCTTTAGATGTCTTCCACTGGAGTATATTACTGAAAATCAGGGGATTGCTGCTACCTTTCATCTTACCTCTTGTCTTAGATGACAAATGAGACTGGGAATGAATAAGGGGAAGAATGGTTCTTCTCCTAGTTTCCTCTTCCCTTGGCTTTTACTTTCCATTTAATTGCAACCATATCACAGCTGTGGGTTGTGAGGTGTAGTAGTTTTAACACTAAAAACCATAACACTTTTGCAGTGGTTTCCCTCTCTGACTAAAATCTGAAGATACTCCATTATTCCTATCCTAGAAAACATTGCTTGAAATAAGCTCCAAATTGTGAAAAATAATTTTGACAAATAAGAACAATGTATTGTTCCTCATTTATATAAATTTCTAGCTTTTATAGACAAGAAAATGTTATCTTAAGTGAAACACCTGGAAAATGGATGCTGTAAGGCCCTTTTCTTAAAAATAAATAAATTAATTAATTAAAAAAAAAAAAAAAAAGAAAAGAAAAGCTCAGTTTTCAGCTGTTAGCAATATCCCATTTTGAGCCACAGATTATGAAAATTACTTGTATCATTAATTGCATATTACAAATTTTGAAGGGTCAAGGTGATAGCTGTTTTTTAAGTTGCATGCTACAGGTAGCATGCATGTGTGAAAGTGTGCTGCATTTTCTGATGATGATAAAAGATTATTCAGTAAGTAAGATGCTCAAAACTCTCAAAACTGCCCCGTACGACACAGAAACAAAGGAAAATGCTATGAATCTGGTGGATACCCATTATAGCACTGTAGATATGGCTTCAAACTTCATAATTTTGAATGTATTGCCATCTCCAAACATATATATAGTAGGGCAGGGCAACTGGTATGGATTAGTTCACGCTCTTGCTATTAAAACTATTAAAATTTCAGAGAAGGGTCCTCAAAAAAATCTGCCTCCTTGGAATGGACCTTGGCCCATTAAAATTCCAAATTAGGCCCAACAATGGACAATTTTGAAGAGATGGAATTGTACAGCTCCGTAACTGTATAAAGACTGTGTTAAGAATTCAACATATAGTATAGATGACTACCTTCCAGAGCTCAGAGACATTCTCTGACACTGTTTAATTCACTAGTGTCAAAGTACATACCTACCATTCAGTATCCAATCTTTACGCTCAGTATTTCACCAGCTTGGACTGTTACAAATTCAGATATGAAAAATTTTCTATTGTTCTGTATCATTTATTTTTATATTAAACCAGGAAACTCAGCCAAGAGAAGTTCTCCAGATAAACGACCAATTTTACCAAGAAAATGAAGTAATATTTTTAAAGCATAACACTCCTTAAAATAAAGAGCATTTTCCTGTGTTAAGTAAGTCTTGCGCTTCAGTACATTGTTGAACTGTGATTTAATGCACTCACGCATACTGCTTGCTATTTTCATTAGTACTGTGTCTTGGGTAGATGTATTTATATTTTCATATTATCTCAGCTTTAATTAAAATAGTCCAAATAGAATTATGTTTTATAGTTACGTGACAAAGGGGATATTTTGCAATGAATCTCTTTAATAATATTTTGGCTAAAGTTGTTATTAAGTGATCACAAAATATCCATTATCCTCTAAGGAAATTTTTTGAAAATATCCTCCTCTGGAGCTGTTAAATGTCTTCTACCCATTAATTGTGCAGCAATACAGAAAAATTAAAATATAAAAATAAAAAATCCATTCTGTAAGGCAACTCTAACCATATCCTCTTTTATATCTGGTACTCAGTATTCTGAAATAACAGAATTTTATCATGCCTGTCCTATTTTCAGTAATGCATATATGAATTACTAATCACATCTTAATGGCACTGACAGTATATCTTTTCCGTCTTTGTTTTCTTTTTTAGGGCTGCTTAGGAGCTTTATTTATCTATTTGCTTCTTTGTTTATTCATTTCAACATCATTAGAATGAGAAGATATCAAATTGTTTGCAGTGGATTTGCATAGACACTTTAAAGGTTTATAAACAAAAGCATATTTAGAGATAATTTTCTGAAAAATCTACATACCTAGAATTAACCTTTTTGACTGCTGTCAACTACCTTTAAGTGCTTGCAGCCTTAATGGAGCTATATAACCTTGAGAACACTATATATTGCAGGAAAAATTTCCAGACCAGACAGAGATATGAAGTATGAATCTGTCCATCTGTGGACAATAGAATACATTCAGGTTTTAGTGGGTTGTGGGAATGCTCATCACCTTTCAAAGATAGTCCAAACTTCATAATATCATGTACACAGAGGTGGCTTTTAGCTTTGACATATGGGGCTTATCCCCCACAAAATCGTAACTCTCAATAAAATATTTTAAAGTCATCTTTCTCTTTTCTGCTAAGCATGGACAGTGCATATGGGTGTATGAATTCCAGCACCAAACACACAAAAACATGGAGTGTGAACTGAACTGGAAACATTCTATATCACGAGCAGTACTTCTCCAAGGAGATTTTTGTGGTTATTCCCTGGCTGGCTGAGTGCATGGTAGCTTAGGCTGAGCACAGAAAGCAGCTCGTAGGAGAAAAGAAGTTCCCCCATCTGTCCTGTGATCTCATTCAGAAGGTGTGTGGTGAGAACTTATTGTGTAACAGTGTTCCCAACCCTCTTTTTGTGATCAAATTTAAGAAAGCAAACTTTTTGTATTGCAAAACATGTTTAGTAAATGCATAATAGAATTCTCATTCATTTGGTACACAGGTGCAATAGCCTTCAGTGGGGATTTCACTGATATTTTCTAACCTTGCAAGCTAACTGTGACAAGGGTTGCAAAGCAGAAAGTTAAAAGGTTCTACAAGGTAATGAACATTCAAACATTCTTTTTCAAATATAATAATGAAATATTCCCACTTTGTTAATATTATCTTCATAATGAATAACATACTCCGTTCTTGATCTGCCCAATCTTTGGTGTGCACACTTATAAAATTCCACTAAAAAAAAATAAATAAATTGTGCCTTGAAATTGCCATCAGCAAAAGCAATTAGAGCTGCCACATGTATGTGCATGTATTCAGAGCAGCAACATGCTCAGATGGTCAGAGAAATGGATAGGTGATACAGGAAGGTGTCAGAAGTACAGGAGAAATGGGGCGAAGTAGAACATTGGAAGCAGAACTTGAAACACTACAATAGTGGTCAGTGGTTTGGGAAGAACTGGGGGTACTGCAGTTGGCCAGTGTCATGGGAGAGGAAACAGGGTTATTTCACCATAGGGAAAAGTGATTTTCTGGAACAGTGGTTTTAAAGAGCTAGCTGAAATTATATATATGTATAATTTATTAGTAGTAGTAGTAGTAGTTCAAAGGACTTCCTCTGCCTACCTGCAAAAAGGATTAGACTTAATTTCCTTAAATATAAGTGACTGCCAATTTTTAGGTCAACTGGAGAGGCTCTGGAGTACATGTCCTGTGAATCTTTCAATTCATGCCCAGGCCACTGGGGGTGGAATGTCACGGTCCCTATCTTTCCTTATGCCATGTACTACACTTAAATAAGTATACCATGCTTACTTATATATGCACAAAATAGTTGTACTCTAGACAAGGCACACCTCATAGCCCAAACAGGTAGGATAGGTCTATCAGAGACTGCAGATGTCCTGCAGGTTTCAATTATTGCTTTCAGAAATGAGGCAATTTATTCTCTAACATTTACATTATTATCTTCTATTATACTCTTAGACATCTTAGCCAGAGGGACAATGAACCATAGATGGAATTGTAACTTTGTTTAAAGAGCTAAGTAAATAAATAAATGAATGAATGAATGAATGAATAATGGCAGCACATCCAATTCCCTCCCTCCCCCCCCAAAAAAAAAAAAAAAGTAAACACATAAATTGTTGCAGATCTTCAAATAAAAAAGGCAAGGATGAGATGAGTAAAATCTCTGTTCCTTTGTCATTTCATCAGAAGCCCTCTTTACATTATTGGAACAACACTTGTAGGAAGTTTGCCTCACATAAAATGGGGACAGCAGTAATTTATGATGGATAAAATACAGGTCACTTCTATATAATCCACATTTCAACATTAAAAGCTGCACCTATAGTTAGCCATTTGAAGCATACCTTATATTTACAAGAGAATATGCAAATGCTGGATCACATTTAATAAATTTAAGATTTAAAAGGTGAGAAGTTAGAATTAAATTTTATGACAACTAGACAATGACTCCCAAGTGCACAGCTCTGGCAAAAGAAAGTCTGTTAGTAAAAAAGGAGCTCTATGTATATAGCTTATTTATTCAAATGGAGCTGACATAAGTAATAGATACAAATAAATAATAGATATAAATAAGTAAAAATAAGGACAGTCTTATTCATTTCTATGATTAATACTAAGAATATATGAAGGTTCATATGCAACCCAGCTTTGTTCAGGCTTCCAGATAGAAAGCTATAGGAATTATGTCAGAACACTCAATTTTACTATCACTTTCTAAAATTCCAGTTCTGATAAGATGTTATATTTTACTATACGTGCTAATGTATCTACATTAAAAATCAGGAGAGCCTAAAATTTCAGAGGACTCTATTTAGTGCATTAACCTGCTTGGTCTCCAACCACATCTATTATTTTTTTCTCCCATGTCCTGTTAGTATATCTCACAGAGGCATGAGTCTTTAATTTGCAACTGTATTCCTTTCTCTAAGTCTTCATTAAACAGCAATTCATGAGTTAAAACTTACCAAGATTTATCTGGACAATCTGGAAAAAAGGTATCAAGTAATTCAAAACACTATACTAAATTCTGTTTCTTAGCTGCATATACTTATCTGCATGCATATAAATTTTCAACAAAACCTCTTTCAGAGTTTTTTTGACCTATGCACTATGTGGCAGAAGTTTACAGACCCTGTGAAACTCTGAAAACAAAAAGCACGTTTGCAAAATGCTAGATCACAGGTAGTGGCCATAGCTGAGGTGGACAGACAACATAGCACACAGATCCCGATTTACTGTTAAATGAGCGAGGTTTAGGACTGGAGCAGCAGAGGTGGGTGGCACTGTGGCACTGAACTTAATGCTGCTTCTGAGATATGAGTTAATCTCTCTCCAGGGTGCTGCACTGTGCCGGGGAGAAACACCAGTTCAGTGAAACTGGGCTACAGCTTTAGTAATAGCACACTGAACTGAATAGTTGAAACATACCCAAAGAGAGTTTTAGATAGATTTTAGAGAGCAGTGGGAGGGTCACAAAAAATTGAAGGCTTCTCAGCTCAAACTCCATCATAACTAATTGAAGAAAGGATTAATTGCCAAAAATGTAGTGAAAGATGAGAAGAAAAGAGAAATTTCCAGCCAGGTTTTATGAGGATATGTTTTTAGTACAAGGGGTGAATTGAAGGCCAGGTTATGGGAAAACTGGAAGGAAAAATTGAATTTTCTGTGTAGTCTGAGAAATCCCTTAACTTTCCATGATCCAGACCTCTCAGGATTCACTCTTTATGTACAAGATTGTTCCTGTCTCATACTTCCTACATATGGTACTTTCACCCCATGGGCTGGCAGTGCAGCATCACAGCCTCCCTCCTTTCTCAGGGACCCCACATAGCAGATGTAGCTATCAGGGCCCCCAGCCAGCTGTGTTTGGTCTGTGAATTTCTAGAAGAGGAGAGCAGAGAGGCCACTGTGTTGTGCTGAACTTCACATACATAGGAATATATTCAAAATCCCTCATGTGCTGAAGCATGTATATACACTGCCACCATGTGACCTGGCACACAGTCTTAGGTGCCTCCAAGCCCAGCTTGCCAGGTTTCTCTTTTCTACTCTCTGCCACCACCTGTCCTCACCAGCCTGCTGGGAGGCAGGAATCTTTGGTCCCTTCTGCTGCTGCTTGTACATATCACAGAGAGTGGTTAACGTGGTGTTCATTGTTACTGGGGGTAATATACACACAACCCTCCAGGAAAATAATGTGATGCTATAAGTGAAAATAACAATATATGTTGAAACACCAGATTCCGCTGGCAATTTCATCAAAGCTACCAAAACCTGCCCAATGCAAAGCTAGTTGCTGCTAGTTCCCAATTCTGCCTTTCATTGGACATCTCACTGGCACTTTCCTGTGCTGGATGCACAAGATGTATGAGAAGGGGAAAAGAGTGAAAGCTGTTTTGGAAATGTATGTGATCCTTGTTATGCAACTATTTAAAGTCTGCTTATTTTGTTAATGTGCACAGAAGCCCTGGCAGACAACAGAAAATTATTTTGTATGCATTGTGTATCGCTGTTCATTAATTTTACATGAGTGATGAGAGGTCAGTCAAGAATAGAAACCCATTGTATTAACCTTCAAAGAGCTTGCAATGTAAATTAATGCAAAAGGCATGGAATAAAGGAATGAAATACTCTGGCAGAATTAGCACTAATGGTTTACAAACATCACATTGCAAATCTACAACTTCTTTGTCTAAATTCTTGGGTTGATATTTTGGGGGAGGAGATTAATAAATAGGTTTAAAAAAAAAAAAAAAAAAGAGAGAGAAAGAAAGAAAAAGTAAAGGAGTACTGAAAGCATGTCCATAAAACACACAGAGAAATGAGAAACATAATGGGATATGAATGCTGTAGTGCATTCAGCTTCTCTGTATATTAGTGTATAGATTTACAATGTACATTGAGTACCTGCCTACATGTGTCTTTCTACTGTTGTCAGCACAAATAGTAGGCCCACAAAAGACAGAGATTATCGAATGTGAAGTTCTGATCATATACACTGCACAGCTAGCTTTTGTTCTGCAGAATGATGAGAATACTGGGAGTCAGTAAATGGTATGATTTAAATTTGAAAATAGCTCCCCAGAATCTGCTGAATCCATTCAGAGTTAACTAGCAGCCGAACATCACCATTCAGTGTTCTGGGTCCATCTGTTGGCAGTATCATGATGAAAACAGCTTTTTAAATGCTATTTTCAATAAGCTATCACACAACAGCTTGTTCCAACAATATTCCAATACCTTTCTGTTTGCTTGCCACCTACTATAAAAAAACAGTTTAGAGGAAAGGAGGCATTTTAGTACTATACTGATGTATGGTGGGAGGTACAGACAGACTACAGGAACAAGCAAAACTAGAAAGAACTATAAACAGAGAAAAGAAGAAGCCGTTATTTTAGACCCCCTGCAATCTAGATTTAAACAAGGAGGGGGAACCCAAACTACCGCAGTGTCACAGAGGGATGCTCTGCACCAGTCAGTGGCTAGACTTATTGTGCATTGACAGTTTCAGCCATAGGATGTTAATAGCTCCTCAGAGAGGAATGGTAGGTGCACCTAGCAATTAACTTTAATTTTCTAAGACCTTCTGAATTGTGTGCTTCAATGAATACTGAAAGGAAGGCCCACTTCCATCACAGTAACATGTTCACTTATGTAGCACCCAAACAATCTGCCTTATATAATTCTTATCAAAATACCATATATCCATCATCTTACTTCTCAGATTAGCTCACGCAAGTGCCAGCAATGTGCCACATTAATGCACCATACTAACGATGCAAAGCCTGGATCCACTAGCATCAGAGGGGCCCAGTGGCAGAGGTCAGATCAGCAATGGTTATATTTGATATAAATGGTTATATTAATGAATGGTTATATTTGTTATAAAACAGATGGTTATATTTGAACCCAGTAATGGGTAGGAGAGGAATAGAAGTTATTCTGGTTAAAGATTCATGCCAATGAAGTTTCACAATTCGCCAATTCAGTGTCTAGTTGTGACAGCTTACTTTGTCAGACCTATTTAATTAGGGTGCTAGGTAACCCCAAGATCTTTTCTGACCTATATTATTATACAATCTTGTGATTCTAAAATAGACTCTTCTAGCCTGATTACTGCTACACTGCTGAATCAAGTTCTAAGTTTTATCCATTTTAAAAACATCTCAGAGATGAGGCCAAGGATATCAAGAAATATGTTAAAACTTCCAAATTAAGACAAATAGACAGCTTTTTTTTTTTTTTTTTTTTTTCCTTTAGCGTGAAAGAAATTGCTATCATAGTATCATAGTGCACTAGGAAGATTTTTTTTTACAGCATGATCTCACTAGGGACCAAGAGCTATAAGAAATTTTTCTACCCTTCTGCTTCAAATGCAAGTGTGTACTACTGACTTGTTCATAAATTGTTGTAATCCATGAAGAACTACAAGAGGACACATAGGTTTTAATGTGCTAATGCATGTTCTTTACCAATACATGAATATGTATATAGTTAATATTGTTTCTCAACTTTCATGCTTCCTATAAAAGAATGTATGTAACCTCATGAAGGTATAAAATATTAGGGGACTATGCAAATAGAGGTACAGGAAAAGGGAAGAAAACATGTAAAGGTAATACACCACTAATGCTGAATAAATAAATAAATAAATAAACTTGGAAGAAAACCAATAGTATATAAAAATACAAAAAGTTGCATAAGGATTTCATTCATTCTTAATGCTGTAATAAAAATGTACTGATTTCTCTGTGCCTTTTTATACTCATTCATAAAATATTCTATGTTCTCCTGTCATCAAGACTGCTTCCTAAGCACAGAAAATATTTTAGATTCTGTTTATCTATCTTTGATCCATAAATGTGTTTAGCAACAACATCCTCCTAGAATACATGCATCAGATCCTGCTTTTAACATGAAAAGTACAACTAAGAAGAGGATGCTTTTGGTGATCACCTACCTGAGGACGTATAACTTTTACTATGTTCTTAAGTGCAGTGTCTGGTGACGGAGGAGAGCAGTCAGGTGTTGGGCCTGTAGAGCTGTTTCTATGGTTACCAGATCCTGGTGCGGTAATTGCTACCTGAGGTGCATTATCTGTGAATAAAAATAGCATTCATGTGAACTTACAAATACTTTATACATTTTAATATCAAAAATTATTTTGAAAACAAAGCATTACTTGGAACACAATTTCAACTTCAAAAAAACTATTGAATTTTAAATGTATTTGGTAAGGAATGGATTGTATATCTACGTTTTTGTTTTGTTTTTTTTTTTTTTTTAATCATAGAATCATTAAGGTTGGAAAAGAACCCCAAGACCATCTGGTCCAAGCATCCCCCTATCATCAACATCACTCATTAAACCATGTTCCTAAGCACCACATCCAACCTTTCCTTAAACACCCTCAGGGATGGTGATGCCATCACCTCCCTCAGCAACCTGTTCCAATTGCTCTTTCTGAGAAGACATGCATACATTTGGGAGGATACATACATTTAATGGGTACGTTTAGGAGGATACATACATTTATAGCGTACATTTTGGAGAAAATTTTTCACTCAGAGGATGGGGAGGCACTGGAACAGGTTGCCCAGAGAGGTTGTGGGTGCCCCATTTCTGCAGATGTAGATGCAGAAGGTCAGGCTGGATGGGGTTTTGGGCAACCTGATCTAGTGGGTGGCATGCCTGCCCATGGCAGTGGGGTGGAACTACGTGGGCTTTAAGGTCCCTTCCAACCCGAGCCATTCTATGATTCTGTGATTCATTCTATGTTAAGTCAGGATATAGCACTCTCTTTAATGCTTAAGTAAAATGAAGCACAAAAAAAAAAAAAATTACATTTGTTGCATTGAATTAGTAATTGTGAATCCAACTGTTATCACTATAATAGCAGTGACTTAAAAGGGGGCTTTTTAATATAACTCATCTGTCATCCTGGTAAATCCTAAAACATAAGACCCAAATCAACAAGTTAAAACACATACTTGACTTAGAGCATGCTAGTAGCTGTCATTCACAATTTTCCTGAACACCATAAGCAACATAACTGATCATTGATAATTAGTTACACAGAAAGCTTCTCATATGAAATCTTCATCCTTCATAGAGCTTTGCACTACAGTAGCCGTCTTTCTAGCAGTATCGTATCTAGATAACCTACAGCTGGCATAGAAATGTATGTCCACATATGTCCAGGTACTTGGGAAACAGCTGTTCAGAAATGTTTTGTGATACTATTATCACTTTATAGCACAGTAAAGAGCCATTAAAGGGACTTAGAATATCATTTTTAACTTTCAATGTTCTTAATGCAGTTGGAACAATGTAAAGTAAAATTGGTGAAAATCAGGTCAGATGATAGAGAGGACTGAGAATTAAGGCACAACTTCCCAGCTGTATTGGTAACCAAGCACCAGAAGAACTCAGCAGGAGGCCAAAAGCTCCACATTACTTCAAGCCGTTAGAACTGTATTATTAAAGAAATAGTTTAGTTCAGGTTCTGGAAAAATTCCATTACCTGGGCACGGTCATGGTGGTCATTATGAGTCTGTAAATTTATAGAGTACCTTTCTTTCTGGGTCACAAAGACATGTGGGCCATGTTCCTCAATGTGCTGTATTGCCTACAGCTCTGCAATAAGATGATGATTACATTCAAACCTCATGTCTGACAGCCTGCAGGGTTCACAGATGAAAGCCTATTTATTTGTAATTGAGGTGGATTACCAGTCTATCCTTTCATTTTGTGGGCAAATCCACTCCAAAGAAAAAATCAAATTCCAAATAGACAAATAAACAAAGCCAACTCCAGCACCATGTACTAAATAATTTTTGGTGAGGACTTGACAGGAAAACACCCCACCAAGGCCTTTCCATACTGTTTGGAAATCCTATAGTGAAGATGAAAGTTAAATAGGAATGTTAGGAGCATTTAAATTGAGCTGAAAGTCTCATCCTTTTGTGCTCCAGAATATGAAATATTATCCTGTTTCACTCTATGGAAAAAAAAAAAAAAAAAAAAAAAAAACATAAAATATAATGATAAATTAACCTCCCCAACTGGGGAATCAGAAACTTACTTTGAGAAAACCCTGCACTGTGTATGGAGATCCCAAACAACAGATTATACTGCTGCCAAGACACACAGTAACACAAGAGCCACATAGGAAGCTAAGAAATAACTTCTGGAGGGATAAATGTTCCATGTGAGTCTATCGAAGTGTACTTAGTGTAGTTACTTATTTACTTACTTGTGTGAAAAATAAACAGAAGGATTGTCTCGATCAAATATCTAAACCTATAAGGAACAAAACCTCCCTGGTACTTTAGCAGTCCATTGGTTTCAGTTACTGTTCTTCCACTGTAAAGCCTATGTGGCTGTGCTTAAGCACAGCTGCCCTTTAGCTATTTAGCACATGAAAGCCTTTAAAGTGAAATCAGGAAGTCTTGCAGATGGGGAAGTATCTCGAGGATGTCTCTCTCAAAGGCCAGACAGTTAGAATGACAGATTGATGCTGGCGGTAAGGAACACAGTTTTCTGCCTGCTTCTTCATTCTGTTTTAAGCTCTTGACTACAGTCACCTCAGCTATGTTTACTCACTTATTAACTATGCTGCAGAGGTAACAGAGGTCAAGTTGTATAAATAAGATTTTAATTTTTATTATTATTTTTTTTTTCCGCGGGGATCTAGAGCTTCTTGTTGACCCTATTCAATGACAGGTCACTACTAGGTTTTGCCCCTAAATACAGTCCTAACATAGAACTAGCTGGAAGTGATATTCTTGGAATGAAGATTTATTAGAAGATATTCATGCATGGAGGCAGAGCTATTATATGCCTTCTAGACAGAGATGAGAAAAAACTTTTTGAGCTACAGTGTATACGTAAACTGTAACCAATTCAGGAACACACACAATATGCAGAAATCTCAAAAAATAGTAGTGACAGTCTTTCCTTCCAAGGAAAATGAAGTGGTAATACAACAAAGCATCTGGCTTTTAGAATCTAAACATAAAGCTTTACAAAAATAAAAATAAATAAAATAAAAACAATATTTCTATTTGAAATAAACATCCCAGGAAAAAAAAATCCAACTGCTCAATATTTCATGCCTTTAGTCCTTTCTCAATGGAATAAAGCATCTGACATGTAATGGTTTCTTGTAAACAATTTCTTTATTGTGGACAGCTGTTTATTTTCACAGTAGGATCTTCCCATTAGGCAACCAATAATGATTTACTACCTGGGTCTGCTCTATCAGAGAATATCACCATCAAATTAGCTACTGCAACCAATTTGGAGGACTTCTCTGGTTATATATACAGTACTTGCTGTTTCATTAAGAATAAATTGAAATACATTCTCTTCTGTAATTACATGCTATAATAATCATGTTTTCATTTTCTTTTGTCTTCTGCTGGTAACAAAACTATTTTTTTTTCTTCCTTCAGGTAACTGTAATAATATCACTGGAAGTTTTATTGCATTCTATTATCTCAAAAAGATCTTACCTACTGAATTTTCCTATGAAAGATTAGCTAGAGTACCGAGTTTCTGACAGGTGCTATATACAGGGCCAAAAAGGAAGTATTTATGGCTGTCATTCTCTTCTAGTTTCAGGCTCAAGTTACAATAAGCTAAGAGATGTTTCTGTACAAGTCAGATAACAACAGGCTCCAGGGATCATCTGGCAGTTAAAATTACTGAAGTGCAGTATGCTCTAACGATATTCCTTCCTGCCTCCATCATACACGACAGACTGTCACAGAGATTATGTTACTGGAGTCATTCTGATGTTGAAAAATGGTTACTGAAGGCAAAGAAAAAAAAAGTAGAGTAACGAAATTATATATATCTATATATATATAGAGAGAGAGATAGATATATATTTCAGAATAACCAAAATAATTTCTAAAGAGTTTAGATAAACTCAGGTTTTGGATTAACTGGACTCATATAATGTGGACTACAAAAATAGCTATGCTGTTTTACATTCTGGCAAATCTTACTAATTTGGTTGGTTGGTTTGTATATTGATTGGTTCAGCATACAAGGTTTTAAAGGACAAAAAGCATTACCATACTGTCATGATCACATTTACCATTAAACGTCTGATGGATTTACTAAAAAGATGGTTATTCCTAAATTTCTCACAGGATTAGACAGGATTCCATATCTCAAATCTTAATACATCTCAAAATTCTGTTCGCTATTTCTCCCAATTTTTCAAGTATTTACAGAAGAAGTAAACAGTACTCACAGCAACGGTCACAATAATGTAGTCCTTCATACAAAAGAGGAACAATTTGTCTATACTCACTAGCCTTTTCCTTACACATCAAAAGACTGTAAATAAAAATCACAACACTGCTTGGAAGTTAAAGGTCATATTGTTCTTACTGTTATTTAAAAATCTTCTTAGACTCAAGCTACACTAGCATTATTTCAATTACAGATATTTTTTTCTTTGATTAACAGACAGTTGGATTGATTTTAGTTATACTAAAACATGAATATTGAATCAACTCCACTAAATCCAGATCAGCTTTTTATTGGTCTATTCCTGTTATTCTGTGTTTCACCAACAGTTATTTATCTATTCTTACAAGAAAATGATAAAAAGAAATTGAATAGCATTGAACAAGAACAAATTTACATAACTGGTTATTTGAAATTTAACAAATTAAAAGTTTGTAAGTCATTTAGTATGGGATATGTTTATTTTTTTACAGCACCTTTTTATCAGGATGCAAAGGGAGGAAGGAAGCAGCAAGACAAAAACACTTCACAAAATCTATTTTCCACTACACTGTCTACTATACAATTGTGAACAAAGATTTTTTTGTTCTTTTTTTGTGCGTCCAGTTTTATCTATTATCCAGTTCAACCTTGTTCATAAAAATATTTTTAACTATGAATATACTCTAGCATGGTGTCTAACACAACAGGTATTATGTAAGAATCAGTCAGTTCTTTTACAAAAAGGAACATTGGTCTACTGACATAGCTGACATTACAACTACTCAGTGATTCATTTGTGATGCAGCCTTTCAGTACAAAAAGTATTTCTGAATGAAATGAAAACTACATTATGTAGTGATGTAATGTGTTATATATGTCTATCTAATAAGACTAATTTTTGGAACAGAAATTTAGGGCCTAAAGTTAAATTTCTGTGTTTATATGCTGGTGACTAAATTGCTTTCCAAAGAAATTTATTTATTTTATTATTTTTTTCAAAAAAATAATATTTTTTTTTTAGCATTTAATTAGCATTTATTTTTTCTTGAAATTATGAGCAAATAATAACTGAACTTGCTGTCCTGGTTTCAGCTAGGATAGAGTTGTTTCCTTCTCGGAGGAAACTTGGTTCTGTGTTTTGGATTAAAATGAGAATAATGTTGATAGCATGGTGTTGTTTTAATTGTTGCAGAGCAGTGCTTACACTAAGCCAAGACTTTTCAGCTTCTTGCTCTGTCCTGCCAGTGAGCAGGCTGGGAGTGCAGCAGTGCAGATGACTTCATGCAATGTTCTGTATGTGAAAGTGGGCCAAAACCCCACATCTATTTTGGATCCTAGCACCGCGATAATGCAAAAATGTGAATAAAGATCCAAATGGCTTGATGCTGTATGGGATCAAAATACTTTTTATTGTGGTGTCAGGACAGATCTAAGCTTGATCAGTTCTAGCAGATGCAATTTTCTGGCCCATTAGAAAACTGTTAGAAAACCACTCATCTAATCCAGTAATATCTATGATTTTGGATCTATCTTTAAAAAAAATACAGTAGAAAACTGTTGGAATGCCTTTGTCTCTATATGTTATATGTCCTCTTAACATCAAATGTGTTATAAAGAGGCATAAAGCTCTGAAAGGAACATTAAGTCATCAGAAAAATCATCTGTCTCAGACAGAAATCAGTCATAGCCTCAACAGAAATCTTGGAAGATTATAAAAGGAGATATCAGGAAATGGTACTATTTGTGGAGGATCAGTCACAAGTAGGTGAATTTACATAAGTCTTCTCGCAGAGGTAATGGCCACCAGAAAGGCTAATTTCATTGACTGGCTGAGAAATGAACCAGTTGACATAGGTCTCATCATGGATATAAGAACTAACTTTTTTTAACTTCAGTAACGGGAATCTCACCTAAATGGCAGTTATCATCCTTTAAATCCTTATCACCCTTTAAATCTTCATAAACTGGAATGAAAGAACACTTGTCAGTTATAAACACACTGGAGTGACAGATACACCAGTAGTTTCTCCTTCCAGAGATGATCAAAAATATGGAAGCTGTAGCAGGAATATTGGATCATGCTGAGGATAAGACTAAGAAACTTTTCCAAATTGTACCTCAAGGAATCTTTCCTACCAATGCTAAGCTTTCTCTAACTGGGTAAGAGTGTGCCAGGCCCATGTGAAGAATCATATGAATCTGATTCTGTGGGATTAAAGAGAGTTTGGGCATGGTGAGCTCGCTGAGGCTTACAGAGGGTTCACTAAAAATTAATTCATTCTAAAAGACAGCAAGGAGAATCACCCCATTACCTTAGAACATACCCATAGACAGATTTCAGTGTAAGTCCTAAAACAATATATCTGAAGATTTTCTATGGAGCATGTGCTACTTAGGCTCAGCTTATTCATTTTGGATTTACTACTGGTTTCACCAGTAGTAAATTTACAAGGCAGAAGCATACACCAATAAGTAGGTAGAAGATAACAGTGAAAGACCCAAAACTGAGCAGAGTAGATCACAAAACAGTAGGAATTCCCCTGATTTGATACAGGGCTACCACGTATAAGATTTCTTGGACAGCATGTGAGATAAAAGTGTTATGTCTCCTGAAACTTCTGGATCTATTGCAAAGATTCACAGCAATTGCGTAAAGAAAATTAAGTGCTGCAGTTCAAGGAGAAAACCTGGAAAAAAAAAAAAGAAAATCTCCTATTTTGTCAGAATGGAGAACAAAGACATGCACATTCTAAAGTAGCCCCAATTGAGGGACTAGGCAATTTTCCATAGTATAGGATTCAACTTTAAAATTATTCTAACTTGATTAAATCCCCAAAGTAAATCTCTCCTAGATAACTATTCAACATGGCACAAAACTAGGAACTACGGATAAAGACAACCATGTATTTCAGGATTTCAAGGAATGAACATTACAGGAGAATTTTCAAAAGAGCAGATGGAATACTGAATAATGGAGTCAGTAGGTAGCTAAACTGGATGCATACAGAGAACAGCTGGACTAAGCTGTTTGAATTTGCTCTTTTGAATTTGTTTTGTTTCCTGAACACTTAAACCTGAATAACCATTGTTCTGAGTAGGATTGTAAATATATATCTGCAACTATCTTGCTGAAAGCACTTGAAGCTATAACTGGCCCATTCTTGGTTGTGGCAGCTATTTCAGGATAGCGTTTGGAATTAATTACCAGTGAAGTGCATTCCAGTGACAACAGGGGGTCTGTTTAGTTGTTTCTGCATCATCCACAAGAGTTCGGTATGACTGTTATCAACTTTTCATTTCCCCTAATCACCCACCTGCACAAATAGACTTTGGAGCTGCTTCAAGCTTGCATAACCCTTGTAATACCAGGCAACTGTCTGGAATAACATCTCTCATTAAGTACTAATGAGAGATGATGGGTGATTTCCACCATTTCCTGTGTAACCTTTTGAGACTGTCTCTGTTTTTGAATGCTCAGTTAGACACCAGCAGCTTACTATACTACACAGTTGCCATATACTTATTTTCTGTTATATTTTTTGTTATTGGGTTTCACAGGTTTAAGTTTCGTAGTGAAATGACTGTATGGTCTACAGCAGATATTTCACAGATGGCTACATTTGTGTTGTCTCAGCACGTAGTCTTCATGTTTGTGGAAGTTCAGTGAAATGCCCAAGGTGTAAGTATGGGTGAAAAAATTATTTTTGTTCATTTCAGTCATTCACTAAAAACTAGAAAGCTTAGTAGTCTTGTAAAACAATTCCCCCGCCCTCAAATAATGATCTATATTGGGGATCTTCATGCTTATTATTAAGTTTATCTCACAAGTGAGATGACCCTGAATGCTATCATTTACATGACTTCGTATTTCACAAGGTTTCTTCTATAATCCAGAGAGAACGTCCACACTGTGCTGTGCAGAGAAAGTACTCTATGCTTGCAAATATTGTAGTCAACAGGTGAATTAAGCTATGTTTTCAAATTGGCTCATAATATAAACTGCATGTGTGATCAGAGTAAGTACTTTCAAATCATTTAAATAATACTAATGATAGCTACAAGTTCCATTAATAAATAATTTAAGCAGTCCTGAAGATAAACCTCCCAATATGCATCTATCTTTAATTACAAGGAAATGCAATGTACGGACAAAACTGCATTTTCATAAGCTTCGTTTCTTCTGAAGTATCAATTAGTTAGTAAAGCTCTCTAATAAAACACTGAAGTCATAAAACCAAACATTTAAAAGCCAAAGAGCTAGAAATTTTATTTATAAATATTTAAATATCCAGATGTTCTTATCTAAGGTTTATAAATTTTCAAGCAACTCACTCACTCTCACTTTGGCTCAACTCTAACTCTGGAAATCTTACATTTTTGCATGTAATATATATTTAAAGTATTTAGTTTCAAACTAGAAATACTGATATACTGATTAACCATAAGGAAGTTGTCTAGCAGGTAGTGTGCACACCTGATACACAGTCAGAATTCAGGGAATCTTAAAAATCTCTGCTATTAATTTTGAAAGCAGTATGGAAACATCTGTAACAAAGCAAATCAGCTATCTAGTCCCTATTGGGGCTATGTTGTCCCAATAACATCCACGTGATTTGAGAAAGAAAAAAGAAATACAATGGATAATTTTGGAATGATACAACCCAACAGCTGATTTGTGACACTAAAGCACTACAGAGTTCAAGTTTTCAGTAACCAAAAAACAAACAAACAAACAACAACAACAACAACAAAACCTTGATCCTATTTTTGAATTTCCTAATCAGATCTTTTTTATAATGGAACCTCAAAATAATTTTGTAATATATTACTTTTACTTATTTTTATTTACACTTAGCATTTTCTTCTGAAAAATGCTAAGTTTCTTCCCCTTTTATTAATATTCACATAATAATTTACTTTCTATCGGAGGAAATTCAGGTGAAATGTTATAATGAACTTATATATTGCATAGCATTATTAAGCCTACCTTTCAACTGAAAAAGCAATATTTATATTTAATTTAGTTGGTCTTAGAATTTGCAATTATTTTCTTCACTGTTTTTATCTTCTTAGTTTCGTTTTATATTATTCATGTACCTTCTAGCTTTGCAGAGTTCTTAAAATTCTTCCTATTTAATGTTCTCATAGTGCAACCTGCTACATTTCTTATAGAAACCACACATTATGGAGTTTGCATAGATCCTTGGATCTTGGATAGCTGCATTTAACTATATAAAAGAATGATGAAGATCACACAAAACTTTCAGTAGCAGTAAAACTGGGGTTACCTGCTCCTCCTGGCTGAAACTTAACATGCTCACTCTTATTTTTCTCATATACAGTTCTTACAGAACAATGGGTAAGCAACAAAAGGCAGAATTCACAGAGTTCCTGTCAGTTTTATTGCCAGAACTCATAACCACCACAAACTTTGTATTTCAAATGTTATTATTCCATGTGAATATGTCACAAATTCATTGCACACTGTGTTTCTAAGGCTGATATCTAGGAGTTGGACAAGCAATTAAAAAAACATATTGCTTTGTGTTTGCAAGGGCTTCACAAGGCCTTTAATACTTTTAAGAAATCCATTCATAGCAAATCCTTGTTAAAGTTGTAATAGTTTGGATGATACAAAGTCTGAAAGACAACCTATAGAATTTAACAGAAAAAAATATTTCTTGCTTAACTTTACTTACAAAATAGTCACAGAAAGTTTTGATGTTTTTTCTTCACAACATAGGACAGAAAGAGATGTTAAAATAATAGAATTGCTCTTGAAAATAAATTTAACTTCAATTATTACCTTATTATTAACTTAATTATTAACTTCAATTATTACAAATATTCGAGTATTACTGGTGGGAAAGTGATTTTAATTGTACTAAATTATTTAAATATCTTCTAGCAGGGAGGGAATCATTATCTGAAAGTAAATGGAATGGATTGAACAGCTGGAGCTACAGCAGAAAGAACAGAAACTAACAGCTGGTTTTACTATACTCATCCAGAACAGATAATATTGCGTACAGTAATAGAAAATATTATAGAAAAAATAATGCACTTTGTTCTGGAGTAAAACTATATGAAGTGATCCTTCTAAAGTTTTTTTTTCTGCTTTTTGAGAACAATAAGCAACCAAAGGTGAAAACATGCTTTCCTATGGATTCTTCCAAATCTGCAGTGTTTGAAGTTATACTGGGAAAAAAGGAAGAGTGGTTTGATATCCTGTCTGAAGTAGAAAATGATTCTGTCACTGGCTGTTAGTAAAAATATGCTGCACGGGGATTGGCAATGCAAACTCTTTCCCATCGTATTTTGATATTTAGCAAAATCCTATCTTGCACACTGCAAATTTGCTTTTGAGATGGCCTGTACAAAAATGAAAATGATATAAATGAGTAAAAATGAAATCTCTGCAAAGCAGTAGAGGGAAACTTTTTGGCAGCAAGCTACATACATACTGCCGTCAGGACTAGCAGATGCAGAAAGAGAGACTGAAGAAGAGAAAATGGAAGTAAATGAGTTTTTCATTTAGCTTAAAATAAAACAGGAGGGAAAATCTTTTATTTTTTTTTACAGAATCTAACACTTTACCTTCACTAGGAATCAATGTTTTTCTATTTTTTAATCATCTCTGACACTGAACAAAACAAATAAATCTGTTCATTATGTACAAAAATGGTTTATTTTAGTAATTGCTTAATATTTCTGCAAATATTTTGATTTTAACAACATTTAGCAAGCTATGCCAAGATTTCTGCTTTCCAAGTGTACTAAAGTTAGTTTACTTTAAAAATTCATAACACATACCAGAGACTTCAACATCTGTTAGCAGAGCCACCAAACTGACATACGAATGCTGTGTAGAGGTAGTTGGGAATATTTTGACAAATTATTTTCACCATATAAAAACTTATTAATCAACATTGATTAATCAAAACTGTAGAGAAATTCATCTATAACAAAAGACAGCAGAGTTCTTTGCGTAGTTCAAGGCATATCTATACTGAATTCCCCATTACAGCTTCTGAAAAAATTTAGCTCTTTTTATAATACTTGAACAGCATTATGGACACAAGCCCAGTGAAGCATGGACTCTCAAGGACTGGATCTCTCAGATTTTAGGACTCAGTTTCATCCTAATGCAAAACAGAATATGCAAACTCTTGAGTACAACTTAATAAAAAGTATGGAGTACAAGATAACTGCTTCCCTTCAGGTTCTAAACTAAGCAAAATTCAATCTGAAAAGGTTTATAGAAAATTAAATTAAAGGTTTGTAGAAAATCTACAGGGGCACTAGGAGGCATATAATATGAGCTAAATGCCTACTGAAGATCGTTCTAAACCCATTACAAAAGATGATATTTTTCTAGAACATGCCAGATGCACATAAAATGTAAACCAATTAAACCATTAATACAGTTGTACTATTACTGCTAATGTTAGCAATTTAACGGAGTTTACTGCAATGTTATTCTGTTAAATCAATGTCACTTATAAGAGGGACAGTTACTTATATCTGCTCAATTATAAAACAATCCAAGGAGCATTTTGAAGTGTAAAATTACTTATCAGAATGGAACATGTTTTATATAGTCTATGTATATTTCATTCCTTACTCAAAACTACTTGCAAAGGATGCTGGAACCAATAGCCATTTAACAAATAAAACATTCAAATACTGATAAATAGATTTGTATATGGGCTTTAAAATGTAGAGTACCTCAAAATAAATATGTTCCTTTGAATTATTGTCTAGATTTGAAATAAATGTTCTTGTCTGATACCAAGCAGTCCAGTGTATAATGACACCATCCTAAATAATAGTCACACTGGGATGGATGAAGCTCTGTGTTGGTCAGTACATATACATTTTGATGATAAATACTTTCATCACTCATTTGCAAAAATTGTCCAAAACATGTATGAAAGCTAACTTCTCTTTCAACAGTATTTCAATTAATAATAAGTAATGAATCATGATAAAATGCTTAGCATATGTCAAGCAGCATCCTTTTTCTTTCTATGTGTAGAGAAAATGCATGCTAGTCCTCGGGAAAGTGGAATTATTTTAACAATATAAATATGCTTACTGGAAAATACTGGATAGGTGGAGACAGGCATGCAATTTGACAATGAACTGGTCACATGGTATCAGTAATTCCCATGTGCTTTAATTTCAGAAATGACATGGTATTTTTAATAACATTTTATTGTTAAGGATGTTATCAAAGACGTTATCTAGAGGAGAATATGATAGGGAGCAGTTATCTTAATTATATACTAACAACCTCTTAGAAGTATGATAATGTTGTAAGGGAAAGTACATTAAAGCTGAAATATGTAAGAACTGAAGTGGCTTATGTCAGCCCCCTGTGCATTCTGAAGTCTTTAATTATGATTGTAAAGTTATTTTCCCACAAAAATAAATAAATAAATAAATAAATTAATTAATTAAAAAAAATCTGCTGCAGTGAGGACATAAAGGAGCGGGGAAAATGGTCAATAGAACAAACCAACTTGCTGCATGTTACTTTATGGATGTGGCAGGAGAATAAGTATTGTAAAAACAGTAGAAATGTGGAATATCTTTTCTAAATATCAAACAGGAATTCACATGAAAATATGTTTTCATCCAAAGGGAATGATAAATGAGAGATACTAATGCTAAAAAATTTTAGTCAATGGATCTATCTAATTTATAGACAAGAATTCATAACGATCTGGCAGGAAGTTATCTCAACGAATGGTGCTGGACTTAGTTCTTAATAGGACTTAGAATAGTAATAATATTTGAGAAGACTAGAAGAAAGCTAATGAAATACACTTAGTAGTTATAGGCTTTCAGTCCAACATAAGGAAAATAGAATAGCTGATATGGATCACTTTCATAATAAATGAAAGTGGTATAGGCAACGCAAATTAGCATAGCTTCAGCAAAAACAGTTATTAATTAATCTGTTTTTTGAATGTAAATATAAGTTTGTTTAATACAAGTAAATAGAGTTTATCTGACATTCCCTTTATAATAAATTGTGTTAATATTACATTTGGGTTATTAAAATTTAGTAATGTGGTCTATGTTTGCAACGGAGATAATTTGAAAAAGTTAGCAATGGTTCCAGATTTATGTGCATGAAAGCATCCACTGTATATCACACTCAATCTTATTTTTCAAACTACCCTTGTGGAAAAAAAAAAAAAATATATATATATATATATGTATATTTATAATATATAATTTCTACACATCTTTAACATATAAATACTATTTGGTGTGGAAGGGTCAAAAAGCCCATGTAAACTTCATTTCTTTTCATGCTGTCTGTTGGGATTCTTAAAGCTGCTGGTTAAATGCACAAGAATCAGTCAAGAAAGTATGAAAAAACAGAGAGTACTGAATACTTCTACTTCCTGCTTTCTCAGTTCTCTCATCTCTTTTGAGATGCTGATGCTTGATTTTTGCTTTCCTGCATAAACTCTGGTTTTGTCAAATAATACCTGTTAACAAAATATAAATTGACATAGAATCAGAAATGCAGATGAACTGTGCTTTTTTAAGAAAGAGAATACTAAAAAAGCTAATATAAAGCATCCTGTTGGTACTCCAAGAATTGATAGTGCCATTAAAAAAAAAAAAAAAAAAAAAAAAAAAAGGAAATTAGTATTAAAATTTTAGTATGATAAAACAGAACTCCTGAGCTGTCCACATTTTGGGGATTTTTACTTGGAGAAAATGAACTACAAATTATTGTTTCAGTTTTATTTTGTTTTTTACATGAATAGAAAAATCCTGAAAGATAGAACCAAATTAGTACTTGCCAGAAAGTGCTCTAAGAAAAGATGCTTGTGAGGCTGTGAAAATCACAGGAAGAGTCTACATTAATGAAACATTATTCAGGTGTACACCTGCATCTGTTTCTTTTTTCTGTTCTCATGAGCAAATACAGAACTTCTTGGATCTTGAAAAAAATACACAGGAGATGTACACACTATTGTTCCTATGTCCAAACATAATTAAGTGGTGTATCATGCTAAAAAGTTCTAACTTTGAAATAAATCCCTCATAGTAACTGAAGATATTTTAAGATCAAGAAAATAAATTAATAATTGAAATTGCATTTCTGTGGTGCTGTATATTGCAAATAACAAAAAATGAATTTGAGAAAAATTAATTACAAAATGCCAGAAAATACTTTAAAATAAAAATGTATACTTTTATAGTTTATATTATAGAACAGCAAACACTCTCCAGGCTTAATTTTCATAATCTTTTCTTTTATATTTAAAAGGTACTTAATACATATTATTTGCACTGAAGAAAAAATAACAAAATGGATTTTAAAGAGCTATACAAAGAGCTATTGTATAGTTTGTTCTTCAGCCAGCACTCCCTTAACCTTTAATAAAATGTCATGTGTAGTTAAAAATTCTAATTGCAAACATATGCTAATGCATTAGATGAAAATGCTTTTGGTAAGTGTGTAGTCCTAGGCAGTAGGAATGATAAATACGAAGCGTATCATAACTGAAACTCAGTCAGGAGAAGGTAGATCTGTTTTCCAATACACTATGTTCTGGCAATGATTTTCATCTTGGAGCTCTGAATGTGATCCTTAAATCTTTATAAATTAATCTGTTAAGTAAATTGAGAAGTTCTGTGCTATAGCCAAATTCTCTCCATATGGCTCAGAAAAAGGTTAAAGGAAGACAAATAAGAGCAGAGAAAAACTTTATACAGGTCTTATAACTAAGGTTGGGCAAGGTATGTCACTATGAGTAAATTACTGACTGAAAAGTACAGCTGAAAAATTGTCTCATAATTTACTATTTTCATGTCAAAGTAATGAAATCAGTTTAAAACAGCAAACATTAAAAGTATTTTCAGAAAGACTAATATCATTTTTATTATATTAGAAAAAAAAGGTATCTGTTTTTTGGTTCAACTGTTTCACATCTTTTTATAACACTGATAGCTTCACTTTCCTCTTCTTACACAAAAGAAGGGAGGAATACGAGTATGCAGATATTATAACCCAAATTTCAACAGAGGCCAGTACTTTATATGGATGCATATAGATAGAAGTAAGAAAAAACAACCTAAATATTCTGTGATAACAAGTACACGTCTTTGGAAGACCTCCATGTGACAATTTTACCACTGTATGGAGTACTCTAGCCATCATAAAAAAGTGTATCTATAGACATGCATGTGTCAAATTAGGTTAAATTTCATAGATTCTAGCTATTTTCAGATGACTCTAGATTGATTGTTACACAGTTACTCTGATGGATAAGAGACTACCTTCCTTATTATGCTCTTCTCTCTATACAGCTAAGATCTTTCTTGATCACTGACACTATTTAATCCTGAGAAGTTAAACTGAGGGTCATGTGTTTAAGTGCACTACTTCCTACTATCTCTGTTTAATATAGCGTGTTTAAATGAAACACAGCACCCACTCAGCACCCAACAGCCATTCTGTTTGAAGCAATTTGCTACATGGACTTCAAAATGTTAGTGCATGATCCTTTAGATTAGTCATAGTTTCAAAATGATGTGGCATAGGTGACACAGGGTAGCCTATTTAATTGCCATTCCATAAAACAAACTGAAGGGAAAGCAGACAATTTTGTATATTTGGTAGTGTGATTGTTGTTTCTTAGGCCATTTTGCACTGGTTTACATACAGCTAGAAAACAGCTGCACAATATTGAAGGTACAAATTTGTTACACAAGAAAAGATGCATTTGCTATCTAAATCTCAATCTGGGGAACAGAAATGTCCAAATATTCAGAAAAGTGCTGTGAAGATTTGTTGCTGAAGAAATCAGAACTCATGACCTGACAAACAGTACTTTATTTACCAAGCCAAGTATTTGACGAACTTGGAAACTCTGTAGAAGATTAATATTTTCATTTTGATAACAATGTTATCACAGCTAGGGTATTTTTTGATTCAGGTTTCTAAAGAGCTGTCTACTAGATATCTGTATGAGATTGCTGACACAGTGTTATATAGCAAACACAAGAACGAAAGCAGAGGTGAGCAGACACCTGTCTGTGGCTACAGATTTTCAGATTCCTAGATTCCTTTTCACTGTAATGATAGAAGAGGAGGAACTCCAGGCTGAGAAAGCAAAATAAATAAATAAATAAATAAATATTTTAAAAATCGCAGCAAATAGGACAACCTGGGGACAGTTAAAATATTGTAATAAGTAACAAATGTCCATGACAAGTATGATGGTTGGACCAGATGATCTTGGAGGTCTTTTCCAACCTTAATGATTCTATGATTTTTTACTAGTTTCTCTTCTATGATTATGAGGTTATAAGAAAAAGGTATAGTTCATTATAGATTTATTATCTTGTATGATCATTTCTACAAATTAATGGCATTTAAGTGCAAAGTATTTTATTTTTCTAAGTATCAAAGATTTCATGGCTGACCTGGGAACTCTTGACTATGTAGTGGATGAGAGCTCCGCATAAATGAAGTACCTAAGTATTTAACTTATTTCTCAGGTGGATTTTGCAACCTACACTGAGTTCTGCACTGCTGCAGCTGAGATGTTTCCAGAGGTCTGCTCAATCTTCAACCACTCTAAGATAACATCTGGAAAAATTAGGTTCCCTGAACCTACTAGTTCAGAACCTACTCTTCTCCAAGAAAGATTTTCATGCAATACACAGATAGGAATGTCTCTTTCTGTTATAAAGGTGCTGCATTAAAACCTTTGTTAATCTGCATGGACAGATTGACTTTCCCAAAAAAGGATATTTTTTCACAAGTTCACACACACACACAAAAAAAAAAAAGTCTGAAATGTCCTCTCTATTTCCTAATGATACTTGATGAGACCTAAGAACAATTTAAGTAATGTACTGAACACCAGTCATTATTATTAAAATTTTAGCACCTAGACTGCCACCTAGTCTCTCAGGGACCTTCTGCAGTAGAAACTATAGAGGCAAACTGAAAGAGATATGATCTCTCTAATGGGAGAGACACACACTTAATCCAGTGATTTTATTTTATTTTATTTGTAATGTAATTTTTAATATGTAATGTAGTAATGTAATTTGTAATTTTATTCTATATTTCTGCTACATAAAGTGAGTATGACACCAAGAGGTTCAAGGATGAAGTATGGTAAAAGAGTCTAAGGGTGTAAGTTAAGGCTGTAAGGGTCTTCAGCAGCACACTTCCAAATACAGCATGGTGTTGCAGCCAGATTTCTGCTACCAGCATTCTAGACACTAGATAACTGATAAAAACAACACTGACTTCATGAAGATACTTGACAGAGTCTACTTTAGCATTACAGTTATCCAGTACCTTGAGCTTCAGACATTTATTAAGATTTTACACCTATCTGAGGTAACAAATTTGTTGCTAATAGTTCAGAAAACTTAATTACATCCTTAAGATGAACTAATACAATTTTATGGTTATTTTTCAAGGTTAAATATTCCACATCCTTTTTTTTTTTTTTTTTTTCCCTGAAGGAAGGACAGTCTGAAATGACTGGTAGAAATGTCCACTGTAAGAAATGCAGATGCTTCTCAGGAATAGCTTAGCAGAAATATTAATAAGATTGATTTATGAATCAATTGATTTTGTGAGACTGTTTTTATGAGATTCATTTATTAAATCTTCAATCTAAATTTACATTTTACTTAGCAGAAAAAAATGTGTCAGAATGCAATATTTCAGAATATTCCTATCAAGTCTGAACTGTTAGTTTAAAAGTAATGAAACTGTGGCAGAGATGCCAGCACATCATCGGAGGTTGACAGAGATGTCAACTTTGTCCTATCAATCTACTGCAGAAACAAAGACCAGCTCAACTCAAACTCAGACACTCTATTTTTTTTATTTTTTTTTTCCTCTTAGACCAGTCCTAATGGGAAGCAATTGTTTTAGCTGCCAGTATAAACCAATAATGTAACTGTTCTTTGTATAGAAACCTAATTTCTGGCAAGCAGGCAGACATAGAACTCACACTATATGGGATTTAAGAAGTGTAAATAACAAACTTAGTTTACTTTCTGTCCAGTTTTTCTCCACTACACCTAACAACCATTTGCAATTTGGTGCATGGAGTTCTCATCCTCCGTTATTCTCCACCAGTTCAAGAATAACATTCAGGAAATTAAAAATAATACAGCAACCTACAAACCAGTCTTTTTCTCCCCAGTAGATCAGAGAATGATAACTGGAAAGGTAATTACTCCCAACCTGTCAGATGTTTACTGGCAAGACAGATAATAGTTACAACATGCAGCTCTATAGCATGAAAGGCCAGCCAGAATGACCTTTTCTCTCAATCCAGGAAATTCAGTGACTGAGTGCAGTCAGTCTCATTTCTACTTGGCAAGAGCTAGTAATGCCCCAGACAGTGGGAAGAGTTCATCAGAGCATCCTACCACCTGGGGAAAGGAGACTGACAGATGCGATTTTATGTTCAAAGCACTGCCTCATGCTCTGAAAATGAACACTACACATGACACAGAACAGCAATTTGAAAAAGAGTATTCCCAAAGTCAGCAACTCTTAGTGATACAAAAATAGGAAATTTCAGAAAAAAAAAATAAATCTTGTTTTAAATGATTGATCTCTGCAATCCTGCATAACTTATTCAAGCAATAAATGTGCATGAACTAAACTGGCAGCCTGACATTCACATAGAATTATGCATATTATTAAGTAACTTAAAACTGTGAGTGATATGTCTGGTTTTATTTGGGTCATTTCTGGTGTAAGAACATTCAATGTAATTACAAATATAAGTTACAAGCCATTCCATTAGATAATTACCATATTTATAGCTTAAAATAAAATCACATTTTGGAATTTGCTCATCTATACTGCCAAATGTTCTTCCCAATAAAATGCCAAGGAAAAGAGCAGTATATAGGAACATTAAGACAGAAAGAATTACAATACATTTGTATTGTTAACTTGACTTTGTTATATATTACAAAGATGAGGGGTGCTCCATGAACATACCACAGCTTCCTTGATTACTCTGTGGTCCTCTGATATAATCCATTTTTAACCATACACAAAACATATTTTCAGATTAAGACCTAAAAATATCCTTTTTAGCATCTGGTTTACAAACTAATTTTAATGGACTTACTATGCCTATCAAAAATGCCTGTGCTCACCAGACAGCACTGGTATATAATACCAAAGCCTGGTATTTTAACTAGTGAAAAGTCCATCTGCATTTTTCATACTAATTACAGTAGAAAGTTTTGCAGTTGAGCCCCATTTTCTATGGAGGAATATAATGAACTCCCTCAGCCAATTCATGGGGCTGAAGCACTCTATGGCAATCTTCCCATTGCAATAAGTATGTTTACAGTGATTAATCAAGTACAAGTCTGAAAAAGATGGATAATTTGGCATTTTCTTCCTATAGTGAACAACAAACCATAAAATTGTTCAGCACTGTTCTGTATACTCTGCTAATTTTTTAGATTTTCAGAGCCAAAAAATCATCGACAAAGTAAAGCTTCAGTTACATGCACAGTTGTACTGATGTTTGGGTCAGATTCTGATTCATTCTGTGCAACTCTGCAATAAAGGAGTTATCCTTTCTTGCGCCACCTCTTAGCTCATTGTTCGTAACATGTTGCCTCAAGCCACCTTCTGCCCGGATGGTTTGGTGAGATGGGAATTATGATTTATTCCACCTCAGCTTGCAGAATCCAAAGCTGTGGCTTGATTTTTGATCCTTATATTCTATGCCTGATACAGGCATAGTATCACTCTTCTAGTTCACCTGTAAAATCAAGTAGGTGCTTCCACTTATGCAGTATAGATATGTAACATGATGTCGTCAATAATCATCATTCTTGTAAATTTCCCAAATCATGACTCATAATCAAGATAGCCTAAGTCAAAAAGTCAACAGACCATTTCAAATAGGTTTGTGCTGCTGAGAACTCTCAGTTGTCAAAGAAGTCTCTCTGTTCAATTACTTACAGTGACACTACTATATTCTGAAATTCCTGTACCAGGTGGTGACTAATGAAGAATTCAAGCAAGGGTAATGGAAGAGAGCATATGATTTTGTATAACTGAATAAACAGAGTCCTTACAGATAATATCATTCATCTGACTCAGCATAATTTTGTTGTTTAGTAACCACTGTACCTTCACTGCTGTTTAAACCTGTGTAATGCAAATAGCAATCTACCAGACTGAAAAGATATTTCAGTGTCATTTAATAACTCTATCAATTCTTTTTCACTTTTTCCTTTTCAAACAGGGAGCGGGTCTTCCTTTATGTAACACGGAAACTCAGAGTACTTTAAATTCTGAAGTAGTTGCATAATGTTGTTGCTAAGCACTTCATTAAAAAATCTGAAACAAGTTCGTAAATAGATTATTGCAAATGACTGGGCTTAAACAAATTTGATTTTTACTGTTGACTTTTCACAGTTGTCTTATGTTTATCTAGTAAATTATTTAAACCTCTGCTTTACCTTCCCTCCTACAGCATTTTGATGTTAATCTTTATTCTGACATTAAGCTCTTATGGTTGCTTATGAAAGGCTATAATCATGCTGAGATAAGTTAATATAGTACTTTATTCTTAAACAACGTAAATAGGTGAAAGTCTACACCTCCTACAAAATTACACTTACACAAAAGACAAGGTAAAGAATTATTTGGTGATTTACCTGGTCTTGAGGAAGGTACTCTTGCTATCTCTAGGGAACATGGCTTTTTGGTTACTGCTATGTCTACTGAATCACAAAGACTGTTGTCATTTTCTGAAGGAACTGCATCCAGAGGTGCAGAGGGTATCGTTTCCAATGCATAACCTCTCTTCTTTGAATAAGATTCCTGAAATGCAAAAAAAATAATAATAATTAGGTAAGAGAGATGTTTATCAGTTGACAAATGAAAAGTAACTGGCTATCAGGGTTTAAAATTCTGCAAGTTAAATACTACATTCTAATAAAATCCAAACTGTAACAGATTGGAAGGATTATCTACATGCTCAAAGATAACATTTCTTTTTTTGTTTGTTTGTAGTGTTTTGTTGTTTTGGTTTTGTAATATAGTACTTGTATGGTTACAGAAATATTTTTATTCAACTGTTGCATTTAGCAAAAGCTCCAACATAGCTGGTGTCGCCATACCTGCTTTGCTAGGTTCTAATTCAGGGGATGTCTTTTATTCATTTTTTTTTTATTTAAGATTATATCTTATCAAAGAGACAATTCCATTTACCACTGCAATTACTTTGTCTTTGGGGATGCTTTTACAATATGCTTATATTATATATAAGAAAGCTAAAGATGTGCCACCTACATTTTGATGTCAGAATCCCAGGATGTGAATGAAGATGACTAACTTCTGTATATTTGGGTGAGCAGCAATAATGGCACAAAGTCCCTTAACAGTTATACATATAGTGAACTCCCAACATTAGGAAATGCTAAGGGAGGGTAAAAGGGCAATAGCTAGAAGTTTTGGTAGAATGCTGAGCTGTCCAATCAAGCAGACTGTCTCTGTAAAAAGACACCATACAATTCCAATGGCGTTTCTTGACGCGTGGTTTTGTTTTGTTGTGTTTTTTTAATTGCATCAGAAAGCAATTACATTGTCAAAGATATTCCCACGCATATAGGACATATGGATGACTGAGAATGTCAAGCACTATACATAAATCAAATTTGATATAATAAAATGGATGGATATTATCATAGTGGTACTTAGAAAATGACTATAGAATCTGATGACCAGCGCAGGATGTGGAATAACACCTTTTTCTTCATATCACCTAGTGTAAACTGTGGCTGTGGATAACAGTCCTTTTTCATAAGTAAATGATTTATAGTGTTAGCAGATCATTACACTATTAAACTTCTTGCAGTTTTTCCCCCTTATTGTGTCACGACTGGATTTTTATGAGAGTTCGAAACCTGGTAGCAATTTAAAGACTCTAGAAAGAGAGTGCTGAGATGGCAGCAACAGGAGACCTGCTTCAAAATTGTACATGATGATCCAAATTTGGATACAGCTGATCCAAATTTTAAACATCTCCCAGGTTAACTAGCTGCTGAATAAAGAATTTGAAAATGAATAATGGAAAGAATTAAAGGAAAAATATATGTATATACAAAATGGTTGCATCTCTTCATCTTTGACCCTTTCTTGTTTATGTTTAGTCATAGTATGAGCTTCTTACATGAGCAAGATATCTATATGTTTAAGTTCTGGGACTCCAAAGACAAAACAAAGAATTAGACAAAGTTTGTAAGTGAGCCAACTGAAATTCAAAATACAACTTTCAAAACTTGAGTCATCTTATTCCTTAAATGAAGGAAAGCAAAAATTATTTCTGCAATCCATATCCTCTGCGGATAAATATAAATTTTATTATAAAACATATTTATTAAATATATTATAAAATGTATTTATTAAAATTTATTTTAAATACAAAACATATTTAATTATTTAAATATATATATTTATTTTGAATCCTGTGAATTACACTTGCATAAAATGAAGCATGGACATTTTGAAGAGTATAAGCAAAAGAAAAAAGCTTACAAGTACACAGCTTTATTAGTCAAGTAAGTATGCATGAGTTGAAACCTTAGGCTTAAATTCAAGAAGATTTTAAAAACCTTGCAATTTATAAATAATAGCACTGTTAACTTTGTAATACATTCCTGACTTCTTATCACAATAAATATAGAAAATGTTTCTCCCAAGACTGTATTGTATAGCATGGAGGCACTGAAGTGGCCGAAATGCAACTGCAGATCAAGGAGAAAGTTCTTTCATATCTTGAAAAAAAGGAATTGCTACCTTGCATGTTTAAGTCACCTGTATCAAGACAAAGGTAAAAAATTCTTTACAAGTACAATGACTACAACAGCAGACTTCAATTTCATCCTGTACATGCTAGTTTCTACAAGAATAAGTCAGAATGCCAAAACCTTAGTAATAGAGAATCTCTCTAGAGAAGCCCATAAAGGTTTATTGTAGTCTTAAAATTATCACTAAATACTGCAGCAACACCCTTCCCAGCTCCTAATTCAGCTACAGAAAATACAATTAAAATGGATATAGGAAAAAAAAAAAAAAAGAGAGAGAGAGAGAAGACATTAGATTTTATGTCTCTCTCCCAGTACTCTGTAGACTAAGTCAGCCAACAGGGATGGCCCAGAGAACAGTGAGACAAGCACAAGACCAGCAAAAGAATATAGTACTTCTCCTGCCTACAACCCTTTAAGGGTCCTGCACTTCTTAGTTAAAAGGTGCTGACTTTGCATTTCATGTCCATTAACCAAACTTTCTAAAATTACCTTCTCCAGTTGTCCTCAGAGCACATGTAACTTTTTTAAAGGTTGTATGCACCCTTTTTTTTTTTTAGCTATCTTGTTACATTTGATGTCCCCTAATTCTTCTATTTTGGGAGGCAACAAATGGTTGTTCCTTACATATTCACTTGTGATTTCACAAACCTCCATCACACACTACCTGGTTCTCTCTTTTAGAGAATGAGAATTTCTAGTCTACTCACACAGGTGTGTGAGTAGACCATCCCTGGTTTTAGACCATCCCTGGCTTTAGACCATCATGGCTTTAGACCATCCCTGTCACCCCCACCTTCTCAGTCTTCAGTAATGTGACAGGGTTCAGATTTTCACATGGCATTCAAGATGGGACTCACCAAGAAAGCCCTTAGTGACATAATGATGTTCTCCCTTTTGTACTCTATTTCTTTCCTAATTGCTTTCAACACTTTATTCAATTTTCTGAATATTATTCAATATTGTATAATTAACATTGAAAGAATATAAATGTCAGAAAAATACATAAAAATGATGGGGTTAGTGGGAAAATGGTTGTAATGTAAATCACTGACAAGTAAATTCTTCCTAACTCTTTCCTTGAAACAGCAAATATGATAATTTCTGCCAAACAGAACTCAAATAAGTTAGAGTCAAAAAAAAAAAAAAAAAAGTTAATGATTAAAAACACCTGGAATTCTATCAAATGAACAATAAAATGAAGATGTTAAGCCTTAATTAAAAAGTGTGCTTGTAGCAAAACACAAAAATTTCATTGCTGGAGGAAAGCAATGTACTCTTCTGGTTGCTGTAACGTTCTCCATTTTGCAGGTACTGTGCACATTCTAGAGTTTTAAGCTCTAAAACCATTCAAGTTAGATGTTAGCAGATCACATAAAATTATCTTCAAGCATCAAGCAATGTGATTCTGTATTTTTTCTAAGATTAAAAACTCTTCAACAATCTTCTCAATAATACCAGTTCTGTTGTCTCACATCACCCACTATAATGTGCAGTAATTCTACAGAAATACTACATATGTCCTAGGAATTTTCATCTGCATAATAAAACCTTTTAAAGAAATACAAAATTCCATAATAGTTGAGCAATCTTTAGTCCTGAAATCAAATTAATCTGAGTTTAATTTTTAAAATTCAGAGATGATCCAATACCAAATTTCTGTGAGCTGTTCCAAAAAGTTGAAGATGACAAACGTAACTGACCACCCGCTATAATGTCAGAATTACTTCTTGTTTGAAATTAAAACTTTATAAAAGTAATGTGCTGGGTTGGTACATTAAAATGAGTACTTTAGTGAAAAGGATAGAAATATATACACAATAGATGTGAAAGAAAGAATGAGAGGGGGTGAGTCACTGGGAAAGTATTAGAGAACAGCTGCCCATCCTGTTAAGACATAAGTTAGCTTATTATATAATAAACATCAATTTGAGACTCAAGTTGTGGACAACATGACAGGAAAACACCAAGCCCAGAGGTATTTGGCCAACCCAGAGGTATTTGGCCAACTAGGTCTCTTCTGAACATATACTTGACGGTCTAATGTATACCAGCTGTAATCCAAAACCCAAATAGGACTAGAAAACAGAAGAGGAAAGAAAAAGGATGTGACCATTGACCAGTGGGGGTGAAAGTGCTCCTAAAAAAATAAATACGGTGATTGCAAGTGGTAATTTACAAGTATGAAAAAAGCAGTATTCCATTCCAAGAGCATATCTTCAAAACCTACATGATTTCAAGTTAGGCCTTTTCTCCATGTTTCTGCCAATCTTTAGCCTTCTAGATACATTCCTTACAAGAATCAGTCTGAATGATAGATGCTCAAAGAATGCAATATAAGCAGTATATATAAACTTTCATATGACCTGAGAACAGAAAGGTATAGTGAGCTCAGTAAGCGTCTAATCTGAAATGACATTCTGACAAGAAGAAAGAATTCGTCTTTAATGGATTATTTTTTTTCACACCATCCATCTCCTATCCTACAGAAATCAGGTCAAGTTTATTATTTCAAGTATATTATTATCTGAAAAATACATCAGAGTCAGACATGACTGCCAGATGAGCAATAGCAGAAAAGCCACTCTTAAAAGATGGGCTGTTGCACATGATTTGCTATCATTCATCATTTCTCTACAGTGACAATTCATGGAGGTATGTTGTGTTTCAACAGATAATTCTTAATTTCTGTATAACTTAGAAATTCTAAATTTATGAACAGTTGTGTTGACCTTCTGTGGTCTAGCCTATTCACATTTGAAGGCCACACTGTATCCTGTTATTTGAAAACTTGCTGGAACTGGATTTTCTTAAGTCTCTCTTTTGATGTATGACTTCATTGTCATTAAACACTAACTGTCATCAAAACTTATGTGAGAAACCTAATAAGAATCACAGAGGTTCGATTATTATTTTAGCCTTAAGGAACTTTATTAGAAAATATATGGAATATGTATGTCCTTATAAATACTTATACTTGAAAATATAATTTAAGGACACTGACCTAGAAAGAGAATGACTAGTAGGCAGTTTCAATGGCCTTATTGTTGGATAATTCAGATTTTAAAGAAAAATCTAAGGCTATAATTACTGCTGCAAACAGATAAGAAGTATGATGTGCTGGTTTTCCTTTTTTTTTTTTTTTTTTTTTTTTTTTTTTCTGGATAATCCTTAAAGGAGAAATGTTCTAATAAAAGTACAAAGGAAGACTGCAATGTATCTGCCAATGTTAGAAATTTTCTTTTTCATTTATATAAACAATGACGAACTGCTATTAAATTCTTATCCTTAAATTCTGCCTAAATTCTAACCAACATAGTAGACTACATTCTGCCTAGCCTATCTTTATAACATTGTCATACTTCTATTAATATGTCTTTGAAGAGTTATTGATTCTAAATTCACTGCCAGCCCAAAGCTGATGATTACCATGAGCATGAAGAATGAGTATTGCATTTACAACATTCATGAATTTGTGTCAAACATACTTCTTTATGCTTGTAAACAGATTGTTATATAATGTTGTCTGATTGGGAAACTTCATACTGAAATGTTCTTGATAAATCACCAAAGGTTGTTGAGAGGAATCAAGAATTCAATCAAGAAAGAAGTCCCAAAGGGACTTCTGATCAGTGACCGAAGATAACTGGACAGTTTTTTGCTATGCAGCAAGATGGTGGGAAGAATGCCTGAATCTGAACAGTGTTGTGTGAGTATGTTACAATGATGTACTGAGAAAAAATAATTAGAAATATTTCCGATGTCATCATAACCCAAAACCACAATTAGATGGTGAAATATTTATTTTGACTGCATCTACACTGAAACAAAGCAGTAATATTACTGTAATTTTAGGGCTAGTAAAATCTCTTTTATCTATTGCTAATAATTTAACCAAAGTCATTTGTATAGTATCATGTAATTAGAATCATTTTTTATGAGTCAAACTATGATGAATGTTCATTGTTATGACAGCTAGAAACACTTGAATATGTAATTTGTCACAGAACAGATAATAAGGTTCACTTCATGATATATTACAGATTTTGGAAAATCCCCAATAATCTCATTTAATGGTAATGACATCAGAGGATCTACTCTGGTCTGCATGAAATGTTTGTAATAAAGATTTGTAAAGAGCATTCCTTTCTACCCTCTTACCAAGTTTCTGAAACTGTGGCTTTGCTGTTGTAGGACTAATAAATGTCCAAAGTTATACAAAATAATTCTTTCCGTCCAGCACCTGAAACAGCAGTAGTGATAATGTTTCAGTAGGTCATTCCCAGAGCTGATGATAATGTTTACACAAAAAAACTGGGAGGTTTGATTTCTGTATATTTATATTATTAGAAGCGTAAAATAAAGATGATGCATATTTTGTTCAGAAACCATTCAAGAAAGTTAGATTCGCTATTTTATTTTTTTGTCTGAAAGAAAAAAAAAAAAAAAAAAAGAGCATTATTTACATGGCACCCCAAATGTAGGTTTATCCTCTCTTTTTTGATTGTGTTGTTAAAAATCTAACATTTCATATGAAAAATCTGCAGATGTCAATCCTTGAGAGCTGAAGGTTCCCACAAAGTTTTACGATGCGTAAGTAGCTAATGTAACCTAAATTAAAAATGTCTTAAAATTGGGGTAAATTGTGAGCATAATGAATGCATTGTTAATCCCAGCAGCAGAAGCATATCCCTACATCTTAAGGAGAGTTTTCATAATTCTATCTGGCAGATACTCATAATTTCAAATGACATTATATTGTTGTAGTCACGCTGCATGTTTTCCCATGCATGCAATATTCAGGCCATGAAAAAGAGCAGATGCTTCCTCTAATAAATAACTCACTATGAGAAAGAATGTACTGAGTCTAACTAATCTGGTTTATGCAAATGCTAATGGTTGTGTGTGACAATGTTAAAATAATGCCGTAACTGGTTTAAAAAATGATTCTTAGGTTAGCTGAACAAAATGCATTTACAAACTAGAAAGTAATTTCCAGGTTAAATATCCTTCCATTTTTAACACTGTTTTCATGAACAGAGTTAAACAAAAAAAACATGTCTTGCTTGAATATCAAGCAATAGGAAAATGCCTATTTAAAACAAAGGCTATTATATTAGCAAGATAAAACAAGTAGAAACCTCGGCTCCATGGAAACAATGTTTCTCTACAAGTTGCTTATGCTCTTATACTTAGGTTTTAAACTCCCTCTCTCACAAACACAAGCAGTTAGCTCAAATTTCAGTAAATTTAGAAAAATCATGACAAAAAAATAAGAATAGAATAGAATATTTATGCATCACTAAGTCTCTGCAATTTGTTCAAATTTCAGTAAACTTACAAAAATCAGGATTAAAAAAATAGAATATTTATGCATTACTAAGTATGTTAATAAAAACACTGTTTTAATCATTGGCTGTCAAAGTATTTGGATATAGTTTCAAAGACAGAACTTTATATATGAAGGAAGGCCCACACAAACATCTTATTTTCATACACCACTTTCTCCAGTAAGTGAGAGAATAACTCATTAGAAAATGAGGATCTGGAGTGATGCATCAGAAGAATGAAAAAGCTTCACAGCGTTTCACAGTTTCAAGAGGTAAGTTTCAAAGTTCAAAGCACACAGAAGTGTAGGAGGAAGGTTCTTCTGATATTGAAGCCTGAAGAGGAAAGAAACTGCGTTCCTCTTTCTTAGACACTGATAAATGCATACGTACTTCTGTCAGGCTCTGCAGGCTCTGAATTTCATTTGGTAACAGCCCTAAAATTTGAAGGTTGTTATAAACGGACATTTTTACACATTATCAGTTTGTTACGTAATCAGAAGACCTCTTCACCTAAAAAAAAAAAAAAAAAAAAAAAAAAAAAAAAAGAGGGAGAGAGAGAAAGAGCGAGGAAAAGAGAGAAAGAGAGATTGTTTTTTGTTTGTTTTTGCTTTATTTTGTTTTCAAGAAAAGGGTCATTAGAGTTTTATGGAAAAAGTGGTAGACTCCTGACATACAGGGATGCCAATACTATCTCAATAATGAACTGACAGGTTCATTATGAGCACCACATGATTTTTTTTTAAACAGTCAACATTAAATCACTTTCCCCTAAGCCGATAAAAGTATTTTCCTTTTTGGGTTAGTGTTTTTGAACATGCCTGAGAAAGATTAGGTTTGAAATATGAGAAGAAAGAGTGAATTGGAATTCAGTGTTCTGCTTTTGGGACACAAGGCTGTGAACCATTCATGCTTCCACCTCCACTATGAAAAATCCATGGGCTCAGTCCAGCTCTGAAGCAAATTTTGTCTTCTACCATACTAAAACTTTTCTAAGGTTTGCCAATCTCATGTTTCCAGTAGAAGCAGAAAACATAAAGTGAAAATAATCTCTCAAATGATAAGAGCCATACCACAGAAAATATTAGATACTGAAAAACCCTGAAGCAGATTCAGTATTTACTGGAGAGCAAATGCAGCAAACATGTTATGAAATCCCCTTCTCTTACTACTCTGTGTTAAGCAGACAGGCTGGAATTTCCTCGCATTTTATAGTTTCACTCCTATCTATAACAGTGCCAGTAAATGAAGAATAAAGGGGTTGCTACAGAGGAGACAGAGGAATTGAATACACCTAAGATCTGGAAGTAAAACACATCATAGAATCATAGAATGCTTTGGGTTGGAAGGGACCTTAAAGATCACCTGGTTCCAACCCCCTGCCATGGGCAGCGACACCTCCCACTAGACTAGGTTGCTCAAAGCCCCATCTGACCTGGCCTTGAACACTTCCAGGGATGGGGCATCCACAACATCTCTGGGCAACTTGTACTGGTGCCTCATCACCCTCTGAGTAAATACTTTTTTTTTCCTGATATCTAATCTAAATCTACTCTCTTTTAGTTTAAAGCTATTACCCCTTGCCATCTGTGTAAATGGCAATTTTCACTACTAACCTAAAACAGAAAATAATCCTAGAAAAGCAAACTGCCTTGATTACAGGGCAAATAATACCAGTAAAGAGAAGTATTATTGACACCATTTTCCTTGCAAAGGTGTACCATTGCAGCATGCTGATCCAGAATTTGTTAGTAATAATCTGTGCATTTTTAGAAAATATTCTGTATCTGCCCATGCAGCTTGTTAAGACGTCATGTAAATACTTCACAAATTTGCACAATAGACACCAACGATCTGATGCCATGCAAAATGGATTTAGTATAAGCTACAAAAATCTTTTTGTATTTCAGGAAAGGAAATATCTCACATTTCAAACTTTTCCAGTTTGATATGAAGATTTAAAAATCTAACTATATTAGGTATAAAAGTTATTATTGCGATAGTGTAAGCCAAGCCTCTTGGAAGAAACTCCTTCTACACAAACTACCACCATAAAGTAGAAAGGATGAGAAAATACTTTTCTGAATATTTAAGTTATTGAAAGACATATAATCAAAAACTAACTTTGTTATGAATAATACCTTTATCTGGTACAAAGCTGAAGAGAAAATGAGATACAAAATCAATGAGAGAAGAATATTCTGAAATTGCTCTTTAAAGGTCCCAGGAGGTATGAAAAGTATGGCACACACTTCCTAATTAAATAAAACAAAACAATCTTCAAGTGTCTACAATAAGTATGGTATTTTTAGTGCATATTTTTCAGCAGTGTGAAAACGGAATCTAACAATAAGAGGGAAATATTCATCCTGTAAGTTAGAATCAGTATTTAAAAACTGGAAAATAAGTTATGGCATTAAAACAGAATAAGAAACGTGCACCATTGTAGTAGACAAATTTTAGTACAATATTGTTTCAAAGAACCCAGTATTTTCCCATTCAGAACTGTAGTTCAGAACTCAATGGGACTCTACACGCTTTGCAGTTTCCTGGCCAGGAATGTGCCAAAAAAACCGTGCCATTTATAACATAGCTATTTACAGATACAAGTTTCATGATCCGGTGCTATCTTTTCATACTGTTTACATATTCAGAAATTCTATGAGGGCTGAACCCAATTGACTAAGACTGAAATATAAGAGCTATATATTAACATATTTACCTAATTCAATACACGTCAATGAAGGAGATATATTCAGCTAAAAGACATGCTACTTCCTTATGGCTCTCTAATTAAGGAGTCTCACTGTTTTATATCAAAGTTTATTTAAGCTTTAATTGTTACCATAATGATCTCTATGGTGTGATAATCTACTTATCTATTGCAGATTTATTGAACAATGGAAACTGAAAATATTGAGATTATATAAAATGAGGTGAATAAGGATTGTAAGGGAAATTATGTTGCATTTTCAATTAAATTTGAACTTAGAAAACTTTCTATAGTTTCACTGCACATTCCTGTTTCAAAAAAGCTAACACAGAATTAGACATTTATTTGGTCAGTATGCAGGAATATTGCCCCAGATTTGCAGTCATACCAGCTTTCACTGCAGATATTCTCCTTGAATGCTGTGCAATTGTCCTTCATATGTGAACAAATTACTATGTCAGTGTTTCACACCAACAAAATGCTAAAAAGTATACAAAACTCTTTGCTTACTGATTCTATTTTTTCAGACTGCGATTCAACTAAGTTAGTTTCTCATACTTCAACAAATGAATAAACTTCAAAAGAGCAATGTAACTGCTTGAAGTTAATATACTTGAGTGATTTGAAAACTCATGATCTTTTCATCTTTTTATGATGAGGAAACAGATTTGTTCAGTAGAAATCTACAAAGCAGAAAGACTGCATGTAATGTGGAATACCCTAAAGCTGGGCAGCAGGATACACTTGGCAGTGGATTCCTCTTTCTGACTCTTAAACACCTAAATCAGATTGAAAATGAGATCCTAGCCATTTACATTGCACGTTATTACAGTCAGAAGAAACAAAAAAGGTACACTAATCTGCCCATTTTAGAAGTGGGCAGAAAGGAGCACACGCAGACCTTCTGCTTTGTCAGTTGTGTACCCTCCGTAAGTGCTCCACTGTTTAATTTGCACACAAATTCAGCTCTAAGGCTAGTCATGCAGTCAAACACACCCCTCTACTCCATGTCTTACACTGGCTGGCTTCCAATGGTTTCCTGTTCAACAGAAAAGAGCAATCAATTGAAATGAATTGAATCAATCAGAGATGTCTACACTTTCGCATTGATATAGAGACCACAAGAACCCAGATGGGCTTCTGAATGAACTTTCAGCAGTCAATATTTATTCATCACAATGCAAAACCAATAACTCTATAAAACCAATCTGAATGAATCAGAATTTAGGCACTTCTCCACATACAAGTGAATTACAACAATCTCTTCAGAAAGCCTTGTGAGTACACAGAACTTCAGCATCTGTCAGATAGAGAGGCTGGCTAGAGAGGAAGCTAGTGGGCTGTAGTACTTAGAGAATTAGGAAGTTAAAAGCACTGAGAGTTATGAATGTAATGCTACATTCAAAATTAAGAATTAAATAGGACTTAACATTGCCTAAAACATCTATTTTTTTCTCTTCTTTTTCACAACATAAAATTTTGTGAATCATAAATTGAGATGTAATAACATTAAAGCCACCTCTGAAATTGTATAGTCAACTTGTTACTGTCAAATTATTAATTTATGTCATTGTCTTCAGATTTACATCCTTCATGCTGAAAAGCTCTGCCAAATGCCTGGTGGATTGTTCAGGTTATAGGGAGAAACATTTAGAAGGTGATTTAAAAAAAAAAAAAATCCCTCTTTCTCCAAGGAAAAACAACTACATGTATTATCTATATTATTATTATTATCAGTGTTACTGTTATTTCTATTTATTACAATAAATTTTTATGTATCAGGACTGCTTATTGTTTCTGAAATGTGAACAGAGCATTTGCATTTTACAGCAATATGAATGATTATTAGCATTCTAGGTAGAAAAACATAAAAAATTAAATTCCTCATTTTCTATCTGAATTGCCTTTATGTAGAGGCCTTAAAGTTAAAAGACTTATTTCACTGGAATTGGCAGAGCATGTTTTCTATCAGTAAACAAAGTCAAAATACCTTATCATGAAAACATACAACAATGTAGTCTTATATATTTCCCTTTTATATCTCAAGCAAGAACTATCCTTAACTTCAATTTCATTTTCTTTGACTTCCAATTCATGATTTCATATTAATTATGAATTATCAATAGTGGAAAAAATCATCAGAATGAGCTTGATATCGTTGAGAACTCTTAGCCTTAAATTGGGCTTGGATTTTTGTGAATACGTATCTCCTGATAAAGTTCTGTGTGTATGGAAGCCCAAATGGGATTAAGCAAATTAATGCTTATGCTTAGTAGGCTTAAGTAATTTGGTGAATCAGGGTTTATCTCACTTTCAGCCTCAGTATAATAGGTATTGATAACAGAAACAGTTCTCAGTGAAATACAACAGTCAGACGAAATTAAACCAAGGCACAATCTCTTTTGTACAACAGGAGGGGATTCACAATAACAGACTATAAAATTGTTCATTTTAAGTGCTCAATTGTCAGTCAGGTCTCTTCAGAAAGAAGTCAGGTTCTATCAATTTTAGAGACTTCTCTAGGGACTTACTCTCACTGTTCTGCAAAGCCATGAATTTCCTTACTACTAAAAACTCCTGAAGAAAAAAAAAAAAAAAAAGCCCTTTCAATTTCCAGTATTATCTTGCCAACAGTTGTCAAATACATTTGTACACTACCAAAACAAAAAATCCAGGCTCATAAAAAAAAGTTGTAAAATGTCAAGTGCCTTTGAACAGCCTTTGGACAGTCTTAAGTACTGGCACCCAGGTACCTCAAATCCCCATCTCTTTGTTCACAAAGTATTTTCTTCCTGTTATTATTATAGAAACAACAAATACGAAGTATCTATCATGGCTTTTATTCCATAGAAAGTAAGACTGAACTGTACACCCAATTTGGTCAGATTAAACTGGAACTCCTAAATTTTCAAGTTTCAACAGATTGCTTTAATATTTCAGGTACGTAGCTGAAGGACTAACATTAAGTTTTTAATATAAAGTTGGACTTCTTTCATGTACAAAACTATTATGCATTATCACTATCCATTTTCTGTGCAATTGAAACTGATTTTTTGTTCCATTTTCCCTTAATTTTTCAAACTATACTGAAAGCTAAAATTCCCTGAAAGTGAATTCTGGTTACCACTAAATTGCAAACCACAGAGTAACAAAATGTACTATACTTACTCTGTTTAAGATCTTCCTAGACCATCACTGTGCCACATTTTAGTTTTGTGGCACAGTGTACATTTGCTATGACAGTGTACTACTCAACATTAATTTGTACATGAATGTGAATATTAGCAGTTATTAAGTCTATCTTGAAAACCAGTATGATTAGCAATACTTCAGATGATATCTGACATATATTAACACTTCCAGTATTGTTTGACCTCCCTCTCTGTTTTAGCCCATTTAATTTTTCTGTTTTATTGTCATACCAAGAGCCAACAAGCACAAACCAACAGTGCCCAGATCAAATCAGTGCTGGTCAGGGATAACCAATCTTTAACAAATAGTAATTTACAAACTCAAAAAAAGTGAGTCATTCCTAAATTTTTCAAATACTGAGCTCATTTCAGGTCACATAACTAGAATTTTATATAGAATTACAAAATGTAGATGTTTACATATAATTACATAGAAGAGAACCCTGGAAGTTATCCAACCTCTTTGTCGAAGCAATATTAACCATTTGCCCAGGTTACTGTAGACATTTTCCAGTCAATTCTGAAAGTATCCAAGGATTAAGATTACCACATTTCTGGTTACATTACATACGTGTGTAGTGGTGTCTAGATTGTGCTACTAGTACAGTAAAAATGCATATGACACAAAGACATCTGAAGTCATCAGCAACTGGAAATTTACATTGGAAATCGAGAAGTTACATATTACATACAAGAACAAAATGCTCGGCTTAATCCCTTAAAACAATCAGAAAATGTAGCATAGCACTAAAATAAGCTGCAATTTTTCCAATATACTTATTTCCCATCACTGTTCAGCAGGGTATAATCATCACCTGCTGATTCTTTCTAGGGAGAATACATACTGCACTTTTCTGTAGCTGCTTCAGTGTGTGGGTGGCATGTTCCTGAAATTACTAATAAAACTTCAGCTTACTCCAGAGACAACAATGTAAAGCAAGAGTTTAACAGAAATATTTTTTTATCAGTAATACAGCTTTCCACATCAACCCTATTTAAATAAACTCACCATTTAATCTACTAAATTAGGAAATATAATCATATTTCTCACTAAATGTTAGAGACTATATGAAAATATTATAGATAACATTACAATTGTAGTCTGGCTGGGAGGGGACAGAACCAGGACAGCCTGTTTTAGGTATGCCAAAGTGTTCCTGGCCAATGGTGGTCCCAGGAAGATAACTCAGTCTCTACATCATTCTTATCATAACTTATCAAATTAGTACATCAGCAAAGAAGATAACATTTCCTGCTCTGTAACATATAAATTAGATTAATGCACAAGGCTTTCTATTTCTAATTTTGGTGAACTTCAACATCAAGAAATATTAGTCTAATCTGTTTATTTACCAGCCTAATTTGAAACGTTCTTCCACTGAATGCACTGAGAGAGAAAGTTGTTAGAGAAGTGAAGGATGACATGACTTCTTGAGTACAACTTGTTCAAATACTTTAGCTAAGAGTGCTTATTTGAAAAAATGCTCTTTAGTTTTCTCTTATTAAATAGCAAAGAAGAAATAATCCCTCTTCTACAGTCCCTACTCTGTACTTCAGCATTCAAAAAGTAACAGTAACGCTTGCACTGAGGTTAAAAATCTATGAAAATTTTTAGAGGCAGCTGAAAAAAGAATAAGTTCAAGTTGGATGAACATGTTAAAATGAAAACATATAATGCCTAATACATCTCACGATATTAACATTCTCCAAAAAGAGACAACATGGATTCATGCTTTCTCTCTCTAGACTGTATCAGCAGACAGATTTTTTAGGAATTGATTTGATATCTATGTGAAAATTCAGTTAGCTTCTTACCTAATTTCCTTGTTCATCTCTTATATATCCAGAACTGTCTTTGGGATTGTAAACATAATTGTAACATAATAATTGTTATTGTCAGGCTTTCTGTAGAATCAACTTTAAACTGCTTTTATCGGGGAAATACATATGATGCAGGAAAATTACTCCATTTGGCAGTATAAATTCCTCTCCATTAGAAACAACTTTTTGAAATTACAATAAAAAGTACAGACAAATGTGATAATCTTCTTGAAATAAGACATGAAATACACAATCCTATTAACTAATGCATCAAACTCCAAACTCTAAGTATTCCTATCATAGCCTACACTGAAACAGTATTACAGTTTATCATCTAGAAATGTAGTCTAGAGTCTACTTCCTCTTCCCTCCTTCCAAATGAGGAAAATTTACTTCCACAGGAGAAGCCTGGGACAAAGTTGCTAGAGTTCTTACTTCTAGCAATTTAGGGGTTGTATAAGCAGAGTATGTAGATCATTTACTTAAAAGTAAATGTGGAGGTTTCTCAGAAGTTCATTGGTACTAAAAAGGTGAAAATCTGACCTTAAGCTAGCAATTCAGTCCTTCTTTAAACTTTCCTCATCTGTATGGTTTTGTAAATAGCCATGCTTCTGGTAACTGGTGGCATAATTTATGTTTAAGGCTCTTAAATCAAAGCTCTTTTTTTTTTTTTTTTTCCAATAGCAACAGCACTACTCTCTTTACTGATATTACTTTTATGTTGTAATAGACACATGTGGTGTTCCTGGCTGGCTGTCATGTCAAACATAGGGAATAACTGTCAAGATTTTTAAGTTATACATATGACATTTAATTCAAGACAAGTGCAGTGAAGCTGATCCAGCAGCTTCCTAAATGGGACATAGCTAAGCCTACTTTATCCCACAATTATTTTATACCACAATTAGGAAAAAATGCTGACATGGCTGTCAAGATTAAGGTGTGCAGACCACTTGCTTTAAACTGATAATATTGGTGTGATCACACAGGACTCTGCACCACCCATCTCTGTGCCAGACAGCCCTGTATTTATCTCTGTACATCAAGCCATAACAAGTTCTGTTGCTTAGCAGAGAAATAAGCAGAGCACGCTATCCATAAAAAGAGAAAATGGAATGGAAACTACAGAATTTAACACATTTGGAGTCTGATGTTTTATTCCAAAGAAAATGTGGGTACATATGTATGTGGATACTGATAAAATTTGTAAAACAAATATATTAGGAACTGAATAGTAAACTAACCTACACCACATAATGGAAGATTAAGACCAAGAAATAATTCTATTATTGGAAAAAAAAAAAAAAAAAAGAATGCTCTATATATACTTAATATATTTCTTACCACTCCCTTACCTTGCACCCTTTAACCAATTAATAAATTGATTAAATGTCCTTGCCAAACTGTTCAAATTGCTTCGTGCTACGTTCCCAAAACCTATGGTCCAGTGAGAGGAACTATCCTTTGATTAATATTTTAAGTTGACTTAAATAAGAAGACTTTAAGGGAAAAACAGCTAAGCTATTGCAGTACATTTACCTCCATATCTGAGCAGTTTAATGGCTATTTCACATATAAATATAATGAGATTGCAGAAGGTAAGGTACTGCCTTCACCACAAGGTGAATGTGGTGATACAATGTGGTGGTACAGTCTTACAGTATATGACTAGCAGTCTCAGAAGGTTTGTAGTCTAGGTCAGTTACTGTGCTGAAGCGTCTGCTCCTATTTCACTACTATCAGTACCTGTTCTGTGATCATTCCTTCAAGAAGAGCATAAATACATGTAAAGCTGTAGAATCAACCTAGATATCTGCTGAACTCTGTCCCAACAGCTTGTGTTTCTTCAGAGATCCTCATAACTAACTACCCACATATATATTAGACTGATTGTACTATTTCTACCTCTAAACTTTCCTATTATATATTTAGCTCAATTACCACTCTCTTCATGAAAGCTTCCTCATTTAGATGGTCAATAACAATGTCAAAACATTGCTTCCAGCTTGTATATGATTATCAGGCACTGCTCAAAACTATTTTTTAAGGATCATATCTCAGTTTTCTTTCCAGTACTCACCTAGAGCATAGTGAGATCTCTCCAGTTAAATGTATAAACCTACAAGGTATAAACCTTGTCACATAGCCTCTACTTCTGTTGCTAGTCTGAGAGAAAAATATATAGGAAATATATTCTTTTATTCCAGCTCTTGGATGGAAGGAAATATTCATTAGTTTCATATTTTTATGTTGGTTAAGACATGCAAACATAAAAAGCGTTAAAAATCTTGGTACTTACTGCAGGAAGACTTTACAAGAACTGGAGATCCATGGGAGAGGTGTTAATACTATCATACCACTTATAAAAGTTTAGTTTCAGTTTAAAAGCTGTGTCACTGCAAAGTAAACTGCTTCCAACAAAGCCCAGAATGCTAGAATTTTAGAGTGGAGGTTTACATGTTTTAACATTGTCAAAGTTGTTCTTATTCTATTTGCTTATCTGTAAGATTATTTGAAATTTCAGAATCTGTAGAAGATAGGTACTCAATTATGTAGGTTGAACAAGGGATTTTCTTTTGTAATGACTGACAGTTAGAGAATATATAATCTGGAATTTCCTAAAAAAGGTTCTTTCAGATATAAAATACCGATTTGTGGAAGTCAATATTTTCACAAAAATGCAAGTAACAATTTTACCAAGGATAGAATTTCTGTTCAAAAAGAAAGATTAATTTCAGAAATAAAAAAAAAAAAAAAAGAATAAAAAGAAAAAAAAATAGAAGAAAAAACAAACAAACAAGCAAACAGCAGACACACAGTAACATAAACCATAAACTACAAGTGAAATTCAAAGCCTGCTAAAATAAGAAGAGGCATTTAAATTTCAGTCTCCCAAAATCCTGCTGGGTATCCTTGCTGTCTGGCTTTTGATTATTTTGGGGGTGGATGAAGCTGTTTGTCAACTCCATTCTGATGTATAGTTGAAGAATTTCTAAAACACTGAAATTTTTACAAGATGTAAAGATTTTCCACCATTCTCTTCCAGAACTTTACCAATTGTGAGACTGCAAAAGAGAGGCGCTTATGCCACTTCTGAGAACACCTGTATTACTGTTATGTTAAGTTTTAAAACAATTCACACAGAACTTCCTCTAATAGCCCTTTTTAAAATGACACTTCTCAGCACTGTACAGACAGAAATTACATACTGTATGTCATATCTCCAGCCAAGTCTTTTTTCATAACTACCATAAAGAAATCAAGGAGATATTTGATCTCAAATGTCAAGGAGATAACTGTTCTTCTATTTGGCGTACTGAATACTGTTAACTCATAAGGTCATAGATGTATACTGTCATAATCTCACCTAAAATTCACGTTCATTTTACCATTTTACAAACCAAGGATCAATTGCATGTTTGGTCTCCTTCAATGTGCAAATACAGCATAATTACATAACTGTAATATCTATTTTTAACTGGAAGAGAACTGGAAAAATGAACTTGTAGAGTAATTCACAGTTTTGACTATTTAGTGCTCCTAAGTATGGATTTGAAGACATACAGCCAATTATGTTTTTTTAATTGTTTCTTCATGATAAAATCTGCATTTTTTTTTGACATGGTAGTGTCCTGACCTGAGTATCAAAAATACATTTTTGTACTTTTACCTAAAACATAATATTGTAGAATGTAACCATCATATTATTTTCAGGCTAATTCAACATGTTGGTCCTATTATAAACACCGAAATAAAAAAGTTTGTGTTCTTGATCCTTTTGAACATGATACTCTTTGCTGCATTCTGAATTAAATGCGGAAGATCCCACTGAATAGTCTAGAAAACTGCACAGTGTTGTTAACACCTTTTCAACTGAATTCACTGGCTTGTAATTTTGAGGCTTCTCACTAGTTATCTTCTTTCTTTTCTTGAATAAGAAAGAAAATCAAATAATAAAAAAAAATAATATTTCCATCTTCAATTCTTATGGAGAGAAATGAGCTAGAAACAAAGTATGTCATTTGATGAAAGAACAGAGATTAAATATACTCTTTTTTGTATCCATAATTAAAAATGTTGTTAGTTCTCAGAGCAAGAAAGTTATTGTGAAGTTGAATTTAAAAGTTAAATAAAAAGAATCAAACTAATTCAGCAGTGACTATCTTATAATATACATCCTTCTTGAAATTAATCTCTCTTTATGAAAAGGAAAGAGCCAACCAAGCTAACTTTATTCTATTTTTCAAATGCATTTCTCAGTTCTATAGCACTCTTTAAATATATTAAATAAATATATAAAAGAAGCTAGGAAAACAAAATGTTCTTTAAAATCAGGAAATCACTCCAAAATGGCACATATGTTCATAATAGAAAGTTTAACAGTAATTATAACATATCTAATACACACTTAGAGAATAAAAGTTTAATTTAAGAAATATTTTTGAAACAAATTCTTCAAAATAAGGAGCTAGTAATTACTGGGCTCCTATTGTTAACCAGGATAACTCCAGTAGCTCTGTACCTTGCCAAATGTCTAAGATGACAGATAGTTTGAAGTAGAAAACAGCTACTGAAAACGGAAAGGAGTACAAAAACTGCTTATAAAAAGATAGGGCTGTGCTCATTGTTATTCAAGTACATTAGTTGTCATATCCTGTTTCCATTGACTGCAGTGGAAGCTTTAGCATTGACTTCAAACAGGTGCAAGTCTCATGAGACTAAGGGGAATAAAACGTACAGTCATGGTATGAAAGCAACAGTGTATAAAGTATGGTGAGACAGGATATGTAATTCCAATCTGGTACACAAGAATCTGACAAAGTTCTTTAAATGTAGTGCCAAGTAAGGATGCAACTGAAAAAACAGACATTTCTAAACAGAAGTTTGGCAGGCCTCCATTCAATGCTACAAGAAAAGCTCAAGAAAGATGTAACAGAAATTAGAGAGCTAAACTATAGCAGAGGGAGAGAACAAGGGAGACCCAGAAGCAGCCATAAGAATCATCCTGTTCTGTAGCAGTATAATACTGGTTTTTTAGGACACAGCCACTGGCATGCATTGGTGGATACTGCAAACTGGTCTACTCTGAGCTGTTGAGACTTAGACCCAAGTATATTGCCCATTTTTATTTATTCTCCTCTGTAATATCATGAGCATTCAAAAATGTTAGACTTTTTTTTTTTTTTTTTTAACTTACATAATCTTCAAAGAGAAGACTTAGGCTATATTCTTACATCAGTAGAGCTATGTATGATGATCTTAATTAATTATATAAAGAAAGTAGCTGAGATATCATTATATTAATTAGAAACTGGTCAAAAATAGAGTGTTTATCCCAAAGGAAACTGTGGACTGCAAAATGTCTTTCCGAATTGAATCATAAGAGAAAGCTATACAACATAAAAACTGTCTAAAATGAGAGTAATAAACATCAAACTGTATCAATATTAAACTCAGCTGTATAAGTGTTAAAACAGGAAAATTGAAACTCAACATTTCATTTTGAAACTGGATTTTAACGTTAAAATGAAGACTGAAGGCAACAATTTTGAAGTGAACAAAGCAAATCTACAAATGACTGTAAGAGATAAGGCACAGAAGAGATTAAGCAGTTATTCTATAGTTATTAAGCTTTAGGATGAAAAGGTAAACATATACCTGTGCAAGCATCGGAAATCCAAGGTTTCTGCATCCATTACAAGGTGTCAGTGCTTCCCATATACCCGAAGGACCACAAGTGTTTTCACCTACATCATCTTCTTCTTCCTCTCTTGTTGATAAACATGTTGAAGCAGGCCTCTGTACATAAAGAAACAGTACTTTCAAATTAAACATAGTGATACATTGCAAAGAACCATTTTACTTAATGAAATGAGCTTAAAAGATTCCCATTTATAAATTTCAAAAGATAACCTCCTATTTTAATACATAGCAATTACTCAATCATTATTCTGTTGTATGAAAATCACACTTTCTCAAGAAGGTGTTTGTTGAGCAACCTGCAATTATACTTTAAATATGAGTGAATATACTAATATACATTAAAAATGTGTATTTATTTTCTTCATTATCAGGTAATTGGCAATTTCTACTTCATTTTAAATTAAAATTAAGTTGAGGACAGCCTGGAGAGAATAAAAATTAAAAAAAAAAAAAAAAACAAAAAAAAACACAACTATCTGCTAGAAGGAAATAATAGCTGAGAGGATTTTGCTTCAACAGTCATCTGTTGTGTTCAGAAGACAAAAACATTGCCTGGATAAGTCCAGGTTTTTTTTAGGGGGGGAAAAAAAAAAAAGTCAAAGTAATGAGGTTTCTTTTTTTTTTTTTTTTTTTTCTTCTGACATTTACCCATAGCAGACACATTAGCTTATTATGTTGGCAAAAATATATATTTTTTTAAATGTATTTTTTCACTGACTAGAAGGGCTGAAAGGTACTGGAAAATGCTATTAAGTTGTGAGTATTAAGGTCTCTATATTGGCCTCAGTTAAAAAGGAATAATGCTAGCTTTTGCTTAAACTGGTATTCTATCTTTCGAATGACAGCCAGAAGCAGAAAAAGTGGACACTTCCCATTTATTTATGTTATTTTGCTACACAGGATAGTTCACTCCAACTAAATGAATTGCAATAGCAACTGCCGTTGATTTCAGGAGAAAAAGGAGGAGAGTTAAATCAGTTACAAATGATTTTTTAAATCTCATGTTAAAAAGTCATGACAATAAAAAAAATCAAGTTTTACTAACAACTGAATTTTACATGTATGCCATAGATAATTATTTTGTCTATATATAAATTGGAATTTGCAATAGCTGTTCCAGTCTGCTTGACATTTGTTTGTGCAGCCTACGTGATACTCAGATGCCAACTTCTATCTCTAAGAATGTGTGCTTATCTTAAACAAGCTTTCAGACGTGGCTTAAACAACATTATGACTGACCATCATAATGCTGTTTGAGACAATGGCTGACCACATCTATTAATGTTGTGGTAACATAGGCTCTAAAGCATTGTTATGAGGCCCATATGTAAAAATTAATTAATTAATTAATTAATTAAAAACAAAACAAAACAAAAAAAAACCACCACTTAACTGCAGATTATTTTAGCCAATAGAATATAGAAATATGTGGAGTATGCTGCAAGAAAGGGCATGTAGAGGTGAAAGAAATGTAGGGGGGAAAGAAAGAGCAGAAACAGCAGTTCTGAAGATGAATACAAGCTGATGGATATGAGTAAGCAAAGCAAAGGCACTGCAAAAGCAAATACTATCAAACTGTATAACCTCTGAGGGCCGTTTAACCTTTGACTCCTGTGCTAGCATCTTATATGCATATGTGGTCGGTATTCCATTACCTTAAGCAGAATAAATATTTCTAAATTCTATGCCAGCTCACTCACCATGGATGAGAAACACGACACATCCATCTCCACTAGTCTGATTCCCCTCACTTAGGAAATGGTTGTTCCCTTGCTGCAGACTTCTTGAATCTAGCCATATCTTCTAAAGTTAGGTGGATTTATTTACTTCTTATTTTAAAAGTCAATTTTTAAACCATTCTTAGCATGATATTTTATGAGGTTATTTTGACAGTCCACAGAATGTGTTGCCGTAGCAACCAGTATTCTTACAGGGACTATTAAAAGGATTGGGTTAACTCTGCACAGTGTCGGTTGTGAAGGACTATTACTGCTCTGCATTTGCATAGACAAAGGAAGCAGACTATGAGTCTTTCCCATCTATTTATGATGCCATCTTCCATGGTGTTTGCCCTATGTTTGTATTTTAGATCTCAGAATTGCTGGATCACAGAATAAAGTGCTTCTTGCCCCCTGGAGCAAAAAGCAAAGAACTGCAGCAGTGCTAGGTACAGGTAACACACATCTTAAAAGCCAATATAAGTGGATAAAGACAATGGACACCTAAAAATATTATACTCAATTCACTTTCCAAAGGCAAAAAATAGGCACAAAATCAGAGATATTTCTTAACACCATCAAAGGAGGATGAATAATGAAATTCAATACATTTGAATCATTCAAGGGAGAACATATGAGTTTTTAGCTATTACAGAAACAGAGTAGAAAATCATTATAGCAAAAATATTATTGAGCAACAAAAAGTAAACAAGCAGAATGAGTGACAGTTGTATTATTTACATTGATGCCATGTATATAGAGAAAGAATGGAGATCACAGAAATTGAAATTAATGCTGTCAATATGGATAAGAAATATTATGTAGTCAAATCTCCTGGGCATCAAAAATAATAATAAAAGCAGAAGATGTCAAAATTCCTTAGAGATGTTTGGAATACGTTGACTAGTACTCTGATGCCATGAGACAATCCAGTTTATGACGTGATACCAGCTAATTTAAAGAGAACTGAAGAGTAGGATGGCTCTTTGTATACTGAATGACTGCTTTCTGTCTTCTTCCTCCCCCAGATTTCTGCTACAGGTAAACCACTAAAAAGAAAAGATTAGGACAAATCCTAAGGCCCAATGAAGGCCCAAGAAACAGTTACCACTACCAGCTTTCTCACTCATCCCTGCTGCTAGAAGCTCCCAAACAACAGGCAAAAAGGGCTTGGTAGGAGTTGCTGCAAGAAAGGACAGCTGCATTTGCAAAGAAGGGAAGGAGTTAATGGCTGCATGAGAGAAAGGGGAGTCAGAAGTCCCCCAAATGTGATAGACTGGGTTTGCATACACTAGGCAGACAGAGACACCTGGGAGAGGCATATGAGATACAGAAAGATCTATAATCCATCCACAGACCTCACACAAGCCCATAAAACCCCCAATCCAGACCACCCAGTTTTCTCCTATCCTCTCCCAGCCTTCATTCCTTTCTCAGTACTCCCTCGTTTTTCTGTTATGTTGTAAATTTAATTTTGCCTCCTCAGAGATCCTTTGGACATGAAAATCTAATTTTGTGTGTGCTGCTGGGAAGCCTTGAAATAGCCCTGTGGGGAGAGGTTTAGTGAAATTGAGGTTATTTATGCCCACTTCTCAGAAGAAAGAAAAAAAAAAGAAGAAGAAGAAAGAAAGAAATAGAGAGAAAGAGATTTCTGTCACCTGAAGAAAAACAGACATAATTACAAACCTTTTATAATACCTGTTCTGACTTGGAAAAGAAACAGAAAATGTAGCTAGAAAATGCCACTTAGATGATAGGTGCTCAATTAACTGAATTTGACATTATGAAATGGTGAAGTCAACATAACCTGTAATACCAAGCTTCCAAAAAGCCAGCTCTGCAAACTACAAGATGCATGAATGTAAGTATCACATATCCTCAAAGAGAACAGATAGAAAATCTTAAAAGATATTAGATATCATATGTAAAAAGAAGTAATTGATAGAGAACCACAAGATTGATACAGAATAAAACATTTAATAAAAGACAGCTATATTTGTATTAGAACTCTGAAATAAGTATTAAAATTGCTTAAAGCAGTAGCAGACTACTGTTAATAAAATAAACAGAATAATAAAGTAAGTTAATTTTCTGTGTATATAAAAGAGAAAGTATAAGAATACAGCAGTAAGAGAGTAGTAAGATCTACAATTAGAGGCAAGTTTTCCTCAGACTTCACTGGGTCTGACACATCACCTCTAATTCTCGTATCTGATGAGTATTTAGGTAATGTCTTTGAAAATTTAGGCATGGAAGTCTTCCTCTTGATGTCTCCATCTACATAAATGTAAGAATTTTCCCAGCAGGAAACTTTACACTGAAGGATATTTTATTCTGTAAAACAGCTATTTGTTCTTCCAGTAGGTTTGTGTACATCAGCTTGACTATCACAATAACCTGACACCTCCCTCCTGATATAAGAGAACAAGCTAATATTTAGCAACAGACAGGATAGTGAGTACAGATGGAAAACAATAATAATAATAAAATATATAAATAAAAACAGATTTAAAAAATTCCATCCTTAAAAGTGAACACAAAAAGAAAAAGCGAGCACCTTAAGTCTTAACTATTACTTAAAACTACCATGTTCACAGCTTAAAAAGCTTTATGCCATGTATAAAATACACATAAAGTTTTGGCCTTTTTACAGATGACAATTGCCTCTGTACTATAATACCTTATTAACTAGACAAGTCTTTCCTATGAATACAGTTAAATCTCATGAAACCTCTCATCTTCCTTTTCTTCCCTGTTTTTTGCTTTGTTTTGTTTTAAGATTTTTAGTTTTTTAGTTTTTAATGAAAACTGGACTGCTTTCTACCTTAAAATTTGTACCAGTCAGTGGTAGGCAAATGTAATTAAATCCCCTGGTTTCAGAATAGAGAGGAGACTTTCCTGTGGTGTCTAAAACCAAACATCAAAAGCTTTCTTTACCTGTTGTATCTCTGTTTCAGCATAACTATCATCTGGCTGTTGTGGTACTGCAAATACCCTTCCTGCCAGTATCTACCAGAACTGCACAGCATCAGCAAAACAGTTAGGGATATGAAATAACAGGACATACCATTTGGTATTGCACCATAGACAGTAATGTTATCATTTTGTTTATTTTGCAGCATATTGCATAGTAAGAAAAATACCCTCTTTGAAATGGAGCATCAAGGACAAAATCAACTCTTCTTCTGGAAGGCAATCCCTTTCAGCTTTATAGAAGGCAGAAAGCAACCAGACAGTTGGTAATCTAAATGCTACCACTTAGTCTGGAACAATTACTACAATGGCAGTTTTCTTTGGAAGAAGTGACTTGACAGCATAGGACCATGCAAATATTTCCTATGATCCTAACCATTGTGAGACAGAGGCATGCTTCTGCCTCTCCTTCATCTGGCCCAAAGGTTATGTAGTAATGTTGTGAAATGAAAATGAAAATACTGCAGTTCATTTTCTAATGAGCTAAATTTGTTATACTGAGTGAGGAACTCATAAAGAGGGAACCTGTCCATTATAAATTGGGTTGAGGAGGGTGCTCTGTTGCTACTGCTCCCATGGCCAGAAGGCTCCCCATGCTCACTTGCTGAAGCCCAGTCCATGACCAGGGAATAGCTTGCTGGTTGTGGAAGGGAAAACAGAAGCATTTGGGAATGAAATATAACACCGTCAATAACTATTTTTTCCACAGCAGGATCCCTGCATTAACCAAATGTACCCTTCTGGGATTCAGTAAAGCTCCAGCAGAGGGAAGCTTCATTTACACATCACACTATGTCTTGCAGACAGAAGAATGGTGAAATGTTTTGGTAGCCTGGGCACACCTTTCTCACATTCCCCAAGGTACCCTGCTTGGTGTTTTTCTATTTGTTATCCTCATTATCTTGTCTTCCACCTTGCACTGCAAATCTGCAGCCATTCTTTCACGAATATGTTTCTATTTTATGTTTCTTTCATCTTAGTGTGGTTAGAGTTTGATTTCACTTCCTGTATTTAGCAAGGGGATGCCAGGAGAAGGATGGTCTTGTACTTAAGGCAGCTGAATGCTGGAGAACTGTACTGTATCTGCCTCTTCCACCATCCCAGTGAGATGCTGAGCATGTCCCAAGTTTCTCAAACTTCAAAGACAGTTGCTAAGTTTGTGGTCTTCATTTCCTGGCTATATCAAAACCACAGAGGCAAGTTTGCAGAGATGCTGAGCTACATCAGGAATCAACATGAGATATTCTTTGACCCTATCCAGTGTTATATGAGACTAAGTGCTCTGAAAGAAAAAGCTTTAGCAGTCCTTGAAGGGAGAATCTTGACCACTGCAACACTGCACATCAGCCAAGCAGTACATGACTATCTTTTCTGCTTGCAGTTCTGTAAAGCTAAACTTTGTCTGAAGAAGTCAACTGCCTTGAACTCAAGCACAATCATGTCTGAACCTGGAAAGAAATTATTGTAACTGGAAGTCACCAGAAGGTCAGTTGATTCAGTCATTTACTATACATAACAATAGTAAAATATAACTTTGGACAAACATGATTAATCCACATATTAGCTGAAAAGTACATAAATGTTACTATTATGCAGTTACTGCTGCTCAGTAAGAAAGTGCTATTGATACCTATCATTATGAGCATCCAAGAAATTAATCATTCAAGAGAAGTGTTCCTTCCCCTCTATTCAGCATTGTTTATAGGCTAATAAAAAGGTCGATCTTGGCTAATTGATTTTTCACTAGAGGTGAAAGCTTCTGAAGTGAATGTTGTAATATACATATAGGTTGCAATGTAAGTATAGATGAAGAATCATATGAAGATTACCACATTCGGTTCAAAGTAGATTAAGATTTTCAAATGGCAGAAAATTCAAGAATTCAGTAAACTGACAAAATGCAGAGAATGGAACACCAAATGCTTTTAGAAACTATATTTTAGCTATAGTAAGCAGGTATGATTTAAGAATAATGCAGTATATAGAGACTATAGAATCTTTTTTTTTTTTTTGGTGTCTTTGGAAGCATATACTGCATTTGTTTTTCAGTGGAAAATTAACTGCAAAAGTATTAGCTACTTGAAGCTGCAATATGCATGTTCTGATTCATAAATGAATTTAAAACATCATTCTTTTAAACTAGTTTGAACTGCTTAAAAGCTAAATCTTTCATTTGAGCTACTTGCTTAATCTATGGATTAAACTAATCTATATATTGTTTAATCTATGGATTAAACTAATTGTCTTTAACACATGAACATACAGGCACTTTCACATCTTATCTACTGCATCCTAATCCTCCATCTCCTCCACCCTGTCCTGTGGGACAGGACTGAATTGCTTTCCAAACTAATTTCTTCCTCCCAACGTTAGGTAAAACAAACTGAAACTGTCTTTTAAGCGCTTGCCTGACTTTGAGCATGTACCTAATACTTATAAATAATACTATCTGCACAGTTAATACCAAGTATCAATACCAAGTATTTGGCATTGATTGCTATTGATACTTGGTATTGATACTTGGCATTAACTGAGAATAACTGATTTGATATTACCTAATATCAAAGCACTTCAAGAGCTTTGCTTGGCCACGGAAAAAGAACTTATCACTTTGAAGGATAAAACCCCAGGGGGAATTCAATTTATCAAACCATATAGTCTGCAATGACACTCTATGCAACAGAAATGCATTTCTAGGGATGCCTTCCCATCCCACAGGCATAGGAGGTTTGACCAAAGTTGGTATGTAGAAATGGCATACACAAATGTAGGCTATGCAAAAATGCATGAATTTGGCAACTTTTTTTGAGTCTTAAGCATTAAGCACATGAATAGTTCCAATTAACTTAATGGGATTTCTCATGTTAATGACAGGCTTATGTGTCTCCCTGAATCAAGGATTGTGTTTATATGCACATGACTCATTCCAAAATGTGACTCACTGTGAAAAATTCATGTATCAGTTGAGGAAAACTGATAATGAAAGGTACAGAAGCCTACAGAAAAGCAAAATTGAGCATTAATATTTTCAGAAACATTAAATAGAAATAAAAGCTTAAGCATATTTACTTTTCATAAAGAATAAAAATGTAGTCCAAAGCAAAGACCAGCATTTTTTGCTTTAAATGTCACAGAAAGTAAAGAAAATACTGCTTGGAGAATAACTACAGAGGCATCTCTGTATTCAACATCCCAATGCTATCTGAATGTTATCATATAACATTTGAAAAACTCAGTGCAATGTAATTGCAAAGCAAATCAGCTGTAAACCATGTATTTTTCTTTTTTTAAAGTTGTGAAAGAGAGGGTGGGTAAGTGGGTGGCAGAATGATGAAACTTATAGAAAATACATTATTTGTCATGAAATAGAGCAGAAGGAACAGAAATTAAAGTAGGGGAAAAATCAGGTGGTAACTGAGTAGGCAGAAGTCACCACTTTATTACTCCTCCAGTGCACAGTTTTTTATTTAGCATACATATTCTCAGTAAAAGTGTGTTACTGAAAATGCAGTTATTATTCCATTAAGATGCTGTTGGTTTAATGAAGGACATAAGAGAAAATCATACCTGAGCAGACAAAGCCGTTCTAAAGAGGAATTATATACAACACTGAGTTAGTCATCTATCTGAAGATGAATGCTGGTTAAGAGCAGCTAATCAAAAAGACTGTAGAGAACATTTGTACTAGATTATCTTTAGATCCATTAGTAACAAATTGCCAGCAGTTTCTCATATTGTACCTAAATGCTAAATACAATATAAAAACAATACAGTAGAATAACTAACAATCACCCAGATGACGCCACTTGACAGTCAAGTCAGTTGGCTACAGAAGTTGGAGGCCTAACTGGAAAAGATCAGTCAAACAGTAATCCACCTTTTAATCTCAGTAAAATGTACAAGGGCTCAGACTCTCCTACAGGTGAAGAAAAGGATTACACATATATACTCACACATCATAAGAGATGCTGAATAGCACATCAACTATCTCTTGTCAGTGACAATGTAGACCAGCACTGTCAACAATTCTCTGTGCAGCCTGACTTACACAGAGTCCAGCCAAATCCTGTCTCCCATTCCTACTCTTTCTTTATTCAAAAGATATGTGGAAGCAGAATTCAAAATCATCTTCACTAAGAAGGCAAAGGTTTTGCTATGGATTGCAAGAAAATCTACCAGCATGAAGCTCACATACTGCAAGCTGCTGCTTCTTCCTGTCTTGTATAATTAAAATAGTCATTTCATTGCAGTTATCTCACTAATGAGGACTACCAGAACATTTAGGACATTCATTGCTCTTCCCATGCTGTCTATTCTATACTGTTCTTTTTAGCTGTGGTATATTCAACATAGAATAGACAGACCTACTCCAATACAAGTACACCCTTACTTTTCTTTCCAGACATACTCCTCGGCAATTTAAGAGCTAATACTTAAATTCTTTCTTCAGCCAGTGATCATACAACATCTTAAAAGTACCATAAAGAAAAAGTAATCAAGCCAGTGTGACATGCCTTCACCTACAACTCCTATGCAATACTACTTCTTATGAAGTACCTATGACTAAATCAGTAATATGGTAAAATTATTGAGATTCCTTCAAGGAAACATCATTCTGGACAGAGAAAATGGCAGGGTAGTGAATATTCCAAAACCTGTAAGGAATCAACTACTAATAATTAAAAGAAAGTTCAGTATGGGGATAAAACATTATTACATTTTAATATGATTTGTGTCTAAGATTGGTTGGCAGTGCTGAGGGTGCTTCTTTGCAGGCTTTAATAGTTCATATTCCAAAGATATTGGGCAAAGTACCAATATCAACAGAAATAATAACGGTAGTATTAATAGAAACTGCTCAATCTCAACTACTAAAGCAAATAAAAATGAAGAGCCTCTTCTGAGATTTTCCCTCATGGCACTAAACTGAGGCTTATAATAAGTTTAGGAAGGACAGATGAAAATAAAAGAGATTATCAAAAATGGCATAAATCATTCAACTCTTATATCCTTCTGGAAAAGCAGAGAAAGCAATGTAAAAACAGATGTGTGTATGGCCAAATAACCCTAATTTCTGCTTCTAATCTCAGTGCATAAAGTTATACCACTGAACTCAGACTAGGGTTTTGATATATAGGAAAGTTAAAGATAGACTAAGGAGTGCATTTATAGCACATTGTTGATCTGCACTAATTCCATGGGAAAACATTTCTAATGCATTGTAAAAACCATGCAGTTGCCCCTCAACACTAAATAACTCCTGATCACATACTTTATGGAGGTGTAAGAATCTGGTCCACTGTACTTTTCTGATGTTCTTTTTCTATTTGCTAAGCTTATTCACAGGGAGTGAAAAAATCTGTCAACAGAATGTAATGAAACTCTATGTCATGAGTGGTCAGCTACTTCAAGATTTAAGGACAAACATACTTAACCTCTTCTTATGTGTCAAGGAGAAAATGAATGTGTTTTTTTGCCAGCGGTATGAAAAGAAAGAGAAAGAGAGAATGAGAGGGAGAGAAAGAGAGAAAGAGAGAAAGAGAGAAAGAGAGAAAGAGAGAAAGAGAGAGAGAGAGAGAGAGAGAGAGAAAGAATCACAGAATTTCTAGGTTGGAAGAGACCTCAAGATCATCGAGTCCAACCTCTGACCTAACACTAACAGTCCTCCACTAAACCATATCCCTAAGCTCTACATCTAAATGTCTTTTAAAGACTTCCAGGGATGGTGACTCCACCACTTCCCTGGGCAGCCTGTTCCAATGTCTAACAACCCTTTCGGTAAAGAAGTTCTTCCTAACATCCAACCTAAAACTCCCCTGGCTCAACTTAAGCCCATTCCCCCTCGTCCTGTCACCAGGCACATGGGAGAACAGACCAACCCCCACCTCGCTACAGCCTCCTTTAAGGTATCTGTAAAGAGCAATAAGGTCACCCCTGAGCCTCCTCTTCTCCAGGCTGAACAAGCCCAGCTCCCTCAGCCGCTCCTTGTAGGACTTGTTCTCCAGGCCCCTCACCAGCTTCGTCGCCCTTCTCTGGACTCGCTCAAGCACCTCAATGTCTTTCTTGTAGCAAGGGGCCCAAAACTGAACACAGTACTCGAGGTGCAGCCTCACCAGAGCCGAGTACAGAGGGATGATCACTTCCCTAGCCCTGCTGGCCACACTGCTTCTTATACAAGCCAGGATGCTGTTGGCCTTCTTGGCCACCTGAGCACACTGCTGGCTCATATTCAGCCGACTCCCAGGCCCTTCTCCGCCTGGCAGCTTTCCAACCATTCCTCTCCCAGCCTGTAGCTCTGCTTGGGGTTATTGCGCCCCAGGTGTAGGACCCAGCACTTGGCCTTGTTGAACTTCATGCAGTCAACCTCAGCCCATCGGTGCAGCCTATCCAGATCCTCCTGCAGAGCCTTCCTACCCTCAAGCAGAGAAAGAAAGAAAGAAAGAAAGAAAGAAAGAAAGAAAGAAAGAAAGAAAGAAAGAAAGAAAGAAAGAAAGAAAGAAAGAAAGAAAGAAAGAAAGAAAGAAAGAAAGAAAGAAAGAAAGAAAGAAAGAAAGAAAGAACCCATTTGTACAAATGTTCTAATTTCACCTATTAAATATTTTTTAAATAAAATATTCTTTTTGTATTATCCTATCATGGGCTTTTGCCCTCTGAATTATGGCAAAATATTGACCCTTCATATCACTTGTATCCTGTTCTCTCTTATTAAGAAAAAGGGAACAAGGGAAAATGGGACTGCTACTGCTAAGAAAGTACCTGCTTATTCAACTTCAAAACAATCATAGAATATGATACAGTGAAGCCATACATTGGCATTTATCACCATCCCTTAATGGATCCTGTAGGGACCCACGTAGCTTTAACGGATTTGTACACTCCATCTTCTGTTTAAGCCATAAGGACAAAACTTCTATGCTGTTCCCCTCACAACAGAAAATATATGAGAGACATACCCATATGGTTTTTACTCTTCTCATGCATTTCCTATCAGATGGTAATCATCAGGATTTACTCATCTGCCAGTTCCAAACTTAATGAGTTTATTCTTATACTAAGGGAGCAAACATGACATCAATGTTGATTTCAGGTATATACAAAAAGCATTTAAGAATTTTATCATTTTTTCTCTACTATTTGTCTCCTGTTGTATAGTAGAACACTCATTTATTCTCATGTCACTATGTATTAAAACACACAACCAAACCTGCACTGGTTTGGTTGACAACAAAGAGAAAGTTCTAGAAATATTACAGAAAACTTACCAATGTAACATGAAGAAAAATAAAATGCTAAAAAGTTCTAAAATTATTTACTTTTTGTTTTAAGTTTGTGGGATAGAAAAGAGTACATTTGAAAGCTTTCATAGAATGATAGAATCACTTAGATTGGAAAAGACCTCTAAGACCCTGTAGTTCAACCTAGCACTGCCAAGTCTACCATTAAATCATGCTACTACATCCACGTTTTTGGAAAACCTCCAGGGATCGTGACTTAACTGCTTCCTTGGGCAGCCTGTTCCAAAACTTCACAACTTCAGTAAATATTTTTTCCCTAACATCCTACCTAAAACTAACATTTTTTCCTAACATCCAACCTAAACCTCTCCTGGCACCACTTCATTCTCCTTCTTTCCTTACTGACTGTTAACTTTGCCCTATGGTAAACACCTACATATGACTGTGAAAAATAAATCTCCTACATATTTAAGCTCATGCTTTTTAAAAACTACCAAAACTATTTTTTTCAAAGAGACTACATATGTTTTTTAGAAACTAAAAGCTAAATGTAACTATATTTTAGAGAGGTCCCTCACATTCTTTGTCAGTCTCATACATAGTTACATACTCTATTGCTCAAATGTGATAAATGGATTATTAAAGTTTCACAAACATTTCTGAATCCTTGCTGTTAACACTGCCCATCTACTGGATGGACATTTGGTCATGGGTCTTGATTAAATTGCCTCTGCACTGAGGTCAAGTGCCATCATTGGGCACTCTGCCTAGTCTCTAACTTCAATTCTAGATCATCACAATTTTCCAAGCCCTTTTTCACATCTGTGAGCCCCATGAAGATATCTCAGGTGCTGACCAGAACAGGACTAAATGTCTATGTTTATGCAACTGATTTGAAGGATTCAGCTGCCAATAACAGGCATCCAGTGCTATTTTAGACACTGCATGGTAGCTATTGAACCTTATTAACTGCTCCAGAAAGCATTACAGAACCCATTTTAGCCTCATGCAAAAGACACCTTGTGTATCTGCAGCAACATGAGATACTTAATGTTTATGCAGTTGAACCCTACCTTTGGAGTTTCTACATCTCTGCTGGTGATATTCTGATCAATTAGGGAGAAAATGAATTTTAAGGAAAAAAAAAAGGGGGGGTGGGAGGGAAGATCATGTTGAAAAAAACTTTTTGTTCTCTTGTAAGGGAGAAGTAGCAAACTTCATTTTGGCTGTACTGGAGAAAAGTCTGAGGAGAGGAGAAACCCATGGGAAATGGAGGGTGTGAGTCCATGACAGTTTTTTGGCAGGCCTCTAGGGAAAGCCAAGGCTTGAAGGAAACATCTTTGTTGACTAATACCAGTGATAGCAGTAATTGCAAAAATCATTAGTCTTGTTGATGATTTATTTTTGTATGACACAAAGAGAGAGTTGAAGTTAATATTGCAAAATCACATTTCTAGATGAAAATCTCATAGCATTATCTTCTCATTGTTTTTCAGAAGTGATTGAAACTCTCTCAGAAAATCCCAAATGAAGCTGGAAACTGTAACTTAAAAATGCACTCCATGCTGCTCAGTACTGCACACTCACAGGATAATGGGCACTGAGAGTATGGAAGAAAAAGAAGAGCCAAGTGTTCTGCTGCATAAACCTGGCAAAAATGCCCACAATGGAACAGGCAGCTTGGAAGTGAAAAGGAAAGGCACAAACAGGGATGAAAAAGAAGGTTCACTTAAACACTGAATAACACACACACAAAATATCTAATTAAAGCAAATATTCTTCATACTGATTAAATGATCTCAAGATCCGTTCTGATAGTCTGCAGATCCTGGGTAATCCTGCTGAGATTAGTAGATTTCTTTAGTACCCAGTTGACTATAATGACACAGAGATGAGTCTTCAAATTACATGCATGTATGTGCTTACTACTACTGTGTATGACAGTCTCTGATCTAAAATGGTCTTTGTGAAGAAATGCAAAGATCTGCTGTGGTTAATTTAATAAACATAGCTGTCCAACAGGATTCTCGAGTAAATAAAGTAGTACAAATCATTTGCAGAACATCCCAAATTTACATACAGCTTTATAGCCATGAAAACAAACAAGCTCTTTGATCTGAAAAGCTTATATTATAATGACTTTATATGGAAAAAAATGCTACCCCCATATCTGAGATCCTTATGTAAGAGATTTAGCTAGGATGAAAGAGTCCACAGCAGGGCAAGCAAAGTGGCTGGTAGCACAGCTAGATTTACATACAAAATAAACTTGCAAATGCTAGGATTACTTAGTCAGGAAAATGAAAGCTTTAAGAAAAAGCATGAAGTACTGCAAGTTATGGAGGGTGTGCATAAACTATTTGTTCTTTTCTACTCTGTCAGATTTTACCAGGGAAGAATAAATGCAAGCATATACTTAGGAAATAAAAGAAAATGCCTATACATACTGCACACATTCTGCAAAACATCCTGATACAGGGGTTATTGAGGTAAACATTGTGGCAGATTGGAGGAAAAGGATTAGATCCATTTACACACCAGCACAAGGTAAACACCTAACTGCATTGAGAAAGATTCATATGTCTGTAAGCTATTTTCCTGCAAGAATCTGATAGTCAAGGAATTTGCCACACATAGCTAATTGGGCAGACTGACTAAATATTCAGAAAACCATTATAGCAGAAAAGTAGTAGTACTTATTAATGCAGATTAGATGAACTGGTGGCTTGGTCAGCACCTCCCCTAGATATACTTTACTTCATGTAGTTTAAATTGTTGTCATGTTTCGGGATTTTATATTCTTAAATAAGTGCTGACTGTCTCACAGGGTATGTCTGTGCAGCACACTGGAGGATTGTCTAGCAATACTTCTACCAGAAATCACAGCAGCAGGAAGCTGCAGGCTAATTTAGTTGGCTGTGAAGCATGCCACTGGGCAAATTATTCTACGTAGAGTTCCACCCGGTTGCAGTTAGGATCCTTCCAACACAGAAATCTTTATGATGCTGTACTGAAGCATAGCATAACTTACAGATACAGAAAATAACCTACCGTAGTTCTTTTAATAACTACAGAACATAGGCTAGGAAAGGATAACAGAAATGTCTGAAATTCCCTTGGCTGGGTAGGCTAACTAACAGAAGGGGCAAACATTTGTATGAAGTTGGTATGTTTCCCTCTTCTTCTTTACATTGACTACCTCATATTTAGATAGAATTAAAAACCATTTTGTAAAGTACCTTATAGCAAGGTACCATGCCTGATGACAGAAACTGTGGATGCTTTGTACTGGATGTCAGATTATAAATGTCTGATCAAACAAATTACAGCAACAACAGTTCTTCTCAGTGGGAAATACCACTGTGTGCACTGTGTGCATAAGAAACTGGAACAGATGGTTTTCAGTTGGGTGGTAGCTTTTAAAAACAATTTATAAAGTTATATAATCTTATCTTCAGAGAGTGGGTAGACCTTTGCAACAAGGGAATCTTAAAATGTAAGGTTTATATACCCTGTGAGGGATGGCTTTCATATCTTTATTTCCAAGAGAAACAAGACTTAGCATTTGCTTGTAAAATGAGATTTGTAACCAAACTAGAGCTAAGAGCTCTCCAAATAATGCCTATATGCAAGTGTGTGATATTGTCAAAGATGCCACTTTTGATCCAAGTTAGCAATCACTCAGCAATTATACTATTTCAGCACAGACATTATTTATTTAAATGTTGTGTTAAAGAAAAACAGTATTATTGAATCCTCAAATAATCCTACTAAATAGTTTGTCTCGAAATTCTTCAAAAATTCTAGTGATTATTACTTTCCAAAATAAAAAGTAATCACTTTCAAATTTTTGTAAATGTGCTTTTTATCCAAATTAATTTTTCTTTGTATTAGATTAAAAGTAAGAATAACTGGCCATGCATAAATTTTATTCAACTTTAATATATTCATTCTAAACTATCTTATTTCCAAAACACACAATTCTCTCATTTCAAATCTCCTCTTAAACACACAAAAAAAATCCATAATCTTAGTTTTATTGCCTTTATATAACCTCACCTTGATTTTCTGACATGGAAGCTGAAAGTGAACCTTCACTTCAATATGTACCATCAGGATTTTCAACAATGTGAATATGACAAGTTTTTAAGACTATTTTTCTCATTCTGTCTGAATGTACATAAGTATCAACTTCCCTTTTTGGATGACAGAATTAAGGATAAATTAACATTTATATTCTTGTGATGAAATCCAAATCTTTTTCCTGAGACTATACAGAACCTTTTTTTCATGTTTAAATTTAAATTACTGCTGCCAGCCTTTATTATCTATTATATAACCACATTAAATTTAATCAGATGTACTGCTGCCACTTCTGAGAAATCCCTCTGTAGTGCAGCCCCTATAATCTTACATGGTTTTAGTACTTCAGCTTTATTCTGTAAGCAAAAAAATGGGGACACCTGGTAACAAGTTTCTCAGTATTTACTCCAGGTAATTAAGTAGAATCTTAAAAGAACTAAAGCACTTTCTGGAATTGTATCTTCTTTAGTCTGAACTCATGTCACAAATCCAAAGATACTGCATTTCCACTTGCAAATCCACAATGTAGGTTATGTATTTTGCTTCTCAACAGGATAGCATAAACGTAAAAGCAAACATTGCAATCAAATATGTACCACACAAGATTAAAACGACTGATCTGAAGAAAATAATTCCATTTGGAGCTTCAATTTTATTTAGTGTGTCTGGCAGAATTTTATTATTTTAAAATTAGTTCAAAATTTCTCTGCCCCCCCCCCCTTTTTTTTTTGTTGTTCTTCCTTAACTCCAAATATGGAGAATATTTGTTTATAAATATATTTGTTCCTTACAATAATAATAATATTTGTTCCTTACAATAAATTTGTTCCTGTTCCAATAATATTTGTTTATCTGTAAGGAACACAACATTTCTCATGTTCATTCTTAATTGAGAATTAGAAATATATAATCACCTTCTGAACACAGAATAAGATAAACCTGATTAAGTCAACTAAAAACGTTCATTAAATTATCAAAATTACAAAAGAAAAAACATTGAAATGTATTGTATCCAACATGTATATCGTGCACATATACATATATATACATGTACATGCACATAGGGGAGTGCAGAAGTCCTTAATACTCTATTTTTTGTTTTGCAGACACATGTAAACAAAAAGTTGCATAACATTCTCTGGTATCTATAGGAATATTTTCTTATGTGGACACACACACACAAAAAAATCTCTCAACTTACTGATTGTTTTTAAATTAAGAAACACAATGAGTTAGTACATCATAATAAAAAAGCATATTTGTGTTTTTAATACCATGTTTAGAACAATTCATTCCCACAGGAGTACATATACAGGAACCCCAAACATGACAAAAAATGGATAATAATGTTTGTTAGTACTCCAAGAACAGAACAATCTAAATCAAAGCAATTTACTTGCAGGAGCTCTGGAAGATTCCTCACAATATACACTGCAACAATCTTATGTTTGTTTTCCTGACACTTAATTCTTCTGGATCTTTGGCTTGCAAGTTATACCCATTTAAAATTTCTTACCTGCTCTAGAATTCACAGATCTTTTGAATATACACTTGACATGTAACTTCTATGCTATAAAATACCTGTAAAGTTAGCCCTGAGATTTTAGTTTGTAGCTTAAATGCATGCCATGATGTTCAAAATTTTTTCTTCTTATAGGAACTAGAGACATTTTAAAGTAGTTTGTACTATCAACTGTGTTAAAAATGCATGATTTTAATACAGCAATGAAAAAAGTTGGAAAACTCTTATATAAGATGGCTGCTTTTGTTCTTGAAATTACTGAGCCAGACTGCCATCTATTGGAAAATAAATACTTCTAAAATTATACTTTTTTTTGAAAACTGGAACTACTATAGGTTATTGTGAAAACCTGATTTTGCTAGCAATCATACTTAAAATAGTTTAATTTTTTAAAAAGAAATGCCTAAGTTAACTGAACTGTGTTACAATCAAGGAGTTTCCTACATCTTTTCCCATTTCATATTCTGGAAGCACAGCTCATTTTCTGATTTGCTGAATAGTCAAATCCCAGTTATTTGGAGTTAAAGTAATGCACTTCGCAAACATAGTAAAATTGTACTATGCAATATGCCAGCACTGAACAAATACATAGACAGAAAACTCTCCCAGCTCACCTGTGCAGCAGCTGTCTAGGCTTTCCATGTCTTTGCATGCACAGAGGAGCTAAAGAGTATATTCAAGTCATAATGAGCAAAGTGAAAAATAAGGAATAAGGGAAAAGGAGTAAGAATCTATGAATTCAACATCAACTCCACCCAGTGTATGCGCCTTTGAGAGAAATGCTCAATTCTAACTGAAATGATGCCTAGATATATAAACGCCTTTTTGGAGCTCACTCCAAAATAGCATAATGACCCCATTTCCAGACACAAAATTATGTTCAATCTGGCCTTTAATTTGTGGAGACAATGAACAGGGGGTTGCTGTGTGATAACATTTACAACACTTACTTTAATTATTAGTGAAGGAAGATTAAGAAAATAAGGAATATTTTACATGATAGCAAATCAGAAGTAAATAAAAACAGTTGCAAAATCAAGCATTGAAAATTAAAGAGGTTCTGGTGTAGCTTTAACTTTCTTTAGTTTATTCTTAATAATGTGCTCTTCAAATAAATACTTACTCTCATCTGACTTTGTACTATTTAACAAAAAAGCATTCAAAGCTTTTATCCTCTGTTCTTATTCAGGAAGATAGCACGGTCCACAAACAGTTCTTCCAGAACCACAAATTTTATCCAGTTTCCCTTTCAGCTTTTGGAATGGAATTGTGTTGTGGGGGCATTTTTACTCACGTCAACACAGAACTGACTTGTAATTTGGAATTAAGATGACTAAACCAAAAATTTTTATCTAGGAAGCTCCTTTCCAGTTTCACCTGACATCAGAGCAGTGTAGACTGTGCTTCTAATTTACTTTAAGATACTGTAAACACATTAACCTCTGGTTTTGTTAATGCCTTATGTCACAAGTCATACACCTGTTCAACAGAAATATAATAAAACTTGTAGTAAAACATGTAGTGTTTTCAATGAAAAATTTGATAAAAATCTTGTACAGAAGCTTGAAGTCCACTATTTCAAACATATCAGAAAAACATGCTGAGTATTTGGACAACTACTCATCCAACAACTTGGCAAATGGATGACTGGATTCAATTCTGTCCTTGTCCTAAGAGAGTTCTAACACACAACTTCTTCAAAAGAAAATGTAGTATTCTATAGATGCTTTATCATTGATTAACAAACAATGCAAGCCATCTGAGGCCAGAGACAGAACAGAATTACTAGTGAATATGCATTCCTAAGTCATGCTCTCAGGATTGCACTGGTATTTTTCCAGTGGCTGTCAAATGCACAAAGAATCCTGGAGGGGATCAACTCACACTTTTTATTTGGGAGACTATAAGTGTGATATTAAACCCATCTTTATTCCATAGAGAGAACTGAACACCTCTTTCCCACTTCCCAGATGAAGCTTTTTATGGTCCAGTTACTGCATGAAAAAGTAAGCATCCCTAGTATCCTTGTGCAAAACAAAAACAGCAAGCTCTGCTCTTTCAAATAACAGGACAGAAGTCCAAACTGCGTACTAGATAGACAGACTTACCTTTCTTCAGTTCTGAATCAATCTAAACTTTATGAAGCCAGAGCAGTGCCACAGGTGATTTGAACCAGTTTAAAAAAAAAAAAAAAAAAAGCTAACAAATATCCCCCATTTCCTGAAGCTTTCTCTTTGTCCATGCTAGCTAACTTCAGGAGGAAGCTGCTGGTCCTTGTTCCAACTGACCGAATCTTGACCCACAAGCTCCTATTACCAACAGAAGTTCCCCAGCCTTGCCTTCCTATTTCTCTGAAGAATAGCATGATGCAAAGGGAGGGATATGATGTCTCCTAGCAGCCAGTTCCTTTGGAGAATCTTTCAAGGTTCAAAAAACAACATGACAGGTTTTGGAACCTGTTCAGATCACCGGATTACAGATGTTCAAAAGCTTGCACCAATCATTATCTCTGGAACCAACATTTGTCCAGGAAATAACATCACCTGATACATTACTGATGGAGAACTGACTTCTGCACCAGCTCAGAGATGACACTGCCTCAATCAGCAATGCCTGTTAGAGGAAAACCTGATGATTTGAACCTGAAGCAAGTGCTTGCTTGTAGAGGCTCACCTAGTGAGTTCTCACCCCTGTGTTGGAGCTGGTAACAGAGAAAGATAACGCTCTGTCCCACAGGCAGAAAGAGTCTGTGCTCCAGTGTCACCACATTCCTGTGCTGCCCCTGCTTCCAAAGGGTCTTGACATGTGCAGTAGCAATGAATGTGAGCTAAATGGATGTAGAAAACAGAGGAGTCCACACTTACCTTGCTGAGAAGGACATTTTAAGGAAGCTTCCCCACAAGGAGAAAACAGAAGCCAGAAAAAAGTTTCAAGAATCTTTCTCTTCCTTAATACACATCCAGGATGTCTATTTATGTCTCTCCATCTCTATATATCCACATTCTTATATATACATACTCATTTAGGTTTCTTCAGTCATCACCCTTCATTCCACCCTTCACAACCACCTTGCTTGTTGGTTCTGCCCCCAGAATAGTTGGCAACATTAACCTTTGCACCAGAGCTAAACACTTCTCTCCATTTCAGTGCTTTTTCCTGATGATGCCTGGATGCTGGATGGCTCCTTGCAGAGCCTGTGGGTTTTCATATAACCCATGCAATACACAGGGAGTCTGTACACCAAGGGAAGGCAGCACTTCCCCAAACTATAAGACCAAATGTCAAACTGGGAATAACAAAATTTCTGGCTACTAGACAGCCAGGCAGCAACTGAACAGACTTAGTAACCTTAAAATACTTTTTAAAATTAAATGGATATTTTAGATCTAACAGCAAAATCTCACATCAAAGCAGTGTTATTTCCATATATACGCCTGTGTAGTTGGGTCTACTCTAAGGGAAAACATGCTCTGGAGTGTGTACAATCACCCTGATTCTTGTTTTCTTTGAAAGAAAAGCTTGTTTCACTGGTAGGAAGGAGACACAGTATGCTTTAACTAATCCCTGTTTCTGAAGATTTGTTTACACCTCTGGTTCAATAAACAAGTAGATAAAATCTCAGCAAATGTATTTGCCTGACGTATCAGCTGCAGGTAAATTACAGATTTACTGGCTGAATACTTCCTATTCACATTCTATTTCATTTAGGTCACTAAAAATTCCATTCCAAGTAGACAGAGTTATATGGATTACATTTTCTGCAAAACAGTAGCTGAGCAGATTTAAATAGCAGTTAGCACCTAAATACAGAGAGACACTAAAAAGATGCATAAAAATGCTTTAACGGGTTCAGTACCTTGTTTAGACTGACTTAAATTTAAGTTACATATCTAATTGCTCGAAAGTAGAAGGGATTTATAAAAGTAGCCACTGCACTTAGGAGCAGCTAACCATCTTTGTAAATTTCATTCTGTCTACATATATTGTAATCAATCCTTCAACACATAAAATTCCTTAACTTGCTATGCTTCTCCCCGCACATGAGCATAATTGCTCTTAACTTATGGAAAAAAAAAAAATTGAAATTTAGCATTTAATATTTTCACTCTATTCCATGCATTATTTCCTGGGCAATTCCATTTACTTTACTTACTGAGGAAGAGAATTCAGTTAAAAGGAAAAAAAAAAAGTGCCTTGTTACCATGTAATGAAAAAACAAATCCTACAGGACTTTATTCACATGAATCATATTAATCAAGTTAAATTTTTAACTGCAGTTGGAAATCACTGAAGTATCAGAACCATAACAATTTTCAGTATTAGACACTCTGTCTTTAATACCATTAATTACCAGGAAATAGAATGTGTAGGAATCATAACTGACGATGGATAGCTTCTTATTTTGGGGGGCACTTCTGATTAGATCCTATAAGCATTTAGTCTCAGGTATAGTACTAAGCACACTGATTTCAATGGATTTCTCAAAAAAACTCACCATCTCCTTGCACTCCCCATGCTCAAAAGACAAACTAGCCTGAGCTTTTGGTCATATTAGTGGTGCCATCAAAAGCTTTTCTTAGGTATATAAAATATATATATATATATAAAATGTCTTTGTATCCCATCTTACTTACTACATTAAGTTTGGTTTGGCTTCCACTGGTCATAAGTTCTTCCTCTGATATTTTACTAAAATTGTCCAGATAATGATCAGATATTGTATGAGACAGATCTTCAAAAGAGTATTCCTTTTCTTGGCACAATTTGATTTCATCTAAGAGCTTTGATAATTCTCCCGTCACAGCTTCACCTTTAAAAACAGACATACCGTTAGTCAATACTTAGAATATCAGAGCTTATTTATGCCGAAAAAGGAAATGCATGTTTTTTACATTTTTGCTTAATATTTCTTACATTCCATGCCTGATCATATAAACAGTGATCTTCATGCACAATTCTGTGAGGTTAACCATGTGAGGTTAATCCAAAAAAGGAAAGTGGCTATAAACACAAAAAATTACCGTTCCATACTCTGCATTGTATTCATGTTTGCTGCTGTGATCAGTTAAGACATTACATAGGTTCCATAAGCTCTTAATTAGGTTGGAACTGAGTTTCTGAGAATGCACATCTGTTTCATCAAAGTTGCAATATTTTACAAATAATCCTTGCTCACTTTCCCAGGACCCAATTTATTGGAATGGTCGAAGGGTATACTGGGATAAAACCAAAAGTTTAAAATATACCACCCTACAGCAGACTATAAGAAACCCATATTTAGTGCATTCTGTATTGTATTTCATGATTTCTCCTTCATTTATCAGATAGCTTCAGTTAAGCAGTTTACTAAAACAGTAGGACAATGTGTTTTGTATGTCTGCACTGAGGGCAGTGTTAGAAAGATAACTATTATAATTACATTGAGTAATAAAAGATTAGAATCACATTGAGTGTCAACTTCAGCAAATATTCCACTGGCAGCAGCAGAACTCCACAGAGTAAAAACCTGCTTCTTAGGAACAACTCCATTAGGTCCTGATAATCTATTGCATATGTGTTACACAGTTATCTTTAGTAATAATAATAAACATGTAAATGAAAGTTTTTTTTCCAGAGGCAAATAAGAAACCTCTTCTCGAATGTTTTCCAAGAGTCATACTGTTGAAATCTACAGTCCTTCTACTCAATAAAATACAGAGATAATTCTTTTTTTTTTTCCATCCTTGGGAACAAAATGCAGCAAAGAATAAACAGAATGAGCATACTAAGCTCAGTATATGTAAACTGCTTGTACAATACATGTACGTGTACATTGATGTAACTAAAGAAGCCCCAGATAAGATTCTTTCTGCTTGGTCTAGAGATCTTTATGTGCCATTTTTCTTCATAGCCTTTTTTTTTTTTCCATTGTTCAGTATGCTATGTAAGCATTAATGACACAATTTATTCTAAAATATTTTATAAATTACAATTTTTATAAATTACAATTATGGCCAGTTATGACTGCATTTTTAGAGCCAATAACAGTAGTTGTTAATTAAAAACATCTAAATGAATTTTAATATCAAAGTATCAAAAATTATGTATTCAAAACTCATGTTGCTCTTAGTCAATGGTAAGCTCGCACAAAACCTGGAAATGAAACAAAGGTGCAATCAGGACTATTTATATTCAGCTTTCTATTTAGAAATTTGAAATTATTGCAGATTAATATTAAGTAAAATCAGAAGTAAAAGACCTGAATGTTAAGAACAATTTTAAAAATATGCTGAGTGCCCCCAAGAAAACACAGGACTACTGTTTCCTACAGATTCATGTTCACTTCCCCTAGCTTGCTCTCTGTGCAAAAACTTAATGTTCTTCTACATGTGCCTTGCAATATTTCCTACTGGGCATGAATGAGTTGAGTGTGGTGAGATGGAACTGCAAGTGTGTTGACTGATGTGTCTGTAAGTGTATGCTAACTGGCTAACTGCTGCCAGAAAGAATGCATAAATGATGAATTTTGCCTAAGTTTCTTTTAGTGCAGGTACTAGTTAACATCCCTCCCCTCTATCCAAATATCTATTTTCATGAAAGTCACAGGAAGGTAATTGATACATTTATCTCTCTTCCAAATTGGGTTTAAACTTAAATTATTTGAAATTACATTCTTAGAAAATGACAGATGGATGGATGGGAAGTACAATAATGTGCAATTTCTTTCCTTTACAATCAGATTAAACAACAGATGAGGAAAAGAAAACTAGCATATTTTACAGTATTTATATCTTGCAAGTGGAAAAATGGAATGAGAGATCATGACTTCATTAAGAAGTAAAACATATATTAGAATTATTTACTACTTAATTTCAGGATGGACATTTCTATTGCATAGTGTAGCTGACTTCATGAATGATTCTACTAAACTCAAAGGAACTATCTATCTTTTCATACATTACATAACTGTTAAGTATCCCAATGGGAAATGTGACTGGTACTAGAGTATTTGTTTACTTTCACCATGAAGATCAGAATCTGGCTTGCAGCAGTAAAGCAGTAAGCTTAGTTTTCTCATGAATTAAGCTCTCATGGCAAAAGGGGTAAAAACAAACAAACAAACAAACAAACAAACAAACAAAAAAAAAAAACAAGGAGAGGCAGAGTTATTTGCCAACAGTCAATTGCATTAACTTTGGATGATTTTAGAAGCCAGTAATGAGGTTTGGTTTTTTTTTGGTTTGAGAGATCATGACTTCATTAAGAAGTAAAACATATATTAGAATTATTAGAAAACCAATACAATGGTTTTCATGGAACATTTTTTGGAATTACAATGAAATGTTAGAAGGCTTATCTGCAGGAAGAATGGGAGAGCTGTACCCAAATGATCCTTGAAAGAGTCATCCAAATGTAACACAATTGGAAAAGGTACTCATGGTGACAAATTCTCTCTCTAACCTGCATGTCTGCAGAGTATTTTGGCATATTTATTGACCTTCCATTCTACTTATGAAATGCATTATGCTCTATAAATTTAAAAGATTTAAGATCAAATAATGTAATACATAGTAATCAGTCTGTGACTTGTCCTTTTTGAGAACAGTTCTTCGTTTCCCTGTATGACACAGATTACAGTGTATGCAGTCAAGATAGGTAGTTAATAATGGAAAAAAGCATCTCAATATCAATCTCTTTATCTTTTTCAATTCATATGTTTGTATAAATGTGTTAGCAATATAATTTTAATAGTAAAGAGAATTTAATACAGCTTCTTTATTCACAGAGTACATGTATTTACTTTTAGCCTTTGGAGATGGAGGAACTTCTGGGGACAAAATGCAAGACTGATGTTCTGCACATTCCAGTGGGCGTTCCTCTGAAACACTTGCATTTCCTGTTTCCATATATTCTGTAATTTAAAGACACAAATACACTTAAACTCATGAATTGTACTGGTTTATTCCAACGAAAAGTAGATTTCTTCTTTCTTTTTTTTTTTTTTATTTAAAAATTTTTTTAAACCTTTCCAGTTTTTGATGATGAATAAAATAAACTTCAGTTTCACTACTATTATTTTTATGTAAACATACATTATTTTCATGTGGTTTTGTACACAATCTAGCTCAATGAAACACTAAGATTTTCATGAATGTTATTCCAGGACAAATATTAAATAATAAATTAGAAATTAATTTATGCAATAGTGGATTTTATTTTTTCCAGCAAAGTGAATGGTTCTCAGTTCAAGCAGTTATTTTACATCTTTACTTGCTTGATTTCCTGAGGTTTCCTATCCAGACAGTAAGTACAACAGCACAAATGGCAACACACACCACAGTGAACTACAATAAGCACTTTCATCAATTTCACACTGAAGGACTGAAGAGTTTCTGGAAACTGAAAATCTCTCTAATTTAATTTCTGCAACCTACAACACACTTGTTTAGCTTGCTTTTATTCCTGATTAAATAACAAATCCCCAAACCCAAATACAATCTGTAATAAAATAGGCATCTGAGAAAATGAAATTGGAAATGGCAGAGAACAGCATGCAGTTTCAGAATGCTATGCAGGTTGCCAGTTTTTAAGTCTGTAAGATTTGAAAATGCCCTACATTAGGTATGATGGCTTGTAATGGTCCCCTGGATAATCTGTCATATATTTCTCTGTATGAAAATAGTCAAGTTTATTTTTTTCATTTTTATTTTTTTGTATGTAGTGCTGTAAGCAAAGAAGCAAAGATGAGTTATAAGCAAGAGACCATGAGAAAACCAGCAGCATGACAAAATGCTCTGGAATATTTTCCAGCTCTGTCAGCTATATTATTGGTCACATTATTGTATGAGGTAGAGGAGAAATAAAAGGGAAGTTAGACTCAAAGGGGAAAAAAATAATAATAAAGTAAATGAAAAAAAAATTATGCCTGAAAATACATACTTGACAATTCTGCAACTGTCCAAAAGCACACCAAATACAAAGTTTTACCAGGTGTGAGTGTTAAAATTATTGGATAATGATATTAGGAAAGGAAATGCAGGGGAAGGATTGTGAAGAATTTTAACCTTGTAGTCTGATAAGACTCTGGTTAGTCTTACAGACTCTGTAGTCTGCAAGACTCTGGTTTTAAAATAGTATTTTAACTCTATGGCAGCCCCATTTTCAGACCAATGCACTTACCTGCTGAAGACTAGTTCTGAGGTGGAAACCCCAAGTTTGAGGTAAGTCTCTTAAATACTTAAAAATTACACAATTATTTCCAGAAAACCTCCACAAAAGACTCAGCACACAGAGTGCTACAGAGGTTTAGAACAGGAAAACAAAGAGTACCATACAGTTTTGGACTTCTGTGGGACTTCTAACTTGTTTTTCCTGCTATTGAAAATTCTATGGGATGCACGTGAGAACAATAAAGACATGGATTCGGTTGTAAGAGCTTGTAGTCTAGATAAATGAAAACTTACCCATAATGTTATCAAAGAAACAGACACAAATCAGGTGATCTATTTTAAGAGCCAAAGACAAACTACACAAAAGCAGTGGATGCTTTCATCTGCACCAAAATTCACCTGCAGCTTGTTAGAAATTCATCTTCATGCCTACCCAAACTCACTGAAAAAGATGGTACTGTTAACCATCATCTGCCCTGACTATGGTGTAGTTGAAAGACTGCTCTGGATTCCATCACTTCCCCCTCCCCCCCCCCCCCCCCCCCCCTCAAAAAACAAAAACAAAAACAAATGAACAAACAAACAAAGAACATTTTCCTCAGTTGTGGTATCACGGAGTTTAGAGAAAACACTCATTCCCATAATGGGGAGGGTAAAGTCTGCTCAGGATACAACCTGACGATGCATAATGCGTCTTTCACCAGCTTTCTGCATCATGTCATCCTATTCCACAGACAGCAAGAATGACTAGCAGGATCATGGTGGGTAATGCATGTGCTAATATACGCATGCTAGAGATGGTTCTTCACCAAACTGGGAAGAATGGAGTATTTTACATCTGTTGACTCAGAAGATTACTGTTAAATAAGGACTAATAATAAGAATTTCAGAAATGCTGCCTGCTTAGTAGCATTCTTTTCTACAGCTATTTAATTTCAAAATAGTGCACAAAAAGTAGTAGTGTAGAAGTGGTCCCATATCAGTGGAAATAAGAGAAGTAGGGAATATGTCTCCAAGAAGGTAATACATGCCAGAAAGGTCAAACTACAGCAGGAACTCCAGGTTCCTCACTTTAACATGTGCTAAGCCAAAGCCAAGCAGAAGAGAAAGCTTTAACACGTAAGCAGACACATGCAGCTGTCTCAACTCACGGAGCAGTGAGTGCCAGAAAGCTCAGCCATGAAGGGAACAGGGCCCAGCTCAGCTGGAGTTGCTGCCGAATGTCCTGGGCAGTAAAAGCCTTGGCTCAGGCTTGCTCTAACTTCAGCTCCTCTAGGTCCTCATTCCTCATTGACATCAGGATTTTTGCTTCATTTATAAACCATGGCTTTTAGAGAGAGATCTTTGTTCCTTTCCTTTAATTTAATATAAGCACTTTTCCCTTTTGATAGCATCTATCAGCCGAGCCATGGGTCAAGCCACCCAGAGTTCCTCCCTAGAGTGACTTCCGTTCAAGAGACCAAAAAGTCTTTTTAAACTCTAAAAAGTGAAATTTGATTAGTATAAAAATAAGAACACGTGCCTTTTCAAACAGAAGAATCTCCAATATCTAGATCAGAAGAATGAGGCAGGCCTGCAGGCCCCACCCTGACACACTGCTTGTATCCTTTGCTCCTCCATTGCTTCATGCCCTCCTGAACAGCAGCTGTTTTCACAGCCGCCTCTGTCCTCACCAGGACTCCCCCTGGGGCCCAGCTCCCTGTGCCTCCTAGCACCTGGCTGAGCTCCGCCAGCTCCCCTGCATCCTGCCTCAGCCTGCTCTCTAGAAGCAACTCACAAAATGGCTCTCTTGTGCAGGAATGATCCCCAGCCCTGCAAAGGCATCATGACCCAATTCCTCCTGCTTCTACAGGAGCACCAATTACAGGAAACTAACCAGTAACTGCTGCCTTCACATCTGCTAAGGTGACAGGCTTGAGCTAAGGCTGAGGCTGGGTTGACTTTAGCCTCCTGAATTTCAAAAGCACAATTCCGAATTACTCAATTTTAGCATAATGCCAGAGAAACCAGAAATCTGTAGATCAGAATACATTTGTACATGTGTTCAAGGATGATAAACAGAAACAAGTACTGAGTGCTGCTATGATTCTGAGGTAGCAGAGGAAACAGCTAAACAGCAGTTAAGTTAACTAATAAACATAGTTAATACTATACAGCATTTGCAACATAGCCTTACAAAAGGAGTTGAGAAATCCCCACAGAAAAAAATAAAAATAAAAAGGGATAAAAAGGGGGGGTGGGGTGGAGGAGGTGAATGGGAAAGGTTAATTAGTACCCCAATTCTTTTCCTCCCACAAAGTTCTGATAAATCCTAGACTGGAAATCTCTTCCATCCTTACAGTGAGGTTGAAGACGTACTGGAGGAAAATCTACTTGTCTACAGAAAGAGAGGGAGAGAAAGAGAGTGAGAATAAACAAAAGGCCGACACTAATGAGATTGCAGCTATTTAAGCTGTGGGGAAAAAAGGAGTCCTGGTTCTGCTTCTATTCTAGCAGCTGCTTGTGTATTTTCCACTATGAATAATTAGGTAACATGTACAAACTACATTAGTTTCTCAAGCAGCAGCAGCAGAAGAGAAAGGAAAGAGCTTTCCATTACATCTCCCTCCATATTGTCTATAGAGCAGAGCTTACTGTGCCTTCCTGGTACTCCTGTCTTTTCTCATCTGTTTTTCTACTATCACCTTCTTTTTTTCATAATAACAATAATTCTGTTTCCAAAGGAAAAAAAAAATAGTAAAAGAGCAAGATTCTAATAGAGAACATAGTAGTCTGTGGAGAAAGGGTTGAAAGATGGTATAGAATGCACCTGCGTCACGTTCACATGTGCTAAAACTAAAACACAGCTGGTCGGTTTAATTTTAGGAATACTAGCCTTGGCAACATCCCTTTTATCTTCAGTGTCTAATTATAAATCCCTAAGTGCCAATACTGTTAACTGCTTCAGCACTGAATGCTGTCATTTCATTGCATCCAAGAAATGCATGTGCACTGCAGAATAGCCACACTTGGCACAGTATTCTAATTCTCTGCTTTTTGAGTATATAACAACAAAACAGCTAATTCTCCCTTATCGTGTAAAGAATCTATAATAATACTATACCATACTATACAATACTATATGATACGATACTATATGATACTATACTATATGATACTATATGATATGATCTGATACTATACTATAAAGTATTTTTAAATAAGCTCAATGTAGTTCAGAGTTGAGCCAGACACAGAAAAAGACGGGACATATATGAAAGACAAAGAATTAAAATATGAACTGTTATTCTAATAATTCCATCTGTATTTAACAGGCAGTTAAAAAAAAAAAAAAAAAAGTTCAGGTGGAGTGTAGTTTAATCATCCTCATTCAGGTTGCTCTTGAAAATGATTTAATTATTTATTTGCCATCTATCAGATAATGCACCAAACTCTTAAAGAGGTGGAAGACTTTTCAAGCACCATTTTTTTTAGCAACTTCAATTACTGTTTTCTCAGTATGGTGGAAAAGATTATAAACTAAAGATCACAAAGACATTAAGATCACTTCTAAAACCTCACTGGCAAAAGTTTTTATTTCTTTTTAAGCTATAATCTGTAAAAAATTATTTTTTAATAATATCCTTATATAAAGGCAGAACACTAATAGAAACTTCTATCCACAGTTCCTCAGTTCTGGAAGTATTATTCACAGAAAACTACCAGTCCTGTGGGTTTTAGTATCAGCAGAACAGATTTAGTATTGCTGCCTCCATGAACTGCTTCCAAAGATGTAAATTAATTTATTCTCTCAAGGAACTTCTTTCCCTTCAAAGAAGTTTCTCATCAGTATCCTCACAACCAACTCATTATTCTCCCTCAAATCTTTTCTTATGACTTTGGTTTTTGACTCTACTTTTTGGCATTGAACACTATCTATCAGGCCCACCAGTCACTTTATTTTCTAGCCTTTCTAGTCAATCTGTTTATATGCATCTTTCAGCCTTTGTTTTAAATTTTGAAAACTGTTGTCTTGTGGCAGGAATAAATATTATGCTCTATGTTAATACTACAAACTGTACAGAGATACCTAACTGTACAAAGGACCTAACTAGGGTTACTAGGTTTCATAACAATACAAGGGTAGAAATCAATAAGAATGCCAGGGGATAAAATCTTACTTTAGCCTGACAACAAGGTGAAAGAATCAACTCAATACCATTGTGTCTGAGTAAAGAAAAAAAAGAAGAAACTTACAAAATCCAGACAGTATCTGACACCATTCATTTCATTGCTTTTTCCTGTAGGTTTACATGAAGGAGACGTGTAAGCTTCCCTAGACAATCATCTGTACATGGGAGGTTAAACAGGAATGTATTTGGAAGTCTCTAACTCTCTCTCAGCATTTGACCTTTTTTTGCATGGTATTCATTACCCACTGAAGTTGAACTTAATTACAGTACATTCAGGTTTCCCAAAATCCCAGTGCTGCACTGAGTTTTCAGCTACAGTGGAATAAATGCCCACACTTCAATGAAGAATACATTCATTGGCTTTTTAGAAGCAGGATAGGTCTGCTCTATCATCAGCAGTGCTAGCACTGAATCCTGCCATTCCTGTTTTTATCTTTCAACTTGTTCTCACAGTTCAAACTTGATCTTTGATGGTTAAAGCTTTAGCAAACCCTTTGCTGATGAAAAAGAATCTCACTGGGCTCCACAAGAGAGTTCTGAAGGGGCTCCTCCTGTTTTCTTAAGGTTCAAAATGACATCTTTGTAAACATTTTTCATCCTTGCACATCACTTCTGACTATAAGGCAGACAGAGAAAAATAAAGAGCTCTTTGTTACAAGACATACTAATAGGAGCTGAAACTACTTAGCAGACTTCTTTATATATTCAAGGCATACATATGAAAGAGATTGCATGTCAAAGCACCAAGAAGCCTTGAAATTGATAAATTTATTTTTTGTGGTAAAAACTAAGGGCATTTACTGACCCATAAAAATTACAAACCCTTGAGATAGGTTTGGGTGCTGTTCATAAAGCAAGGGTACTTTGAAGAAACTGTTGATTAGTGGGGTTGAGACTGTAAGAGATATCACACTGAAGATAAAATGGAACAATGCAGAGATACTAACATGACAGCTGTTTTATTTGGCAATGGAATATTATAATGAAGCTTAGATTTATGTCTGAAGGTTGATTGATTTTGATGTCTAAGGAAATGGAAGCTCTGGCTGATCCTTTTCCTTTCTCTGAAGAAGTTTAGGTATGATAATAACCTTCTTTCCCTCTACATAGTTGCAACTCAGTGAGATATAAAGTTTCACCATATGGTCTGTATCAAATTAGGAGCTCCCTTCTGCTGGCAGAGGGAAGTTCTGCTTGCCTCAGATGGATTTTCCCACTTTTTGATGACCATCTCAGCCAGTTACCCGGGACAGAGCTAACTCTGGGACCTGATTCATATTGGAGACAAGCTCATTAAAGCAAACAAATGTATATTTATATAATTACAACATTTTTTTCTATTATCTTATGTACTATTAAATATATGTAATAAATTATATATTTTCTATAATTATAAATTTATAAATTATATTACTGGTTAATTAATAGAATCAGATCAACTTGCAATCTGCTGTAAGCTGGGAATAAGGAAGAGAACTCTGTAACTGGAAGTAGGGGATAAGGAACACAGAATGGGACAAAGGGAAAAAGAAAATAGGAAGGATGGAGAGGAGTTAGACTATCCCTTTCAGTAACAGCAGGTTGTTAATTCAGTTCAGCTATAACATGAACCTGCATCTTAAGAGAAATCTCCCCATCCAGCCTGCAAAATTTTTATTTTACTTAGAGGAACTTTGTATCTTTTGGCACAACCTCATTGAAAAAGGTTATCAAAGCTCACTAGCCAGTCTGTAAAGAAAAGAAAACCTGAAGGACACTGTGTGGCCACATGACCTCATTTTCTATAGAAAATGTGCTTATATTATCAGGTATCAGGGAGACTGAAGCATGAGCTAGTACACTTGGAGCACCCATAGTGAACTGACTAAAATGGATCATTCAAAAACAGGATCAATGCATGTGTAAATGAAGCTGATACTTGCAGTGATCTCCTTAGTCAAACACAGCTAATGAAAGACTAATCTGAAAATGCAGGGGAAAAATTCATACAAGGAAAGAATGATGTGTAATGCTGAATTATGTACCCATTCATATTTGACCACTTTAATGCCATGTTTTACAGTTAAAAAAAAAAAAAAAAAAAAAAAAAAAAAAAGAGTGAATAAAACTGAAGTTCTACATCAGTTTTACAGCATGAAACTAAGACAAATGAGAACAAACACGTGCAAAAAACTTACATTGTTTCTGCTATAATGACAAGGGTTACTGCCTGCTTTATTTTCTTTTTTAATTTAAAGACAATGAGAAAAATGCAACAAAATGTGTTGAAAGTTAGTCATCATCATTCAGTCACATTTGTTATTTATGAGTGAATCAGGTATCTCAATTCTAGTTTGCCATCACAATTGAATGGAGCTGTAGTGAAACATTAAAATATGTTCTCTTGCAATGAAGAATGTACAAAGAGTAACTGTAAGCGACACACCATACTAATGACTATTGTCAGAAAAAGGGAAGAGTTTACTCTGAAATCCAGGTATTCAGTCACTTAATTTTTTGTATCTAGCAAACAAGAACTTTACCTTAAGTCAAAAGAAGCGCAGGGTTTTTTATATATATATATTTTAAAATTAGCAATTACTATATATGTTAGTATGCCTCCATGCTATTCTGATTTGTCTCTAACAAATGTAACTGAATACAACTTACCTTGAAGTAGAGCAGCAATTTGGAGTGACTGTTGAGATGGATGTTCTTTAAGAATATCTAAAACTGTTCTACCCAAACTGTCCTTTATGTTGGTATCAATTCCTGAAAAACAGAATGATCTGTGGTGGAAATTTTAATCTCAAGTACTTCTGATTATAAATGTGGCATATCAGACTCAATTAAATGACAAATTGAATGCAAGCAGTTATACAACTGCAGCAGATTAACAGCTGTGCTACAGTTGAAGTACAACATCCATTTCTGTTCCATTTAGGAGCCTAAAATTCACATGCTGACATGATTGTTTTTATGTTTCTGTCACTCATGACAATATAAAGTAAGCTTCTTTAAACAAATTTAGGGGTACTTTAACAGACTGTTCCTAAGAAACAACCATTCTGAAAACAATGTTTTGTAAAATCAAGAAATACTCTTAATGTTTTTCCTACATGTCTTGATTCTAACTCTCCCCTGTCCTCTCTAATTCATTGAGTATTTTTGTAGTGCCTACTACCAGTATGTGTGTTGGGAGCAACACTGAAAAAGTTATTAACCTTCAACGTTTTGTACTCCCTGAAAAGACTGATATACCCATATGTAGTGTAAGGGCTGTATGCAAAGCCAGAACATTTACTCACAGACTGCTCAAACTGTTGACTAAGTAATTAGCTCAAACCGTGAACATAAGCACAAATATGAAAGTTTGAGGCTTATCCTAGATAGGTGTCAGAGAATATGATGCACATGCTGCTGCATGAATCTTCAACTTTGTCTTGTGGGGACTTCCTTGGGAATGTTTAACTTATGGTATAAGAATGAAGTTGTTTTTTAATTTAGATGTACTTTCAGAAAAGGTAGAGGGATGAAAGATCATAAGAACCAGAATAAGATTCTTCTCAGGAAACTGAATAGAGGAAATCAGAAGAAGCAGGATTTATGAAGGTGTTCTGGAAGCAAGATGGGATCTCTCTACTCACCAGAAAAAGCTGCAGCTTTTGCTATTTCCTTACTGAGGGAGAGTTTCCTAATTCATTTTGTGAGAAAGAGATACTTGTTTTCTCAATGACAATAAAGCCAAAAGATTGCTGGGCTAGTTAGCTATGGTAGCTTATTTTCAGAGTCTGAAGACACCAACTTACACTTTTCCTTTGCAATGCTACTCAGAACATCTGAACCATTTTTGAAGCACAACTAGGATTGATAGATGAAAAGGGACCAGGTGAGGAACACTGCAGAAACACAGAGTATTTAGAGTTGAAGGAATTCACAGTGAAGTTCCTACTCCAATGTCTTGTACAATTATACAGTAGTAGAGAGATGTACTAGTCTTTGAGAAATATTACTTATCTGTGGCCTAAGGGCTTCCCATATTTCTGTGATATTCTCCATTCCTTACTATTAATGTAAGTTAATATAAAGAGGCCCTACCTTTCTGAGGGCATGTGCAGATCCCTTTCTGCCTCCTCCTTAGTCGTCCATACGGAAAAACATTTTGGAAGAACCTTTTTTTTTTCTGAAAGTAGATCTCAGATCACATATACACAAGCTGAGATTTAGTTGAGGAGCTGTGACATTCCTTCTTTTGTATGGTACAACCCCATAAGCACTGATAATAAAGATCAGTAAAACCTCACTATAATGGAATTTCATGTATCTCAAAAGAGTTGTTTCTGGATATTCTCATCTTCATTGGTTTTCTTATTTATCTGAGAAGACAGTTGGTCAGATAAAAATTTACCTCAAATGATTCTGAAACTCTTGTGTAGTAGATAGGTTTGTTGGGACTATATCTGTGTTCTCCTCTCCTTTCAGTACAAAAGCAATTCTGATAGACCCAGTGCCTTACTTCAGAGGCAGCCTAAGTTTATCCAGGCAATGAAGGAGCAGGCAGGATGGCATGTTTGTTAGGAAATAAATGTGAAAATGAGTATTCTGGTGTCTAGATCAAAGAAATAAACCTGTTCTGTCTTAGTTTATGATCTCTTGGGTCAATTTAATTGCAGAACAAGGGAATCCAGGGGGTGTGTGCAGAACTATGGGTAAATTTCTAAAAATTTTTAAATGGAGATTAAATCCCCAGAATCCTACTTAATAAAAAGCCAGAACTGCACAGTGGTATATCACCTCTTTTTAATGCATGGCGAAATGACTAGAAGTAAGTGTCTGCAAAACAGGAAATGAAGAGTTAGAGTATATGGAATCTCCATAATGTAATAACACTGTCATCTCTGAGTGATGACATATAATCAAACCTCCTTCACAGTGGTTACAGAACAGTTTGGGGAGGAAAGCCAATAGGCAGCTTAGATCAGTTAAGGCATAGTGACATGAGACTACACAGCTTTATAATCTTAAAGTCATGGAGACAACCACAGGCTCCAATAAATGGAATAAAAGAAGAAATGAGACAATAATGCCTTTTATTTCCTTGCTGAACCTGAATACTCTTGGCTGTCTTTCAGAGTGAATAAAAAAAATTTATGTAGCCATTTCGTTCTCAGAATACATTTATTCTCAGAATACAGTGGCATACACTGACTCATACATGGAATTTCTGAGTCTTAGTGAAAACATTACTTTTGTTCTTGTTGTGTATCTTCATTTCTTATTCTAAAAGAACATTATTTTAATGATAATTACATGTGATTAGATTTGCAAGGGCTGAGAAATATAACAGTAATTTGAATAAACAAAATGTGAGGAGGCAAACACCAGATTAGGAATACTTAGAGTAGCTGTTCAGTGCTTCCTGTAAGTTAAATTTACCTGTTTCAAGCAAAATGCGTACTACTTCCACCTTTCCAAACAGGGCTGCTTCATGTAGTGCACTCCCTTTTTCTGTCTAGAAAAACAAAAATATTGTGATATTTAAAATACAAATCTAAAATACCAAGGAATCTTTTTGAAAATAATACATTTAGAAAGTAAGTATTTATTTTTCCCCTCTATATTATTAAATAATATTGAATGGGCAAGAAAAATACTACCCTAATATATTTTTTCTTCAAAATAAGAACATAAATGCTATCAGATCTACTATATAAATTAACAAATATATAAGAAAATATAAGGCATATGAAATAAAACTCCCAATGAACAAAATTGCATTTGTGCAAAATTTCTAAACTCTTGTTATGGGCAGTGAGAAGGTAATTAGTAGTCAGTGGAACATAGCTATTCAGCAGAGTCAGTTTACATGTAGACATCTACACTTAGGTATTTTAGTCTGAAAGTGGATCACACCCTAGGGGTTCAAATCAGTTGCACAGTGAGAGCTGCCCGAGGATACCCCACCTGGCCTCCAGCTGTTATTCCAGTTGATGCTGCCTTTGATCTGCATCTTATCTGCCCCATGCAGATGTCTTGGATACCCTAAGGCACCTCCATCATTATAAGTTTATATTTAGATCATTTAGACCCTGCCTTAGACATCTGTGAGCTTGATTTTGCAGAATTCCTTGGCACAAAATTCTATGTGAATGGGAATTTTGCTTAAATGTAGAGCTCTGAAAACAAACTACCTCTCTTAACAAGCTACTTATCTTATTATTTTGTATTGCTGTTACTCAAGAATCTGAAGATTGTTTGGAAATGCCTTTCCAAACAATAGGATCAGCAATAGCTAAAGCACCATTAGATCTCACTGAATCTCTGGCTCATCTGCTTTTTTTGGATAGTAAATTAGTTTTTGAGTGGTTTTGATTTGTGGACAACTGTTAAAGGATTTGCTGGTTGTGTTATTCACTTTTGCTACATTTCTATCCAAATGCAGCTGTCATTTTTGTTATGATGGAAAGACTTCCAGGAAAAAAAAAAAAAAAAAAAAAAAAAAAAAGTATTTTAACTCTGAAATAAAATAGTACTTTATTATTTATTAGCTGAATCAGAATGCACCAGTGTTACAGAGATGCAAATAATTGATACTTAGAAATAACCAGCGATCTTGAGATGGGATGTGGGCATGTGGTAAGCATACATATATGTTCTATCAATCAGTTGAGCCTGAAAACTCCTTGTTATATCCTTAATAGGAACACTCACTTTCTTCATACTTAGTATGTGGGTGTATAAAGTACAGCATGCCAAATGGCATTTACATTCAGCATATCAGGTATACCATTAGTATCATAAATAGGAGAAGAAAGTTAATAAGATAATATGCATATGAAATACATATCTCAAAACAATTTCTAATCTTTCCATTTTTGGAAGCAATCCAGATGTACATTCACAGACATTTTGAATGAGAAAACTAAATATTGAGATTTATTTACAGATAATTTCAGAATACTTCATTCAAAAAGCATCTACAGGAGTTTTGCACTAACTGTGACCACCTTTAACACTGGATGACTCTTCAGTGACATAGTTCAACCACAAAAGTACACACAGAGCTTAAGGTACAGCTCAGAAATTACTGGGAATGGAAACAGTTCTAATAAACAGCATTGATAGCTAGAGGTCTGATATTGAAAAAGGCTTGACCTCAGAAATCTCACAAAATGCTTTGACATAACCTATTTTCAGCCTATTGCCTTCAGCATTTGTGAAGATATAGTATTTCCTTTGGATTGGTCACTTACTGACATGAAAAACCCTTAAGAGTATTGGGTGGACTTGGTACTGTTAACATACAGTTCATTGTCATCAAGGATGTGAAGTAGAGCTTTGGCCCCCAAAGTATTTGACTTAGGAAAGATAGAAAGTGAAATTTAAAAGCCATAATGGGGAGAGGCTTGGCATGGTAACCTGTCAGAGAACACCAAAAGAGATGGTCAGTCACAATGGACCACTCACTGTTTTAAGAAAAGTGTAATGTTTTCCTCATCTTTGAACATAATTGACTATAGTTGAACATATTCTCTTATATCTGAACATGCCCCAGCAATGTGTCCTTGTAGAAAAAATAAAATGAAAATGGAGTACAGGTTGGGGATGACCTACTGGAGAGCAGTTCTGTGAAGAGGGACATGGGGGTCGTGGTGGACAACAAGTTAACCATGAGCCAGCAGTGTGCCCTTGTGGCCAAGAAGGCCAATGGGATCCTGGCATGCGTCAAGAGTAATGTGGACAGTAAGTCAAGAGAGGTGATCCTCTCCCTCTACTCAGCTCTGGTGAGGCCACACCTGGAATATTTTGTGCAGTTCTGGGCTCCCCAGTACAAGAGGAATATAGAACTTCCAGAGAGTGTCCAGCATAGAGCCACAAAGATGATTAAGAGATTGGAGCATCTGTTCTATGAGGAAAGACTAGGCAATCTGGGCCTGTTTAGCCTAGAGAAGAGGAGATTGAGAGGGGATCTTATCAACCACTATAAATACCTGAGGGGACAATGTAAAGTGGAAGGGGTCAAACTCTTCTCAGTGGTGGCCAGTGATAGGACAAGGGGTAATGGGTATAAATTGAACCACAGGAGGTTTCAACACCATATGAGGAAGAACTTCTTTACAGCTTGGGTGACAGAGCACTGGAACAGGCTGCCCAGAGAGGTTGTGGAGTCTCCTTCTTTGGAGATATTCAAAACCCCACCTCTCATAGCTCTCTATAGGTACCTTAAAGGAGGCTGTAGAGAGGTGAGGATTGGTCTGTTCTCCCACATGCCCAGTGATAGGACGAGGGGGAATGGGCTAAAGTTGTGCTAGGGGAAGTTTAGGGTCGATATTAGAAAAAACTTATTTACTGAAATGGTCGTTAGGCATTGGAATGGGCTGCCCAGGGAAGTGGTTGAGTCACCATCCCTGGATGTCTTTAAAAGATGTTTAGATTCAGAGCTTAGTGATATGGTTTAGTGGTTTAGTGGAGGACTTGTTAGTGTTAGGTCAGAGGTTGGACTAGGTGATCTTGGAGGTCTCTTCCAACCTAGATGATTCTGTGATTCTGTGATATGCCAGCAATGAAATCCACAGAGGTTCAGATGTTATCAGAAGCCTCAGCACTAAGTTTTAGTCCTACAGATGAAGTGTAGGAAGAAAAACCAGATGTGTCTTCACTGAAATTGTAGAGAGATTTCTGTATTAACATTAATAAGGAACCTTTTTCAGTGGAAAAAGGCAACATAATTTAATTACAACATCTATCTAGAATCCATTTGTGTGGGGTGATCAGGATTAATGCTCTGGTATGCTGAATCAACTGCTTAGAGGACAAGGAAGAGAATTGATCCTTAGACTCCTTAGTTAAGAGGTGGGAAAGGTCCTGATATGACAATTACCAGAACTGGAATTAGTCCTTTCTATTGATCAAAATTGCCCAAATCAGAGAGACTGAAGGGAAGGCAAGTAACAGTTGACCAAAGCATATACCTCATAAGAAATGAAATGAAGATTAACATGAGAAGAGAAAATTTGCTGGTGAGGTCTAAGACAAATCTGGGGACAACCTGAGAGCATCCAAAGCCAAATGATATATATATTTTTTTTTCTTTTTGCATGTTCTTGTTCCTTGATATATTCTATGGTGGTATTTCCTGTCATATCTGTACATGATCCTGAAACTCTTTGCAGGTATTCTGCACTGCCCTGAGTTCCAGGGCAGTCTTTCCTTTACAACTCCAAGCTATTAGTCAATGCTAATGAATGCCATATCCACAAAATGAGGTATATGTTACAAGCAATCTGTCAGGAAGAGGAATTTGAAAGACACACCATATAAACAGTGGACTGATTTGTGCATTATGTAGGTGATTTTCTAAACAAGAAGAGAAATATTACCAGCAAATTGAAAGAAAATCAGTCTGGGAATATGGAGATTGAAAACAGACTTGTGAAATGCAGATGTATAATCCTGCATGAGATGTCACAAGGATGAATGCTGACGTAAATCCTAAAAGCTCTAGGCAGGATTTCATGGTAATAGTGAATACCTAATGAGTGAATCAGATCCCTCTTGACCCAAAAAACTGTCCAGAAGGCAGAGCTGTCCTTGTTAGCAAAGTGTTCAGTTACCAAACTCCATTTTAACATAAGGTGTTGATGCTCAGGATGAACAGAGCCAAGAGTTACTGGGAGGACTGGCAGAGTAGATTCATATCCCTTGGTACACATGGACTACTATTTGAAGACAGAAATAATGTTTTGTTGTTGTTGTTGTTTTGGGTGTAATAGAGTACATTACTTAAACTGGAAGTATTAAAAATGTAGTTGCAAATAACCTTTGTATTCTATATTATGTGAAATGCACTAGAGTTTTTAAGTGTAGATCTTTTTCACTTATAAAGGTGTACATATGTGCTAATATACTCTTGATGTCTACACTACAGCAAGTAAACTTGGAATTTATAGACAATATTCTCTTCTTCACTCTCTGAAGCTTTCATTGCCTTGGATCATATAGCAAAGTGAACACTACCATAATATCTGGAAATGCTTCCACAATGACATTTAATGCAAGAAATGACAATATTTTTTCATGAACAGTGAGCTACAGTTTGTTTCAGTTTGCATCAATGTATTACATATCAATTCCCTGACTTAAGTTTTCTGTGTACCAAATAAAAAGAACCATAGCACAAACTGTGCTAAGCACGTAATAAAATGTCCCAGCCCCAACTAGCTTACAGCTAAATACAGGCAGAGTATTAGAGCTGGGCACACAAAACAAGCAAGGGTAGAAGGACATTGCAAGTTAGAACGCCAAGATACACAGATCAATTTGGTGTACAATTTGCAGGCTCACATAAAAGCATTAAGGTTTTTATTAGAATTGCTTGTTGTTGTTTTAATTATGTAAATATGTGAGAGTTTGTAATTAGGTTACTTGTCTAGTCCTTATTGGCAATTTACTATATGTTTGATATGGGTTTCAGAGATGCTCTGCATCACAGGGTGGTAGATTTGCAAATTGATTCATGAAATATCCACCATATGTAGTGACAGCAGAAAGGGATGTAGCTCTTTGCAGAACTTTGGTGACAAGCAATAGAAATTGCCATCATTACTGAGTCAGACAGGGAAGGTAAATAGGGGTAGATAAAAGTGGGATAGGCAGATGGGGCCAAAGTTGCAAAGTTATTTACAATTATAAAATTACTGTTTACATGAAACATACTGTACTGTGCAGTATATTATTTTATACTGAGGGCCCAAAATCTATCACTCACCAAAACCTGTGTATTTTTCATATATTTCAATTAAAATGAAAACTTCAAAGCATAAAGAGATGAAGAAGATTTTTATTGCCCACTTCTAAATAATTTCGGATTGAAGGATATTGGATAGACCTGGGAAATTAATAAAATGTGTGATTAATTCAATCAAAAATTAAATGCTGTCTATTATTAGTCCAAATATTTGCTATGATCAGAAGTGCTCTGGGAGTACAGAAGAGAAAGAGAACATGGCTAAAGTAAGCTTCCCATTTAAGCAAACAAATATTTACATTTACAGAGAGTGATATCATATAGGCTACTTCTATAATTGTCTCTTTACATTCTGGTAACTCTTTATTGCTGATAAGCTGAATTTATTTAATGTGTATGAATGTGTACAATTTTATTTACCACATGGGATTATATTTTTTATATTGTTCTTTCCCAATCAGTGATGCAGAGCAATTTAATTAATATTAAACCACTGAGTTCATTTTAACTAAGAGGCTGATATTGTATGCTCTGCTCATTTTAATGAGCTGACAGTTAGCATCAACAAAGAAATTTTCAGAGGTTATAGAAGTTAACAATATGTGCAGAGCCAACTTGCCAATATGCTAAGATGCAGAATTAAAGAAACATATTGATGGAGAAAATGGATACTGCTGAGGAAATAAATTATATTTCCTTATGGCTCTGCAAAAGTTAAAATTAATAATAAAAAAAAAAAAAAGTCTAAAAATAACAAAGAAAAATAGGAATATAAATAACTTAAAAAATTAGATTGTCAAAAAACTAACAAACCAATCTTATGATTCTATTGTGCATGGCAAATAGATCATCATTACTGAAAGAACCTCTCAGTTCTCCTTAAGAGATGTCATCGTATAAAATTTGCAGCCACTATATTTATTTTTTTAATGTGAAAAAAATGGTAAAACTATAGATAGAAATAGCTTAGGAGAATTCACAGTAGTGCTAAAAATATCTAGATTACATAATAGGAAGAACACATTTCATAAAATCATTGTGTAATATTCAACCCTCATGTAACCATCAGTTTGTAAGTTGCCATAACAGAGGCTATTTTTCTTCAATTAATCTATTTCTTAAGCATCAATTCAAGCATCATTTCAGTCTCCTTCTGTCTTTTTCCCCCTTAATTTGCTACAGATAGAAAATAAATTGTACATCCAGAAACATTTATTTGAGAGTTCAGTTATGTGTTTAGCATTAAACTTTTCTAAATTACTGAAGTTGTAGAGATAGTAAATTACAGCTGAAACAAAAGAGCTCCATGAGTTAGCCTTTGCAAGTGAATCACTTTTTAGTAAAGAAAATTAAAAGATTTTTTTTTTAATTTAAAAAAAATAAAAAATGCTGCCCTAGATGCAAACAAAATGGTAGGCAAATACACAAGAAGGTAAAGCACAGATTTTTTTATTTGCTTCATTTTTAGAATGGGATAGCCCTGGGTAAATGAGGTGTATATTTATTTATATGAATGATCAATATGATTTCTGTATCTACACAGATCTTACTTGAGAACACATAATTTGGGTTGTAAAAGATAAATGTGTATTATACATATTATTATATTATTATATTGTAGCATTCCTAACAAAGTAAATGCAAGTATATATCACAGGAAAAAATAGAGAGTTGCATTTCAGTCATAGTCTAATGATAAAGGAAAGTAAGTAAAGATAGGAAAAAAAGGAGGAAAAGAAGAAGGGAAGAAATTGTGCACTAACTTGGCAGCTGACATCCATTCCAGCCTCCAGAAGCACCTGCACAACAGCTTTGTGGCCATTACGTGCAGCAAGATGCAAAGGTGTGTGTTTTCTTGTATTACAGTTCATCAGGTTTGGATATGCTTTGATGATCATTTTTACAACACGCAGACGTCCATAAAGTGCTGCCAGATCCAGAGGTGTTTCTAGTTTGTTGTTCCTTATTGTAGGGTCTGTTAGCTCTTCCAACAAAACAGCAACTACTTCTGAATGACCATATTGAGCTGCACAATGCAATGCTGTTTCATTTTCATTGTTCTGTTAAAACAAAACAAAAGCTTCAGAAATTCATGTTTAATCACACAATGGAATGGCTCTGCTTGCATAAATTGCCTCCATGACATAACTACCTAGGCAGGGTTTGCAATATAATGTATGGTAATACATGCTAAATACTTCAGAATGACTCCACTAACTTTTTACGAATAATACATTAATACTTCAGCTTTGTGAGTCTCAAACAGATCAGGTCACTGTCTGTCCACATTATTCCCAATAATTTTTTAACAACATGACGCCCCAAAAACATGTTGCTCATGATGATATGCCAAAACCTGTAACCTTTCTAGATTCAACTGTTCCTGAAATCACAATCAAGTCCTTCACTTGGAAATACCCTGACATTTAAGTCTCTCTTCTCAGTATAGTTAGTTTTAAATCATAGAATTTGATTATTTGAGTAGTAAAAATACAGAAAAAAATGTGTAATGAAAGTATGTCAGGCACAAGGCTACTTTCACATATGACTATAAAAGTTACTATAAAGACAATAATCAAAGCTTGGAAAAAGCTAAAATAGCAACTGTCAATATACAAAAGACTCTGCATATGACATTTTAAAGCATATGAGTATTTGTATGCTGTGGATGGTGTGTGGTTTTCTTTAATAAAACAGCTCCACCCTCAAGTCTTTCCCCAAAAATCATAAATAATCTTAATAATAAAGAAATATTGGGAATAAGCAGTATTCCTTAACTGCTTTCTTCCACTTCTTCCTGTATACTTGCAATCCCAAACAAGTAAGTTCAGGCAGAGAGGAAAGAAATAATTTATAAAGCTCTCTGAATTCTGTATGCCATCTATATTATTAATATATCATATGTAGTCACTATGAAGACTTAAAAGAGACTAGACACTATAAATTTAAAAACTATTTACATCAACTGCCTCTTCTGATATATCATGTATAAAATTTTGTGACAGTTGGAAAGGTTTTAAAAATAGAAACCCAATAAGCCAATGTGCCATATAAAGAATTACAAATTTAATGTAAAATAAAAAAAGATACTAGGGAAGCAAAGAAAAAGTTTTGAAGAAAGAAGAGGTAAGTCTGAACCAACAGGCTGCATTTCTAAAGGAAACAACTGAAGAAAAGTTCTGAGAACAGAGAGGTGAAAGTAGGTAAAGATGTCTTTTGAAAGACAGAAAGAGTGAGAGAGTCAGAGAACTGAGGGTTTGGGTTTTACTCAAAAGATAACCAGGATGGTTGCATAGAAATATCTAGAAAGAGAAGATTTACTTTATTATTGTTGTTGTTGTTTTGTTGTTGTTGTTATTATTATTATTTCCTGGTAACATTGCTCCTAATTTTATAATCAAGACTTGAAAACTCTGCTTTGTGATTTTAACATTACTCTTATTTTAATCTCATTTTGTGATTTAATATGACTCAGATGAACCTGGGAGACAGAAGACACAGATCAACACATTCAGATATATTTATGCTGCAAATAAACTCGTCGGGTAGCTGCAACACCGAGCAAGTTTGAGGATCCCAAATAAGGTAATGTGTTTCCTAAGCTGCAAGACATAAGTAGGAAAGTAGGAAAAGACAGGTAGAAAGTGAGAGGTTTCCTTTAGTAGGTATGACTTGATGAGTAATAATTGTTTGAATCATTGTGAATTATTCAGACCACGCCATGGTCTTTCTTCTATTACACAAACTGTAAATTCAGGTAAAAATATCAAAAATACTACATGGCTGCAATGATTTACCAGCTACCTGTGATATGCTTTTTGAGTTCTACTGAAGCCTAACATATCCTTTATAGGATATAGACATGGCCCAAGACTGGTCAAAACAAATTTTTTTTTGTACAGTGGTATACCCACGATTTGTAGGCATAGTTTATGGGAATGTATTTATGCAATTTATTAGAACTTAGTTATAAAAGCATACATTTTCAATATTTCATTGGCAGAACTATATAGATGAACGGGCTATTGCAGTATAATGTTGTGTACAATTACCACAATTAAGTATGAAAATCAGATGATTATGGTAATTTCTGCCCGCAGTTACAGTATTTACATATCCAATGGAAATAGTTCCACAAAGAAATTAGATGCATAACTATCTCCACATTCTGAGAGGTAAATAGTGAAATACATATTTAGTATATAATTGGCAAACAAATGTATCTCTATCTTCAATATCTGCTTATGTTTGATATTTTTTTCAAGCATTTCTAGATAAAATATAAATTATTTTAAATCTTATGCCAATATTATAGTACAAAAATATTCTCATTAAAATTTCAGAGACATAAAATTTAACTTGGCCGTGGTCATTTTCTCAAAAAATGGTGACTGCCCAATTTCAGCATCAGATATAGACATAGAAACCAATTGGTCCAAATTACTGGTGCTGCTCTGAAATTTGCTTCCTCTAAATAAAGAATATCCAGATGAATTTTCATGCAAGGGCATATTTACAGAAAAGTGTATTTTAAAACAGCGTGGAGCATAAGACCATCTGTAAATTTGAACAAAATGTAATTATTTTCAAATGAACATTGTTGAACATTTTTGCATGGTTTGTTCTTCACATTTGCCAAAGTAAATCTACATTTCAGTTATGAAATGTCAAACTGATTCAAAATCAGAATGAATTAGGTAACAAAGAAATAAAATAGAAGAATCCAACCTGGAAAAACATAGTATTTGAATTACCTACATGTATGCAGCCATTGCATTGTCTTTATTGTTATCAGAACTGAAAGGTATTACCTAATTAAAACTTAATAATATGACATTCTCTCCTTAAGATATAAATTAATGAACTCAATTCAGGAATAAAAGACAGAATAATTTTTGACTTTCAAAAAGAGAATCACAACTTGTTTAGCCATCCTCTAAAATTTTCATTTTATCTGCTTTGACAATTTAGTTGTGTTTACATAAAATAAATCACCTTGGAAACAAACATTTTTCTTGAAGAGAGAGTACAGAGTTTTTAAGTAGGTTTTGACAGAGCCTGCCATCTTCAAAATCAGGAAAGGAGGGAGTGCCTAGATAGATAGAGTAGGTTCAGCATTACTAGGGAGACACCTAAGATGGAGGGGGCTATAACAGTGTATTAACAGTGATGTCTCAGTAATTGTTATGAGCTTCCTCCTTAAGGCATTTGTTTATAGAAGACACACAGTAAGAATTAAAACAAACAAAATAAAAATAAATAAATAAAAAACCCTGACATATGATCATAAGAAATGTTGCTAGTTTAAAAGCTACTTTAATGTGATTTCTTTGGTCACAAAAATGATGTTACTTCTGACTTGTCTAAACTTTTCAGACAATGCTAAGTCAGGTATAACTTTTAAGGTACTCTTTGTCCTTGTATCTCTGAAATAGCTTATTATATAAATATATATATATATTTGGAAAACATGAAAAATTATTCCTGAAGAATTTCATGATAATTTAGTACTATTGCCTACATTTTCAATCCCAAACATAAACAGTTTTTTCCTCAAGTACAGAAAGTTTGTGAGTTAACACTCATTGGAGTAAGCAAATAACCTGATATGAAAATGACTCTGAATGCAAGTTAACATTGTGTGATTAGATTTTCATATCTGGTATCCAAGGACTAAATACTACACATAGTACTGAAGAAATAGACTAGAATTCTGTTTGAAATTTCAGATATTCATTTCATGTTAAAAACTACAAAACAGCCGCTAAGATGAAAAGCAGAGACCTGAGAATCAGAGCAAACTAAGAGACACAAAACGTAAGACCAAAAGAGAAAAATAGACCATTATTATGCAAAATAGAACAAAACAGAAGTCTTTAATATTCATAATTAGTAATATTTTAACCAAGTAGTTATTCCTGTAGCCCAAAGGACCTCTTTCAGAACTAAAGAAGGTACCTTATAATTCATCCCTTACATGGGTCTCTTCATGGGCACGGTCTTGGCATTTTCTAGCCTTTCTCTGAATCTGTTCTCTTCCATATACAGCCAGAACTTAGACTTCTGTTGCTCCAAAATTGAATAGTGCCTTCAAAACATTGTGTCTAGTCAGTATTGCAGGCTGTATTACATAATTGAGCTAAGAATGCATGCCACCACAAAATCTAGATCGTATTTTAAGGTCTATTAATTAGAGGACAGATTAGCAAATCCATTATACAGAAAATTATTATATATTGCCAGTCTGATAGTGAAAAGGTAGAGGAGATATCCAGGAAATGAATGTCTTCTACGAATATTATATAGGTCCTCGTAAAGCCAGTAATAAACAGTAGGCATATGCAAGATTTTGACTGCACAGTTCTGTAGTTCTTTATTTTTGCCAAGCACATTTTAAAGCTCTTGAAGTCCATGCAAGTATTGTACAAGCAAAAATGACTATCAGATAGTGATTTTACAGATCTTTCCAGGGAATGCTCAACATCTTTATTATCTCAACATTTTGATGATGAACTTTAAAAGGCAGACTTCCTAAATCACCAAGACATTTCTTTGTCACATAATCCCCATGTAGTTACCAAGTAAGACTTTTTTTTTAATGAAAACTTTTGTGCTAATGCCTCAATTATGAAAGAATAATTTAAGTTACATAGGATGGAGCACTGAGAAAGTTTGAAAAAATCTGTGTATATAAGGAAATTTACTCAATAGTCCAATAGAGATAAAATGATACAAAAATAAGGTTTTAATGATTAAATAATTACATAGAGAAAAAATATAGAAATAATATATTCAAGATAGAAAAAACAAATGATCTCAGCATGGTCTGTCTTCATTTATTATAGTAGGTAGGCTGTTTGCCTGAGAAGTTCCACCACTATATGTTAATTCTTTTTTTTATATATATATAAAAAAAAAAAAAAAGTTTGCTTGATTAATTCAACAAGTAGCATGTCATTGTAATTAATTACAATGGGAATTAAAGTGCTTTCCAGGATGTCTAGGTCAAGGGTTGAGCAATTTTACAACAGCAACTCTAAACAGAGACAAAAATGACAAAAGCTCTTGGGAACAAGATTGTGACTTAATTGTCCATTGCCTTTGAGGAATGAAACAGTTTTTACATGGCACACAGATTTATATACTTTATATGGAAAAATAACTAATGGCATCTTTCTTACCATATGTCAGTACTGGACCTGTCTAATTTGAAAATCAGATGGTTTACAATTGTTTACAACAGAAATGTAATATAATGACAAGTATTTAATTTAAACTAGATATGAGTTTTAAGAGGAGAAATACTCATATATAACCTAGTTGGACTTGGACATTTCTCTCTCCCTGTTGTAATACTATATTTCTTTACATTTCTCTTTAAGACTACCAAAAAAAAAAAAAAAGTAGAGATACAGAAATTTTTTACAGCATGCTACTCAGATCCATTTCTACTTTTCTTTCTCAGTGCAGTTTAATCCTCTGTATTCTAATTCCTAATAAACATGTTTGAATGAACGTTTTTGTTAAAAGATAAATTATGAAAAAAATGAATCTATATTGTTCTTATATGGATAAGAATAATTTGGAGAACACTTGGATTTAGATAGTCTTTTTCAAAAAGATAATTCTCATAAAAGTTATTGGCATAATTTCTAATTGAATTTCTACTGAAATTTGCCTTTACTTAATAAAAAGAATAAAATATTTTTTAATTTAAAAATGTTACTCAGTAATTTAGCTGATTACTTTAAACAAAAGTTTTCTTCAAATTTATTGCTGCAAATGGATCAAATCAAATTGCGTCTGAACTTTTAAAAAAAAAAATTAAAAAAGTCTAAAACAAGTATAATAATAGTTGCAAGGGAAATTCCAGAGTTCATGTGCATATTCTCCAATTTAATTTGGGGGAAAAAATATCAAATGTAGAACATGAAAATGATTGCTTTTTTTCAGGTTACTTTGGAACTGAATTTGTACTTTTGGAAGTCACTGGTGTGTCATTAAGAGAAGCATGTGATGCCTATATTTTATCTTGATGTTTTAGACAAGTCAGTAAATATATTAGATGTTAGTCATTTACTGAGCTTGGCAAGGGATGCAAAGAATAACAAGAAGGGATTCTATAGGTGCATTGACCAGAAAAGAAAGGCTAAGAAGAGTGTACCCTATCTGAAATACAAGGAGGGAGAACTGGTAATGGCAGACATGGAGAAGGCTAAGGTACTCAACAACTTCTTTGCCTCAGTCTTTACTGGCAGTCTGGCTTCCCATGTCTCTCATTTCCCTGAGCCTGTAGCTGTGGGCTGGGGAAGCAAAGTTCTGCCACTGTAAGTGAAGAGCAGGTTTGAGACCACCTGATGAAACTGGACAGGTACACGTCTATGGGGCCTGATGCCATACGTCCCAGGGTCCTGAAGTAACTGGCTGATGGAGTTGCCAAGCCACACTCCATCATATTTGAAAAGTCCTGGCAGTCAGGTGAAGTCCCTGGTGACTGGAAAAGAGGAAACACCACTGCCGTATTTATATAGGGTAGAAAGGAGGAGGAGCCAGGGAACTACAGGCTACTGAGCCTCACCCTTGTGCCTAGAAAGATCACGAAAAAGATCCTCCTTGAAGCAATGTCAAGATACATGCAAGAAGTGATCTGAGACAGCCAGAATGGCTTCACCAAGGGCAAATCATGCCTGACGAATCTGGCGGCCTTCTGTGATGGTGTGGCTGCATCAGTTGAAAAGGGAAAACCAACCAAAGTCATCTATTTGGACTTCTGCAAGGTCTTTGACATGGTCCCACATGACATTTGATCTCCAAATTAAACCGATATGGATTTGAAGGGTGGACCATTCAACAGATAAGGAATTGGCTTGCAGGTCATACCCAGCAAATGATAGTCAATGGCTCTTTGTCCAGGTGGAGGCCAGTGACAAGTGGTGTCCCTCAGGAGTCTGTCTTGGGACCGTTGTAGTTTAGTATCTTTATCAACATCGATGATGGGATCAAGTGTATTGTCAGCAAGTTTGCAGATGACACCAAGCTGAATGAGCAGTCGATACAACTGAAGGAAGGCATGCCATAGAAAGGGAACTGGTCAAGCTAGAAAAGTGGGCCCATGTGAACCTAATGAGGTTCAACAAGTCTAAGTGCAAGGTGAACCTGAGTTGGGCAATCCCAGACATGAGTACAGACTGGAAGAAGAACTCATGGGGAGCAGCCCTGAAGGACTTGGTGGTTCTGGTGGACAAAAAGCTTGACAAGAGATGTCACTGTGCACTTGAAGCCCAGAAGGCCAACTGAATCCTGGGCCACATCAACAGATGTGTGGCCAGCAGGTCAAGGGAGATGATTGTCCCCCTCTGCTCTGCCCTTGTGAGGCCACACTTGGAGTGCTGCATCCAGATCTGAGGCTCCCAGCACAAGAAGGATGTGGGGCTGTTAGAGTGGGTCCAGAGGAGGGCTGTGAAGTTGATCAGATGACTGGAGTACCTCTCCTACAAAGAAAGGCTGGGAGAACTGGGGGTGTTCAGCCTGAAGAACAAAAGCCTTTTCGATGTTTAAAGGGGGCTTATAAGAAAGATGGAGAGTGACTATTTGCTCGTGCAAATAATGATAGAACAAGGGGGAATGGTTTTAAACTAAAAGAGGGGAGATTTAGATTGAGTGTTATGAGGGAGTTCAGCACTGGAACAGGCTACCCAGAGAAGGTGGGGATGCCCTGTCCCTGGAGGTGTTCAAAACCAGGTTGGATGAAGCCCTGATCTAGTGGGTGGCATCACTGCCCATGGCAGGGGAGTTGGAACTGGATGATCTTTAAGGTCACTTCCAACCCAACCCATTCTGTGATTTAAATATTATTAGTGCATCCTGTACACTTTTCCTTCACATTTCAGAAGAAATGTCAAACAGCATTAAGGAAGTATGAGTGTTCTTTATGACTATTACAATTTGACCCCCAGAATAAATCCACAGTGCATTAAATATGTGAATGTAAGTAAAATATGTGCTATGTTCAGAAAGAAAAAGGAATATTCACAAAACAGAGAATACCACCTAGAAATTTCACAAGCATTCATATTTTTTCCATTAAATGTTTTACTATTTACATTTTCCCAATATATATTTAAAATATATTTTGAACTTTATATTTCTTCCTGACGTGATTCATCTTTTTGCATGAGATTATATGTTCCTTCTTTCCTATGTTTATATTGAACACTGCATATTGAGCTATATGTGACTGTTATTACTAACTTTTGTGTATAATAGGATTTCTTTCAGTTACTTTGTGATTAGAGTTGCTAAAATAAATGTTCATACTACCAAGATGTCTTTATGTAAACAAAGATACAAGTACTTGGAGTCTTAACAGCACACATTTTTAGTACGTTTGGTATTCATTTACTGACAAATTTTGATCTCTTATTACCTACTTAATCTTCATACACTCCATAATTTACCTATTTTCAGGTCTTCATCGATGAAGTTTGATCTATTTTTTGTAATTTCACCACATTTTGTAATTTAAAACATACATCATTTGGTATACATGTGTCAACTAAGATTGTTGTATTAAACAGTTATGGAATTATTCTTGCATATTTGTTATGCTATAACTATCTTCTGTACGTAGAATTACCAGTTTACATTCCACCAACCCCATGAAATAATTATCATTTAACTGTAAGGCTCTTTACTTCTTTTTTTTTTCTTAACTTTATGTGAGAGGAACAGTAGGGGGCATTCAGAGCTTTAGATGCTGGATATGATCCTATGATATTAGTTAACTGCATTTTAAATGTGTAGAGAGCAGTTCAATTAATTTACAGTATACCATATTAAATCCATTAATAAATGTAATATACATTTATGCATCATAAGCTTCTCATTTACTTCTTTGTTGAGTTATTCAATCTTACTCTCATTTAAGTGTTTAGAAGTATTTATTTCACATGGAATTTCAATAAAAAATGAAAAGCAAAGACATGCTATATATTAGCTGCAACATTTTTTTTTAATGAACAAATTTATTTTCTTAAGCTGAAAGCACATAAATTCTTAATCTGATCCTTACCAATAATAATAATAATTAAGTCCGACTTGAATATACTATTTGCTGTAGTGAAAAGTATCAGTAAAAAATGCTTGTCCTTATCCCCAGTACAAGGGGAGGGGAGGAGAGGGGAGGTTGTTTTTATAAACTGCTTCAGCTCCACAGATCTAAGAATTGCTATGGCTGCTGTGAGAAGCTACATGCCTTATTGACCCTATTAGCAAGTAAGCAAAAACTTCAGAAACATACAGACTCGAGAATGTAAAACACAGGTATTCAGATGAGGATGACACTCTGGTGTTACTTGAAGGTGTATGGGTGGAGTTGGCTTCATATGATTATGGCATTCCCCTCACTCTATGATGTGGATAACATTCTCCTGTGTGAGTGCTATCTAGCAGGGTAACGTCTAGGTGCTAGCAAAGTGGTCCACTACTAAAGCCAGCCATTGTCTGGAGCAGAACACCAGAGGATTTACAAAGTCAGAACTGCGTATGGGTGAGTTTAACTTCAAAGTTTAATATGATTGAGACTTCTTTAAGGGTCCGATTCTCATAAGAATTGCTCACACACTTTCCATTATGAAATTTTTGAGTAAAATGGAAAATCAGCAGGGGATCTGAACACCAGAACTTTCTTAAGTCTATGGCGTATAGAATCAGGTATACCTCTGCTTATTTGCTCCAGCAATCAAGCCAGAGAAACTGGACCCCACACACAATCAAGCTCAAAAATACTGTAAAAATTTGGATGCGTGGGGGATTGGGAAGAAATAGGTTTGAATTTACATTTCTCTTTCTGATCTTAATGAAATATGCTTTTCAGCATCCCTCTCTCTCGAAGCTCCTGCATAGCTTACAGGTTTCTGTCAGTAGAGCATAAGGAATTTCTTCAAGCAAATGGATAACATGCAACCAGAAAGTTGCTTATTTCTAGTTTGCCACAGAAATAAAATAGAAGAAAACCTTTACATTGATAAACGATAATCCTGTAATTCAACAGGCTTCATCCTGCATGCAACACCTGATGAGAATTAGGAGCTCACAGAAACTACTAATCTGCAAATCAACCCACAGAACGGCAAGTTTTTTTTTCTTGTCATTTTTGTTAAATGAGCCAGGATTTCCCAGAAGTCTTATAGTATTATAGGATTTCCCAGAAGTCTGTCATATCAGTGGATTTTATTAGTTTATTTTTCTTTATTTCCTCCACTAATACTTCATATTCAAATCATAATTATTGTATGGATTCCAATGGCTAAGTGTATAACCTCACATATCAAATAGATTATTCAAGGGATGGCATCTCCCATTGATTTGGTTTGATGTTTAGGTCCACAATATTTTTTTTTCTTTCAGTTTGTTTTCTTTACACACTAATTTAGGCAGTGCAGTTGCCATTCATTTGTCAGATTGTACTTTGCTCTTTGAGATGCTTTAGGATATCCTACCTGGAGTCCAGCAGCCACTCCACAGGGCCATGGAAATTGTGAGCTTCCTCTGCCATACCTTCCAGCCTCTGCAGATATCTCAGCTGCTGAAAGGTCTTAGAAGGTACTGGATTTCTGTGTTAGGGCAAATTAATCCTGACTTTACTTTTAGTCACCAGAATAACTCTGTTGACTCCTCTGATTACACTGACTAGACCTCTCTGGAATATAACTACACAAACAGGACATGTAAACACTAAGAGGTAGATCTGAATCTGGAGCTGACTCCCACCTTTGTATTCTGATAACCTTTTGATTACTCTGTGAATTCAATAACTTATGGTTACTACTCATATTTAAAAGTCCACCTCCAGTCCTCGAACAGTTCAGCTGATTGTAGATGACATCAGATTTCCTATTTCTGAATACTAATCCTACAAATAGACCTTATAAGTTTATACAGAAGGAAAACAGAAGGTGTGCCATATGCTTGATAACAGAATGCAATGTATTTATCCTGCCCTTACCCACATTAATACTCTCATCATTTTTCCTAGTATTTTTATGTCTTTTCCGCTGTACTTGATCCATTTCTTTCTGGATATGTGTATATGTACACACATATGAACACATGCAGTTCATGTGATTTGTCATTTATCTCTGCATATCAGTACATTTACAGTGCACTCAAAAAATACCAAAAATATTAATCTTATCATAACGATTTTTTTTGTAAATTTAATATCTAATAAAGAAAAAAAAATAGAGTTAATGCAAATTTACATTAATATTTCCAATGCATTAGGTATAGTATATCTTCATATGATTTTTCAGAAACAAGCAGAAAGATTTTTCATACTCTTTAAATCTAGTATTTTTAGGTCAGTGTCCAATTACAATCTGGTATGCATATTTGGGAAGATCTTCTTAGTCTTGGAGAAAAAATTACTGGAATGATGGAAAACAGATTTTATTTTTTTTTTCAATTTCGCTATAAATTTGCAAGATCTAAAGAGTATGTGCTGCTCTATTCTGATGATATACACAAATATTTTTAATCACTTCACCTGTTCATTCACTCTGGAGTGTGATGGCCCATGATGGATGAGAATCTTCACAATGTCTACATCTCCTCTCCAGGCAGCCAAGTGAATAGGAAAATAACCTTTATTATCTGCCACATTAGTTGATGCTTCATACTGAAGTAATTTGAGAACTATATCCCTGGAAAACAGGAAGTAAATCTAAAAATTGATTGGAAGCTTATTTTGTTAAGTTTTACATGAACATACATATTACCAAATTTTTTACCCTGAATACCCAGAAAAAATAAAATAAATAAAAAATAAAGTAAAACAGCTATAAAAATGAAGATCAATCATTTCTAAATATTAAATAGACAGGAAAATATAGCCAAAATGTGCAGCCTATGTTATGACTATAAATGAAACACTTGACTACAAATGAAGACTGTAGTAATACATGAAGGTAAATCCCAAGACAGTTGTTCTCCCAACCTTGATGGAACCTTATTTAATTGCCTATTGTGGATAAAATGTGGCAAAGAAGAGTGAATATATACAGGTCAAAAGGAAATCCCAATTGTCTTCAAAAGAAGTCAGAGAGATATTGGAGTCATCTCATCTAAGCCTTGAGAGAGACTTTAAACTGAATTTTGCTTACCCCTGGTAAGGTCGAATAGCATGAAAACAGCTAAGAGCAGCTCCACTACAGAAAAACTTTTGCTATATGGAAAGTTCCAGAAAAGTGACTCCTCAGAGAGACTTAGTGCAAATAAGGTTTGAAAGCCTTCTCATGTCACAATAGTTGGTCTCGCAGTAGGTAGGTAGTAGGTAGTCTAATGAAGGCTAGAGCTACAAAGTAGTTTGAAAATGATAAAAATCAAAAGAAACTGAAATTTAAATACTTGGGGGAAAAATTAACACACAAAACAAACAAACAAAACAATGCTCCATAATTTATAGATGATAATGATGTACAGAAACAATTGGGAGAAAAAGTATTTCAGAATTTTTTTTAGTCATATAATTCTGATCCACAATATCTAATTGTCTTAAAGAAACACACAAACATGTACACATTTTTACCAGAAAGAGCTTCCTGGATCTGGAAGAGAATTTCAAGTCAAATACAGTAAAAATATGATAAGCTGTGTCCCAGCAGAGTTGATTGAATAGTGGACACTTACTTGGAATGTGAAAACTTAGACTTCCGTCCCCTGTTGTCAAGTTACAAAATATTACACATTCTTCAACCTTCAAAAATGCCCTGACCTATCACACTTTTTTAGGGTGGGTCTTTTTCAGTGCTCCGCAGCATCCTTATATCCATTTCTGATATAAGTTTGAGAGAGCGAAATACTGAGAGTCCTTAGTACAATTACTGGGCTAAGTAAAATTACTTAGGGGAGACTGAGATTCAAATCCCTGCCCCAGATATGATTTAATTACCTATATAAAGCAGAATAGCTTCATAGGAAAGAGAATCATCCCAGAATAACCAATGAGGAGGGAATTCATTGCGTACAATGATCAAACAGGCACTTGAAGCCTGGTGTCCAAGTGTCCCAGCCACAAATAGCTGCTTAGGTCACTGAGTCTTATGCTCTCACTTTTCATGAAAAACACTGAAATAGATGAAGTTCATTTTAGTGTAAAGAGTGAAAAATTAAAACTCCAGAAGTTTTCATAGGACAAAAACCTCCCTTATGCAGGAAGGCTCCAGTCAAAATATTGTACCCACTATTGATTTTGAATATGAAGTTTCTAATCTGAAAAAGAGAGTAGAGATATTTGTTATTTGTCATGACTAATGAAACTAGAGATACAAGGTGTATGTCCAGTTCTGTTGCTGACAATGCTACCATTGTAGGAGGGTCAGTATGATGAGCTGGACAGGAGGTCCTGAACCATCATGATTTATCATGAAATACTGCTCCTTACCCTGCTGTGAGGGTAAGGGGTTATAGCATCCAGTGACCGTTATGATCTTTCCAAAAAATGCAGTCTTATCTACTGCTGTACACAAGTCCACATCTTGAAGTTCTTTCTGACTTCGGCAGAAGTTTGGCCAACACTGTGACTGAAAATACAATTTGTCTTCTGAATGTTTCAGAATTTCATTGTTTATATTCAGGTAGGATTCACCTGAAATATGCAATGAATTCAGCTTTATACCACAGTATTTTTACTTTAAGTAACTATTGGTTTATGCTCAGTATTAAATATCGTAAAAACAGTTCTAGTCTGTTTAAAAACTGAGAAATTTTTGCAAGCTAGGGCCTGGGCTTTTCACAATCAAAAATATGCAATTACAGGGGAAACAATCCATAAACAAGAGAAAATTATTTTTCCCCTTTTTAAAAATGACAGAGTTTAATATTTCATAGTAAACTTAGAACTAATTCCAGGGAGTTACAATATGCTAATGGGTGATTATAAATCTTGGTACAGAATTTAAGTTTTGGAAAATATATAATATCTAGTTTAACAGTATTTTAACATTATTTATTTATTCAGAAATAGTATATCATTTTTCACCAAAACATTAATCTGGTCTGCAGAAATATGCAGGTCTCTAGAACATAATTAAATACATATCCTAAAGGTTTTTATGTTGTTGTTTTTTAAGCAAGAATGAAAAAAGTGTGAAATAAGTGAACTAAATGAACTTATAGATTCATGTTATCATACAAACAGTCCAAAATCACTTTAAAGTTACTGAAAATCACTCTCAATTTCAGTTGTGTTTTGACCAGTTCCTTATCTCCCACAGTGGAATAATCTAAAGCCTTATGTCAAAATTTCCTTAAGTGAAAATTCAGACAGTGTTAACAACCTCAGTTTACAAACAGGACAGCTGAACTGCATTAAATAGGGCATCTCTTACCTTGGTGATAGTGAGGTCCACCCCACTAGAACTTGATAGACCTCAAAAATCTTTCTTTCTTGGTTTGTCTTAATAACAACATGTAGTTGTCAGCATAATACAATGGAGGTAACATGGAATAAGGGTCAACTTGTAATAACAGGAGCTACACACAACAAATTTCAAGGTGTAAAACCAGAATTGTAGCAAGTTTCCACAGTTGTGTTTTGTTATTGTTGTTTTAAACTGATACTTAAATTACTTAAAGAGTTCACCTGTATCAGTATGTCTGTGCAGTAGCCCCCAGTGGGGATATTGCAGGTTTTCCCCAAGCTTGCAGAGGAATGCACGTGGTAATGGTAAAAACTAGAGTCCCATACAAGGTGATGGACAGTTTTTTTCTGTCTTCAAGTGCAAAACTACCATGTGTTGTTTCATGCTAGTTTTACTTTGATAATGAATAATGTGTTTTGTTTTGTTTTGTTTTGTTTTTTTCACAGTATTATTTCCTTAAATATCCATTGTACCATATATACTGTATATGTGTATGTCCACACACACAAGTATACTACAACATTTTCTGTTGCATTTTCCTACTAGCAGAAAAACACTAGAGCCACCACTAGTAGAAGGGATAAGAAACAAATCAAAAAAAAAGTAAGAATTTGGAAGACCTGGTATAGAATCAGTAACTTCTGAAATGCATTTCCCATTTGTAATTAGTACATGGTGATATCAATGATGGTGTCAAAAATTCTTATATTACTTAAATAATCTTATCACCAAGAGGATATAGTAAGTCTGAATTTGCCACTTTTCAATGAAAATTTCAGTGCTATGCTACATACATCAAAGTACAGAGTTAAATATAATTCTACAAAAGAACTAAACATGAGGTACTTACTTGTGTCCATTTAAAGCTGCATGATGTAAAGCAGTATAACCTGAACTGTCTGTGCAGTTTATATTTGGTCCACGCCAGATGCTGCAAATAAAGCACAATTTAAAGGTTTGGGTTTTGTTGTGGTGGTGGTGGTTGTTTTTTTTTGTTTGTTTTGTTTGTTTGTTTTTGTGTTGTTGTTGTTGTGTTTTTTTAAAGAAATATCAGAAATATGTATAACTCATCTAAAGACTACTGCAACAAGTATGATTAGACTTTATAAGAGACAAATTATTTTAGAAAGACCTTAAAATAGCAAACGTCATGTTGATATAAATATAATTTATTTATAAAATTTATTTTACATATTCATCGCTATAGCAGTCATGAACTTAATGTAGGGCAGTTCTGAAAGACTAATAACTATTCTGTCATTTCAATTAGATCTGTTCTCCCAGTATTACTGTGGTTATTACTCTGAGGTTATAATCTGAATTTTTTTCATGAGTATGTATTAATTGACTTTGGGTCAGTTAGTCTAGAATCATACAAAGATAAGACTAGTGAGAACCAATCATATTCTTTCAAGGGACACTAAATTAATACTTTGCTTGGTCTGATATTTTATTTCCCTTTTTGACAGTTACGTTTTGACATAAATTATACATATTAAATAAATTAATGAACAGTGTTTTATTTTTTTATCTTTCTATATTTTACAACATTTTTTTACAGTTAGCTTTATTGTATGCCCCATTTCCCAGCTGATTATGGACTGCTGTCAAAACAGTATTAAGAAGTATTCTGTTTCAAAGAAGAAAAATGTGACTGCTAATCTACCAAAAAAAAAAAAAAAAATAGAAATTGGATACCAGAGGCAGATAGAGTTCCTGCATTTCTTTTTCTGACTAAATTTGAAGTTGACAGTATCATTTGTGGAAGCAATTTTATACTTATTTTTTATTTAGTAACAGAGTTTTCAATCATTAGTATTACAACTTCCAGGATATAAGATTATAAATCTTGAATTACAGTCTGTTTTCCTCAGCTTGTAATATACTCTTAACCAGTCATTGGCAAGCAATATATTCCTATTACATCACACTTTAGAATTAAATGCTGCAGTTTAAAGAAAATAATCTGAAACTAATAAGAAAAAAGATTTTTTTTCATGCTGTCATTTTTCATGATCTACATCAATAAAATGGCATGCAATGACATATGCTTTTTTAAAATTCTGTACTACTGAATCTGTGTTCTATTACTGATGGAATACTTGTTTCACAGAATGATCCTTACTTTATTATTAGTTATCATGATTAAATAGCTCATAAATTTCAACAGTTGCTTTCCCATAAATACTACATGCACACAGAATTACTTGTGTGATAAACTGCGTTCTGTAATTCTACTAAGTGAAAGAAATTCTACATAATTCTGGGTACCTCACCTCCCTTGCAATCTCACTTCTTGGAAAAACAGGACTAAAACATTTCTTTGAGCTCAAAGAAGAAAAAAAAAAAGTTTGTTTTGTTTTGTTTTTTAACCTTCTCAGAAATATATAGATGTTCTTTTCTAGTGTTGGCAACTTCCAGATGTAAAAGCCACTGAATTTTTTTCCAATTATTATTTTTTTTAATTTCTTGAAATAGAAAAAAATGAGTCCTTGAAATGATAGGTCTCCCATAATAGACAGATGTTATTTATATGTCAAAGACAGGCAGACCTCATCCACACTGGAAGGAAAGTAATCCCTATCTATTGATATTTTATAACCTCTTTTATAGTTTTGCATAACACTTTTTTAGTTATTTTCTTATGCATTGGATCCTACTTTCTTCCTTTGATTCGTACCAGTTCAGAGAAGAAAGAATCAGAAAATACAAAGTGGTATAGAAAGTCATACTTTAAATGTTAAAATAAATGTATAAACAATCAGAAAACTAATTTACTTGGTTTTGCTTGCTTGCTTGCTCTGGTTTGGAGTTTTTAATATTTGTTTCCTGATTGTTTTTTTTTTTTTTAAATGCAGTTCATATATTATTCATTATGCGTTTGGCCCTTCTTAAAACAAAACAAAACAAACAAAAAAAGTTCTTTTCTCCCCTAATTTTTTCCTTTAATTCAGGCATGCTTTAATGTACTGTTTTTCTTCCTCACTGTGGTCTTAAGAAATATTTTTCAATACTGAAACTATACAGGATATTTTTTTCAAAACTGGTACTATATAAATGCATCTATGTGAAGCTTCACAGGACACTCAAGTTGGGATACAAAGGACAAAGGAGAGTGAGTAAATGCTGATGATGCAGAAAGATGAAACAGGATGGAGAGACTGTCACCTCCCAGAAACACATGTTCAAAACCAGAACTTGGTATCAAACTAAAGGAATCAGGAGACATGAGCAGGACTCAGCTGCAGGCATCTCTTCCCTTGTGCAGGAATCCCCTCCTAGGAGATCTTGCATTGCTGTAGTATTGCAACATTATTTCCTACAAAATGAATGCAAGTTCAGTAAATACAGTAGATATTTATGCTTTAATTACTGACAATCAAATTCAAATTGGATAGTTCATAAATTCATACCCCCCAAATCTACCAGATGTGGTGAATGGTTCATTTAAATATCTTCTCTTGTAATCAGAATATAGCAGGACAAAAGTATAGTGGTATATCAGCTCTGTAGAAACCATCTGACTTTAAACAAAAATGGGCTGGAGGAAGAGAGGAAGCCTAAAGACCCCTTCTTTGGCATCATATATACAATACATGATGAATTACCAAACATATCGATTTATCTGAATATTTATCTGTCACTTAAATAGTTACTGTGAAATCAACACTAAGTAGAACCTGGAACAAAATAAATTACAATTCAACTTCCAGAAAACATGTTCAGTGACAGGAGATTAACAGCTCTTTAGATTTCCATTAATATAGATTGTTCTGAAAGATATTCTGATATTCTAGGGATATGGTTTAGTGGGGACTGCTAGCGTTAGGTCAGAGGTTGGACTCGATGATCTTGAGGTCTCTTCCAACCTAGAAATTCTGTGATTCTGTGATATGTTTCTACTATTTCTCTGATGCAGCCAACAAGCAAGCTTCTTCATTTTATGTACTTGAATAAGTTAGGGATTTTTTCCTACCTACATCACAAATTATGAAAATCTAAAATTCTTAATGAATTTTAAGAAATTAATCAAAACATTTTTTTTTTTTTTGGGGGGGGGGGAGGGAACAAACAAACAATCAGTTTTCAGTGAATGATGAGTTAGAATTAAAACATGATCATCAATGATTTGATTGTTCTTCCATTATAACTTGCTGGAATGAGGCTCAAAGAAACCGTGTTATGCTACTTCAACTTCATTGCCAAAAGCAAAAAGACCTTCTAATTACAGTTTGTTCTCACTGTGAAGAATATTGACCTTCTGAACTGATGTCAAATATTAATTGGAAATACTATTTACTTAGTAAGAAAATTATTTTTCTTTACAAGCTGAAGATAATTACATACAAAAAAATGCATTTCAAAAATGATATGAAAATGACAGACTACTTAAGAAAAATATGGTTGATTGATTTGTTTTTTTGCAATGCTCTTTGCCATGCTTTTTGCTATAATGGAAAAAAAAATAGTTGTGAAGTGATTGTGGTTACACACATATGAACACAAAAGAAAGGAAAAGTTAATTCACTTAAACTTCAGAACATAGTCACATTGCCTATCAATAGTGCTAGAACATATGATTGTCTTTATATGATTGTTCTACCAAGAGAAAAGGAAAATATTGTGGTAAAATTATAAGTCTTTAAAAGATGAAGCGAGCTGTCCAATGACATCAGTGTCTGTCAACCCATTGGTTTGCACTTAGTTTATCTGACAACCAAGTGATAACACTCTCCCATTTCTTTCTTCTCTGAAATGATGTGGCAAGGAAGAGGATGACACTGCCTAGATGGAATCAGTTCCTCCAGAGAACAGAGTGCAGTGTTCAAGCCTTCATATTTTGGGGTCTAATTCATGAGAGCTGAGATAGACCTTGTCCCTTCCATTCCTCTCCCCACCCTTCCAGGTTTTCAATATCTTTTGAAGCTGTTCCAGAAATCCACTGCTTCTTCACAACTACAGAAGTAGTGAACTCATCTTTCCAGGTCAGTTCTAGTAACAGGAAATACTAAGCTTCACCCTGTTCCCATTGATGTCAGTGGTAAGTAAACACCAAGCAGCTCATGTAAGTCAAGACTCCTTATTTTTCATGTGTTCCATAGAATAAATATGGAATTATATATGCATATAATTTATGAAAAAAAAAAAAAAAAGAAAAGAAAAGAAAAGAAAAGAAAAAAAAAGATATTTTTGTTACTCTGAGTCAAAATCTTCCAAAATTTCCATGTCTACTGTTGCATAGTCTGACATAAATATATCACCGAAAGATATACGTTGCCAAAAGAGCATATAGCCAGGTTCCTGTACTAATTATTGCTCTGCCTACATTCAGATATATTTTCAGTCATGTAAACTGAGCTTATTCAAGGTATATGGACAATTTAAAGAGCGATTCTGAAAATGCAACTTTTTTACACAATATTACATATATCATCAGTTATTCAGACATAATAGCATTTTTACTTGCTATGAACTGCAGCAAAATAGTTTCCATTCTCTACTGTATGCACAAATAAATCAAATTGACAACCATGTTGCTCTAACCTCTTTAAAGCAATAATGTTATTTATCAAACATAAAAGTGCTTCTTTTTAGTAAAAGTAATATTTTTTTCTTCCCGCAGATTGTTCTTTGATGGGATCCAGTGTAATATAAGGTATATTACCCTTTATAAAGAATATATGTCCTCTTCTTGTGTGATTTTAACTATTATTTGCACTGCTTTGCTGTCTTTGAAGCACATTTTCACATTACTTCAAGTAAAGCAAACTTAAATATTTGGCTTTAGTGTCACTGAGCAAAACCCCTTTTAGAAATTCACACTTTAAAGCATAATAAATACGATAAGATAGTCAGAAGCAGAGGCAAAAACAGCCTCCCATATGCATTCTAGGATTCTTTATGGGCAAGCATAATTATTGGTGTAAATTGACAACAATGGATGATATCTTGAACATCTTAGATCTTTTCAGTATTGAAAACTGCTGTTGCATGTATGAACAGAGAGTTAAAAACAATCAAAATGAGATAATAAAAAAAAAAGTTTGAAAATAACTTTTACCTATTTCTACTCATGTAAAATTAATATTATTAACTAAATAAAAAGAGACTGGGAGAACCATTCTTTGAAACACTAATCTAACTTTTATAAGAAATTGTTCAAAATTTACTTTTGAAATGTAAACTGAAGTAGTTCTTAATTTATGGCTTTCATTAAAAAAAAAAAAAAAAAAATCATTCTAGAAATGAAATTCTGCCTTAAGTAGAAAAATTATTTTGGAAAAAAAAAGAAATGCCATGTGTGTGATAAGAACCCCAAAATAAACCTGAAAGCCCAGGAAAGTACGTAATCTCTGTATTCCTTCAGTACAGAGAATTTTTCTTTTAGGCATATTGTAGTATGTGTGAAGGCAGTACAAATGAGTAGCTACAATTTGTGTGTAAGTGTCAAATCAAATTTGTTGGAACACAATTAAAATACACATGGAAAGGTAATGTTTCTTGCAGTTTTAACTGCTCATAGAGGAAGGATAACTGTGAACATCCCATGGAAGTCTGGATGAAAGGGAGCTATATTCCTAAAAATGTAACAATCTTCAGGAATAGTGTGATTTCTTCCTGGGTAGGGATGAAGAGTCATCACACATCAGACCAGGTCAGAATTTACTTTTTTTTTGTTATATTAGAAGGAAACCTCCAACAACTGTATTTCATAAACCCTCTGAATCTCTCTCTCTTAATATTTAAAAGGGAAATGGCAGAGAGACTATCCACTCAATTAACTTATTATTATTATTATTATTATTATTATTATTATTATATATAATTCCAATTGTTTCAATGTGAAATGCATCTCAGACATATTTCATTTTTGAATGTGTGCATATGCTTATTTTGTTTTGATTGCTGATGTCTAGTTGTGTCAGTGTAATACAGCAAAAATTTGTGGTCAATAATTTATGGGATCAAGTATATGATTCAAGTTGAGGCTCTGAAGCAAATTATTGCATTTGTTTTCTTTAACTTTGATCTATTTACAGTTTGGGTCATAAATAGTTTAAGACAGGAAAAACTGAACCATGTTATTTCCATACTGATTCTGTTCAATTGATGTGATTTCTATTTAGTACCATAGAATCATTTAAGTTGGCAAAGACCTTCAAGTCCACCTGTCAACCTGACCTAATGAGTCTCACCATTAAACCATGTCCCTTTGTGCCACATCGACATGTCTCTTAAATATTTCCACTCATCACCATTCCCATGGACAGCTGTTCCAATGTTTGAATACCCTCTATGTGAAGAAATTCTTCCTAATATCCAATCTAAAGCTCCCCTGGTGCCACTTAAGACCATTTCCTTGAGTCTTATCACTTGTCACCTGAGAAAAGAGACCAACACCCTCCTCTCTGCAACCACCTTTCAGGTAGTTGAAGACAGTGATGAGGTCTCCCCTCAGCCTCCTTTTCTCCAGACTAAACAACCCTAGTTCCCTCAGTTGCTCCTTACATCTTTTTCAGTCTTCATGTTCTTCTCAGCACATCTGCCTATTTCTAACTATGATGAGTTCTATTACATGTTGTAACACTTTTACATATTAGTATGATATTAAATATCATAGAGGTTGGATATCCTATTTATATTGACTATCATAAGTAATTAAATGGGTTAAGAGTCATACCTGGAGTGGCTCCTGTACAAGTGGGTCTCAATCCAACACAGTGGTGTGATAATGAGGTAAAGTTATGTCCAATACATGACTGCCTCCTTCAATAGCTTATGCAAAAATCTATCTATCCATTTAGAAACTGTGAGTCCATATACCTAGTCACCTCTACCTTGAAGTTTTCTAAATAGATGGATATCATGCCTGAATTTTACTGCAAGCATATATTGACTGTGATCAAGACAGAAAGGATGACAAAGAAACTCTAGATTGTCCTTCCTCTTTATAGCTATATGGACAAGTTCATCCAACAAACCAGAGCCAGGGGTCTTACAAGATATACCTGTACAAGATATACAGGTATGGCCTACATTCCATAAATATCATAGTAACATTAAATTATAATCTTTCTTTGGCAACGATTTCCAGAAATAAAGGAAATTCTACCATGCAGCAAATGGGTAACATACAAAGATTTTGTTCAAGTATCTCCACTCCTTTCCTACCAAGAAGTTATACACTTCAACACGGAAACTTGAAGAACAAGTAGAGATAAGCTAAAAAGGGAGCATATAGAACGCCATTTGATTTCTCATTATGAAGATATACAGACATTCACAAAAAGCAATGCTGTGACTCTTCAGTAGTGTCTGTTTGTGATTCTATGCTTCTCTGAATGGCAGAGAAGGGTTTCTTCCTCCCATCTGTTGTAGAAGCCTCCAGTGTATATGCAACTCCTTTTTGATGTTAACTGGGAGCTGACAAGTAAGGATAAATTAGAGTCATTCTAGCCTATCTAAGGCACGATCACCAGTAACAACCAATACTGTTCATCTTTACAGAGCATTCCTGCTATATACACTGTGCTTGAGTTCAGAATTTGGTTTTGAAAGTCTGTCAAAACAATTATATGTACAGTAATAGTTCCACAAAGATGATTATCAAGCAGTACAAAAAGAGGAAAAAATGAATTTAGCACTATTGCCATATTTATCTTCCATGGATCATGCTTCTTTCCTCCATGGAGAGCTATAACAACAGTTGGTTAGATGATGATCTTTTTCAAAATTTGCAAAAAGCAGGATCAGCAGTTAAAAGTAATAACATATTAATGAAAGTAAAAAAGTGTATTTAAAACAGATCATATAGAACAAAAGTATCATATCCAGCAATCTAAGACTCAAGAAATAGTGCCTTATTTGTAATTATTGTTTTTTCAAGTTTTGCAGAATACCGCTGCTAAATGAACACTGACAAACTTAAAAGGCTACATGTACCCAGACTAAAATTTGGAGTAGGGTGGCAGTATTTAGAAATATACAGATAACCTGAATTTCAAATAGAAAACCTAATATACTTGCCCATTACCATTCTTGCTACTGCCAACTATATTTCTGATTGGCACAAGGCTGGTGCAGTCAGGAATCCCATTGGCCATCCACACTTTCTCCCATGGAATGAGCTGAGAGAAGGCTGATTATAAATGACAAAAGTTGCGTGTGGCTGAGGAGGGGCAGAATCCCAGACACATACAAAGAGACACAAAAGTCCACAACATCCAGATTACCCTTAGCCATGAGTCTTGGACAGTCAACGTGACACTGCTGTGCCTTATCATTTGAATAATCTTAGGGCAACAGAAGAATTATAATTGAGGGAAGTAGAGATGGTCTTATAAAAGCATATTTTGACAGTTAGGACTTAATGAGCAACTCAAAAGGATCTTCTTAGGCAAGAAATTACAGAACCTGCATATGAGGACATACAGATTGGCCAAAGAACAGGCCAGCACATTACTGTGATAGATGACAGTAATTATACAAAGTGTCATGTGAAAAATACATGTGAGTGTTAGTGATAAAAAGCTCATCTTCACAACCACAAAGGAACACAGAGACAGTGTCAGGTGGGGGAGGCCAAATAATACCCTACTCCACCTACTCCCAAGCTCATCACAGGAGAGCTATCAGGCCGTGACTTTGGTGACTGAGCCAGCAAAGCACAAGGGCAGGTGAAAACCCAAATTTTGGACTCAGAGTAAGTGATAGGCTGTTGGGGCCCCTCCCAGGGCTGTCCTGGAAGAGTCTACCCCCATTGTCCAGGGGTGATAGCCATCAAGATAAGGCCATGCTGGAGTACCTTTCAGACTAAGGGCCTAGGGGTAGGGACACATTGTGGGATTGCACAATATGTTCTATGGGATGTTTGAGGAGGAACCAGAGGTATGGAAATGGATGGATTTGGGTAAGTGTAGGAAAACAGAGTGATAAGAGGACAAAAAGGGCCAACCACACATAGGTAGTTGTCTGGTCAGCACAATGTCTGGCCATGTCCTGTACCCAACCTTATTAAATTCCATTCCAGTTTTCCTGGACGAGGGACTCTATTCTGCGCCTGTGTGTGAATCAAAGTCCAGCTGCCAGCAACTGGGTCAGACGGAGTTACATGTGGTTAAGGGACCCATGTGTCTGGGAGTCAGCAACTTGAATGGGACCATAGGTCTGAAGGCCCATGTGTCCACAGAGCTTGCAACTGTAAGGAGTTCAAGTGTGTAGGACTGTGTGATTGCTAGCAAAGGTCAAACTACTTAGCCGAAAAGTAGGTACATAACAGACTTCGGCCACTGGGAGATGCATTCTGGGAGTCTGCAGATCAGGCAGCCTGTGTGTGTGTACATACATGCATAGTTACACACACTCTGTATGGTAAAAAGTCCAGCTGGAAAAAAAAAATAATAATAATGTTGAGGAGTACTCAGTCTTTCCACTTAAGTACTTCATGCAGTACTAAACCCAAACAAAATTCACACAGCCTAGCTTCACTGAACTGGAATTCAGTTTACTTGAATTGGTAATCAGTTTCATTTGAAGGTATGTTATGTTATTTTGATAGAGTTAATAATTGTATCAGTGTAACCGCTATCTTTTTGCATATTATCTGATTTTTTATAAAAGAGAAACACTTTGACTTTTTGATGATGTCATGCAAAGGAACAGGCAATAAATTAGTCATTCTTTATTAAGGGAATCTGTCATATATGAGGTTGCTTTGCATTTGACCTTTTTCTAACCAGCAAGGCTTCATCATTCTTTATGGAATATTCATCTCGAAGTACACTGCCTCTATATACTGCATAATACTGTGGCTATATTCAGAGAGCAATATGTTCCTTACTAATGTTCGTTAGCTTTGCCTTATCCTAACAGTCAAGACCAATTTGCCTTGAGTTGTTAAAAGGGAGGAAGCTTTCATCAGTTATGACAGCAGGGTTCCTCTGTATTCCAGTTGTCTACAGGGACAAACTGGGGTTTTGTTTAATTCATAGCGAACCTTGGTAACTCCAGCTTGGCAGTGATGAGTCAGACAGATCCTTGGATCCATTCCAGAGTTCTGTCCTTGAGAATCCACTCATCCAGATTGGAAAAAATGTTACTTCTCATTCTGTATCATCCTGCACAAGAACACTGTGGGAACAGCTATTAACTAAATTATGAAAATACCTACTCCAAAGCTAGATCAGCAGGCAATACCTTTAATAAGTGGAATCATTGATGTTTAAGCAATCTGAGCCATGTTTTTAAATTGTTGTTGATGATATCTGCAGGTATGCTCTTATGTGATCTGAGCAATCTGCAGGGATGCCATACAGCTAATGCTGAAGATCAGTGCATCAGATTAGCTGCTCCCGTGGAGGGGAACTCCACAAGCTATGTTTCATGGATTTGGGCTCCCTACATATACGAGTTAGAAGATTTCTACATGTTTGTTATGAATCAGACCTATAGGCTCTGTGTAAGATCTCTACATGTATCAAGATCACCAAGGGCTCCACTGTATCATGTAATATTAGGTAACAATAGAGAGAGGAAAAGGAATAAGACATACTTGACTGTATACTTTTCAGTATATATTTACATATATATTAAACTCCAGTTAGAAGTAAAAACTCTTCCCAGACAACTGCTCCTTAGTGAAATTATATAAACAATTATTTTCTTTCTGTAACCACAGCAATGGAAATGGGTCTTCTGAAAGGTTTTGAAAGCCCTTGCATATCTCATGATTGTACGATATACTTACATGAATATATCCATGAACACTGAAATATAGTACATACTATCAGTATTTTCTTTGGAAGAACTGAATGTGTTCTGAGACAGACCATTCCAAATTTTTTCTTTTGTGAAAAGGAATTGAGATCTAAAATACCCATATCAGCATAATATTTCTCAAAGCAGAAGCAAACTGAAACAAAGTCACATTTCTCTTTCTCTCAAGAATACAGATATGATGGCATATTTTGTTAGAAGATATATTCCTTTAACTGTTCTTTTTTCCTGAGTCAAATGTCTGTGAACTTTCAGGAAGAAGAGCTATAGAGAGCTTTTCCAGAATACATTTTTGGAAGCTCAACTTTTGCATTCATCATAGATTCATGGTGTTTGCAACTTTAAATCTATTCTTATCATGGACAGGCTTTTTTTTTTTTTTTTAAATCTAAATGGTTAATTATGCATCCTGGAACAGTTACTTACACTTGGTTATATGTAATAAAAATTCCTGAATTTTTGACTCTTGAAGGAGCATCAGGAAGTCTAACAATATATTTCAACGTTTTTTGGGTTATGGATGCTGTTAGAACTATGACCTCATTCCAGAATTAATCGTTCATCCTAGAAGCCAACCTGGGATTAGATTCTTTGTTCTGGCTATAGGACACACAGAACAGAACTCTCTATCTAGTATGTCTTTAGTATGTTGTCTTTCTAATCTGTTTTTCTTCAAACAGAGTAATTCCACCAAACAGGAAGAAAAAATTAAATAAATTCCTTTTTCCCATAGATTCTAGAAGGCCATCTATACCTCATTTTCAGTTTATGCTGAGATTTGCAAAAGAGATTCACAAATCACCCTATAGTAGAGTCTTAATCTCTGGATCAGTGAAACCCATCAACAGCTATTGTGACATATAAGGATGTAACATGCCTAATTGTCTCACTTTTTTCTGTTTATATCCACATGGTATTAGCTCAACTCTCCAGGCAGTTTGCCATTTTCTCAGTCCAAAGCTTTCATGTCTTCATGCCATAACAGTAGCAACAATATCCAACTCTTTCCGACAACCTAACAAAAATTTAAGCTAAACTCAGAACTCAGTAAAAGCGTGCAGCTTCAGCAACTAAATTCCAAAATACAAACCCTGTAAAATTAAGGCTCCTAAATTCTATCAAGAGCCTATAATATACACACAACATATAGACAATGTTTGTGCTTTCTGGTAGTGTACTTCCTCAATCACTCAAGACTTTTTAGCCCTAAACAGACAATGAGCAAGACAGAGACTATCAGATGCCTACAACAGTATGTTTTTGCAAGGTATAAAATAATTGAAAGGAACCTCAGTAAAAAGGAATTCAAAACAGTCATAAAAACCCTTCTTATCCATAACATAAAATATTAAACAATTCAAGTTTGTTCTCTAGAGTAGCATAGTTTCAAAACAGAGGTGCACTTAATGTCTTCTCTAGAATGTTAACACAGTTAATAGGTATAGGTTAGGTATGTTACCCAGCCTAGGTAGATTAGGTATGTTACCTAATATGTTACCTAGACTCATTAGTGTTCTCTCTTTCCATCAGCATAATACCAATTTTGTTATCAAGAACAAAAACTAGGAAAGACATCTGAAAGATAAATATGGAAAAAAAAAAAAAAAAGTTAGAAATGATAGATTGTGCAGATGAGGAATGATATTATGCAGAGCAAAAAACTAGCACCTGTTTAGTTTACATTGATCTAATATTTATTTTCTTTATTTCTTTTAACTGGATTAACATATTAAATAAGAAGGTTGAAATTAGTTATTGCAATATGTACAACTGCGCAAAGCCAATCCGCCAATCGTGTTTTATAAGAGGCTTAAACATTGTATTCCAGAACAGTGGTTGCATAACCTAAAATGGAGTATTTGTGACATCTGATCTTTAACACATAGGGCTATTATAATGTGACGTTGTCAAATGTCATTGGCATGATTAGAAAACACAAATAAGAAAGATACAAGAATATGTTTTCTGGAACAAAAATAAAATACTAAACCAGAAAATTTTATTCATTTGGAACAATTTGGGCATAAATCCTCTATCCTATTCTCAATCTAATCAGAATGGTTGGAGGAAAAAAAATAAAAAATTTAAAATTAAAAAATAAAAAGGAGCTTTCCAATAAGAAAAACATAGAATTAATCCCTTAATTTCTCCTCTCAGTAACATAATGTCTGAAATAAACAGTATCAAAACAGAAGTGTGTTACTGAGCACGCATTTCATTTGCTCTGCTTTGCCAACAGAGGTCAGAATTACCTCAGGAGCATCCGAAGCATTACTATGATCATGATTGGAATTACTTTATCAGCACAAAATTACTGCTTTCATAAAGACAAATAACATACGTTAACTAAAAAGGCTAAAGATTCACAACTTTACATATTTTAAAGAACATCAGAAGCTTTTGGGTACCTAACAAGAATATCACCACTTTAAAATGTCATGAACACTGTTGCTGAAATAATCAAAGGTCAATATCCATCATGTCACCAATAAAATATTTTATAGGATGTACTAATAATCACTTGGATTAGTCAGAAAAAATAAATTCAGCCTACATAATGCCTTTTATTGAACAAAATCGTTTATGATACATAGCTTAGAAGGCAAAATGTAATTACAGAAAAAATATTCAGTAAATCTAAGTCTATTTATATTAGAATTCCCTACTCAAATCCATTCACTGTTATTATATCTATTATTTCTATGAAAATATTAAAATGTAAAAATATAAATACATTGTTTCTATTGTTTCTGTAAAAAGCCTTATTGAATGCAGGAATTAAATCCAGGTCTAAGAGGTTTAAATGACACAGAAGCTTCTACTATAAAGGAAGACCTCACTCATGTAAGACCTCACAACAAATAACTTAAAAGAGAAAAAAAAATTAAATGTATCTAAAGTGAACACTATGCTATTGAGTTCTACAAAAACAATGAAACGCTAACAAATAAACTAAACATTCTTTGTACCTCAAATAGTTCTCTTGAAGCATGCTTTCTAGAAAACAAAACAGCTACCTACACTAAGTATTCTAAGTGCTCTGTTCAGTTGCAACTTCAGATCATATACTTATCAGCAATCCTAAAATGCAAATGCTAAATTTGGGGAAAACTACTTAGAGAATGTTAACCAAATAATCTTGTTGTCTTTCTTATCCTTAAAATAGAACTGGTAGGATACTCCAAAAAATCTCTTTTGGCAGATACCTTCATGTAAAAAGCATTACAGAAATAAATTAATGCTCTTTCTGAACTGACTCATTTGTGAGAGATATTTGGAGAACCCAAATTTGCATGCAAATATTTCTCCCAGTACAACAGGCTTAGAGAAACATCGGAGAAGAGAACCCAGTTCCACAGTGAAATACTATGCAAAGTGATTCATCTGAACTCTCCCTATATGCTACTATTAGCAACATGGTACATGCAGGACTCATGAAAAAAAAATATTATTTTTTTTTTCAGTTGTTCAATTGTTCAGTTGTGTTTAATACCAATAGTGTTCCTAGCTCTTTATAACAACACAACAAAAAATGAACAATCCATGACTAAAGAGGTACTTAAGTAACCATTACATATAAGAATAGATTGACATATAATATAAACAGGGGAAGTGATACACACAAAAAAATATGAATGCATTTCAGAGATGGCAGATTGTCTTTTTTTTTCCTTTATTACATGTATAAATCATACTTATTTTGTTGTTTTACGTTAAAGTTCATTAAACGTAAATCATTTGCTCAAAGAAAGGGTTCCTTGTTTTTGAAATCACTAGAAAGATTTAAATTTTTATAGAATGATGGAAGGCCCATGACAGATGTATGGGCCAGATTCTCTGGAAGCTACTTAATAGTAACTGTTGAGAGAATCCAGACCCCAAATCCCCTGAAAAAAAAAAAAAAAAAGTCCCTGATGAATTTATATTGGGAATTTTTTCTATATTCTATATCTGAAAAAAATATTTTTTTATTTATTTTAGCAGAAAGCAATTTATAACCTGGTGGAGGTTCCACCCAGAAAAGGCTATTAAATTGAATCTGGACTTTGTTTAGATCAGCTTTCCTGAGTAGCCAGATACCCAGTATCCAAGAAGAACTATAGAAAAAGATATTCAATCCTTAAACTGCCCTGCTCGTGTGAGGTCTGACTGGTTCTTGGCTGGTCTTTGTTGGCCCCACTATCCAGGCAGAGAGTCTCATATAGGTGTGTCTGACAGAGCTGACAGAGCTCGAGCTATGAACAACTCTATTCTAGTGTGGGGTGCTGTAGCAAGTAAAAAGTAAATATTTAATCACCTAGTAATTAGCTGGTTCATCTCTTTTGTATTTTCAAGAAGCCAACTGAAAAGAACGCAAAGTGATTTGAAGGTATTTGGCACCTCAAAAGGCACAAGAGCTCATCCCAGATTTACATCAAATACCTGCATTGATAAAAAGATTGTTCCATAGTAATACAACATTAATGTTTATAACTGAGACACTGAATTAACTAGGGGTACTTTACTAGGGATACCTTACTAGCAATAAGAATTACCAGCTATGATCAGAATAATTCCACAGTTTTTGATCATGGCAGTTCCTGGCTCTGTATGGACAGATAATCTGTAAAAAGTTTTAAGTAAAAGAGTAGTCAAACAAAGTTGAAACATTGCTTTCTCCTTGAAAACAAAAACATAACAGGATGCAGTTCTGAGCAGTTTATGATTGTAGAAATTTTAAATCTACACCAAACAAAAACAGAAACAAAACTTCTTACCTTTCTGAAAAAACAGAAAATATTAGCAGTTCAATAGCCAGTGAAGCAATACGATTTCATTAAAGTGAAATATGAATTTTAACCTAGTAGACCATATAGTCCTGCCACCTAGAAGACAAAAAATTAGTAACAAATCTGGGACATTAAATCATTTGAGAATGTCTTTGGAGGTTTATTTTAAATGTCAAGATGAAATTTACAACTTCAGTTTTGATAACACTCTGGTTATAAAAACCTTTGCCTAAAGTTAAACAGATAATAGATTGTCTCTTTAAGTCTGCAAACAGAAACTACTTCTCTGATAGGTTTTCATGTACTTCCCAGTCACTCTGAGCCATCTGAAATTTAATACATTTTCCAGATGATCATGTTGAGGTAGTGGAGTTTTGTTACATGGAGGACAAGTGAAAACAAGCAGAACTGGTGTATTCTGATTGAGTATCTTGATTTATAAAATGGCAGTGGGCAATTTGAGATCTAGAATGCTTATATACTGTTGAGTTTGAAATACAATCTGCATCTGCTTAGCTTCCAGAAGTTACACCATGGGTTATATGCAGGTTAGGACTCTCAATTCTGCCAGACTGTGAAGACTATGTCAGTTCCCTTGCCACTTCCAGTCTGAACCATCTAGGAACTCAGTAAATTAAACCTGTTTGGGATCATTCACTGGCATTGAGATTATATTGGCATAGAATGCTCCACACCTATATTATTCAAACCTTCCAAACAGGATAGCTGCATCCAAACTGTCTAACAAGCCCATACTGATTCTAAACTGTGTCTGGTAATTCACTCTTTGGGAGAATGCCACATGGCACATGCCAGTACCCAGAAATGTTCCCTGGCATGTTTAAGTTGTTGCCTCACATTCCTGTCATAAATTTGTCAGAAACCAGTCTCCCAACAACAGCACTTCTCAGCTTAGAGGATAGAAGAGCAATACTGTCTGGGTTTGGGTCCAGATAGGCTGGATGAACATCGCTCTGCTGTTCATGTTTCTGCTTTATGTGTTTGAGCCTCCAGCAGATGGCACAGAAACGGACAAATGGTAAACCTACTCCACCCTCTTTTTCAGCCCTTTGCCATACTCTGGGATAAAGGGTAAGAGTGAGGAAAGTTTTTTGTGTATGTGAACATCCAGAAGTAACTTCTTTTGTCCTTCTTCACATGCACACTTGTATTGATCAAAACTCAAGCAGTACATCCACAATTGTACAGTTTATCTGCAAAGTGGTCTAGCAGACTTGTTCTCTGGTCTCAAGCTAAGAAAGGAATCCACAATGAACTCAGAGAGTGGTCTTATTCCAATTAAAGATTAATAGTTATAACGTCATGTGTCTCCTCAGCCTCTTAGTAGAAATATTTAATTTTTATTATTATTTTTTTTAAAAAAAGCAGTTTTTTAAAAAATGGTTCTGAAATGACAAGCTGGGCACAGACCTGAAAAATTCCCACATGATAAACAGACAAATGTACTTTCTATAGAAGAACAGGAGCTCTTGGAAAAAACTCACAAACAAATAGTATGGAAGGAACCTAGAAGTGACCGGGTGGGAGAAGAGAATTCCTCCCACCAGGAGGTAAAGAGCTGAAGTTAAGGCCAGCCAAAGCCTTTAATAAATTGACAGATTTCTCACTTCTTCACAAACCAAAGAGAAAGAAACCTTCTTAGGTGAGAGGGACCTAGTTAAGTGTTGGAAATTTGGCCTACTTATCAGGAATAGTATTTCATATAATTAATTAAATAAATGGTCTCTCCAGAAAGAAGAACACGTCTAGGATGAAAGTGAAAGTTGGACACCTACACCTATGATGAAGGACGTCCTGGAACTAGGCATTTCCATAGTACCAGACTGTCATACTTCCTTTTAGAATCCCTAAAAAAAAAATAATAAAATAAAAAAATAAAAAAGGAGAGTATACACCAGGAAATTTAATCAGAGCACAGACAAATAAAAGAGATTCCAGGGTATGACTACACTTGAAACAGGACAGGCAGGTCAGGGGATACCATCTATTATCTCTGAGACAAAAAGATAAGATTCTGGAAGGATCAGATCATAAAATTAAATTTTAGTAAGTTGTCTTAAACCAACCACTTATATTTCACAAGCCTAAAATAGGTCAAATTTTTGGATGGTGTATACAGGGCTTTTAGGAATTCATATGGCAAATCTTACATTGAATGCACTAGTCTGAAAGATTAACCGGTTCCTAATACAGAAGAAAGAATTTCCGATCTTTGTTTACATACCTCATTGTGGCTGTGTAATGTTTAATCTCTGGTATCTTTTGATTTGGTAAAGAAATATCTGGCATTTACTTTGAATGGCGTATTTGCACTGAGATGAGTCTACCATGAAGGCAAGTGATTCTTTGCACCAAGGCTTACTGATATCTCTAGGGGAGGAAAAAGGCACATGCAAGAACAAGGAATAAAAGAGCATCCTTTTAGAGCCACTGAATGGGATGTTCCATCATTATGGAAAATTTAAAACTTGCAGGCAAAATTACAGTCTAAATAGTCTTAAATTGCTTTTCTTTTCCATAACCAACCAAGAATCAAGCTTATAATGTTAGTGGATTCCATGAGGAAAGGTCATTAAAGCAAATGACACCAGGTAGTCCCACACAACCTGACAGATGTTTAAGAGCTGTAGAAAGTGATATTTCTGCATATAAAGTCTTGTCCAACAGAGTACAGGAGATGAAAATGAAAACAATACCTGTTCAAGAAAGCTACTTTTCTGTACCCAAATATGGTGAGGATAAGAAGGCATTTTAGTCTACCAAAGAGTGGAAACTCTCCCAAGGACACTTGGAGACATGGAAAATCCAAACTGCAGGATCCTATATTGGAAGTGATAGTGACCAGTTGTAAATAGATAATTCCCAGACAGATAAATAACACTATGGAAAGAAGAATTTTACAAACCAAGAGATACAAACAACTCCTGATGATATAAACATAAAATAGCATTGCATTTTATCATTTGAATTCTTCTCTAAGTTCAAAGCAGATCTCTGCTTCCCTTCGAACTCGAAAGTAGCTAGTTTCCAATTTAAAAAAAAAAAAAAAAAAAAAAAAAAAAAAAATTGATTTCTTGGCCACTTTTATCCAAACCTATAAGAAAATTGGAATCGTTCTGTGCAATAATGGGGTTGGAAGGAGAGAAGTAAGTGGACGTTTTAGCCAGTGCCAGTGATGTCCAGTATGACATGCATATGTATATGCAACAAAAGTAGAGGCACCCGAGGCACCCTATTCTAAACATAACTTCAACGAATTAAAAGTGAATTATATGATTATTTCTCCCTGTTCCTAGGAGAAAAAAAAAAAAAAAAAAAAGGAGAGAGAAAAAAACAGTATAGCACTCATAGTGTATTCGACATATAGCAGTATTTTGTGCTTCAAATGTGGTTGGCAGTTCGTCTGCATAGAACAACATGGAAATCATATTCTGCAGTGTGCTTCTTCAAGTAGCCAAGTCTGTAGCACACAACAGTACAGAACAATATTTTCCTGAGGAGGTGACACAGAATCCTGACCACATGCACTAAAAAGCAATGCTAAAGAGATCTGAGATCTCCTTGATATGGCATTTTCCTTGTGCTGATAGTCTTTAGGTGGTAGACTTCGTGATTAATGAGGCAAGTCATCATTCATGGTACATTTAACCTAGGGGATTGGATATTTAATCTTGTAATTCCCTGAAAAAAATCAATGTTAAATTTTCTGGCATCAATAACTAGAAAATGGAAGTACCTCTTTTTTGGGCAGACCTGTGACAGCACCATCAGCCTTGGCACTAAGATTGACTATTTTAAGTCCAGGATTCTTAACACATTTCTCCAGTATCCTCTGCATGCTGGAACAACTCAGAGTATCTGATAAAAGATGAAATCACTGTCCTGACCACAACGCATACTGGAAATACATTCCTAAAGGCTCTTGATTTCCTCTTCCTTGGCTGTGAAGATTTCACAGAAGTGTCACTACTTGGTTCCAAAGAAAGTGATCTAGTAGACAGAAAGGGCTGAAGCTTTTACAGTTCTCCCTTCTCTTCTGATTACTTGAAGCCCTAATGGTCATAATGGTCATAAACTAAAATACCTATTAAAAGGTATCTGCAATGTATTGTGTATTAAAAATCAACTAGAAAATAAACATCAAACATTGTTTTGCTTGACAAAACAAGAAAAAGAAATAATTAAGTCAGAAATTTAAAGTATGTGAATTGAGCTCCTGTAAATTCAATCTTATAATTACTGGCATGAAAAGGACCTGAAGATTTGTTAATTGGCTGTACCATCTTCTTTACGCATGTACATAGTGGCTCTTGTAAATTACAGACACAGCAGGTTGAAGAGTTCTGGTTTCAGCTGCACAAACTTATGCGTGCAGAAGCCAAGCATGGAGAAACATTTAGGAACAATACATTTTCAAGTGCTTGAGGAATGAGAAAACAATATATGTCAAGCCCTTCTAGATTGGCTTGGGTGTTGTTTGTGTAATGAGAAAAGAAGAAAAAGGATGATAATGAGAAGAATATTGATAGAGAAGAAGGGAAGGGAAAGAAGAGAAAAAAATTGTAGTGGTCCTACTCAATTGCGCAGAGTGTCTGTCAACCACAAGATCACAGATAATAATAACTAAAGTTAGTTATAATACAAAAGTCATATTCTTTTGTTAATCTTTGTTTACACTTTATAGTGATGTGGTTCACTGTGAAATAAAAGAAATATATAATCCTAAACTTAGACTCCAACTCACGGACCTCAATTAAAATATAAATGAACAATAATCCATATGCATACAATCCACAGTTAGAAACTACTATCTCCTCACACAATGCATAACATAACCTTATTTTAAATTTAAAATATTTTAGAGACACACATCTACAAACACAGAATAAGATAATTTTCTAAATGCTATGTGCTGTGGAAGATTTTGTAAGTAGGAGATATATGTAGATAGTATGCTTATTCACTTCTTCCTAAGGCCAATATCCTTTTTTGGAAATCATTTCCATACCTAGACAATGAGAAATATCAAGTATAATTCATATTTTTACTATCTCTGAGGGAAAAAGTTTCATATTCTCCAAAAGAAAATTTGTGGATTTTATCTGCATAAAAACACCCACTTAAAGTCTCACTACACTGAATTCAACATAAGATTTAAATGAATAAAAACTATATAAAAAAAAAGACAACAAAGTTACTATAGAAATTGTCATCAATATTTCAGCATTGTAAAGACAGCAATACAAAATTACTTTTTAGTACAACATCTGGTACTATCCTATTATATATAAATTATACATAAAATATTTTGAAGTTGAATGAGCGAAGTTGCTTTGTCAATAATTCAGGCAATACAAGAACAACGATTCCCCATGCAACAGTCCTTCTAACAATATTTGTTTTTATTCTTATAGGTTCTGTTGTGTGTTTTTTGTTGTTGTTGTTGTTGTTGTTGTTGTTTTCTTTTTGTACTTGAAAATATAAAATGAAGGTAAGCTATAGCTGTTTAGTGCTTATATAAAATAATGACGTTTTCCTGATGATTATTTCTATGTGAAGGGAAAAAGTTTCTTTAAATAAAGCTACATTTTCAGGATAAGAGAAATTAAAACAAAAAGATTTTACAAATCCTAGTCCAAATCATCAGCGTAGTTACTTACAATTGCTACTGAGAGAAAAATATTATTTGTTTGACTTCCAAAGACTTAAGCATCTTTCCTAAGAGTAGAAACTGAGAGCTGGGATCATTTAGACTGGAGAATGCTTAGGGAGGATCTTGCCAAGAAATATCGGGGGGGGGAAGAAGCTGTAAAGACAGGCTCTCAGTGACAAGACATGACCCCATGACAAGACAAGAGGCAATGAGCACAGACTGAAACACATAAAATTTCACCTGATAGAATAAATATACTCAGTCATTTGAAACCTGGAGGGTTGCTGTGTTGTTTGTTTGTTTGTTTTTTTCCCTTTATAAAATGTTTAAGGAATCTCACCAAAGGAAAATTAGAACGTCTCAGTTTTGCCTATAGTAACCGTCAGAAGACTTTCTGAAATGCACTATACCTTCATGACTAACCCATTTCTTGTATTTATGAGTGGTAGCTTACAACATATCAAAAAAAATAAAATAAATGTTGTCCTTAACTTCATATGATCAAAAATTGTTCAAGACCCAAAAACTAATTCCAGGTTCTCTTACCACTGGTCATCCTTGCAGGAAAGTCAAAAGGTTTCTCGGAACCATCTCAGAAGGGAAGAGAGTATAACAGCCAAAGAATCCAGAATACTTCATCATTAAGGAGGTCTACTACATACCAAGTGAGTAGAAAAAACTGAATGAAGGTGAACTTTCTTTTTCTGTGTAGATTTCTTCCGAGAAGAGCAATAAGAGAAGCAGTAGGCATCTCTCAGAAGGAAAGAAGCATAAGAGCAGAACAAGACTGTGCTGTCTTATACATATGACCTATGTCTCATAGCACGTGAGAGGAAGCTGGAAAAGGTATGGGAGCTGTGATCATTTAGAGTTCTAAGGACAAAGACACTTGTCTTTGGGATTAAAGGGTTAAAGCACCAGATACTCTCGTTGCTGTCAGCCTGGTCTGTCAGAGTTCAAATTTACCAATTATCCTGAAGCCAGCTGTCCATACAATTCCGTTCTAAATTTAATAGCCTTGGGAAAATGTTTTCTTTCTAAATTAAAATGATTTGCCAGAGACAGGGTAAACCACTGCCAAGTAAGATACTCACTTAGCCACACACACATACACACACTTTCACTCTCGCTGAACACACCCTTCCTGATTTTATTGTCTCACACTGCTTCCTGAAAAACATCTACAATTTTCAGGAGGATACTTGAGTACTTTTATCCTTTTTACCTTTATTCTCTTCCTCCCACTTTATTTCTCCCCATGATAAATAATTTTTGATAGAAGCTTCCATTTTCCAGAACTTTGAGTTCTATGAACTTGGATACCTATAGAAATATGAAATTTGTTCAGATTTAAATTCTTGCTTTCCTAGTTTACCTTGAATTCTGCAATTGACAATCAACTAATACATTTTTAATGTTATGCTCAAATTAATGGATAGTAAATCTTACATTTTCTCCTTGATGACTGAACAATATTGAATTTCAATTGAAAACTGCCATTAAAAGCATGTTGTTAGAGCAAAAGATCAAGACAAATAGAGAATAACTTGATAATAAGGCTTGGTATAATATTGTATTAATAACAAACTAGAAGACAAACATTAACAATAATTACTATCCTTATAGGAACTACTCAGAACTTATTAGGACTTGTTCCTAAACAATAATACCTCTTGAGGTTCAGAGACCCATTTCAGTTCTCAGATTCAGCCTCTAACACTGAGCTGAAGGTGGATTTGCAACTTCACTGTGAACCACATCTTCAGCAGTGAAGGACAGGGAGGACAATCACCACAGATCCAGTAAAAATTTAAGGATCTGGTTTCAAAATATAGGCACTTAGATGTCAAGCTTAAATTATAAGTAAACATTTTAGGTGCTGTCTATAGTAGCAGTGAAATTCACTTTCCATTAGGTTTGATATAGCTTCTGAAAACAAAATGGCAAACCTATAGATGCAAGATGTCAGTTTATCAAGTTACACTAGCACAGATGTTATCAGCAGTCAAGAGAAAACTTTCAGCAATCTTTTGCCTCAAATCATTTAAGAAATTATTGAAAAGAAATCACAACGCATTCGTAGTGATAATATGCTAGCCTTAATACACCACTTGAGTCAAAAATGTTCATTGTTTAGATGTCAAGAATAGATCTTGATATTTTTGTATAGACCAAATTTCAGCTCCATAGCTAAATAACAGCTTTTGCCTCATCTCCCTGCAGGTACTGCCAGACATGAATTCCTCTGGGTGTTTCATCAAAAAATGAGCCAGGCACCAGAATGTCTCCCAGGCACCAGCACCATTTTTATTAGAGACATCAAAAAGGAGTAAAACAAATACCAAGATGCAACAACTGCTACAAAGAAGCTGGAAAAAGAAGAAGAAGAAAAAATAAGACAAAGTAAATGAGATAAAGTTGAAAGGAACTGAATACCAAAATGCAGACATCTGAGGAACTTTACACAGACTGTAAAACAACAAGAACTAGTCTCCCATACAAAATAATGTGAAAAGAAATCCCAGCTGTGGCACTCCCTTCTTTAGAAAAAAAATGAGATGAAGTGTTACTTCTTTCTATGACTTTTGTTTGCTTTGTCATTGTATTGTAAACTATTTGGGATTAGAAATATTACTGTATGTTGCTAGAAAATTTAGGTGCACTGAGCTTACTTGAGTTCTCTGTTCTTTTGGTAGTGTGAACAAAAGTGTCTGTATAGAATGGCTATTAAAAGTACTTGATATCAACTTCTGCATACTCAGTATTCTTTCTATATTCTGTTATTATCATTTTATTTATATTCATATAAATATTATTTAATTATCAAAGTATTTTATTGGTTTCAACCCATTTCTGTAGATTATCAAGGTTTAGTTGATAGTCCTGTCTTGTCCTATAAGGTATTTTGTAGTCTTTTCAAGTTTTTGAGCATCTGCCAATTTAAGTAATTTAACTTTGGTTTCTTCCTCCAAAATGAATATACTGAGCAGTATCAAACTTTGGCATGTCCTCAAGTGACAACTCATCTCAAGACACTGCTCAAAGCAAACAAATAGGTTGAAGGAACATGACACCCTTCATACCAGACTTTCTTGAGGTTAGCTTGGAAGTAAGCCACATTTAAATGCACCTTCCTTTTTGTTTTTTGTTTTTTTTTTTTTTTTTGTTAGAGTAACCTTCTAGTTACTATGTTTAGAATCTTTATTATTATTATTATATCTTTCTAGTTTTTATTCTATTTTTATCACCAATTTTTTAGTCTGTTATCTAGTAAAACTTCAATCCATTAAATCATTTATATTCAAGTAAATGTTTTTTTCTCCGTAATTACAGTCTTAAAAATCAGTGTCATTTGGTTTACTTAAATGTAATTATATATTTAAAATAAAAATGTTGCATATTCTGTATTCCCTTCATTATCCAATTTTATAATTGTATTTTAAATGGAAGTGAGTTTTTCATAAATTGTGATTCATGAATATTAATGCTTTCTGTCCAGGTTCTAGACAATTAACAATTTTTTTCTTACTATTCAGAGTAAACTTACGGGAAAATATGATATTAAATTTATGGGAAATAATCTTTAGTATAATATTTTTCCTTTCATAAACTATCAACCATATTGTCAGATGATTACAGTTCTTCATAACTTTCTTTAACACAGTCTCAAACATGTATTAGATTTTTCTTCAAATAAAATAGATAATGTCTTCAATAAAATAAAACACCCATGCAATATAACAAAAAAGTACTAAGTATCAAAATCTCAAAAAATTGAGTATTTTATTGAAGAAATTTTATAAGGTCTTCCCCCATTATATATCAGTTAAATACTTTGAGAATGTACTGTTCTCAGTCAAGACTGATTTATAAAGGTTACGTACTTATTGTACAAATAAGTACATATTGGAGCTACTTCTCCACTTGGAACATGTCACATGTACAGTGGTAATAGTGTAACACTGAGTACCTTTAACATGCATATATGGTGGATTCCAGAAAAATACGCTTAATGCCACAAAGGATTCTCACATTCTCTTTCCAGAGTAACTACACAAATCAATAAAATTAACTTCATTTACTGAGAGATGTTTCTTTTTTCGTATAAACACACACATAAATATCTCAGAATAGTATTAGACTATGTGTGTGTGTGTATTCCCTTTCCTACCCTTTGAACACATTTAATGACATCTTTCTAGTCCTGTTCACCATGAAAATCATGTTCAACATTTTTTTGCTGCTCCTAACTCTTCCTTGTAAGTCTCATGGAACTGAATATATTTCTGTACATTTAATATTCCTTATTTTTTTCTTTTTAAAAAAAGAAGTAGGTTTTTCATCTGCAGATTTTCATGCACTCTTATGGATGATTTTTTGAAAACTTTTATAAGTTATATTATTTTATGATTTCTCAGACTATTTCTACAGTACTTGATTACAGTATTCCCTTCATTTTACTAAAATCATCAGATTGTTTTTCATAAACACTAAAGTTCATGCACTAATGCATTCTATGAATCTGTTCATCCTACCACACAGAATTAAATAAATCATGGTCTTCTGTACTAACTATGCTAAAATGTTACCGCCAATTAAAAAAAAAAAAATTAAAAAAAATCCATGGATGTTCTTTCTCTGGCTAACTTTCTTCTTTATGGATGGTAAATTTAGAAGGTGCCCTAGCAACACTGCCTATTATTAAAGATTATCTCCAATCTCCAGTGTAAAATCACATTTTATTTTGCTTACGACTACAACTTCTTTATTTGGGTTGGGATTTCATATGACAAATATCTACCTCAGACTGAAGACTTCTAAGAACGGAGATCTAGAGTCTTGGGAGAAAATATGTGACTTCCTATGGGGAATGTGAATGAGCAGATGAATGCAAATTCGCAAGAAATTAAAATAAAATTAAATGGAAGATAGAAAAAGAGGACTCAACTGGTACAGGCAAGACCAGAAATTTGGTTAGGAGGAGTTGAAGGAATGGAAATAATTGAGTGAAAAGACTGGATGTGTCAGCCTTCAGGGTAAGGCCAAGACTTGTGAAAGGACACAAAGACTGAAACAAGAAGAGTGAGATGTTTGGAGTAAAGGCTACGTCTAAGACGACAGCTGGACAGATTACAAATACTGGACTTCCACTGTGTGAGCAGAAACATTTGTAAGACGCTCTCCCAGACCACATTTTCCTAACGTGAGTCCCATAATAACTGAGAAAATGTCAGCAACCCTTCTAGCAAAATACTAATGTATATGACCACTGTCTGCTCCAACCAAGCATTCAACTAAGGTACACAGACTTCTCTGCAGCATACCTTAAAATGCCATCTCTGCTGTTGACCTATATCAGGTCCATTTTGTTAGTGGCTTGCAAGCTTGATCTGAAACATGACTTTGGCCACATTTGCTCATGTTCTTCCATAAGCTGTTACTGTGCAGCCAGCCAGCTGTGATGCAAAAATTGCGCATGCCTAATGTACATGAGTACATCACACCATTTTAATTTCTAATCTATCAGTTTGTTGTTGTTTTTTTTTTTTTTTCAAAAAATAAAATAAAAAAAAGAAATTACATAGATACAATTACTTCAAAAGAACATAAGTCACAAGCTGAAAAGTTACTAGCACAAATAGGACTTTATAATACTTATTCAGCTCCTCCTTATGAATGCATAATATTTGATAACATGATCTACTAATTGTACAGTGGGGGTTTTTTGTTTGTTTTGTTGTTTGTTTGTTTGTTTGTTTGTTTTTGGGGGGGGGGAGAGTGGTGGGATGTTGACAGTAGGAAAGTCTCCTACTATTTTTTAGCAAAAAATGATCATTAAGCATGTGACTTTCATGGTATCCAACTTCATATCCTGAGATTTGACTGTAAGAGCACTGACTATTTGCAGCTGCTCTGGCAGTCAGGGCTGTACTTTGCACTTTTAAATGGTATGTAAAACAAATATTCTGCAAAATCAGAAATAATGTTTTAGATGCTTTGAACTACCCATCTAGAATTATCCAGTAACAGAGAACTTAATCTCTCAAGGCTTCACATATCCATTTGTAAAATGGAGTAATAATACCCTGTCATCAGAGTTGTTTTGAAAATAAATGCAGTATGTTTGCAAAATTCTACTGAGCATCATGTGAGGAAAATAATTCTCTTTATAGAAATACCTGCATAATATGCACTAAAGGCATAAGACCACACTAACAATGAGGAAATGAAATAGTAAATAGCAACTTACTAAGTGAACATCATCCATCTTGTGCCCTGAAAGAGGAGAAATTTTTACCTGAAAAAATACCATGCAATAATGTCTAACAACATACACTCAGCATACAGTCCACATGCCACATTTCATGGGCAGACTGTCTGGAGACAAACACGAGGACAGAGGCCTAGTATCTGCCTTCATAAAGGTAGTTTGGATCTGTCCTCGTTCCTCAGCCAGCCACCTGCAGTTATAATGCTTCCAAAGCCAGCTAAAGTCTGGAAGAACTGTAGCCACATTGTCATGCCACTGAATCTGAGCTGTTAAGTCCTGCTAGACCCAAGCTTTCACTGGGTAGATTTCAGCTGAGCGTCATTCCTCCATGTATGTGAATCTAAGCAGAGCCATTTATAGATTATTAGCTGGCTGTAACTGTTGTCACTACCACAGATAAAGCAGGTGAGTTCATTCTTCACCATGTTTCCCAGTGCCTTTGGGTTTAAGAGACCTCAAATGTGCTGCATTACCTTGTATAGATCCATGCCTAAACTTAAGAGCTTTCTGAAACAAGACAGGCTTATAAAGCAGAGTGCAGAAATATATGACCTTGTCCTTCACAAGCCAACTCTTTTATCTATTACATGAATTATGTTTTTCTCTAGACAATTAGCAAACTGAGTGTAAAGATCTGCCTTTCTGTGTCTTCTCTTTAAATCTCTTCTAAATGAAATATACATACCCATACTTCTGTTTTAGATGATATAATCACCCCCAACGTTTGTTATAAACCGTTAAATTAGTCAATCACTGTTCCTGTCTGCACTTTTTTTGCTTTCCTGTACAAACCCTTACTTTAACTGTCTTATTCTTCACGCTTATTCCAAAGCATGTCTATTGTAAATCTGAAGCACTTGAGTGTGCTTCAACGTAAATACTTGCTTACAAGACATTAAAAAGAAAGACATTTCTGAACATGATACCCATCCAACACAATCTAGTAATATCACCAAAGTCAATCAAATGCTTGTGAATCCATTTTTTTTTCCCTCTTTACTGCCAGTAATCCCTAGTCACATTCTATTTTTCTTTTTGCTTATAGCTATCATCTACATTATATGAAAATGTATCAGACATTCTGATCTTAAGCTCTTTTCTTAGATGTCTGAAGTACTTCATGTTCATATCAGATATTTCTCTACAGGCTTTTATTCCCTTATGAACTTAAGTATAATCAATTAAATATTCCAGCAACTCTAGGATGTTTGCTATTCTTAGTATAACAGTCTCAGTCCCTAGTAAAGAGCATACAACACAAGTATATTTCCATAGTCCAAGTAAGCATGACTTTTCCTCTATTTCATTCTCTTTCTTTTCAGTGTTAGATGGGATTAGGGGTGACTTTGGCCTATTTTAGTCTGACCATACTTGTCATTAGCTCATCCTCAGGGAGGAATATTTGGTTTTTAGTATTATTATTTTCTAAACAAACACATTAACTTCTCTTTTCAGGCTACTACTATTTGTAACTACATCATTACATCTAACTATTTCCAGCTCAACAAAGTTTCCTGATTTGTTTCCTGTTTTCAGGTGATTCCCTTTGTGATGTTAACTACTAGAGAGAGAGAAAAATAGAAAGACAGAGAAAGATGGATGGGAAGAGAGAGGGAGAGAGATGCCTTGTGAAGGGAGAGCTAGAGAGTGAGACATGGGTGGGGTGTTGGATGGATGGATAGAGAGAGAAATGAATGGAGGGAGAGATGCACCAGAACACAGAGGATATAAGGAGATAGTGTGAGAGACTGGGAGAGATAGAAGGGGAGGGGGGGGAGGGAGAGAAAGAATATAAAGACACTTGAGAGACCTCTCTGCTCTAAATCTATAGATCATCACATTTCAATAATTCTATACTTTTAAAAAAATATTTTCACCCCCAAACAGTTCAGCTAGAAGCCATATATGAGCAGGAATTATTTCAGCTGATGAAAGTTAATATACAAGTATAAAACTTTACCATGGACAAGAATGGACTGATGATATCCATTTGAAAAGAGGACAGTTTTAAATTTTGTTCAGTGCTTGAACAAAACCTATGACTGATACAGGTATAATTGTGAAGTTCTTGCTAAGTCTATGAAAAGACAGACATTCTACTTTGAGAAGTTCGGTTCTATATTCTATACTTCTCTGAAATCCAAGCAACAAAGAAAAGTACAAGTCCATTTCAAACACTGCTACCATTTCTGAAGCTACCACAAAAGCTCTAACACATTTCTTAGTCATTCAAAAAAGTTTCCACACAAAAATAATGCAGTTTAGAAGTGTTGTTGGAAGAGGACTCAATGCAATACAAACAGAACACTCCCTCACTTTGCCTTTACAGTCCAGTTTGACTTCCCCTTCTTGAGTTTTCGATAATTCCACTTTTTTATGTGAAACTTAAACTGAGATTCATTCAGACATTCATTTTTTTGTTCTTGTTTGTTTGTTGTTTTTTATTTTGGTGTAGTTTTCTGTTTTGGTTTGATTTGGTTTTGGTTTTGATGTGTTTTCTAGGGGGATGTGGGCTATGTTTCTTCTTTGAAAAGAAAATAATAGAATATGTGGAACTTAAGACTGATGAATTATGGTGGAAGGATTCAAGTCCCTTTCACCATTGTCTTGTTTTCCAAGCTAGCATCTTGGCAATAATGCTTATAGTACTTTAGTTTTTAAATATTTTTGAAACTATTTCAATATATATATGTAACTATACATAAACTTTGGGCCATGGAAAAATAATGTGTTGTTCGAAACAGTGGTTAGAGTGCTCTCTTAGGATAATGACAGATCAGAGACTTGAATTTGAGTCTCCCCATCAAAGGTGAGTGATAAATAAAGTTATCAGCTACTGTTTTGGATGCTGTTGCACTCATTCTTTTTTCCGCTCTGAGAAACCTGTATCACTACAAGTTTCACAAAAGCTAGTGCAGTTCAATGCAAAAAGCTGGTATTTCTCCATTAAACTAGCTTATTAAAAAAAAATAATAATAAAAATAATAATTAAAAAAAAAAAAAGTTATCCATTTTAATTTTGCTACCTTTTTCAGTAGGATTAGCTACCCTTCATGGCTATATCATATGTTCATGCACACCTGTGTGTGACAGTCAGACCAACACCTCTACTTTCTTGAAAATAGATGGGGGAGGGGGTGTGGAAGAGGGCACATCTTCAGTGTCACTGTATCACTTGAGGAATGCATTCCACTAAGGAAAAGAGCTTGCTCTTTTCACTAAAGTTTAAATCTACAAAATGGACATATGGCTACCTGTGACTGTGCTCAATTCCAGATTTTATTTCCTTGGTAGGCAGGACACTACTCAAAATAACTTACAAATTTCTTCAGCATGCTTTCTCCTGTTTGTATTATTTTTTGGAGGATGGGAATACTGAGTCCTGTCTCATTAGCATTTAAGTAACATCCATAAACAGAGAAGTGTGTGAAGATATAGTGAGCAATGCTATTATTTACAGAAGATATTTAAGCTGTAGTGGAAAATCCTGATCTAATTGAGAAATTGATAGGCTAGCTCAGTATTGAGTAACAGTGAAACACACAAAGGCAACCTGATAGCATTTCAAATGGAAAAGACAAACTAAGAATTTGATACGTGTAATATTTAGCACAAATGGGAGCAGCAACACTCAGTTACACAGTATCATTAATATGCTCAGTGTCTAGTTACTGAATACAATTCTGTTAGCCAAACTGCATTTTGTTAACTTGAAACAAAAACCTATTACTTTTAAGAGAAATTGGATTTAGGGCGGGGGTGGAATCACAGAACAACAACAAAAAAGCAGAAAGTAAATATAACTGAAATGTGATTTAATGTTTGTGTGCAAGTCTTCAACATTAAATGAAGGAAACAAATATTTCAATCATTCTCATCACTGTCAAGTTCTGTATGCTTAGATGCACAAGAATGAACCTTAATAGTGTTGCAAAGGGAAAGAGATCTGTCATCAAAACTATAGCACATCTGTCTGCAATGATCTGAATGTTAGGGTGTGTGACTAAAATTGCATTTGATTAGAGGAGTGCACTGAGCAGTGCTAACAGGGACAGGACAGCCCCCTTTGCTGCTCTGATAAATCTGCACTCATTTAAATGGTTCCTGACAACTCCCTATGTGAGTGTCAATCCAGCTGATTTGAAAGGTAGCATCTGATTTTTAGTTACAGTAAAAATAAAGCAATCCTTTGCAGAGCTTCTTATGCTTTATAGAAGCTTCATCTGATGCCCAGCAAGTGTGGCAGTGCAATTAGCTGGTTCTCTGGAAGGAATCTCAATGAATATATAGATTGTTTTCTATAGAACTGGGAAAGGAAATACCCAAAGACCTAAATATAACTCAATTCTTTTCAGGAATGTAATGAATTGCCAATTTTACCAAAAAGTTCATTTCACTCAGGAAGATCTCAGCTGTATTCCAGACTTTTCTAAGAATCCCAGAAGACAGCAGCACTGCATGCTGCATGGTGGTTGCTGATACTGAAAATGCCACAGCATCTCACAAATCAAGAGACACTTGGAGAGAGATGTCTACCGTGAGCTGACCTTCTGGATAATTGTTCTTAATTCCTCTTTAGAGTATATTGGGAACTCACCCAGAGATGATGACATCTTGTGGCATTTAAGAAAGTCATATTTTCAAAGGAGATTTGGGTAATGAGGTACTATGAATTGAAGACTAGCCAAGATATTATACTTCTGTCCAAAGAGGTCTAGACACTCTGGCTCCAACCTTTAAAGAGTAATCCTGAGGCCTGCTGTCTCATTCTCTCTTGAGTTGTTGTTGTTGTTGTTTTACCAAGAATACATTTAAACAGAAACACCACAAAAGGATTCAGTTCCTTTCCTCTGCCTTTTTTTCAGAGCTGGTGGTTTTTGGTTTTGGCATTTGCCCAAGTAGCTAGGCAGATTCATTCACATATGCTATAAGTCTGTTGGGCAAAGACAAGACAACATCCAACCACTTGTGTCTTTTCTTGTCACTTTAAATACATTTATTTGCCATTTCATAGTGTTCATCAGTCTTTGAGGAAGGTGCTGAAAGTGGATCTCTACCTCTCACTCCAAGTTATTGTGCCCCACATCCCAAAACAATCCTATCTCCCTGTTCCTCTTACTCTCACCCAGTATTCTATCTGTCCTTTCAGGCTTCCCAATGAATTTTGTTGTTTTTCCATGCCTTTCTCAATTATAGTTCTTTCTCCATTCTCCAAAAGTATGAACTTAAATCTCCATTTTTTCTTACAGGTCTTCCTGGCCTTGGGGTGGGTATCTGCAGCAAAGTGATCTTTTTTAAGATTGGCATAAGGAATTTCAGGATTCTTCACTTCCTAATTTTGTCCCCTCCCCTTGTTCAAGCCATGTGTCATAGTAAGAAAAAGGAAGGGGAGAAAAAGAGAGTGGGGAAAGAAGGAATGAGGAGAAAAAAAGACTATGAAAACAATACTTTGTTACTGAGGGAAGGGAAAGAAAGCTCTGCTTGTCTCTAACAACTATGGTAGTTAGCTGATTTATTCCCTGGAGGTTACCTACTGAGGTAGGCAGCCTCTCAGAGAAGATGCTCCCTTGGCTGTTTAGCAAACAGATATTTCTTAGCAACCTTGCTTGCTTTTTTCAAAATTTATTTCCTGATTCTGTGCCCTATTACAGCCAGGTGACTTTTAAAGCAAGAAGAGGAGAAGCAAATGTTGCATTGGTCTATTCGGTGGCAAAACAAACAAACAAACACCACATTTATGCATTGGAAACATGTCTTAAGATTTATGTTGCTGTTCCTTCTTTACTGATATTTATACCCGTACAACTCTTACACGGTTCTGTAGCACTTAAATGATTCCTGTGGTAAGGATACGTTGTCATAACTGCTACTGGGTCTAGGTCTCTGAGTTTTCTTATACCCTCAGGTTTGATCAAAAGAGTGACAAGACCATATGATTAAAGTCAACTGCAAGTATGTCTTGGAAACTACCAATAAATACTACACAACCCTCACTGAGAGAGTTTGAGTATCTATTATTACTAATACAGTCACACTATTTTAAAACTGGTTCAATTTTGTTTAGGCATGAGACAAGTATATAGTATTATGAGAAACAATATTAAAAACTACAATAACAACAAAAAAATATCAAACAAAAAAAAGCAGCCACCTGAAATTTATTCCTAAACATCCTAAACACAAACTTAAGAAGTAACGCTGGCCTAGTTTGAGTCAGTGAGCAATACAAGCCAAAGAGTTTTCTGAGGGTATCAGACACTTTCAACAAGGAAAATTATAAAATAAAAAGAAAGTGTTCTCATTTTAGCATAGTTGAGTTTTTTTTTTTTTCACAAGTTAATGCCTTAGATGTATTTTGGAAATCGAACAATTGTGTGTGTGTTTTTGCTTTTGTTTTCCTGACAGCCCTTTAGTGATATAAATTCCCAGATCTTTCCTTTCAGCAAAAATTTAATTGCTTTAAACTATTATCTTATACTACATTAGACTTAATAGGAAATGTCTATAAAAATACACAACAATGCATTCCCATTGTTTTAACGTCAGAATAAACCATGTTGTTCATATATTAATAGCTTAAAATGTCAAATAAACTGGTCATTTAGTAGGAGTTTTTTTAATTTTGATTTCTTTCTTTCAATGAAAGGTAAAGTTATAGTATATGCAGAGTTAACTGGCTTTCTTGAGATGATTGCACCATTTTAACAATAGTAATATATTTAAAAATATATATATCAAAGAACAAAAGACTGCAGTGTCTTCATATCTAGTTCAATATATTTCCATCTCAATATGCAGATTTTGGCACTCTCAAAATAAACTATCATTCTTTAGCAGGTGTAAAAACAGGTGTAAAATACACATACAGGTCACTTGACTAAAAATCTGGAACATTAACCCTTTGAAACATTTGCCACTTATTCCTTGAAGTGAAGAAAGCATTTAGGCAGGTGTCCTTTAAACCTTGCACCTCTTCAAGGTTCATTTTTCTTTCTAGTAGTCTTTCTTGTTTTTTTTTTTTTTTTTTTTCTTTTTGGTTGTTTTAAATGATAGACAATGCTTGGTGAATAAAGGAATCTTAGCCTGTGAGGTTCCAGATCTCACATTCCTCATGACCCCATCTCTCTGCCTCAGCAGACCACCTTTAAATCCTTCTGATGTCCAAACCTGAACCTGCTCCCCCAGATCAGTTTCTTAGTATTTAGAAGAGGTCAAATAATAGCATCACACCGAGGCTCTCATTGTTTTCCAGATTTCCTGCAAAATCTGCATCTGGATCTAAATCCTCTTTCTTGATTGCATTTCTGATAATCTTCATAAGACTAGTGTCACAATAACATCACAATCAAGTACTAAGGTTTTCAGACTGTTCTAGGAAGTTCCAAATCCATCACATACATTCTTCAGATAACACTAGATGGGTATGACCTCAAATACTGGCATTATCTCAGAATCCTTGGACCTGTAAATGTATGAACTTCTCATTTTACCTTTCTTTCACTTATTCCTGCCCGAATGAAAAACAATAAATACATAAAATGAGGCTGAAGGTTGAAGTTTTTCTCATTTTGGTTAAGCAGTGGCAACATGACACGTACTGGTGATCAGGACTAACTTCATCTATTGTACAGCGGATACTCTTAAAGTAATTCATTAACTCTGATTAGCCAGCATAAATGGAGAAATGATACACATCCCACTTATGCCTCAAACTATCTGTCTAGGGCATGATATATATATAGGAGGAAATATTTCATCAGTGGTAAATGACCTTGCTGTTTCCTCAATAACTCTTTCCCTCTCAAGAAAAGAGGACAGACCACCCTTTTCCTGTATGCCACTTTTCATTACCATCTTCACAAATTACTTTCAATAACTAAAGTTTGATTTTCCTCACCTGACCTTTGCTGTTTCAGGCAATATAGTGGAAATGTTGTTCAAATGCATATCATTATTTGGAAAAAAAAATAAATAATAATAATAAATCTCCAGGGCCCTGAATCCCATATTACTCTTCATAAGGACATGGAACACACATCGGGAGTTATACTCTTTGTGAATTAATGGAGGCATCTCCAAATCCTCTGTTTACCACCACAAAGATAGTCTACATCTATGCTGTCAACAAATACACATGTTAGACAGCAACCTCAATATGTTGAGGTTGTAAAGGCAAGGAAGAAGGTGCTGGTGCTAAGTCATTCCACTTATGCATATGTATTTGCCTTAATAATTACATTATTCCAGATTATTTTTCCCTGTGCAATGAAAACTGGTTTTGGGATGATTTGAGGCTGTATAATAGATGATATAAGAACTGTTTTATTTTTGTAAATCAAAGGTATTAAAAGCTGTGCTGGAATTTACTAAATCAATAAAACAAGCAAAGAAAAGGAACAGCAGTTTAATTCTGCACAGAAATGGATTCTATCCGTGTCTGTACTCCAGGAACAAACCACTGAACATCTGAACATATCTTTATACATTTGAACACATAAAATGCTACATAATTTATAGGGAATGTTCTTCACATAATACTTCATTAAGATGTGAAACCCTTGCTGTGGGATAGTATGAATGCTAAAAATTTGCATTTTTTCAAAGACCAATTGAACAAATGCATGGAAGAAAAATCCACTGGAGCTATTAAATACAAAGACAATACATCTGTCTTGGAAAGCTGCTGTAAATTGCTGGAAGCTGTAGAACTATATTCAAGGATATATTACTTACTATACGCTTGCTTTGCTGTTTAATCTTACCAAGACCAGCTTTTAGCCTTTAACTTCCAGACCCTGCTGGAGAAGAATACTGGGCTAGAGGGACATTCATTCTGACCCAGAAGAGGCATTCCTATTTTTTTCAGATGAACTATATAAGTAAAGTGAGAAATGAACTCCTTACAGTCTTCTGTTGGAAACACCAACTCAGTGGACACTTCTCACCATAATCTAACTGTGCTTTAGTTAGCATTTGTGAACCGATATTAACACCCTTCCTCAGTTACAGAAGTACTGTGAAAATATACTCATTAACGTTGTGAAGTAGTCAAATACTATAGTCACAAACAGCACCGAAAAGCCCAGGAGAAAAATGAATCATTCTTTTTCTAAAGAAGTGTTTGAATAGTGTTCAGTAAATAAGACTCATGGCTAAACACTGAATAGTAAGGATAAAAAATATTGAATTAACTACTCATTCAATAAGCATTGTCTATCCTGGGCTGCAAGTGAGGTAAGGCCTTGTGGAAGAAAAGAGTACATGGTTGTGTAATTGTATGTAATACCCCCGTTCAGAGGGACAAATAAAAACTGCACAGACAACCTTATTTTTACAATTAACAACATCAGAATGATTGATTTTCTACATGCTTTTAGTCATGTAGAACTTTCTTGACTCTGAAAAAGCAGACTAAAACTCCTGAAATTCCACCATGTGGTGTCACCTTGACAAAGCTTTAACAGATGATTTAAGATCTCTATATCCAACAGCTTCTTCCACTTAAACTAATGGAGTGATTGACGGCAGTTTGCTAACTTCTACCTATTTTAATGTTAAAAGAGAATAAGACAGTTTGCAAATATATTTCACAATTATTTGTTATAGCAGGGAAATATGGAAATATCAGGCTTTGAATGAAAACTGTATTTCATTTGATATACATTGTCTCTTTATCCTGCTGAATATAACTCCTCTTTGCTCTGTTCCTCGTATCTTGACTCCTAAATTTGCCTCTTCCACTTCTCACCAGTGCTAATCTCCACAGTCGACAAGTCTCAATCCTTATACTCATTTCTTTTATGAAACATTTCTAGCATTCAACCCCCCCCCCCCCTTTTTTTTTTTTTTAATACAACCTGCTTACCCAAACACTCCAAACCAAGTCTCTCTCTCTCTACCTATCTACTAGGCACATCTCCACCCAGAACACATGCCTATTCCATGCTTTTGCAGACTCCATTTTCTGTTTATTACATGACTATTAGGCTTTTCAAATCAAGACTTACATAGTCTACATAAAAGTAAAAACAGAAGGAATAGAATTCACCACTGTGACAGCCAAACAACAGATTTATTACATATACTATAAAACACATGCTTTATTTCTGTATTCAACATATTTGGTCCTGCAAAAATGTACTTGTGCACATTATGTGAGAAGAGCCCTAACAGATCATTAGATCACTTGGTTATGCAAGATACTGCTCTGCAATAAATGTGCACAAAACAGGAAGAAGAGTGATTGCAAATTACTTATGAACATAATCTTACAAAATAGCTATACAGATGACAAGGAGGATATGGAAGTGGATAAATAATTACTTGAGAAAATTTAAAACTAAAAATAAGTGTAAATTATGTGGGTTTTTTTAGGATACCTTACCAATGACTTAATTGAGATTCTGGGGTCAAACTGCTAATACTAATATGCTGGGGTTTTTAATCTGCAAAAATATACTAGATACACAGATTCACTACTTGTATCTAGTGGCATCTAAAAATGACTTGGATAAGTCAGTAAGTAAACATGGAAGACCTTATACTCACAGTTAAGTCTCAGAACTGTCAGTAACAAACACACTGGAAAGTTACTTCACAAAGGTTTGAAATTCAGGCAACATGTAGATGGCAAATATCTATTCAAGCAGATATTCCCAATTCTCATTTATAAGATTTATTTTTACTTTATTTCATTATTATAATATATTAATATTAACATAATATAATAAATAATAATTAATGTGTTATGTACAATATAATACATTAATAACTGATATATCAATATTGATATATATAATAATATTTAATATATTTAATAATATATTTTAGTTTATAAGATTTATTTTACCTTCTCTAAAAGGCATGTCTTTACAGGATACTTTACTGGAACACTATAAATACTATACAACTTAAAACTGTTTCAGCACTTCTCTGAGATACGAAGGGTTAGGAAAGAAACAATCCCACACCAATCACATCATTCTTACAAGAGAAAAAAGTTATTAATGAGCAAACTCAAAGACTAAATACAATGCAGATGGTTTTTGTAGTGACTTATGTGATGGGAGAAATAAATAAATAAATAACAAATGTCTAGCTCAAGCATAGGAGAGTAAGTAGAACAGGAATAGCTTAGACAAAGCAAAATTGGGCCCACACTAGGAAAGAGATTCTAAATGATCCACTAGTGAACTCAAAATCCTTCCACCAAATCACTGAATGCAGCCAGTGAGGAAATTCATTCTTCCTAATACACCACTTTTCTAATTCCAGGCTCCTTTCTCTCAAAAGTGTAGGAAGAATACAAAGACAATTCTTAAAAGAATTAAAGATGCAGTGGGATGGTGTTGTGAATTTCACTGCCATTGAGTATTCAGATTCCAAAAGCAAGGAAAAGGGCTTACAGCAACAGTGTGCAAGGGTAATTTTAGGTCAACAAATCATAATACTTTGGACCTGGTATGTTACACAGGCTGTGATATGATATGACAGAAAAATTAAGGCTCACAAGGACCATCCACTTTCTCGAAGTAAGGCTAACTAGGTAAGGTTGTCCCAGAACTTCTTGAGCTTGGATTTCTCCAGGGACAGAGAATCCACAAAACTCAATGAACAAATTTCCCCAGGATTTGATGACCCACTTATTAAAAAAGTTAGTCCTACTTTTCTAGTCCAACTAGAATTTCATATGTGGCAGCTGCTGTCTGTTGCTTCTTGTCCTGCCACTACACACATCCAAGAATTCCAGCCCACCTTCTCACCCTTCCACTTGGTAGGTGAAGGCGGCACTGGCAGCACTAAGATCACCCATTAGCCTTCTCATCTTCACACAGGACAACTGGAATTCTCTCAGCCTCCCATTGTGCATAATGTGCACCAGCCCACAGTAATCTTGCCAGTCCTCTGCTGCTTATATTTTTCATCCAGAGAATCCACATACTCCACCACCTATGGGACTATACCTGAGTATGGGGGATAACTTCCTTCATCGTGCCACCTACACCCTACCTAGCACAGCCTATATGTGTTTGGTTGGCCTTGGCTGTGAGACTCATGTTCAACTTCTTGTTCACTATCACCTACAGATCCTTTCCTGTAATGTTGCTTTCTGTGCACTTGGTCCCTGGCCTATACGGGAGCAAGAGGTTATTCACTTCTAGCTGCAGGACTTGTCACTGGCTTTAGCTCAACTTCATGAAGCTCCAATCAGCCCATTTCTCTAACCTGCCCAAGTACCTCAGGAGCAGGTCATCTCATGATGCCCTCCATTATGGTATTATCTACAAACCTACTGTACCTGCATTGCAATCAATTTTTGGCCCTTAAATCCTGAGGAAAATCTGTAGTAGACACCATCAGTGAGAGTTTGCACTGTTGATCACAATCCTGCAAGCCATGAAGTCCAGCCAACTTTCCAACCATCTTATTATCCTCTTATTCAGTCCACAGCTCACTGTTTGGTCTGAAAGAGACTGCTCCAAAGTCCAGTTAAACAACATTCATGGTGTTTCCCTCATCTACAGAGGCAGTCAGCTCATTGTAGAGAGCAATTAAGGTTGATCAGGTGCAATCTGAGTTTGGTAAATCCATGCTGGCTGTTTCCAGTCACCTTGTCCTTCATGTGCCTGGAAATGGTTTCCATGATGTTAGTTATGCTCTATAATTTTCTGTAGAAGAGAGAATAGGCTGATGTGCCCAGAGTCTCTTTCTTGCCCTTTCTGAAGAAGGCCATGACATTTTCCTTTTCCAGTTTTCAGAAACTTTGTATGTTTGACCTTTCAGTAGCCTCACAGCAATATTGGTCAACCCCCTCGGACATAACACATCTGGGACAACACATTCCCTTGAATTTAAGTGTTATTCTGGCATTCCTCTTCAGTGTTTCTTTGACAGACAAACTTTGCTGCTAAGCTCAAGAACTTGGAAAGTCAAATTTTACCACCAAAAAACAAGGCAGAAAAGGGAGTGCTTTGCCTTTTCTCTGTCCTTTGTCATTGGGTCTGCTGCCCTACTGAGCAGTTGGTCCACTTTTCTTTTGCTGCCAATGTATTTGATTTTGCCCTGTCCATCCCTCACTAGTTTCAACTCTTGCTAAGCTTTTTCTAGTTCCATCCCTACACACTCGGTGCATCTGTAACAAACCTTTTTAAGTATCTTTCATGTATGCCTAACTTCCTAACTTGCCTAACCATCTAGCACTTGATTTTGCCCTTGGATCATGTAATCTTTCAATTTTCTCTGTTACCTAATGCCTACTACTATGTACAAATTTATCCAAATCAGCTATGAAACATGGAGAGAAATTCTGTGTTGTTGTTGTTGGTTTTGTGGGTGTTTTTTTTTTGTTTGTTTTGTTTTTTAACTTAGTAATTTAAGTGGTCGTACATTCCACATATACCTTCTATTAGAATTGCCCTTTTTCTGTTCTTCACTGAAATGTTTTACCCACAAAAATATTTAAATCAGGGATGCGGTCCAGTTTGAAATAAAATCACTCTATATCCGCTTTGGAGTGAACTAAATCTGCTCCCTAACTATATCGACTTGATTCCATTAGCTATAACTGGAACTTAGACACCTACCACAGACATCAGCACCTATAGAAACATATCTACCATTGGGTGTTTTAAACAGGAAGCACTCAAGATGTCATTTCTTCTTTCTTTAGAAAATGTATGTGCACTAGATCGGAAACTGTAAAATTATTTTAATAAAAGCACAACCTCATGGAATTAAATCTCTCAGAACCTCTTATATTAGATAGGCATACATTATTAGAAATTCATAGATGTTAAATTAGGTACAGAAGAGTTGTTATATCACTTCTTAAATGCAAAATGAACACATTGAAACTACTGTCATCAGGAAAAAAGTAATTAAAAAGTAATAAAAGTCTTCACATAAAGGCTATGAAGTTCAAATAAAATGTATTCCCTACTTCCCAAAAGGGGAAGAAAAGGATTTTCCATGTACATGAAAATGTCATATCAGTAGGCAGGAATTAACACCACTCATTATGTCTTACACATTTAACATAAGAAGATGTCAAAATATTTTATCTTGAAGTAATAAAAATGATTAGGATGTGTACTCTGATTGGAAGTGGCCAACAGAAAAATCCCATAGCGGAAGGGAATTCTGCAGCTGTGGAACTTGTGTATATGCCATTTCCCCAGCCAAGCAGGCTAACCTTGCTGGAGGAAAGGGAGTGAAACTGTACTCTGAACAATATTGTCTCTTAGGGATTATATACCCGTAGCATGAATTAAAACAGTTTATAGAATGCTTCAGCTAGTGCTATTGTCAGGGCAATAAAAAATGGCCTATAGAGCTATAAGGAGAAGAGAATTTAGCTGTAGAATTTTTAAAACATGGATATGTTCTTCTTGGTCACCAGTGCAGTTACTGTAAAATGATTGTCCTAAAAGCATCTGCATTTGCTCATCATAACATTTCCAACCTTGACAAGTCACAAGATAGCAGACCTTTCAGATTACATCATTCTTCGTTGTTCTATTTCATTTATTTCCCCTCTTAGTTCTCGTAACACATCACCACTTAAAATTAGTAAAGTCATTTAAAAATGTATAATGCAGCATTCATTCTATTGAATCACCTACATTCTATTGAATCATCTACTAACATCATCGATGAGGGAAAAGGGGGAAAACAAAATGGGGTGCAAAATACATTTTTATGGTCCACCAAATATTTAGACATTCACCACCTCCTAAAGAATTGCTTTAGTAATATTCTTTTTAGATACTTCAGCTTTTCTTTCTCCTTCCCACTCCCCAATTTCTCCTTAAACTGTTTGTAAATTTTTTCTTATTAGTCTTCCCTGGCCCCATCGTAATCTCCATCAGTCTTCCCAGCACTACTACATCCCATATCATTCTCTCTATGGGCAGATATGACCACAGTAGATTTTACAGTATATCTACAGTTCTCAATCTTATGTATTTATTTATTTTTTACATTTGGTCCAACAGTTTTTAGAAAATCAGTAGAACGTAAACTTTAACAGCACTCAGGAAATAAGATGTGAAATGAAAAGTGAGAACTTTATGCACAGAGATTGACTAGAGAGCTGTGAATCCAGGGTCATGTTGAGCTCTAAGTGAAACTTCATCACATAAACTTTGTGAATTGACTTGCCCTTAACAATAAGATTTCTACCAGATGTCCTGAAAACTGTCCATATTGCTATCTTTACTTATTGTAAATATTTCAAAGTGGTGAAGAAATTTCAGGAACTTTGTAGATAAAGCCTAGTCTAAACTTTGATTGAAAACATTTATTAGAAATAAGAATAAAAATAAGTCTAAGAAAGGTAGAAAATAACAAAATTAAGGTTACATTATAGCAGAAGCCTGTACATTTGAAAGGGCAACCACGCAGAATCAAGGCAGCAATCAACTATCATTGAACACTATATACTGAACACCATAAATTAAGCGCTGTAGCGGTCATTAATTTGCATTTCATACTGAAAGACAAAAGGAAGAAAAAATGAAATCTGTCTCCAAAAGACTTGAATTTCTTACTTTGACAGGACAAAGAAGGTAATTTGGGAATCTGGAAATGCTGGTTTGTGCTTGGGACACCAGTGCAAAAACTAGTATGTATTAATTAAAAGAAGTGTAACTAAAATTAGAAATAAGCATAGACTAAATGAATGCCCCATTGACCTATATGTAACAAATACTTGTCAGTTTGCTATCAGCACTGGTAACCTGGAATAAATACCTTTCGACATAGAAGCAAGACTAAAACTGAACTCAGAAGTATGTGAGCCCAGGAACCTGCTACAGCAAGCCTCATATAATAGAATCTCTATAAAAATCAACCAAAGAATTTTTTTTCTCTTCCTTCAAACAATGTTATGTGCAATGAAGAACAGAACTAGTGCCTCTATTTTTGTTGATAAGGGATCCTTTTGTTATTTAAATTAAAATGTGAAAAAGGCTGTTAATCTTTTAACTAAAGCTTTGTAAAATATTTTAATTTTAACATACTTTTTTCTCTACAAGCTGTTCTTAAGTGCGATCTGATTTGTCACAGGAAGTTGAGTGAATCGCAGGGCTCTGCACAAGGATAGAAGTAGATTCGTGTGGTTCTCAGCATGCACCAGGGCCATCAGGCTAAACCGTGGCTTTGCTGCGAGCAAGACACTGCTCTGAGAAACAGATGAGGAAACAGATTGCGACTCGCAGACTGACAATCTGCTTGCTGGGTTTCTTATACTTTAGAGAAGAAATATCTTGGGCCAGGCATATATGTGGCGTATCTGCACTAAGTAAGGATGAGCAAAGAATGGAGCCATTCCCCGCCGCCGCCTGCCAAGTGGAGAAGGGGAAAAAACAGCTCCATGCGGGCTGCTCCGCCCGCCCATGCTGTGTAATGGCAGGAGCCAACAAAGAGCAAAAATGGGCCAACTCACCCTTCCCTACTGCTCTATGCCAGTTCACATAGTAATTCATAATCTGTCCCTTAGTCCTGCAAAACATCCAAAGCTCCTTTAAAATGCAGAGTTTAAAAAGACTACACATTAGTATTTAATCAAGAACTAACCATTTTTATTTAGGCTATAACATACTAGTTGGGCAAAAAGGATTGTACGTGACTGCATATGGCAAAATGATATAAGGTCTCTGAGATCTATGAAAACTTTAAAGTTGTTTCTTTGTTTGTTTGTTTGTTTTACCAAAACAGTTTGAAAGAAACTAAGCCTGTCTCTACCTAGTACTGAAAAGCCTGTTGGTCAATAAAACGGTGTTATGTGTATGTGTATAGTCAAAGACAGAAAAAAGAAAAAAGAAAAAAAAAAAAAAAACAAACAAACTAGTTTTGTTAGAAGCACTTTAATACTTTTACTTAATGTATTAAGTCATTTTGTGTACATTTAATGTCTTGTGATACTGAATGACAGATTGTTAGAGGGACAAAAATCGAAAATTCCTCCTATTTATTTTCAATCAAATCCCTAAAAAACTTTTTTTTGAAGAAGAATTTTGAAACATAGTTAATATATTAATCCAGGACAATTCCAGGAAGTGGAATCTCAGAGGAAAGAGAGAAAAGAAAATTACCTTACTTTTTGGCCTTCTAAACTCTGAACAGTTTCTGAGGTGTCTCAAAATATCCTTGTTTCATAGTTAAAGAACAGATCCCAGCCCTGCACTACTGAGCTGATTTGGAAACTGTAGCCCACACAGAGGTGTGTAATGCAACCTCAGATGTCCTAGAGTGGAATCTAGCTGCATCTCCAACGGGCACGATTCTTCGTTAAGTCCATCAGTCCGTGCAGATGACTCAGAAACCCACGCACATCCAAAGCAAGTGCAACCAAACAGGTAGGTTTAAGCAACTAAATAACCCTGTCATCTGTTCCCTGAGGATTATACTTGAAGTAGTATGCTACCATGCCTTATGTTAACTTTTGCATCTGAGGAATTTACCCTCACTGTGCAATCTTTACATTCCAGAGCAAAGAACAAAGATTGAGATAAGGGGCCACAAACTGACCTGGGGTCTTGCAGCACATCTCCTGAAGTGCAGGAAGCTATACCTTCCACACAGTCAAACACAACAGGTTGGTTGTCATTCCTTCAGATAAACTAATTAGGGCATGAAGTCTTACACAGCAGCCATTATAGATATCTGGGTGCCTATGACCTCTTAATTAAGCATATACCATTTTTATGCACTTTGCATGTACTGTGATTAAAGCACGTGTTAAGTCCTCACAGGAACTCATTCTTATACCTGGATGTGTGCTTAACTAGCCTTGCTGAACTGTGTTGTTTCCTGAACTGCCATAATTTAGTATAATGATTTTTAAGTTAGAAGCCTGCCCTTTAAACATCAGATAATTTACTACACAATTAGCATCAATGAATATGTTCAACTATAAAATAACCATGCAGAGGCTTGCCCTGTTTTTCCCTCAAGTGCCATAAAAGGTGCTGAGTCAGAAAAAAAGTTATAAAAATGTAAATAGAAGATCAGAGTTCAGGTAGTTTGTTCCTCGTTTCAGATAACAATCAATGTGCATCTGTCAATTCATTAATATTAAATTTCATTCAGAAGGTACATAATTCCTGCAAAGCAAATTTCCACAAAGAAAGGCACAAGGCCATGAAAGGTTCAGCCACATCAACTGAGTTTTGTTCTTAGAAGAAAGGGAAGATAACTCCTATTTAGACCAACACATCAGGCACGGTGTTTGTCCACTTGCATGCTGAAAGACTTGAACTCTCACAGTCTAATGCTAGGAACAGCATTGCCAGAAGGAGAAACAAACAGTAATGTGTGCCTTTCTGGGGCACCATTTTAGGAACTCAGTGACAACTATGGTGAAATGCTAGAAGACACTGTCAAACACAATATCTCCTAAAGAGTCTACAAAAAAGAAGAAAAATGTGTCCCTATATTTTTTGCCTATCACTTTCTCTTCATTATAACTTTCAAAAGCACTTCTGCAAAAGCAGTTTTCAGTCTAATAAACCGTATGCAAAAAACACAAGCACAGCTACTTTTAAAGCTACTGCAATCTGTTTTCTATTAAAAAATCTTCAGATCCCCCCCCATCCTCAAGTTCTAACTTTTATATTGTGCTCCTCTAAAACTTGTTATTTTCAGTAAGCACTGTTCTCCTAAAGAGGATCTAGGTGTTAGTACAACTCCCTTTCAATACCTTCTGTTTCCATGTATCCTGTACCAAGACACAATCCTACCTCTTTGACTTAATCTTGCATGTCATTCTGGAGCTAATCTACGGTTACTGGCATCAGCTCAGTCATATAACTTCTCCAACAAAGGTACACTAAAATACCTAGCACATATAACTCTTTCTGGAAAGCATGTTCAGTAGCTATATAGTAGCTGCTTCTTTGAGCATTTCTGGTGAAGTCAATGAAATTGTTAAGATTCCCTCTAAACAGCAAATGTTTACACACCTAACCACTACTGACTTCTTTTTAAATGTATGGAATCAGCTTCTTTGAGATATGAAACATTTTAGCAACTGTGTGCTAAATATTTGCTTTTGATTTTTGAAGTTATGTTTACAGAAGCCATAAAAATCCTTTATACCACTACAAAGAAACAGCATAAATAAAACAGTGTGTGTTTTACTTTACTCTACTTCTTTTTTAAGTTGAGTGCCCTTCCAGAAAAAAAAAATGCAGTTGAGTTTACAATGTGAAATGCCTCGATTTTGCGTGGCAAACGATTAGTACCATGACACATCTGTATATACAAAACACATGGTTAATGGGTTCTGTATACACAAAATGAAACACTTGTTTAATAAAAAGTGAAAAACACAAGCAAAGATGTTCCCTCTGGATATACAGAACTTGTGATATACAACATGAAAGTAGCAGTGCAAGAACATAGCACAGGTGCTAGCCCTGAAGAAACTCACTACACAAATCACGCGGTAGAACTGGATTATAAATGGCTAATCACTGTACTAAAGTGAACTTCCCTCTGTTATTACCAAAAATGGTCATCACATTTTTAAAAAGCCTTATATTTTAAGTTAAACCAATTATCTGGCATATCCCCTGCTAAGCACCATATGCAACTACAGCACAAAAAGCAGTTGCACGCTGTGTTTTGATTTTGGTCAATGGGCTAGTAATTAAACAATAGTTCAATAAGTAATTGAACTGGAGCACCACAGAAGTTTGGTAAACTACGAATATGTGGACTGTTGTTGTTTACAGCACTAAAAACATCCTCAAAATAAAAAGGCTTTATAATAGAATTTATGCAACTATAATCTGGACAGTTACACGAAATATCTTCTGATAGGGAATACTGATATAATATAAATATAGTGATTAGGATGTACTGGCAATAGAATCAAAAATACATTTGTATTTAAGCGGTTTCCATTTCTCCAGGCCTTTTCCTCCTTTCACAAATAAATAAATAACTAGACTTAACAATCGATTCAAGTTCTAGGTCAACAGTGTGTCTGTTCATTTTGTCGTCTCCTGCTACAGCTAGTGTAGTATTCACCACTAGCACTGGGCTGCGTGCTGCAGACCTTCTCTCTGAATACTGCCAAATGTCATAAATGCCTGAGATCACGCTCTTGGGAGCGTGATGAAACTTCGCACCAGAGCCATGCTGTAAATTGTCTGAGACATGACACGGTTCAAGTTAAGTCCTTCCACCAGCACGGCCAGTAACCCAGTTTCACTCCGCTAAATCCAGGTACCTTGAAAGTAATCCTGCTATTACCTAACCTGCTCCCTAAGTTTGACGCCCCTGTCTGGCTCGATGATCTCTCAGAGGAAAGATTCCCCGTCTTTGTTGTGTAGGCTCATTACTATGGCATGCCTAATTTCTTCTGCAAGTGAGGGTAGCAACTACGGGTGAGGGGGGAAGCTACGGCTTTCCACACCGAATTCTCCACACGCAACGCCTTTTCTGTGATTAACCCGTGATTAAAAGTAGTAATTTGGAGATGAAATACCAAAGACGAGCGGTCGATACACCGTGCATGTTAGCCCGGCCATAGACATACAAGTTCTGCACCGCCGCTGGTAACAGAATGAACAAGTACCTCACTGACGCATTGAAGGCAAGAAATTCAGAACCGCCGTGTTAATAAAATGCCTGCCTGCGACTTTAAACACAGACACTCTCGTACTCGGCTAGAGAGTGAACCATTTATTGTCACTGCCAGGATACAGGGGTGGGAATGGAGATGAGAGGGGCGATGGTGATGGTGAGGAAGAGGAGGTGAATACCCCAGCGCCTGACGGGGAATGGTGCCCCTACCTCAGCAAGCTGGATAAGGGAATAGCTCCAGATCCACTGCCCAGGATCCCTCCTTTCCTCCCAGACAGGAGTTTCTCCACCAGAGCCACATTCCCCGTGCGAGCAGCCTCCAGCAGCTCCTGGTCCTTGCCCATGGCCAGGGACCGGGGGCGGCCCCCGCTCTCCACAGCGCGGCTCCGCTCCCCCCACAGCCCTGCCTCGGCGCGGCGCGGAGATTCCTGCAGTCCCCTCCACACCAGCGGGAGCAGCGGCGGGAGGGAGGGAGGGAGGGAGGGAGGGAGAGAAGGAGAAGGAGGAGGAGGAGGAGAATCACCTCCTCCCGCTTTCACTGGATCGCTCCTGGGTGGAGTGCGGGAGGGAAGGAAGGAGGGAGGGGGGCGGCTCTTCATCCGCCTCGCTCCCTCCCCGGGCACCCCGGCCTGCAGGGGCAGCCTCGGCCCCCCGCAACCGAGGCGGTCCCGGGGTGCGGTGGTGCGGGTGGGGGGGGGCAGCGCCCTGACGGGGGGCGGCGGGGCGGGCCGGGGGGGGCGGTTGCTGGGGAGACGCTCCCGGGGGCTGCTCCCTCCCGCCCCGCCCTCCGCCCGCCCCGCCCAACGGCGGGCTCCGGCCCTTGGCAGCCGTTAGGGCTGCGCCGCCATCGGGCCCGGGAGGGGAGGGATGGAGCGGGGAGAGGGCCGGGGTCCGTCAGCCGCAGGGGTGCCCCCGGGGAGCTCCGGGGAGGTGGCGCCGCCTGGCGCTGCGCAAGGGGAAAGGGAGGGAGGGAGGGAGGGAAAGCGGGGAGGGGCCGCTGGCAGGGCGGGGGGCGAGGCGGTGCCGTGAGGGGACGTGAGGGGAGGCGGCCGGCATCGCGGGGCTTCATTCGTGGGGTGGGCAGGAGGGCAGAGCCGGGCCCCGTGGGGGTGAGGAGCAGCGCTGAGGTGTCGGCTCGGCGAGCGGGGCTGCCGGCGGCGGTCAGTCAGGTGCGAGGGGCGAGCGGTGTGTCCCGGTATCCGTGGGGTCTGTCAGCCCGCCCCTCGTTCTGGGACGGGTTTGGGACCCGCAGCCTCGTCAGTTGCATGGCTTTCTGGCACAGAATGGATCGCACTCACAGCTTTTGGTTTGACAAGCTAAGCTGGCCAGCCCATGAGCACATCCGTGTTTAATGCACAGCTTGATGCTGTGCGTACACAGAAAGTCCCATTACAGCCCCATGGCCCTGTTTAAGTTTAGCACTTTGTGTAGGTAGCGCCAGAGGTACAACAGGCAAAGAAGTGAAGACCCCATGCTGTTCCCCCACTGAGTTCAACGGCATTCTCCCATTAACTGTACTCGCAAGATGTAAAACACAGCAATGGCAAAATGGCATTGTGGCAGGCAGGATTTTAATGTTATGTTTTCAGAGTGAGTGTTAATTACTTCAGTTCTATAGTACCTTCAAGTCAATGGAAGGATCTGTGTTGATTTCACAAATAATTGGCTTTAGTCCTTCTCAGCAACAGTTTAACAGTTGTTTTCATGCTTTTTTTTTTTTTTTTTACCTGATTAAACTAACTTAATCTCTCAAATAGAAATATATATATATATATATCATCATGGAGACCTATCTTTCCAATATAGTTGTCCACAGCAACAAAACGACAGAAAATATATTTTATATAGTTTGGCATTTTCAGAATATGAAACTGTCTTCTGCAATCTTGTCAACAGGACGCATAATTGAGCACTGACATAAAATTATTAGGTACAGAGACTCTATAACTATGGCCTTTCTGATTGAAACAGTCTGATATAAATAGCAATTGTAAGGTCTGATTCTGTGATCACAAGTGTTTCATTAAAGTTTGTTTTTGAATAAATAAATGCATAATCACATGAGTTTGGATTTACGGTTTAAGCCCTTAGTCACAGCAGAGTCCCAGTGGAAAACCAACGTAAAGCTGAAGTAAAAAGTTCTGTATCTTGCTAACAGCCACTTGAATTCATTAGTTAGTTCCAAAAAGGCTGGTCATAAACTAAGAATACTCCAATTTCTGTTCTGAAGGTTCGCAATGCCCTTTGTAGGCGTAGCCATGATTTTCCTTTATTTCTGCCTTGGATTTGATTTTGTATACAGTTTCATGCATCACCTGATAAATACCTTCTCACATGTATCTTCTGTATATGTGGCTTGGATAAGCTTCTTGATGTTTGCTGAGAGCCTGAAGAGGTGCCAGTATTCTGTGAAGAGCTAACTGTAAGGCAGGGGTATGTGCGTAAACCTGCACAGTAGTGAATAATTACATTAGAAGCAGGATACTAGGGAAAACTCAGTTTTTAAAGAATTTGGATTGTTTATGTGGTTGGATCAGCAGATGGCAAATATGACTCAGTATAAACGTTACATAATTCTTCTTGGGAAAATAAAATCTCAAGACTGTGCTCTAATTGAAAAGATCATCCAGAAAGCAGTGGAAGAACAGTATGGAGAATCAGGATAGAAATATCAATGGAGCAGATGCATGCAGTAGCCAGCAAATTCAGGAAGGTTTTATGAATGTAGCAAGGCTCAAAACATACCCCAGTAAACCCATCAGCCCAACAAAACGGCAAATTCCAAACAGAAGGTTTGGTTTAATTAGCAAGTGGAGCAGAAAACAGTTATTCTACCAATCTGAAAAAATAAAAATGAATTTAAGCATCACTATTTAATGGAAAGGTTAAGCATGGATAAATTCTAGAGGCTACTGAAGCCAAGAGTTCAGAACATGGGTTGGTCTGTATCCAGAGATGAAATCAGTAGTGGACTGTAGCAAGAAAAAAAAAAAAAAAAAAAAAAAAAAAAAGGTAGAGATTGAGTTGAATGTAAATGGTTGAACCTGTTAGGTGGACTCCTTTTTGTTTTTAAATGTCTTACGTTCGTTGTTCCTGGTAATACCAGTATGACACTGTGAACAGTATTCACCATCACACATATCCCAAATATGATAAATAGGCATGGAATGATGAAACATCTTTATGACTTGCAGTAGTTAGAAATGAGAAAGATAATTTGTAAAACAGCCAAAAGATCTTTCAAAAGCTTATGGCTTCTGAGCAGTGCCGTTCTATACCACAGCAGAATTCTGATTTTATGATTTTAGTATTTGCGAAGACATTTCAAGTTATGACCACTGCAGCTGTCAGTGCTTAAGTGGCATCACACCTTCAATCTTAAAAATTCTCTTAACACAACATATGCCTTACCTTCTGTTTTCTTCCATTTTCTAAAATACCACAGAAAGCAGTTAGCCTACCTAGAAATTCTTTAATAGGTTTGTTATTTGAAAGGGCTGGGATTGACTGTAATAAGCAGAGACTTTCCTTAATGTTTTTACAATGCTACTACCACATGGCTTTGTTCTCATTTCAGGGTGACAACTTCTTGATTTCATCTTCCTGCAGTCTCCCATTCATACAGCAAATTAAATGGGTGCTTTCTAAAATTCTCTGTCTTTCTCTATTTTCAAGCGGGAGCAGAGAAGAGATATGAAAAACTGAGTTGCAAATATTGGAAAAAAAAAAAAAAAAAAAAAAAGAGTGTGGTATTAAAAATAGCTGTGTAGAATTGCAAATGTTAACATCATATTTCAGGACTGCCTGTTGTTAATTCTCTTGTGTAAGGATGAGAAGGTCTTAGATCCCTATACAAATTTTGATGGATGTTCTAAGAGAAAGCTCAAAATGCTGGAATAAGACATCAGATCAATTTGACAATAAAAAACAAATGCGTATCAAATAAGCCCAATTATTTTTATTGCATGCCCACAGACTGGGGGCAAGAGCTGCAAAAGTACCCTAGAGGAATGGGTATTTTTCATACACCATCTAGGTGGCAAGGCTCTTTTAGGTTTGATATTGTCTGTTAGTCTTTCTTTACAGGACATACACTGTGTTAAAACCGTGAATGCCAAGCAACATTTCTGTGTGTGTTGCTCATCTAACAGATATCTAAACATCAGGCTTGGGGGTTAAGTCCAAAGCTGGGGTTCTGGGAGCACGTCTGAGCTCTTGGGGCCAGGTGCAGATGCATGTTGTGTCCCAGTTCCCTGTCAGGGTGGAACCAAGATGCACATCTGCCTTCTTCTGACAGCCCCGCAAAAGTATGGGCTTCAGATTAGACATCTGGGACACAATATTTATATCCTGCTTGGTTCGGGTTGCACCACTGAAAGGTGAGAAGGACTTACATACTCTTCCCCTGGAAAAGAAAACAATGGAAACAGAGGGTACTAAACACAACTTAAAAGGAATATAAAAACTCTAAGGTGCTGTGGTTCCAAAAGGGAGCACGAACACTGGGACTCATCAGATCAAGGAGCAGCTGAAGTAACACATAAGACATGTTGATGACTTGGCCACAACAGTCTACACAATTCTGACTAGATCATATTTTCTGTAAACAGTTATTTGCTTTGAGGCATGTTGTTGTTGTCATTGTGTAAATTTGTAATGGAAAAGATCGTGCAAGGAGATGGTCCCTTTCTTAGTGACTGTGCACAGCTGTGAGATGCTGTCTGAGCACTTGCACTGATCCCACTGCATCGCTCTCTTGGGGTTGGGAACACACTGGAGAAGAGCAAGAAATTAAACCATTGTACTGTCACCCAGGCACTGACCCGCAGAATCATCCAAACGTGGCATGGGAAGCGTGCCGCTTTCCCCAGCGGGCTGTGATATCCCACTGCCTGAAAGTCGAAGGGGTGCACAGACTGCAGGTTGTGTCTGCCCCGGAGAGCTGAGCCTCCAGGAAGCAGCGCTGGGATAGCTCTGACAGTAAGTCAATGCCTGCCGTGCCCTTGCCAGCACAATTGCAATGTTGCTGGGATGGTAACTGCTAAGATTAACTGGCATATCTATACATTTCTTTACATGTATTTGTTGTGTGACAGCAGGTGGGATTAGCAGTATAATTATTCATCCAATCCTTCTGCTCTGATGTAGGTTTCCATCAGTTTGCTATCAAAATATGCCTAAGACTGTTCTTCATGCTTTAGAGAGAAATGCAGAATGAAATGTGAATACAAGTAGGTAAGAGCAGCATGCTGATTAGATGCCCCAAACCAGCGTATGCTGACAGTTACAATACAGTACTAAAGCTCTGCCTGTAAAGCTTGCTGAAATAAAAATAGCTCATTTCTACCTTTGATACACTGCAACCTCTTTCAGACTTGAAAATATTTCTCCCTTCTTGTCTTTTAAGATATGTATAGCATTGCCAACACATCAGATTTTGACTTCTTGAAAGATTATAAATCTCTGATGAAGCAAGCTAGCAATGAGAGACAGAGACTGGAAGTACAGGCAGATGTTAAAAGTGTGTGCAAATATTATCCCTGGCCCTTGAACAGGAGTATACGGGGGGGCTGGTGCACTCTAAGGCAATAGCATAGCTAGAGGTATTCTGACAATGATCTCCATTCTCTTTGTGGCTCTACTAATAGTAATTAGTATATAGGAATATGTAGTAAATCACTCAAGAGTAACAGAAATGACCGGGGAAGTTGTAGATGCCCCATCCCTAGAAGTGGTCAAGGCCAGGCTGGATGGGGCTTTGGGCAACCTGGTCTGGTGGGAGGTGTCCCTGCTCACAGCAGGGGGTTGGAACTGGGTAATCCTTAAGGTCCCTTCCAACCCAAACCATTCTGTGATTCTATAAATGGCTGAGCAAACACTAGCTCATCATACATCCTTCATGCATAGTTATGCTCGTGGGTACACATTTTGATGACCAATAAGGCAGAATGTGTTTGAAATTCCAGCTGAGCTTCTCCACAACACGCAGCTTCTGACCTCACTGGTCCAAAAGTGGAAATGAATCATGCACATAGAAGAAAATACATTAAATTTAGTTAATGATCTAGGAAGACCTGGAACTGTCCATAAGTATTTAAAATGTATAAATGTCAGACTGAGAGATGGGAAATAATAGGTTGATACAACTGATAGTTGTATACATAATGATAAACATTTGAAAGGAGAAATACAAAGTTATACAAGTTATTGTTAATGTTGCAGTGGAAATTAACATGGAATCAAATTAACACATTTTTTCTTTTTCCCTCAAAAATCAAATGGACATGGGACTGTCAAATACACAAGAACAATCTTCCACTAATTTTCTTACTAGCTGTAATTTACCAAATCTTTGCAGTTTCTAATTTTGATAGTTATCCTTAACAGAAATGATGCAGCAAGCTAACTTTGTACTGGGCTCTTGGGTTTGGCTACTTGTTGTTGTTGGTTTTTTTGTTTGTTTGTTTTAAATGAACATAACTATTTGCGATGAAAGAAATTTTTGTCATTTTAACTTCTTCTGGCCCTTCTTCACAGGCCAATTCCAAAAAATCAACTGGTGTTACAGTGCCATAAGAAGAGGATTTTTTAAAACATATCAGTAAATAAAAACAGCTTGCCTGGACCAGATTAATTTCCCAAAGAGTCTGATGGAACCTCAAATCTAAAGCTCATGCAATGAAAAACTTCAAGGTGCAAACTATTGTATAAATTGGCCTCGGTGTTAGAAAAGAGGAAGATAGTGAATGTGATACTAGTAACTTCCAAAGGGCTTGAAGAGGGGTTTGGAGAACCAGGGTCTGATTCCCGTGCCTGGCAAACAGGTAATATCTGGTTACATACTGTGATGAAGATCCAGTACAGCTTTTCGAAAAGCTAGTCATGTCTTGCTCATCTATTGGAGTTCTTTGAAGGAGTCAAAGAGCATACAGAAAATGGCAATTCAATCAATACATTGTATTTGGCTTTCTAAAAAGCCAGTTTTCACAGTGGTGAGAGGTTGTCGGGACAGTCCTGCAGATGTCTCCCCTAGGACTTGCACTGCCCAACAAACTCATAGTTTCAGAAGAGAGTATAAAGTACCATAGTTAGCTAGCAAACGAACTGCAGATTAAAATTGCTTTTATAAAACTGAGTATGAAACGTGACATCATGTCATTGTTCTAGTAGAAAGCAAATAGGAATTGGAATTCAACATTGACAAAAGAAAGTAATAATTTCTCTGTTGTAATGTAAGAGGGAGATTTTTGATTCCCCTTTTTAGAGTTCCAAAACTGCTCTTGCATCTCCAGAATTTCAAATTGTTGTGGGATGCCAGCTGAGCATGCCAATTTAATGCTACATGGTAATTAAAATGGCAAATAAAATTGTTGTGAATTATTAGGAAAGGAATTAAACATCATTATGGCAACCTATAAAACCATTGTGTTAGATCTGTCTCAAAAAGATTTTATCAGAAGCAGGACACACTAAAGGATGAGAGGTATAACCAGATGTACAGTACAGCCTTTGCGTAGCCTAAATAGACTAAGCCACCGTAGCTTTAAAAAGGTTGATCAAGGAGAGGTATAATAGCAGCATATAAAATCTCAGGTGGTACAGAAAAGGAAAAAATATAAAACCAGTAACCATTACTTTTTCCTAAACAAGAACTAGGGAAACAGTGAAAAATTCAGGGGACAGGCTTAAAACACATTAATGTATTTGTTTCATTCAAACATTTCAATTTAGAATAGGCTTAGGGTTGCTTTGCATTATGCTCGACTGCATACACTTTTATTCTGATAAATCACCTTTTAGCACAGAGTGATGCATGCACACCGGTGCTAACACAGCACAAGCAATAGCTGTGTAAGCTTTGCTCATCATCTTGCTAACATATCTGTCATGACTGAGGATACTGCCCTGCGTAGGAATGAGGCTTAATGTCTTATGGAAATTTAAATACACAGAGTATTGCTTACTATATTTTTGTACAGTATATATATACAACTGCAAAGTCATTCTGATGTTAAGGCTGCTTCCTATCTGCCCAGAACAGTTAATACCAACTTTGACAAGAGATGATGATTTTGGGAAGCCAATACTTCACTCGCAGCACAAGATTAGGGCCCCTAATGTTTTATTCAGTTAGCCCAACAGTGAAAAGGCTCTTCATTCTTAATTACTTCTCCAAGTCCCACAAAACAACATTCTAGAGTGTTTATTGAAATTTGAAAGCTAGTCCTGTACAGCCTAAGGAAGAAAGTTATTGCTTTTTGCATGAGAGGACATGGTTATGCAGTGAATTTCTAAATCTCATTTATCTCTTGTGTAACTGGATTAGGGAGGAAAATATTAGCATGAGTAATTTGTTTGCTAATGTGACAACTCTCTCATTTTCAGCCTTCAGACAATACAATAGATTTTGGTCAAAAATAATAATTGGTAAAGTTTCTGGCTAAAACAGCCAATTCATTTGATTTATGCCTTATTTATCTGAACTGAAGGTGACTATCAACCCCAGGCAAAAAAAGCGCTACTAATTTTAATTCATCAGCTGAGTTAAAGCTAAGAGCTCAGGGCCAGAAACATACACAAAAAAATATTAAATGTAAGATAAATGTTTAAAGAACACAAAGGCGTATTTACCTAGACCTAGTAGCAAAGGTAGTGGAGAGGATTACAGGAATACCAGCGTATCCACAACGGTCTTCTTAGTGGAGCTGATTCAGCAAAATGCATTTAGGATTTAATCTGTGGATCCTTTTCCATAGGAAGAAAAGGGGCATGGCTGTGCATGATAGATGTTCTACTTCCATATTCTGTTAAGAGGATAGAGAGTACAGAGACATACTCTGCTGTGGATATGAAAATAGGCTGACAATATTGTAGAAAAACATGCAATAATTAATGCAATGTAATCTTTAATCAAATAATTAGATATAATTTCAAATCAAAGCAATTTAATATAACACAAATATTTTTAGATCCTCACCTCTCCTCCCCCCCCCCCTCAAAAAAAAAAAAATTCAGCATAAGGAATTTGTATGAAAGTATTTAAAAGCAGGGTGAATAATTTAAGTAGGCAAATTCTTCAGTCACATAAATCTGATAACTGCTGTGATAAAGTCTTTTACTTTGTTTTTTCTCCATTCACATCTGAACCTGTCAAGCGCTATATAGATTCTTGAAAATAAGTTTGTTTATGTCAAATTTGTGAGCTTGCAGCATTACTATTTCATCACATAATTCCTTTTTATGGTGAAGAAGATACCATAAAACAATTGTAAAATTGAAACAGCAAAATACGGAACTGCCCAGTTTTATTTTGATGCTAGCATTTCATCAAACTATAGCTTCTGTGAGCAATACCCCAGTGAAGACCAACCCTGCATTATCCTAAGACCTTTTTATGATCTAGTTTGTTTCCCCTCACCTTCTCCCTCTCCCTTATTTTGGCAAGGAAATGATTCAGCTTTAATGTATAAGCCGAGTCAACTTCTTTTGTTTCATGTAGGACTGCTCTTACATCAAATCATCTATCCCACTCATTTCGAATCTTTTGGTACTTTTCATAACACTCATACCACCTGATTTAGTAGTCAGCATGTCTTCATTTCTTGCCTATTTCTTTCTTGCTACAACTTTTAAACCTCCTTTTATAAAAGTTGTGTGCTTTCTACTTCCTTCTCTTCTATAGTATCACTCCATATTTCTCACAGGGAAGATTACTCTGTTAGGATGGCTGTAGTGAAAGTTTACATCATGCTTAGGATACATTCAAGTTACAGCTCTGCCTCATCCTTTTTAAGTATGTGCTGCTTAATTTACCTTTGTCCAGCATGAACACTTCGCCTCTGCTACTTGGGAGTCTCAGATCCTTCTGGCTGGCCCATTTTCCATGGATCTCAGGAATTGCAGTGTGGGTAAGCTCTTGGAAACACTACCTGATGTAGTGCAGTCTCCTTTTATCTTAAGTCTCACTTTAGGTAGCTTATACCAATTAATATAATAAGTTTCCAAGTGTCCGCAAAGTGAAGGGACGTCAGTAAAGTAGAAAACTATGGCAGTGGTACTCTAACGACAGCATTTAGCAGTTAGTAGCCAGCTAGTATGTACATTATGGTGTTGCTCCATGTAAGTTTCTATCACCACATGGAAAAAACAAACAAACAATACCTGTTACTGCTTATAAATCACTAACACTCCTAGGTACAACCCTTGCTTTTGACTGCAGTACCCTGGACATAAAGGCAATCACAATGACCGTAAGGATGACAACAATCCAGCTGGATAGGAACTGGATAGAAAAGTTACTCAGAATTTGCTGTAATGTATTGTTTTCTCTGCACTTGTTTCAAATACTCTTTTCCTCCCCTCTTCTGACAGCAGTGACTTACAGGCGCTGAACAGAGTGCACATTTTGCATAATGGCAAAGAAAAAGAGAAACTGCATTGTTTATTTCCACTGCAATATTTCTTGAGCCCCATTTCAGAGTTTTTTAAAATCTTCTTCATGACATGACTGAAAGAATACTTTCCTGTGGTATAAGTTGAAAATACTTCTGATAATTGCAAAGGAAGGTTTAAGAGCCTCAGCATTCAGGTCATGAACTCTCTCAGATATGCCTTCAGATGAATATGAGTTGGGAACTTTTAACTTGCCATTTTCTTGAGAGTTACTTGTTGCCAGCTGTTAGTGATTTAGGATGTCTTAGGATACAGTTAAAGCAAACAGCTCTGATGCTGCTGTAAGGAATTTCTCAATGACCGTTTGCAACTGACCATTTTTCTTGCATTACTTCTGGATAAGTAACGAAATGCTGGTGAATTTCTTATAATTTTTTAAGAAAGCTATTGTACTCAAGAAGTGTGTAAATAGAATTTTTTTTTTTGTGATTGTTTTCTAGCACAGATATCAAATCTTGTTTTAGATGTAAATGATTTTTCAGGATTTTTCATGTTAAATTTGAGCAGAGGTACCTCATTTCTACACCAAATTCAGTTCAGATTACGTGGCTGTGATTATGTTGTTGTCCAGTATACTGCCAAATATATTGTCAAATTTTGCAACATGTTCTACCATGTGGCATTGCAGCATGACACCTAAAAAAAAAACCTCAAACCTCTCCATCATACCTATCCTGAATTGCAGTCTCTTACTTAAAATTAAAAAAAAAAAAAAAAAAAAAAAAAGTGGAAGGAACAAACCACATTAAGATTCCAGTGGAATGAAAAGACATCTGCTTGCTATGTTATTTTTTCCAACTATTTGACAAAAATAAAGCAGCCCCATTCCTACAGTAAATTTTATATAGATTGCTTTTTTTCTCTGCTTAGTCATTCTGCCTGTATGTTTTTTGGAAAGCTGAACAGGATATAAAAAGACATGACTCCAGATCACACACTACAGTGTTAACATAAACTATCTTGTTACATTACCATCTGGTGAAGGTGGGTAAGGTAAGCATTTGCAAGAGAATATATATTGTTACTCCCCCAAAACACAGAAAAAAAAAATCTATATCCTCCATTTACTAAAAATGAATAAATAAAATCAGAGGTTTTCTAGTTAGCAAGATAATTGAATAAACTGATGATGTCAAGGTAGAGTTGTTCATCTGCACAATCCTAGGAAAAAGATAGAAAAAAAAAATCCCAAACTTTCTGTTTTAACAGAAAGCACTACAACCATGATAAATATTTTAATATGAAAGGCCAAAAGTATACAAGATTATATTTTTATAATTTAAATCTAAAAAGGAAAATAAAATCTTTAAACGTTCAGGCAGTTCATATGGTTTATTTAAAGAAAACATGAATATGCCATAAAGAAGTTAGTAGACACAAGGAATAGCTATCTAACTTAAAAGTGAAAAAAAGCCTGAGTTAAAAATCATGCTATGAAATTAATCATCAGAAGTTTATAATATGTCCAAATGTGTAACCTGACATTTTCTGGTTTAATGAGACTGTTCATGAGTCGAGAAACAAAGCAGATTGGTTCCCAGAAGGAAATGAATCTACAAGTGACTTCTTGGACTGCCATCTAGTGGTAGCTAGGTGAGGGCAAACCTGCTCAGCATGTTTTGTTCGTGTTTAAAAGGAGAATGAATGAATAATTCGGAATTCTGAGAGCTGTTAAGCACTATTTTTTCTTATTAGTAAAACAATAGTTAATAGTGCAATGTCATTACACTGTAAAATTTATGGCAGTTGCACTTTCCATGGTAATGGCTTACTGAGATTTGGAGACGATGTGAAGACGTCCAGATTTGTTCCAGAGCCTCGTTACTCAGCCCTTACCTGTTCACACTACCACTTCTGAAGTACTCATCTGTGCATGCATCTATCTGATGTTTGAGATGCTTACCAATCATCCAGCTTGAGTCAGGTCATGGTGGTTTCAAACCTACCCTAGCCTAGAAGAACTGCATTAACTAGTTCATGCGTCCCCATGCTACTGCCTTACTGTCACGGAAGATACAGCATTAGTCCTTATCCCACACACTATGCAAGGCAGTCAGCATTTTCAGTAGCTCCTCACCTAGTTGTGGTGCAACTTATTTTTATGTCCAAAATTACGCCCTCAGAAATTCTTAAACGATGCAAGATTTAGCACTGGAATTACAGGGGGAAAGCTTTAGGAAATGCAGATACTCCACTTCTGCTCATGTTAAAAAGAGTGACAGCAACAGAAAAGGAGGTGATAACAAAACAGAGATGCTTTCATGTAACTGGTTAGCTGTGGTTTGGGCAGTGATGCATAAAAAACAAATGACCTTTTAACAAAATGAATAATGTTTACCTATTTAAATAGCTGGGAACATGAGAGAGTTCTCTCTTTGGAACGCAGAATCTTCCCCTTCCTTTGGGTAGGAACACAGGCTATTAGAAGAGTTCAGTTGGTTTTTGAAGACTCACTCACTCCTGCAGTTTGTTTCAGCTAGCAAAGTCATGTGGCATACTTGAAAGATGTTCTATAATATCTGAGAAGCTGCAAGTTGCAAAAAAATCTTTTGTAAATCTTCATTTTAGTGTTGCAAAAATACCTATTTCAAAAAGTGTTGTTTTGTTTGTTGTGTTTTTTTTTTTTTTTCATATACAAAATTCACATTAGCCAATAAGCAAAGATTTTAGTTAGACAATGTAAAGATAAAATGCCTAATCCTTGCTTACATTTATAAAGAAGTTTAAACTGTTTGAAGCTTGTAAAGTGAAGTGACAACAGGTTTGGCCCCATACTTACACTGAGGAGACCATCAAAATTAAATAATTCACTTAAATTTCAAAGACAACATAATTTTAGAATTATGAGACTTTAAAATGTAAATTCTTCCATAAGAATGCTAAAAAAAAATAGTAACAACTGTGACCAAACAACTCCTATTTATTATCATTAACCTTGAGATTGATGCTTTATATTAATTTCATTGAGAAACAGAGTTTTGATCCTCCAGCAAAAGATCATGTTGGTAACCTTTCCCTGTACATTCTTTGCATTACCTACTACTGATTCACCTGATCTTTGTGCTGCTCATTCTACCTGATTCCACGTGGTTAATAAGTAATAGAAAATCGGAAGGTACATTGCCACAACACTAAAGTGTGCACCTCAGTGCAAATTGCCTGCACCATTAGAATCCATGTTTGCCTCCACACATTGCACAGCTGAAGCACATCTCTAAAGCCTGCTAGGAGGTTCACAAAGTTAGGTGTCTTAACTGAGGCAATGGGGCTGCTGTTCAAAAGCTGTCAGCTGAAATGAAATGGTACAGGTTGCAAGAGGAAAAGATAAGGTAGTATCGCAGTGCTGCTGAAAAGCTCATTTCCCTACTGGGAAGGATGAATTAGTGGATTTCTCAGCAAGTACCCACTCTGTTGCATATATGTATAATATACACATATTAGCAAAGTCATTTTCAGTTCCTACAACAGATAGAGAGACATTGGTTTAAAGCAATACCTGAATCAAAACCCAAAGTACTCTCCAAAATTCACAGATATCAACAGTGAGCTTAAAAACTACTTCAAGCATTTCGTGATGAATCCTTCTAGAACCTGACCAATACAAGAACATTTTTATACAAAAACTGCTTTCTCCATCTTTACTTACCCCAAATCTGGTCAGTTGGAGTTGTTTACTTCTGCAATACATTGGCATGCTTTGTACTCTTGGAACTGTAGATGCTTGATAGAAGTTTTTACTTTGATCATCATGTTCCCCTTACATTTATTGTGACTAAAGATAACCATCACCACACGATGGTTATGAAATGTTCTGCAGCTAGCAATTATCCTTTAGAGATCAATTATGATTCCCACTTAAGCCTCTAAACCAATTCCTAGGGGAGACAGCCTATGGATAAACAGACATGGCTAATGGGACCAGGGAAAATGGATGCAGGCAGGGGAAAAAAAAATCAGTTCCCTCCCAGCCAGTGCCATGGTTCCTTCTAACAATGGCCACAGTGGGCTTAATCCAAGGACAGGAAAAGCTACTGGCATGAAGCAGGAACAGGGACATCAGAGAATAGCTGGGATCTACACACCACTGCCTCTCCAACAGGTATTTTGTAAGTAACTCTGTAAGGCTATATAACTTAGATTTAAAATTGGTGCTTATTGGTATGTTAAGAGTTAATGTAAGAACTAGAACAATGCTTGCCAAATGATTCAATGACTTTTCTTGAGAAAGTGCACAGCCTCTTCAAGGTGAGCTAGCTTGACATGCTATTAGACTTTAGAACAGTGTTTCTAAGTAAGTTGTATGAGTGTTAGGCTAACATGTAGACCAGCTTAAATTTCCACAGAAAATGTAAAATAAAACTTGGTAACAGTTTGCCTGTAAACCTTCTGGAGTCAGTTTTCTGCACACATTGAAATTCTCCAAACTGTTCCCTACCGTTCTTTGCAGAATAAAAGGTCAAGATACATTTAAGAGGCTCTACTGATGGAACAAATCTCACATGTAGGAATTATGGAGGTTACGAACACTAGCAGACCTCTGAGAATGAAGTAAATCTTTTTATTTAGTCCGAGGACTTTTAATCACCATTTTTTAGGATAACCTATTAAGGCTTCATTTAGATTCATTCTTTTGGATATTAATAAACTCTCTCTCCCTTTGTACTTGAGTCTCAACAGCAAAACTCATTTCAGAGTGACACAGTACTATCATTCTCAGTAGTGTCAAATCCACAAGCAAACATACCCTCTATATGAGGATATATAGAGCATAATATGAGCATATTACACTCACTACTACAAAACTGCCCTGAAGAGAAACGCATTCAATTGTAATGAAGTACAAGAAGGTGACACCCAGAATTTCTGCATCTGTACTGGAAAGAGCTGTTTTTGGGGTTGTGGATTTTTTTGTTTTTTGTTGTTAACAGAAACAGGTGCTGGCTTGTGCAGTAAGAAGAAAGAGGTGTTTAATATTGCTGTTTATTTCTTTTTAAAAATTAAACAAGTCTCAACATATTATTCCAGCCACATGCTACTAACCACTCCATACATTCCTTTCTTTAGAATAATTCTAACTAGAGCTTGGCAGGGGTAAGCTGAGTTAGAATGACTGACTTTAACAGTACCAACCAGAATTCAACCAGCTGAGAACTCCTCCCCTGAATCTGACATGACATTCATGTTAAATTGCACTACCTATATTTAATACTGTGTTGTCTTAAATACCTTTTTGAAATGCACATATTAAGTTTCTCTTTTAGAAACAGTCTTGTTCTTTTTTTTTTTTTTTTTTTTTAAATCTTATTCTGAATAAGATAAAAGTTCCCATGGGTAATAAAGGGAGTTTCAACTATGGTTTTGGGAGGCAGGCTTTTAAATAGTGCCTGAACCAGTTCTTCCATAGAGTCCCTGATTAAAATTACATACTTTCAATAACTATTTACAGCAGTGAAAATTTCATGTCCTCCAAAAAGTTTTGATGAAAATTAGTTTAGGCTATCAAACTAGTTTCAATTAAATATGCAAAGTCAAACCATAGGATACTAAGTATTTTTGAGTTTTATCTGCATATCTACAAATAAAACTTCCCTCAAACATCACATGGAGCAGAACCAACTGTGGTAGTAATTAAAATATTGTTAGTTGTCAGATTCAAGGTCACTAGTTAAAATGTTCAATCTTTTTTACTTCTAGTGAAAACAATCTCTTACAGGCATGTATGTTTTTTGTATGTTGTTTCCAAAATTCTTTAGAAGCACACTCTGATATTCTCTTTTACAGTGTTGTGCTTTTTTATTTATCCATCTGTACCAGTGTTTAGCTGAAAATTATGAATTTGTACAAATCAGCCATGGTTTAAATTGTAGTTACATCTTATGTAGTCTCACCATTTCATAGGGTAATTTATTCTCTAAAGCTTTTTTTTAAATATATAATGTATATATATAATCAAAAAAGCAATATACAGTTAATGAATCCCTGTAGGAATTTCCACCCCCACCCCCCAACAAGCATTGACATTACATATTTAAATACACTGGACCAAATCCTTGGTCATGTCTGATGAAGTGCACGGAATCAGACATGGAAGCAAAATGGCTCAAATCTCACCTTTCACAAACTGCTGGATCCTATGGCAGGGCTATCATCCTCATCACAGAGAGAGAAAAACAAATGTGTGAATGTCTAAATTAGACTAGCTGTACAGATGTAGTGGACTTCCCTGCAGGAGGAAAGCCCAGTAGTATGCCCTCTTACTTAATTTCTCCAGCATTTACTGTGGTATTTTAGGAGTGCACGTGGAAAGGGTGTATGGAACAATATAGCACCAGAGGATTATTCTTAAAATCCTCTCTGGGCAAATTATACTGAATTTAGGGACTTTTTTTTTTTTTTTAATTTTCAGTAGCTATACTATTCTAGAGGATCTAACACATATCATCATAGTGCAAATGCAACCTCCTATACAGACATCTTCTGGTAATAATAGAACATAATCTTAACAAACAGAGGTACAGTTTGTTAATGAGGCATGGTACATTTTACTCAGTTACGCAACTAGGCACCTTCTTTCATTGCTGAGCCATCCGGTTTTCAAAAAACATTTTAAAAATAACATCTCCTTTGATAATATTAAAAGTAGATGATATGATTTTTTTTTCTTCAGTAAATTAATAAAGTACAGTATAAACTGATTTCTCCAAAGTCATTTCGGTTTAAAACAGGCTGAAAAAAGTTACAATGTTTAATGATAATTTCAGAATAGTAGCTATTTCACAAACATTTTGTTTGTGATGAAAAAACTTCATGACAAAAAAATAACCATGTCTTCCAGCAATTCACAAAGAGTACTTCAGACGCTGTGATCACCCAAAATTCTGTTGATGCCTCGCACCAACAGAACATTGTCCTACTGATGATCAACATTCATCTTCTTTATACGATGAAGGAGGGCATCATTTTCCATTTGGACCTCAGCAAGAGCCATTTTAGCTTTGGCTAGTTCCTGTTTGAGACATTCGTTTTCTTCAAGAAGCTGAAATGACCAGGTTAGAAACACGTTATTAATATTCCTGCATACTGCCGACTTTTTCCATTCCAGCATCTTTTAAAATCATATATCCCAATGGTTACATTCATTGATTGGTTTAGGTTTGTTGGGGCCAGCTGACTGATACCAAAGTAATGACAGCGGAACATGGAGGGAACTGATGGAGATAGATCAAAAGGCAAGATACCCTGGACTTTATGTTTTAGTTACACCATTTCCATTCTGGAGTAGAGTGGAAATAGTAGTACTGGGTTCTGAGCTCCAGGAATGGGATTGTTATCCAGTGGGGAAAAAAAAGCTAAAGTGATGTGTGATTTTTTTCACCATCAATTCAAAATTCATGTATGACTGACAGGTTACTAAGGACCTGACTCAACCATCTAGTCCTTCACCTTTGGCAGTTGTGCTGTGCAAGGATCAGGGAGATGTTCAGATGAAATGAGAGAGGGTTATTACACAGTTTGTGAATCGCTTCTTCATAAAACTTCATCTGACGTAAAGGGGAAAAATTAGTCCGCAGTGTATTACCACCCAATTTAGAAAGTAGTATTACATTTTATTTTGAATGTCTATGTACTGAACCATACTTTATTATCTGTAATTCATAGTTTCCAGCTCAGATGTCTAAACAGAAACCCTCCCAGCCCACCCATAGATAATCTAACAATTGTGATCATCAATGATTGTTGCAACTTTGGGGGATGGAAGGAATTCTCAATACCTCTTTTTTAAGGAAGTCATCTGAATCATTGCTTGATTTAAAAGGTCTGGGAATTTCACAAGTAGTCTGTGTGGCTTGGTCCTGTGTTTTAAATCCAGCAGGTCTAGTTGCTTGTTGCAATGCACTGCTTGAGTTCTTCATCTTCGACACATCATTTGCTCTTTGATTGTCTATAACACAGAAAGGTACTTGAGAGTAGCATTTAGGTTTTTGTATTTTTTTTTAATAAAGTTTAATTGTCATCAGCATTAAAATAAAAGCACCTCAGCTAACACATAATAAATACAAAATTCAAAATAAAATTAAAAAAAATAGTATACCCTTTTGGAGGAAGAGAGAAAGGAAAGAATGCATAAGAAGAAACTGTATGTGCATGTTCCAGCTCAAAGAAAATTACCACATTTTTATACTTACTGCTATTATCACCACAGAATATGTATCCTGAGTAATTAGCTATACAATGAAGACAACAGAGCTTGCAATTCAGAAAGTGTATCTAAAGAACTATGTATTTCAGATCTTCATTTTCCAGTGCCTGAAACATGCACTGGAACAGGGAGGACAAGTTTGATAACTATTAATATTGCTACTGCAGTAATGTCTGCAGGTCCAAATTAGATCTGATGACTGTATTTATATTTGAAGACAGTGAGATAAACTTGCAGAATCGAGTTTTTAAATTAGAAAACAACTTTAAAGATTTATTATTAAGGAAACTTCCTAGCATTTATAACTGCAGTGCACTATAACTTCTATTAAAATATACTGCTGTACACCAAGGGTAAAACGAAGGCACGATTCTTAATAGTCTAAAATTCTTTTTTCTTAAACAATTTCTTCCAAATTTTGTTGTTAAATTAATATTTCCTCCAATGTCTAGTATCTAAAGATGACCAAAATGCATTTTTCAAGCATTTAAAGGTGTTCAGTCTATTAGATAATGTGGAGAAATTAAAATACAAACAGATCATGCCACCATGCATCTCTGAGTAGTCTGGTCCATCTTTTCTATAACCTTCCATTAGGTAGATAAAGGCAGTATTAAGATCACGCTGCAACCTCCTCTTCCTCAAGTGATACAATACATTGCATATTGTCAGATTAATTTATTAAGGGCCTGGATGAAGGGGCGGGTGCACCCTCTACAAGTGTGTCAACAATACCAAACTGAAGGGTAAGTGACTGACAAGGAGAGCACGACTGTTCTTCAGAGGGACCTGAACATGCTGGAGAAATAGACTGGCTGGAGTCTCAAGAAATTCAGCTCGTATGTGAAGTCCTGCAGCTGAGAGTAAGTAACTTCTTACTTCACTAAAGGACAGGGATAAAATCAACAGAAAGCAACATTACAGGAAAGGATCTGTAGGCCTTGGTGATCAAGAAGTTGAACGTAAGTCAGCAATGAGCCCTCACAGCCGAGGTCAATTAGGCGCAGGCTGCACTACCACAGGTGTAGATGACCAAATGAAGGAAGTTATTATCCCTCCCTACACTCAGCAGCAGTAATACCACATCTGCAGTACTGGATCCAGTTCTGGATTCCCCAGTGTAAGAAAGATACTGACAGCAGAGGACCACCAAGGTGATTGTGGCTAGGAGTACATGACGTACAAATAAGAGGTTAAGAGCAATGCATTTGTTAATCTGAAGATGGGAAGGCTATGGGGTGATCTGTAAGCCACCTTTGCCTGCCAAGTGAAAGGATATTGAGGAGATGGACTATGGACTAGACTTTCCGAGAAGTGTTTGTGAAGTCCTTAAGCACCTCTGGCAAGATAGGTAGCATGAGAGAAGAGCTGCAACAAAGGAAATTCTAAGTAGGCATTAATTATGAAATTAACCATAAGGGTGGCCAAGGATTAGGACAGGTTGCTTAGGACAGATAGTGCAATCACCTATTTGATGCTCAGAACTTGACTGGATAAGGTATCGAGCAACCTGATCTAAATTGCCTCTGCTTTGCACAGGGAGAAGGACCAGATAACCTCCTGTAGTTTCTTCCAACCTAGATTGTGATTCTTTGACATATATGTGAAAGACAACAGTGAAGTTCTAGCTCTAAATGTATTGCCTTGTTAACAGTATTTAGTATTTGCCTATACACGTAGAAAAAAAATGTAAGTATATACATCGGTCACAAAAGGTACAAAGTTAAATCCTTATTCAAAATACAAGTTTCAGTGCCATCATAGCCATGACCTGCCAAGATGCTACCATAATATACAGAACTGAAAATAGTTACTTGGACTTTTCAGGTAAATTTTTGTTTTACAATATGTTCTACCTAGTACCTGTAAGACAAAAACACAAAGATAACACAGAACTCTCTTGGCTAACTGTAAAGAAATTAAACTTTTTGTTTGATTTGTAGTTGATCTTGAAAGAATCTGAGACTTATTACGATGAAGTGATATGCACTTATGAAACATACAAAGTTATATGCGTATTTCTATTTCTCACAGATTGATTCAGCTGTAGGTTATCACAAACAATGCATTACTCAAAAAGGTAACTTTCTTCTAACTACTCTTAGAATTAAGGTTTATTGCAACACTACTTACACAAATTATCAGCAATTATTTTTTCATTATTAGAGACATCTACACAAAAAAACAGTGCTAATAATAATTAGATTATAATATTGAGATATCCAGTGGCGGGAAGATACAAACCTCTAATGAAAAAAGAGCCATCATCATTTCGTTCTATCCAAAGTATATCAATATGTAGTTTTATGGGTACTAACTCAGATACCTTGAGATTTTCACGTGGACTGTCATCCTAAAAAAATATAAATATTCAAAGATGAGTTTACTAGGAAATCAAAATAGCTAAGATGTTAAATTAAACATAAGTTCACTTAATGAACCTTGAAAGAGAACATTTCAGAGCAGAAGTTTCTAACAGGTCTTCCACCGCTCCATTTTTTTTTTCTGTGGATCATATTAAAGGCCTATATGTATCTCTTGAGTAAATTCGCTGAACTCTATATACAATCTGACTGAAATACTTCAAAGTATTTTTACAGCCATCTCAATAAGATTAAATCCCAACTCAAGACGTTCTTTAGCTCAGGAGCTCTCAGAGTTAGAGATAAGAACCCCACACTATATCTGATTTTCTTTTCAATGATTTAAAGATTCAAAGGGAAATGTATCATTCTTAAGGGGACTTTGTCATTTTAGAATTTAGTTTGGGATGATACCAGCTGTAGGTCAGTTACATTATTATACTCATCAGAAGGGAAATGACACAAATTACTTCCTTTGAGGTCTCCACAGGACATTTTTAAGTTCATTATCCCTGTCAAGCACAGTAATGTAGTATAATCATAAACTATACACATCAGCATTAAGCACATAGCAAGAAAGCTGTTGAGGTGTAACAAAGTTTCTTGAAACATCACTGAGACTGCAGTAGAAAACACAAAAATAAATCGAGTTTAAGGAAGGTTATTTTCTTTTTTCTCCAGGAAACACACTGCATCAAGTCCCATTCAGAAAAAAAAAAAAAATACAGTATTGAATAGTCAGTGCAGCATAAAGAGTTGAACCATATCTTCTTACTCTTTACTACCCAACAGTGCTCTGGAAAGGAATCATCTGTGTCTCAAATCTGCCATCCGTCAGCCATCATGAGCAGCTTCACTGTGACATGTGCACAGCTGAGTGAGCACTTTAATGCTAATGCTGCCAAGAAGACCCTTATTGCCAGTTTAGTAATGCACATTCCCTACCTCAAACAGCTGTTTTCTCGAGCAGCTTGCTTAAGTCTGCTTTCTTGCCAATAAATCAGCACAATTCTGTTTTTAAAATTTAGGTTATTTTATATTGAAACTTTTCTTTCTGCACTTGAACATTCACATTTGTGATGCACCGAAATCTGGGGAACTGATTCACAGCTCTTACAGAACGTCCTTGCGCTACTGCTGGTACAGAAATAGCCCTAAAGGAGTGTCTAAGAATCCTCAGGGAATGGAAAAGCTGCACCAAGTAGGGAGGGAATACTGGTGGATTTTGATATTCAAGTCCGAGTAGAACATTGTACAGGTAACAGTTGACCTTCCAGTCAAGAATCTTAACAGATTCAAGGCCTTAGCCTAAAATGCACAATTTGAGCTGTTACTCCAGTCCTTGCTATATTCAACATTTACATGGGTGATTATTAATTTCCAAAGCAATGTTATAATGATTTTTTTTTTCCAAGTGTAATCATCCTTGAATCCAATGGTTGTGCAGCACAGACATTCCTTTTAAGTGTCCAAAAGGATATCACCTGGAAGACTGGAGTAGCGCTGTCCTCTTAGTGTTACTATTTTAAGCGAGAGTGGTGAGAAAAGCTTGCACTGTTTGGTAACTGTTTCTAAGTAGAGCAGAACAGAAAAATCTGGGTTCTAAGAAGCAGTATTCAGCTGGTTTGAACTGTAGCTCTTGTAATCTCTTCCTTCTTTTGTATTGCACTTTCATTATATAACCTGTTCTTTAAGTAAGAAAGACAATTACCCTCGAAAATCTGTTTTGTAATTAAAATACCATCACCATGCTAAGCAAAAAAGCCCAGCCAACCAAAAACAAACCAAACCAAAACAAAAAAGCACACTGTGCCTGCAGGAATTTGGTATACATTACCTGTAATACTCCTAGATCTTGTCACTCTACAAAACTGACTAGCAAAGGATGGAAAAAAGTACAAAGTATTAATTCATGTAACTAGCTTGGTCATGCAGAGAATTCCTCTCTAGGCGTACCATAGAGTTAACCAAATCTATGGATTTTTAAATTGTTTTACTGTTATCTAAAGACTTTAGAGAGTATGATAGCAGTTTCTTTGAAGTTAACTGTATCCAGATTAGAAGGTTATCATCAAAGAAATAAGAACACAATTTCTTTAAAGCAGCCAAATAGCTTATCGTTAACATACTTTTAAATTAATCTTCGCATTAGAAACTTTTATCTTCATAGGCATCACTTCTGCAACAGTTTCATCTTCTAGAAAATGCTGAATGTTCGTGAGGGAAGATGTTAGGAATTCAGCACTGAAGTTCTCTACATGACACTGGAGAAAACCATTTTTTACAGCCAGCATAGAATGTATGATAGCACTGGGCCCACTTTCCCATCTCAAACTAATCTCAGGTGATGAACTAACTGGTCCGGCCATAGATTTACAATCAGAACCTGTTACAAAAGAAAAATAAGTTTGCATTAAACTTTTGCAATGTACAAAAAGCAATTATGATACAATTAATTCTGCTTCTATTGTCAAAAAAATCCAAGAAGTACTTTGGAAGCATATTCCAGGAACTACAACACTGCATATATATAATAAATTCAGATTAATTTTGTAAGTATATCACTTAAAAGTACTATAGAAAAATAATCCATATATAGTAAGTACTTGTACTTCACTGTGACAACAGAAAAGGACAATACAGAAGTATAGTTGTGCATAAAGTATTGTTTTCTCAGTGTCTTGAGAACTGAAAAACGATTATTTTGCATATTTTTCCACTAAATCCTTCATTCTTAATTCAGAAAAACATTTAAGTCAGCTCATACTAAGGAGAGCAGGTATTCTCTTGGAAAGGCATAATTTCCTGATTCAGGAACTTACTTGCTAACACACTGGAACGTAAACAGCAGTTTAGGGAGATAGAGAACACGACCGTGTGTTACTTCTGTTATTTGGGTGGCAGTAGATTTGAACCTTACAGGGAACTAGCATTTTCTTGTTAGTTTCAGTATCTTTAACCAGTAAGGACAACTGTAACATTCAACTGAACAGTTCTAAAAACAAAATGAAAAAAAGTACAGTAACGAGATATTGAAAAACTAAGCCCAATATCCATTTGCAGTTCAGAAAAGAGGGTTCACCACCAGAAACAGTTACCCCCAAGAGATTTGTTAAAGGTCATATCTGTCACTATGATGGCTGACTTAGAGAAGTGATTTATACAACAAAAAGCATATAATGTTCACAACAACCATGTTAAGAAACAAACATTGAAATCTGAAAGATATTTTAAAAAGTAACTCAATTAAAACTAATTGAATTATGTCAGTTTATATTAGTAGAGCATCTACCTGTTAAATGAATTTGAGGACAGAATTAATACCAAAAAAAATCATACAGATGCTTCTTGGTTTAACCTCAGCAAAGTCCAATGCTTACAAGCTTAGAAGTTGGAAAAAAAGATAGGCCCTAGTTATTGTGGGACCAGGAAAGAGCATCTGCAACATTGCTCAAAGACTCCAAAGTGTAGAAAACTAAGAGACCATGCATTAAGTCTCAGCCATGAAGCCAACATCAGTTATCTTGTAGCTACCTGAAACTGACGTAGTTGAGAGAGAATGGGAGAGAAATTGGGTTAAGCAATTCAGAAGTTTCTACAAGCTTCCACATGCACGACAAGGTCTCAGTAAAAGCATTTTCTCCTATGCAGAGTACGTACACACGATCTGATGAAAGGCATTGTCCTGTAACCAACTCTGCTGGGACATGCACAGCTGCCACACTGCCCTCAAATGTACTCCTTCAGTAGCACACCTTTCCCTTCCTACATTTACTAAGCTAACATTATAGCAGGCTGTAACTGGTTACAACTGTTAATTCAACACTTGAGTACGTTTTGTTAAAGGTTTAGGGGGGAAGTTGCTGGTTTTTTGGATACTTTTCTTATGTTTTTGCTCACTGGTTCTTTTAGTTACCTTTTATTACTGTTAACTCATATAAATTGTTTCTTTCAATACAATTCTCAAGCTTAATCCTAACATTGATCCTCTAGAATTTGTTTTATTTTTAAATTGTTTCCCTCCTTAGTTCTTACATTAGGATATACGTAGCAGATACGGGGCAGCACTGGCTGCAGAAGATTCCTGACTTGGTACAGAAAGCAGAGCTCTGTGGAAAAGAGAAAAGACGTACGTTGTGGAGTGAAAGTGACCATCAACGTAGAAAGAAGTGTTGATATGTCACCTATCCAGAAAGCCACCAGAAACAGTAAGGAAGAGATACACAGCAGCAGTATTTGTAGACCCCAGTCACATCATAGCCTATTGTCCACATAGGAATCAGTGCACAAGCCTCTCATACACAGCTGAGCTGGAGGCATGTTCTAGTTTTAGATCCAAGTGAGAGCAGGACGGTGCCATGTTCTTACTATTTACTTCCTCTTGCTTTTACGAGGACATGACAGATAACCAGAACTGGCCGCCTGTTGTCTGAAGGTCAGCAATGAGACTTCCCTGCTGGACCTCCCTCATGCCTTCAGATGCAAGAACACAACTGCAACATCATGCAACAGCTGCTCAAGCAGTGGCTGCTGGCAACAGCTCAGCTGATTAAGCGATCTTTTTTTTTCACCATTAAGTGATCTTTTTTTTTTTTTTTTTTTTTTTTAGCTAGTACATCGGACATCGGAGGCTGCTTCATCAAGCAGAACCTCCTGAAGAAAATCCATACTGCTGCAAGGCTGGAAATAAATGGCAGCCAACTGCTGCTATAATTGTTTCCTGGGAAAGGAGATGAACCAGGAGCAGGAGGCAGGTGCATCGGGGATCTGCACCCCCCAAACCCTGCAGTGCAGCAGAACTGGCATCTAGCAATCTGTGTGGACGGCTGGCAAAGGGGAGCAAAACAAACTGTGACAGACTGGCATGCCAATGCAGCACGCCAAGAAGAAAACCTCACAGTATGTGAACTAGGTTTTCCTGGCAGATAATGTACATGTACCCATGCCCAAAACCAGCTCAGACTTAATATACTGGTTGATCTAGTTGTGCCAATATCTGGCATGAAACTACTCTCTGTATGCTTTCAAGTGTATTTAAAAAAAAAAAAAAATGAAAGAATAAAGGCTGTCATGGCAGCTTGTTTTTCCTGATACAAAGGCAGTTTTAACTTTTCTTAAAGCACAGATTATATATCAGTTTAAACTGTGGGTTTTATTTATTGTACAGAAAAGTATATTTAAGAAAAGAAGAAGCTGCCTTCAGAAACAGTCCTTCAAACCAAGGTACAAAGTATCATTAGAGCAGTAAGAGTTCCCTACCGATAAAACAATAACAAAATGTAATTTTTTTATTTATTTATTTTTAATTAGGTAAGTTGTATTTATCAGAAGTCAATGCAATTAACGCATTTATTTTTTTTTACTCTCACATCAGAAATTTTTCCTTTTTTTTTTTTTTTTTTTTTTCCTCCTATTCAATGTATGTCAATTAGGAAAGAGACCAGAGTAGATATTCTAAACCAGGATAAAAAGGATGTTACCATACTAGCAGGAGCGTAAAACTGATCTTGTGCTTTAAGGGTAATACAGTGTTTTTATTTATTTACAATAAATGTTTCCAACTCCAATTTCACAATAGAGATCTCATTATTAGTTCTTACCCACAGTTCTGTTGCAAAGATAGTGTCGAACACTGATATTTCCCAGTTGATTTGGTATCACTTGGTTGACCTGAAGGCATATTTCTGTGTCTTCACCTCTGATGTCAATTTCACCATTAACACCAAATATTTGGAAAACCACAACAGACATCTGTCAACAATATTAAGATTAAAAAATGAGATTTAAAATTGAATTTATATCGGTTATTGTTTATTAAGTTACCTAAACCTTTCTTCCCTCAAAACAAAAAGAATCTTTGCACCCATAACCCTAGCTCACAGAAAGTTTTCTTATTTCTTCTTTTCTTTTTGTACCCATCGGCTTGACAATGGGTAGGGTCGACTGTCTGCCCAGACAGACTCTTGTGTTCATAACCTACCCGTAACAATTCAGAACTGGCCAGAAAAGTCATGAAAGTGAGACAGCCCTTCCCCACTCTTGTTAAAGAAGCATGTGACATTTTTTGAGGCTGCACCCAGCTTCATGTATATCGTAAACACAACCAGGCATTTCCAGTACTGAATCAGAACACGGTGAAGAACCAGGACAGAACACTAAACTTTGGCAATTTGCACAGCAGTCAGCCCTTTTTCTCCATTTATTGGATCACGGTGTCTTTTGAAAACGTAGCAGCCAGTTTCAAAAGTCAGTTTTGTTATTGGAATGTTTTGGGTGTCCATCATCATTAATACTACTTTGGGCTTTTTTCTATTTTTTGTTTGTTTTATATTCTGAAAATAGAAACAAATGCCAGCATATATTTGTGTAACAAGCTGCATCAATTTTATTTTCTTCATATTATCTATAAGTGCAAGTAACAAAGTTTATTTGGAAGGAACCAGTCATTTAGGTGAGCTTTAAGTGAAATTCATTGTATTTTGTTTGACCCATACTCTTAGGTTTCCAGTTCTCAACCTTAACTGATACAAGAATATAATTTAAGAAGTGTTGATCAGTGCAAAGAACAGCAAGAAGTAGATAGGCAGATAAAGAAAGTTGGTGCCCTCATGGTGTCTCAGGAAGAGAATCTTTCTCCACAACTCCTATCTTTATAGTCTTCTCTAAATACTGGCCGTTGTCCTGACATCGTCCTGGACAAGAAGTATTTCTCACCTGACCTGGCTTGACAACTGCTCAGGTCCTATTTGCAAATACTACAGAATGCTACCAGTGCTGATGAAATATCTCCATGTAATAGATGTCAGAGTTATGCTTAACAGAGTTATGCTTAATATACACTTGATATGAAAAAGCTATTTTTAAATGTCATATTCAATATGTAGAAGCATAAAAGAACATGCTATTACAAAATATCAATATGTATTAAAGTGGAAATATTTCCTGACACTTTAAAGTGGCTACTGTCATTTATTAATAGTGGCTATAAAATAGTGGCTATACAAAGGAGATAAGAACAGAGAATGCTCAGCATAACTTGAATTACAATCTTCATTTTTATTTATTACAATGGCACTAGATCCATAGGCCTACGTAGCACACTAACAAAAATTCCCAAATATACTAGAAAATCCCCTCAGAAAGCATTCATTTGATCTTTATTTTCATGTTCAATTTACTGAACCATATATTCTAATGGAATTCAACAGTATTACCATTTCTTCACTAGTCTCATGGGCATTCTCTGAAGCAGCACTCATGGCATCTGGAGATGACCCATCACAATGTTCAATCACTGTGCCTCCTTCATGGGCATTTTCTGATGGGCTTTGATAGTTTGTGGCTGTAATACCTTCCATACATGCATCAGAAAAAACGCAAAGTTAGCAGAGCATAACCTGAATCAGTCCTGCATTAAGAATAAACTCAAGTGTCTGATACTGTATGAATACGTTAACTCATTTTTAAAAATGAGTTGAACAGCTTATTAAACAAATATTTATGACTGAACTGCCAAATCCATTCCTCATATGGAGTTTGAAGTTTTAGATGCTATGCGAGTAAGGCAGGATATACTGACAAAAATGAAACGACACTCTGCATGCATTGCATGAAGAACTGTGAAGGGCCTTAGTCTTCCAAATCAAATCTAAAACTGATTCAACAGAAAAAAAGGGTAACGATTCCAAGGTGTGTATCTAAAATACTACACAGCACCTTTAAAGCAAATGCTTGCAGTTTTATGTTTAGAGAAAGAACTATGTATTTTTTTCATTAGAGTCATCATGATAGTTAGTGTCTCCTTGACAACTGGGAAGCATGCAGACTTAACTTGCAGTTAAACATTGTTTAAGTTAAAAAAAAAAACACAAAGATTATTAAAAATGGAAAAAATATTTTATGGCATACTCCTACATATGCATATGCAGAAATGCTCTTACAATCCAAATTTATAACAGGTCTGCAAGTGAAACATTCTTCACATTATTGCTCTAGGCCAAAAAGAAAATCTACAGAAAAAGAATATTGTTATTCTTCATTCAAAAATAGAATTTATCAGAAAAGAGGTACCAATAAAATCTTATTATTGTACATCTTGACATTAGGAAATTATTTAATCAGTTCTACCAGAGAGTTACATCGTTATATTTGCACAAGTCCATAACGCTACAGATTATATAGAGACAATTACTATACAGCTGAATTCCTACCTCAGATCAGGAGCAAAGGCTCATGCACAGAAGAGCAAAAACTGGACAAGTATTTGCTGTTACGCAGTCCATAGGAAGGAACTGCTTCGTAAGAAACAAGCTGCAAGGAGACTACCAAATTATCTATCTGCTGATTATCATGACAAGCATTAGTGAATTATTTTTTTCCCCCCCATCTACTCTTAAATTGAAGCTTCTTTACCACTTCAAGTGTAACACTGATTCAGGGTGCCAGCCTGTAAGCACTCACAGCCAAAAAAGGGTGCTTAAAAGCAAAGCTTTTAATAGTTCTGCTATTAAACAGAATAGCTCTGCTTAACTCAGGGTTCCCACACAGCACTGCAATGCTTTTACTCTCCTCAAGAGATGAAAACTGACTAGTGCTTAATTAAGTAGCACTAGTAGCACACCCAGTTGTTTTCCCTTGAAATGATGTGCTGTGAATATACTTGGTATTATTTACTAGTGAAGCTAACAGCAATAGTGTTGTAAGATACCCAGGGTTTGCTGCACCACAATCCTTTTGGGTATTATTTTAGTAACAAACAACATTTTCAAGTATTGCTTAAAAATATTTTGTTAAATCTGTTTACCTTTCTCCAGAAAGCTTTGGCTATCACTTCCATCACTCTCCACCAAATGCTCCTCTAGCATCATACTATCAATAGAGATGGTATCCAGAGAGACTTGCGATGGACTTCTTTTCATATTCTTGTAAGAAACAGAGAAGGCAGGAAGGCTGGATGGGCAGCGTTCCTTAGGCTTTGCACTTTGAAATATAAAAACATAGGAAATTACTGCTTTATATGAAGGGAATTTCCTAGAAGTTACTTTTAAAAATCCTCTAAACCAGATAAGATATAAAAGAAAAAAATTCTGATTATTCTGTAATCCTTTGGCAAGAAAGTTAAGCAAAGAAACAACATGCATTCCTGTACATGTGTCAATTATTTTCTCAATATATATTCTGTAACGTTTAAACTGAAAGTTAAGTAAATTGTTTAACACAATTAGCTAACAGTTTGTTTTAGCTTTTACTGAATGTTATCACATATCTTCAGAATTTAAATACTTTTAAACTTTTCATCTACTAGATGTTAACTTTCACTGACCATTACTAAAAGTACATGGCCAACAAGATTGATAAATATTTTCAAATTGCAGTAAAACTGGTTTAGTATTAGATCTTCTATACCTTGATGAAGGCTGGGATGTAAACATTCTAACTGAGGTCACTTTCTCTTTGTTGATTTCAAGCTCTTCAGTTTCTAAGGCAGTTTCTGTTTCCAAGTCAGTGACTTGGTTAAGACAGCCTTCAGTTGTACCTTCCTGTTCATTTAACTTATTTGAGAACATATTTTTGTCATCCTCTTTATCAATGAAAAATTCAGTAGAATCTTCTCTCTTATTTAAAACGGACACTGAGTCTCTATGATGCAAGCTACTTTTGTCACTCAGAGGTCCACAGACCTCCTCTGAATCACTTCTACTAAAAAGTCCACTGCTTCCTCCTTCACTGGTATCTCCCAAACCTTTATCTGACGCATCATCTGAAAATGACATTCCTTTCTGAAAATCCGTATTACTTTCTGATTTAAACAAAAGAGGATCCGTTAAAATGCCTTTGTTAACTTCAGCATTCATAGGCTTGCAGTCAGATACATAATCAAGTACTATCTTATTACCGACTAATTTATTCTCTGAAGTAAGAGCTACTCCATTTCCTGAATGAGAGAGCTCTGATGCCACAGGGCTTTCTTTTTCCACAACTGGAGACTTACAAGGGTTTCCCTGAGTCACTGGGTGGAGTAGTAAGGCTAGTTCTGCACTTTTCAGCAGGATCCCAATGCAGATATCTGTTTGCTTTGCAGGTTTTCCTGTCACTGCTTCTACATCATTCCTTAAGTTTTCCAGGAGCAATACAAGGGATTCATGGAGAAACAGCAAAAAAAGATACTGATAATGATTGATCTGCATGCTTACATGTTTTTGAACATGGACAAGAACATGTACATCTGCATCAGAGGAAGAGCTTTCAGAAAGCATTCCTGAAGTGTCTGAGAAATGAGACACCTGAATGCCATTACTCAAGGGCTCTGACTCACTGCTGTAATATTCTTTTAAAAGTTTTTTACGTTGCAATCTATTAGCAAGATCGCTAGATTCACTTTTTGGAATGTTAAAAGTCTGATTATGCAATAAAAGCTCCTTTTGTGACTTTGCAAATCTTAATGGCTGGCAAATCCAAAGGGAAAGAGGGAAAGAGTCCACAAAACTTATTGGTCGGCCCTTCCCACTTTTTGTTCCTTCATAATCTATCCAAAACTGGGAAAAATGCAAGGCCCAAACATCAGTAGCTGCAGATGTTTTTAATGCATACTTATTCAATTTGGGGATGATATAACCTTTATAAACATCATGCATTTTAGTATCTTGTTCATGAGCATGTCTCTGAAAGATAGGATGCAAAAGATTAAAATTCTTCTGGGACTTAGGAAACGTTGTGAATGTTCTACTGAAAAATTCACAGTCTTTGAAGTTCTGAAACAAAGCTTCCAGATCAGAGTGTCTGCAGTTTGGTGAGTATCTTGTATTTGTAGCAATCATCTCTGAACTCTGAATGGAAATTGCACGAGGTTGATCTTTATGAATTTCAGGTTTATTTTCAGATGGGATGATGAACTGCAAGAGAAATGCATTTCATTTAGTTATAACGATATAGATTAAGAAAGTGTATAATTAAAAAAAATAGCAGCCACAAGAGCTAGAATACAGGAATATAATTATATATTAATTATATATTATTAATTACATATATATATAACTCAAATATACTAATACAGAACAGGGGTAAGTCAGGCTCACAGATTAACAGTTATATTTCTTCTAATTTTTAAGAGGGATACTGTGGCATCTAAAAATTAGTGTTTGTACAAAAACGTAAGGGACTCGGGTTTTTCTTCTCCGAAATACTTGGATTTAAGACAGCTATGTTAGACTGATGTGTCTTATTTCTTAGTTCACCTAAAAAAAAAAACTAATCAACAAACCTTCTCCTCCAAAGCTGATAATAAGGAAGGCAAAAATCTGATGTTCAGCTGCATTAACTAATGTTATTTCTCTAGAATAAACATGTAGAGAACAAAGTCCTCTACCTGAACTACAGCAAAGGGCCAATATGAAACAAGAAACATTAAGAATTGGTTTTAGAGAAGGCTTTTAGAGGGACTAGTTTCTTTACACCAGGCATTCCATAAGAAGACCAAAGAGCTTTGATATACTACAATCAGAGGAACAAGGAAAGTCGTTTGTGTTAATATACAGAACGCACATATTTTTGCTAGTTATTTTCAGTTCTCAAGTTTTTCTTTTTGCTACGTCAGCTTCATTGAACACAGTGAAATAATGTGTGTTAATACTCCCAATTCAGATCTTCAGCTGAAAACACAAAACCACAAAAGAACCCTGCAACTCGAATTAGCATCTAAGACAAGTCTGTGTCCAAACCATCATAATTTGCGTAGTTTTCTAGAGCAATGCTGCTTACTGCATGGGTTATTTGTTCACTTATTCCATAAGCTGCTTGGCTAATGGCTTTTCAGATTAAGAGAATGTCCTGATTTCAGTTAGGACAGAGTTAATTTTCTTCCTAGTAGCTGGTAGGGTGCTATGTTTTGGCTTAGGATGAGAAGAGTGCTGATAACATGCTGATGTTTTAATTGTTGCAGAGCACCAAGCCAAGGACGTTTCAGCTTCTCACTCTGTCCTGCCAGTGGGCAGGCTGGGGGAGGTGCAGCAAGAGCTGGGAGGGGATAGACCCAGAACAGCTGACCCAAACTGGCCCAAGGGGTATTCCATACCATATGGGGTCATGCTAAACAATATATAGGGTTGGCTGGCTGGGGCATGGGGGATGACTGCTCGGGGTTAGGCTGGGCATCGGTCAGAGGGTAGTGAGCAATTGCATTGTGCATCACTTTTGTACACATTACTATTAGTAGTACTATTATCATCATTATTATTGTTATTATTATTTTCCTGTCTTAATAAACTGTCTTTATCTCAACTCACAGGCTTCACTTTCCCGTTTCTCTCCCCCATCCCAGAGAGGGAGGGGGAAGGGTGAGCAAACAGCTGTATGGTGTTTAGCCGCTGGCCAGGTTAAGCCACAACAGAAAATAAGCATTTTCTTCCAAAGAAGTTCAAAACCCCTAATCAATGACAGTATACCTTTAACATTAGTCCATCAACTCTGACATCAACATGTTCATCTGATTTTGAATTGTCATTTAACTTGTACATGGCCATGAACTGAATAAGACTCTGTTTTAAATCCAACACAAACTGGTTTAGCCAAAGAATACTTCTCTCATCCAGGGTGAACTGTAAAGCATTCAGCTGGCCATACAAATTTGGACATGGAACTAAAAGAGAAGACAAAATAAAATCATCAGATTTATTTATTTAAAGTGAGTGCAGACTTCCATTTCTATCTGTATTTTACAAAGGAAAAATATGTTGTTAGGGGATGCCTAAAGCAATACTCCTTTCTCTTAAAGCAACTAACTGAATTTTTTAACGTAAAATATTAAAATAGAATGGAGTCAGAGAAAAGGAGGAGGCTGTCCTCATTACAGAGAAAGGGCAGAACCAAGGAGATTTGCTGCCCTCATGTCCTATACCCAAGAAGTCTACTGACATTTCTGTAATATAAAACAGGGCTAGTCTTGTAACACATTAATGAAATTAACTCCAGCAGATCTTTCATAGCATCTTAGATACTACTGCAGTAGCTTGAGTTTTTATGTAGCCAGGCAGTGTAAATACAGAAAAAGTATGTATAGGAGAATGAGAAATTTCTCAGTAAAAATCACAGAACCATGGAATGGCTCAGGTTGGAAAGGACCTCAAAGACCATCTAGTTCCAACCCCCCCCCTGCCTTGGGCAGTGATGCCACCCACTAGATCAGGTTGCCCAACCCGGCCTTGAACACCTCCAGGGATGGGGCATCCACCACCTTTCTGGGCAACCTTTTCCAGTGCCTCACCACTGTCATAGTGAAGGATTTCCTCTTAACATCTATTCTAAACCTCCCCTCTTTTAGTTTAAAACTATTCCCCCTTGTCCTATCATTATCTGCCTGAGCAAACAGTTGCTCTCCATCTTTTTTTGTAAGCCCCCTCTACATAGTGAAAAGCTTCAATGAGGTAGCTTCAAAGCCAACCTCTTCTTCAGAGGCTGAACATGCCCAGCTCTCTCAGCCTTTCTTCATAGGAGAATAATAAAAATGCTGTGTATGTTTTCAGACTTAAAAAACAGTATTTATAAAAGTCAATATTTATAGGGATTTGCCAGGCGCAAGCACTGAGGAAATGAAGCACTATTATGTACTTTCAAATTCAGAAAGCCACTGACCATTTTGAACTGTCAACCTGGAATCAATATTAAGCTTCATAAAGGGGAAAATTACATAAAAAATTATGTATCAGTACCAAAAAAAATCATCTTACTAGGAAAGTCCTTTCCATCTGGGTAGTAATATTCCGTGAATTCAAAATGAATAGCTGGCATTTCTGGTGGAAGATAAAGTGACTTTTTATTGCAGGAGACCAATGTTTTAGGGGAAGAACGGCACTGGTCTGCTGTTGAGACCTGTAAAAGACAGAAGATTAACTTCATTAATACATTATATTTTCATCAATCATTAAGCATTTACTATTGCAAAGGACTGTCCCTGGCAGGGTAACATTCCACTACTCTCAGATGTAGATCCCCATCTACACAAAGTGCAACCTTACAAAACACCTGGTTAACTTTTAGTAGTAGACTACACAGAACAGTTGCACAAGAAAACTGCATGGTATGAATGGTACCAGATCCCCTTCACTCATGAGGCAGGATGCAGTAGGTCACTTTCAAAAGCATTCAGTAGGAGCCTAGAGTAGTCTGTTATCTTTACTGCAAACACTACAGTTCCTATATAAGCAATTATGCTAGGCCATGGCATATTTGCATACCAGTTGTCCAAAAAGGATCCCGTATCTATAAGATAAGGGATCAATAAGCTAGATAAGTTTATTATGCAAATGTCATGAAGTCCTTGTACTGTCAAAAGGACAGATTCTAGTACATGGGCCAACTCTCACTTGCATACTGCTAGGCAAGGTGTTCAGCATGCAACTACAAGGAATGTATATTTGGCTGTGCCCAAAGGTCTACTTTATAGAAGAATAAAGACACCACAGAACAATAATCTACTATTTCTGTTTCTCTACAATATAAATTGTGAGCCAAGGAGGAGATTGTCTTTTGATTTATATTTGATTCTAAATTTCATGGAATGTACATTGGTTTAAAACATAACTTGTCAAAACAAAATTCTTTAATCCAACACTTTGTAGGTTTGACTGCTAATTTGAAGTCACCAACTTTTTAATACTGAATATATGATATATGTAACAGTTTCACTGGAAAAGATGAACAGATAACCTTTATAAGCCTGCTTCACCTATGTAGCTGTTTTCAGATTACAAACATCTCTTAAAGAAGTGATATATATCTAGAAGAAAAATATTGTAATGTCATTATTTCTGTATCTTTTTTTTTGTAATGAAAAAGTAGTTGTGTAGGAAGGAAAGGGAGACGAGCGTCAGAAGAGTAGAAGACAAATGAAAACACTGACAGTACAAAAACACTTGAAACCCAGATGAAGGCTCCTGGAAGCAAGCTCCAACCTCCCACACTCTACCAGAAGCGATATGGCACAAAAGCCCTGGAAATTCAAACAAGAACAAATAAAATTCACAATGACTAGGGGAACACACAAGGCGTTTTTGTTTGGACCTGAAATTTGGAGCTGGTCCTCCAATATCACTACCATTCTGCCTTCGAATTATACTCCTCTAATCCAGTTGCCTTCTATCAACACCAGAGTTAATCTGGACCACAGCCAGCAGTTAGAACAACTAACTGAAACAAACAAAAAAATGGTTAAATTCTACTCAAAATATCACTCAGGGAACAGGCCAGAGAAGAACCTTCATTTAACATTTCTTAAAAGCAAACAAAAGAAGACAACAAAAACTACATACTTTGAAAAAGATATCAAAGATATCAATAAGAGAAACATGAAGTACAAAATCACATTAAAATAGTGGGTACCTAACAAAGTATAATGAAGGATGAAATCCTAAATGTCAGGATTTGGGGGATGATAGAACCTGGATCCAAAACATAATCATGGTATTGTGGTAGGGTATCATGCAGTCAGGAAGGAAATATTCACCAATTTTAATACAGTAGAAGCAGGCCCATAAAGGTCTAATACAACAACGAATGGAAAGACTTCTGTTAAATTTCAACAACTTTAGAACTGTCCCTTAAAAAACGTGGTTACATAACAGTCAAGGGCAAAGCAGCCCTTTTTACTAACTCAAAGAAATGTACCTGATATATATTGAAATCTGCAAGTCTAACCACAATAGGACTAGACATCAGTTTGCCCTTTGGTTGTTGGGAAGGTACAGAGGAAGCCCTAGGTGTTCCCTTCGGTATCTGTTCCTTGCCTGTAGGAAAGAACAATGATGGAATCATTGAAAACAGTTGTCTTTACAATAGTTTTAATATTGAATGGAATTAGAGCATTAGCGATGTAAGCAAAGTACCTGTCTGTAGCTTTTGAGGAGATACAGCAGATGGTGATGTGGCAGGAGAACCTATAACCTGATCCTTCACAGCCTGCTTAAGCAATTCAACATTGCTTTTGAATTCATTTAATAATTCTGTGGCCCATCCACTTCTGGCTTTAGTGGCATCACTATAATGCATCCAGTGATTGCAGCTATCTCCTGCAAGTGTCAGTAATGGGGAACAATATTAACTCATTTTATTCAAAAGTTTGCTTCTAACTGGATAACAAATTTTCACTAGTACACTACGTTTTCTTCAAAAAATCATTCCGTTGCATGCTGCAATTACAGAACAAGACTTAGAATGGATGTTACAACAAAAGTTACATATTGCATAAAAACAAGTTGCACTGCTTCATAAATTCACTCATAAAATATAATATTGTTACCTGCCTTTTAACACCATTAGTTAATGCTCAAAACATCACTGGGTATTTCCAGTTTAGAGAAATTTGATGACACTAATTTCATATGCTAGATGTCAAATATATATGTATAGACATATATGTACACATGCGTATATATATGCCTATGTGTGTGTGTGTTTGCATACATATTATGTTTCACTGAAAAAAAAAAAAGTAAGAATTTTCCCATGCTCACTCTAATCTTATCTTTCCCAGCAGACTGCGTCCTAAGTTGTTCCTGGTCTCTTTTCAGAAATGACTCTTTTTGTCTTGGTTCTTTAGCACCATCATGCTGCACAACCAAGAAGAAAGCAATCACTATTCTAGCACACAGCCTTAAAAATCAATACCAGTGGAAATTCTTTTATTTATAGAAAGTTTCTGTTTGTAAAGCATTTAAACCTCCAAAAGAAATTGGGATCTCTTCTAAGAGACTCTGTAAAGTCTACTAACCTTTTCAATAGTAAGTATGCAATACAATTAACTTTTACCAGGTGGTACATTGCTCTTTAAGTATCAGTATGTGAAAACTTACTTCATTTGGGACTTAATGAAGATTTGGAAACTAACAGTGGAGATGAGTAAATATGGTTGGCATCAAAATAGGAAAATGTCTTGAGAAAAAATTCTGATTTCAAGTTTAAATGCAACAATGTCAGCATGGAAGACACAGTAAGGGAGAAAGGTACTGCAGGATATGACATTTTTCCCCATCCTCCTGCCTCATAACTGGTTATTTGCATCTTTCTAGCTGAGAAAGAAGAGAAGGGAAAAGGGAAGAAAACAGAAAGAGTGCAAGAGGGTAGAGGTAGGTTAAACTCAAGTCCATGAGGATGGGTTTTTCCAAAACAGGGATAAAATGGGGTCACCCCAGGCATATGCATATAAACTAGCAGCATTATAGGGAAAGGTTTCATACTCTTCTTGGGAAGTCAGTATGGGTGGGTGCCACTTTGAAGTACCTTTGTACTAATGCATGCAGTATGAGGAACATGTGGAAGCAGGAGTAATTAGAGATCTGCATGCAGTTGCAGGGCTATGATCTTATTGGGATCACAGAGACACACACAACTGAAACACCACTAAGGATGGATACAGGCTCTTTGGGAAGGCAAGGAGCGGGAGCATCCCTTACTGTGAGAGCGGTGCCTTGCGATGCATGATCAGCCAGCCGAGAGCTTACAGATCAGGTCATCTCGTCACGAAGACGGTGAGGCGCTCTTCAGACAACTGGAAGAAGAATCACATCCACATGCTCTGCCGGACCTGATTCTTACCAAAAAGGAAGAACTGGCCAGGGATGTGAAGGTCAGGGGCAGCCTTGGCTCCAGTTACTGTGAGATGGTGGAGTTCAGAATCCTGAGGTAAAGCAACAAGGCAAAAAGCAGAATGACAACCCAGTAATTCAGGAGAACAGACTGGTGTACTTGAAAGAATTTCATGGTATATAACCCTGGATAGAGGAGGGGTTCAGGAGAGCTGGTTGATTTTCAAGAACTAATTCCAAGCTCAAGAAAGATCCACATTGAAAAGCAGGAAATCAAGCAGAAGTGACGGGAGGCCTCTGTGGATGAACAAGGAGTTCCTGATTAATTTCAAATAAAAAAAGGAAAGGAACAAGCTGTGGAAGCAGCAGCAGGTGACCCAGAAAGAATACAGAAGATGGGGCTAGGTATGCCGAAGCTGGACTCACAAGCTGACATGACATCTGGTAAGACAGGTGAGGGGCAACATGAAACACTTCTACATGTGTATCAGCAGCAAAAGGAAAACTAGGAAAAACTTGGACTTGCTGTTCTTAAGCACGAGATCAAGTGATAAAGGACATGCAGAAGGCAGAGGTATTCTTTGCCTTCTTTGCCTCAGTCTTCACTGGTAAGACTTGTCTTCAGAAGTCCTCAGTCCCTGAGACCATGTGAAAGCTTGGAGCAAGAAGACCTTCCCCTCAGCAGAGGAGCTTTAACTTAGGAAAATTTTAAACAGATTAGACATGCCCAAGTCCACGGAATTCTGATGGGATGCATATGAGGGTTGAGAGAGATGTCTAATGCCACAGGAAGGCTATTCTAAATTATCTTTGAAATGTTACTAGTGAATGGTGATCAAGAGAAGTTCCTGGAAGGAAACAAGTGTCATTCCTATCTTCAAGAAGGAGAAAAGGAACAGCTTCATCTCAATTCCCAAGAAGGCAGCAGAGAAGTCAGAATCCTGAAAACCATTTCAAAACACATTAAGGACAGAAGGGTGACCGGGACTAGTCAATATGAATTTATGAAAGGGAAGTCACGCCTCTTGAACTCCATAGCCTTCTACGGTAAGATGACTGGCTTGGTGGATGAGGGAAGAAAAGTGGATGTTGTTTACCTTAACTATTATAGCAAGGCTTTCAGCACTGCCCCAAGACATGTTCAGTGACAGAACGATGACGTACAGACTAGGTAAGTACGTGGTGAGGTAGACAGAAAACTGCTTTAACTGTTGGTTTCAGAGGGCTAGGATCAGCAGTATGAAGTCCAACTGGAGGCAGTCAATAGTGGTGGTGTATCCCAAAGGTCAATACTGGGTGCAATATAACTTCATTAATGACCTGGATGATAGAACAGGCTGTAACTTTGTAGATGGGAGAAACAGTTGATACACCAGGTAGTTGTGCTGCCATTCACAGAGACCTCAAAAGGCTAGAAAAGTGACCTAATAGGAAGGTCAAAGGGAAATCTAAGCCCCAGACAAGAATAGCCCGTGCAACTGTACAGGCTGGAGGCTGACCAGCTGGGAAGTGGCTTTGCAGAATAACCTGGGAATCTTGCTGGATAGGATCAGCTGCACAGATAAGGGATCTGGTATAAGCTTCTGTGAGAGCAGGTCTGGGAGGACCAGTAAAGAAACGGATTGCTGTACAGACAGGTTTTCAACATCCAGCAACAGTCTGTCTTATGTTAGGATTATCACAGTCAATGGACCCACATCCCACTTCACTTTTCTTAAGTACTATGAAAGGCTGTTGTTGGAAGGATTGATGCTCAATGGATTACAAGAGTATCTTACAGCACACATGCTCCCATTAGTCTTGCTGTGGTAAGGAACAAAACAGAACCAAAAACCCACAATAGCTCCATCTGCAAATATTATTATTAATTATTGAGGACTTCTTCCTGAAGAGCTAATTGCAATTCCCAGAAAGACTATATCAAAAGAAGCATTTCTAAATATTCCATGGGCTGGAAAAATACAAAACTGGAAAACAGCCTGGTAACAGTCTCAGAGATATACATGTATAGTTGTTTCCTCTTTGCCCACTGTTACAAAGTATTAATAAGCTGTTTTCTTTAAGGATGCAGTATTGCAGCATCTAATCTCAGTAGGAATGCTCTGCATATCAGATGACAGTACCAGACTCAGCAGTACATATAAGCATGACACCTACACGGGTAGAGAACTCCCTTTGAACTTACAAAATTAAAAAGTGCTCCTTTTTCCTAGAGTAAAGGGTCTCTCCCACCTCTTACAATTGTTTGCCCATAGAATTGCCACATTATTCTAATATAGTGAGAAGATGACAACTTGTTAAATTGGAAAGAACAAGTTCTGGTACGGGCCCTTCCCCTCCACAGACTGGACCAAAGAGGAGCACCCTCCTACATGTTTTTGTTGTTGCCTGCTGTTAGAGAGACTTTGATTTCTGCTGCTTAAACGTACTGTATGGAACACCATTTAAGACTGCAGGAGAACGCTACCTTTGCCCTACAGATGACTGTTTCCATCTATGTTTTCATGCTGTGGGAGTCATGCCCCAGGTATTCATTTCTCTTAAAGCATTCTCAGTCAGCTTCTAACATGCCCATCCAAGAGCCTACTGCTTCAACCTGGCTAAAAATTCTTCCAAAAGAAAACAAAAATCTAATTATTAGTCTACTTCCTCCATGTCTTCCTTCTTTCAAGAGAAGACCTCACAGAAAGCGTAAATAGTGAGACCAGATGTTCCCCTAGACGTTGTAGGAAGCAGCAATGAAAAACAGCACATGAACAGCTGAGTGACAAGACAGGCATGTTAAACACCTGTGACTTGAGTTCCCACTTTCACAGGAAAAAAAACTAGCATTACACAGTTCAACTGATACTGGGCCAATCTACAGAAATGAATATGCTGCTTGTCTAACCCACGCTAAATTACTATAAATTTTTATAAGGTGCTATAACTATACTTGCTACTTAAAATGCAGTAGACTGGCATTAAATGATTCCATCTGCACCCACGAGTGACAAGAATGACCTGCAGCAAACTACTGCTAATTCCTGTCTTTAATGCACATGGGTATCACTCCAAAGAGACTGGTTTGTGTTTGTAAAAAGCAAAACAAAAGCACAATGCACCCAATCACCCAAGCAGAAGTCCCCCTCACACTGAAATAGATTGCATTTGATCACAAAATCAACAGCAAACCTCTTTTGTCTCCTTTTTTTTTTTTTTTTTTTTGATAATTGGATAATTGCTGCTGGAATTTTATTTTGAGACTTCTGAAGAACAGATTTACCAGGAATGCTTTGTAAGAAATTCTTGGTTGGGAACTGCTACCAGATGTTTCATAAAAATTCCCCAAAAATATAATAAAATGCTGCCCAACTGACTCCCTACACACTAGCGTTCTTATTTATGAAAAAAAAAAAAAAGCAGTTTGTAAATGCCCATAAAATGATAAGACTTCTATATGGAAAGAAATCTGCCATATTAGAAGGCTGCATCTGACTCCTGTAGGTATCCAACTAGTGAATTCTCAATCTGCTTTCTCCTGTCAAAACACATTTTTTTTCACGTCAGGAAAGTGCAAACACCATTTTGCTGGCCAAACGAAACAGTGAACAGGAAAACTGTTTGGCCTAGAATAGTTCATTTACACAAATTTAATTGTGATTGGTTCCAGATTGGTTTTGTTGTTTCATTTTGCATACTGAAAGTGTGTATTTCAAGTGTTTGTAAAACTATTATTATTCAAGCCATATACACATTTTTATTTTTTAATTTTAGCTATGCAGTTCCATTTACAGGTAGTTCAAAAAAAATGCTCATTTTCATACCTGCTTTGTGAAATGGATAATAGTCCACTGTTAAATAGCTGAAAGAAAGCTGCATGGCCCCTCCTGTGACACGCCTATTTGAATCTGTAAAATAAAGCAATGCTCAGCTCTGCAGATCTTGTATTTAGAATGGTCGTTCTAATGTTCCCTGAAACACCTAACAGCTATTCTTTCTTCTCCCTCTACTATCTCTCTCCCCCCCTACAATCTCAACAACTTCCCTCAAAATTTTCATTCAGGTCGTCTTCACTGCGTTCTAAAGATCAGCTTGTAGAAAGAAATCCATGTTCGGTCCTCAGTCACTACTAACAAACTGCATATTGTTTTAAATGTTACTGAAAAATAAAGGTAACTAACTCTTTGTATGCATAATCCTGCAGTTTTTCTGAAACAAAACTTTTCATACTGAAGATTATGATCAAAGACAGATGTACAAGAATACTGTAAATATAATCTGCTTTCTTATCTGACAAATATTCCTGCAGTAAAGAGGGATTCTGAGAATCTCTCTGTCCTGATTCTCCACTAAATTTTAAACTTCATGAAAAAAAAAAAAAGGAAAGAAAAAGGATTGAAAAAAAAAAAAAAAGAGATCTTTCTGAGAACAATAAATCTCAACTTCAGTAGACATTTCCTTGCATGTAATTTATCATCTCTAGCCAGTGAGCTGTATGCTCTGCTGCTGTACAAGTATCTTTCCCAGTGAGGGAAATACATTCACCAAGTCTGCTTTTCACTCTCTTTTACGGCAGACCTTGTATCCCTCTGCACATTTTTCAGTGACTAGCCAGCTCCTTGAATATACACTGATTTCTCATTCTCTTCTGACCACTTTAAAAGGCATGAAATGGGTCATTTGTCTTTTTTCCTCCAATTATAAACATGGTACACTGCAGTAGCCTTGGATTAAAATAGTACAAGTACTACAGACATACACTATAAGGCCTCAGAACACTTGTTTTGTTCCTCCAATTTTCTGCAGAACATCCTAAATTATCTAAATTAGTAACATAGAGAAGATTGCTTGTTTATTAGTGTAAACTATCTATTTTATAAGGAATATTTACACAAACAGATTACACAGTGACCCTTTCAAGCAACAGTACTATTGCCACTGCAGTGCTGATAATGCAGTTAGCTAGCTAGCAATATAAAGGAAAAATCAGCAGAAACCATCAGTCTGGACAGAATCAGAAGATTCTAGTACTATTAGCAGTTTTTGTTACATTTATTTTAAAATAATTGCATTTAGCAATGTAATATTCTCCTGCTAGAGGCATCTAGCCAATTTTATTGGTGTCTAGAGACACGGGAAGACAATTCCTCTAAAATAAAAGCTGTTGATTAACATTAGAAGACATTTTGAAGAATCCAGTAAAGACAATTATAGTTTATATGCATGTTACTAAAAAAAAAAAAAAAAAAGCAAAACCTGAACAGTTACCTTTTTCTTTAGAGTGGATATCATCACATATATGTAGGTCCAAATGGGAAATTACTAAGTGATGAGAAGTTTCCTTAACATCGAAATCATTGAACAATTTCACTATCGCATCATTTTGATCAGGTGCTGCTGTAGTCTGGTGCGCTTTCACCTGCTGAGAGCTGGGTGCAGGAGCAGAGCTCTGAAAATATTTAGTCACATCAATTGGTAGAAATTTATCCTTCCCTTCAAGCATAAAAGCACCACAACTCTTCACTTACTATAAATAGGCCTTTCAAATAAGGAAAAATATGCATCATATACATTATGTTCACTTTGGATCATGAATGAGATTTAAGAGTGTTATTTTAGAATACAGCTAAGTTGATCTAATGGCTAGGTGACACAAAGAGACAGTGTCACTTCACACCCTGTTTTTCCCTTTCCCCACATCTTTATACCCTGCCCTTGCAGCACTGGTATTTCTCTAATTTTTGTTGCAAGCCAGACTAGCAGAAAAATACTTTTTGCTGGGATCATTTCTGCTAGTTTAGCTCCACAAACTGTATCACTATAGGCTCAAACAGAAGCCAGCGCCAGGATCAGGGAACTGGCAAGATGCAAGTACAGGGAATTGAAGAATCAGAACCTCCCTACTCAGTGACAGCTAGCCATTTGATTGCTATATCTGATCATTGCAAATCATCAGGACCACCACAAGAACTGAAGTCCGCATTACAGTACAATAGCTTTATTGTATGAGATTCTACACAAGTGAATTTATTCAATCAGTCCTAGTAATAAATTGTGGTTTACAGTCCCATCTTTTATCAGGGTATTTGTGCTGCTGCTTCACAGACAAAAAGAGATCCTCCCCACAACACTCACTAGAAAGACCAGTTGGTCCAACATGCTATATGCGCTGAAAGATGACAAATGTTTATGTAAGACTACTTTACATACAGCATAAACATAACATCTATGCCAGCAGACATGTTAAAAGCAGAATTATTTTTTCACCATGTATTCCAACAAGAGAGCTGTATTAAGTAAAGCTCTGATTAAAGCCTAGTATTTCAGGAACACGAAAACAGACTGGACCAGCACTTTAAACCATTATAGTAAGTGTATCTATTCATGCATTAAGGTTACTTTAGTGTCTCTTAATTTTATTTATTTATAATTCTTCATCAGAAACTATTTTAAGACCAGATTTACTAAAGAATGTAATCAATTTTTAAGTAAACACAGAAGTCAAAATATTCTGTACATGAATAAAGAAACATTTTTTTCTTTCCTGTAATTGACATTAATACACAGAGTTTTGTAAAATGAAGTCTTTTATACTGCTGTGATCATTCAGGATTAATTCAAGATAGACAGTTGAATGAAAATGAGTAACTTGCATCCTCAAAAAAATCAATTAATGCAACTAAACACACTGTATTTTTAAAAACTTAATACTCATAAAGTGAGACAAACAGTTACCATACCTGAGCTGTTTCAGAAGCCAAGCTTTTTCTCTGCTCTGTTGATTTCTCTATGGCTTCACTAAGAGATTTGGCATACTGCACCATGGCTTTCAACTGGGAATCAGTCAAAACCCACAGCAAGTCATCCAGAATCAGAACCAGTTTTGATGCCACCACGTTACAATCCTTTAGCTATAGAATAAAAATATAGAATAAAAAGGCAGGTTTCTTATATCAAATTAATGAAAAAGACTGAATAGAACCCCACACTTCTTTAAAAGGAAGTTTCTCCCATATTGAATAAAATTTTAAATGAAAGATATTCTTATTTCTCTTACTAACTAAAAAGTGCCTATGATATATCATAGCATATTTATTTGTGCCTAACTTTTTATGTGCGTAGCACACATTGAATTCTGAACTGTTTATGTAACCATAAGTGATATAAGTATCATCTGAATCTGGAGAGATTGCACAAGACACAACATCATAAATAAAGCTCTGGAGGTCAAATAATTTAATTAGCAGGACCTGTGGAATTTCTTCATCTTTAAATTCTGCCTGCAGTTATTTAAATTCTGACCACTTTTTCAGTCTTACTGATTACATGCTACAAAAAATTAAATTAGATTAAATTAAAAATCTTTACTATGTGCATATATTCATAGAGAGCGCAAGTTAATTATGAATTCATAAAATAATAGAAGATTTCAAAGTTTTCAAGTTTACCCTTCTTTTAAGTGTGACCCTAATTTTTGATTGGTTTGTAATCAGTCGAACTGGAGCACTCATGATTTCATGCTTAGAACTCTGGATTGCATCCGCTTCTATTCTGATCATCTGCCAGTTGATTTCTTTAAAAGTCAAAACCTTTAAACAGAGAAAAAGAGAAAAACACCTTCATGAAATACAACAGTTTACTTCCAACAAAGTATGTGCAGAAGCACATGTGGGTGTACGCATATATCTATACACACACACACATGTCCTTCATGCAGAGCTATATGAACAAGTACATTTTACTCATTTATTCCACTTAGAGGTGTCAAGAATTGAAGCCCTGATCCCGCTCTTTACCTCCAAAATGTCACAGAAATGTCGAGTGAGTTCAAAGCAGGCAGAGGGAAGAACCAGCATTTAAAATATTCACACACACAAAAAAAAAAATGAAGGCAATGAAGGCATAAAATTATTTCATGGTTTCTAGGTTGCTTTTGGTAGAGGGCAAAAAAGATTGTCTAGTGTGGTCTCAAAACACTAAATTCTAGTATGTAGGAACAGAGTCAGGAAGGAAGCAAAGCTACAAAAAAGTAGGGGGTTTTAGTTTTTTGTTTCAATTAAAGGAAGTTAAACATTAAGTGTATTTTAAGCCACACAGTCTACACAAACTTTCAAACCAGGAGATAGATTTCTAGAAGACAGTAGGCAAATGTAAAAATAACACAAGAACATCAAGTAGAGCTGGATATAGAAAGTCAAATATAGGGAAATGAGTGATTATCCAGTAGCAACATGGAAAATCATCAAATGAACTGGGCATCAAGAGGAAAAAAAAGTTAATTCTAGTTTCCCTAAAACTCAATCCTACACTACTCTTTGAAGAAAAAAGATCCACCAAGGAGAAGAGGAAGGGGGAAGAGTTTGTTAGGCACGTGTCTTATTTTGCCGTTGCCATTCTCTTGTCATTCAGAAAACTGTACAGCCTATGTCCTGCAAATATAAGCAGAGACTTAAGTAAAACATACCCAGTTTGTCTGAGGAGGTACACACAATGAAGTAGAAAAGATGGAAAGGCATAGTGAAAAGCAGCCTGAAAAATACTGTTTGCAGAAAAGGAAAATATCTACCTCCAGAAGCAGTGTAAATAAAAATCTAAAAATTCTAAGGAGATTCCTCATTATGCTACACGTAGGTACAATATGATCTAGAAGCACTTCCTTAAAATGTTTTTAGCATAGATTATCTTTATAGTACAGTGTCAGTTTTGTTCTCTCACCATTTATTTTATCGCAATTTACCGCTAACAAATCACTTGCTACAGTTCCTACAAGTTTGTGTTTCCAGAACTCATTGAACTAAATGAAACGCTCCTCAAGGAAAGCACTATAGGGGAAGACTATTCCAAATCAAATTCTTCTTAAAAAGCATATCATCAAAAAATATAGCAATACAAAATTCCATCTATTCAAACTTGAATTCTTCCAATTTAGACTTCATTAACACACAGATAAACTGCAGGAGGGACATGATGCAGACTGTCAGAAAAAATGCTTTTGAACTTAGTTTTGAGGTGTTTTTAACTATAATGTTCTCTGGGGGTCTCTTTCTCGATGTAAAAAGCAACTACCAGTCTCCTTATCTCTGAGTAAACTCTGTGTGCTCAGTAATCTTAGCTCTCAGTTTCACCATATTTTTTTTAAACACCTATATATTCAAGGTCTGCTGCGTGTCAAAAGTAGTTCTCAATAGCAAATACAGCATTCAGCATCAGCTTGGCATTTAGTATACATTTTACTTCAGTTACATGGGAGAAAGCAAAAGAACGATGTACGCCTATGCAGGAGTTGCACATTACTTTTCCCGGAGAGTAGCAAAGTATGTACTTTACTGCTATTACTTTTTTATACATGTATGATTTAATTATCCCCAGAAAAATGTTCAACTCTTACATAGAACCTTTATTAGAACTCAGTTAAAATTGTTTGAAGAAAAAAAAAAATCTTTATTAGGATAGTTCTCGCAAGCAAATAAATGACCAGCTAAAGCTTTAAAAATGAAAAAACACCAATTAGTTAATATTGACTTTTTCTTCCTGTATTCTTCACATCTGCTGTAGTTTGCATTTTAAAATGGTCAGAGTCTTGGAGAATGTAACAGTGGCTACATATGCTTGACCTTGTATTCAGTCTTCTTTAACATCCACTTTGGGCACTGCTACAGACATGACCTTTGATCTGACTCACACCTACCATTTTTATGTCCTTGGGTTCTTAGGGAACAGCTGAAACTACTGAGCGCAGTTTCTCAATTCCTGGTAACAGCACATTTCCTAGTGTGCATTTCAACTACCTCCTCTTCTACCACAAAAATAATATAACAAAGTTAGCAAAAGATAATACTCACCTCTCCACGTTGCCCTTCTTGTATCCTGGTAAATCTCAGGTCAGCATGTTCCCAATTTGCATTTACACTATATATTCTTAGCTGGGAAAGTTCAAACGAAGCATTAAAGGCTTTTGCACCAATCCTTATTACAATGGAGTTCACAGAAACCGAAATTCCTTCTACCACTTTTTCAGCAAAGCCATATTCACTAGAAGGTGAAATGCCAATGTATTAATTACAAGAGAAAGGAAATGTCACAAATTATATTTCTTAAAAAATTGAAATACAACATAACACAGACCGTAAGTTCCTAATGTATTCTTTATCAGTTACAGTTTTTTGTTAAATATTTGACCCAATTTACACTAATTTATTCTCTACCCTCTGATGCTAATCTCAAAACAATCATTCTATGAACAAAGAACATATTTTGGACAGTGATCAAACTCCATGAACTATAACAATTAACACAACTTTACATAGTAAAATATGCATAAATTGGTATAATTATAAAAATAGATAAAAATTGCTGTGTTTGTATTAAAACAAGCTACACTGTTATGTAGATATATTACTCTTCTTCATGTATACAAGAGTAATTAGTGTTGAACTATCTGACAGTTCCAATCTGGCTGGTATTTATCCCTATGAGCTAAGTTATACTGCCCATTAAGACAACTACCTTTTTATATGTAAAATAGTATAAACAGTTTGCTTTGTTTCATGCTACAAAAGAAAGGCATCCTAAATAGTCAAATTTAGGGACCAAATCAACATGTATTCCAGTACTGAAATAAAGCAGTTGCAATTAAATTTTTAGTAAAAATCTTAACCACTCTGAATGTTCTAGATTAGTGAATGGAAAACACTGTTTCATATATTCTTTTAGCATCTAAATTTATTTGGCTTTGGGTTTTTTTCTGCTTGTTTTAAAAGTACAGTTTATGTGGTTCGTCATTCCTTTGCCTTTTTATAACTTTCATCCTACACAGAATCTCTATGGCAATGATTTTCAAGCTGTACTCTGTACAAGGAGACAGACCCATGGACTACTTCTAAGTATTATACATAAGTTAAGTAAGAAAACGAATTGTATCATAGAATTCATTTCTCTATATATGGGTCCCTATGCTCACAGAAAAACATTTTGGGTCCATGAAAAGAAAAAGACTGGGGAAAAAATACTTCTGTAACGATGTCATCTTCCCACATTACCAGACATTTAAGCTATAATAGCAAGCATGAAATCTTTCAATAAGATTTGAATTATAAGATAAAGAAACTAGAACATTGAAATACCACACTAACAAATGTTAGTAACATTCAGTAGACAAAACACATACTCACACACCATTATGTATGTTTTCCAACTAAGTTGAGAGGCAAGGTATTTAAAATTTTGAAAATTAAAGACAAATCAAATGAGTATATTTTTGGTGGAGTAGTTATACTTAAATGAAACATTTCTAGCAAGTTCCATATACAGTTTAGATGGTTTTCTCCAGACATAGGTTTGAAACTAAATAGTTCTATCAGTATACATACATAACTCCATCCATAAGTAATAATATTTTAGAGCTGCAACACTATATACTACAAGAAATACACAGTGGATCTAAGTGTTCTATACTAATTCAAAAAGAGAAATTAAACTTTTTTTTAGATCAAGTACAAGTAAGGATCATTGCTGACCTCTGTCCTGATGCAGTTGCTATAGGAGAGGGTCCGTTAGGGGCTCGTGGCTCTTCACATGTGCTCATTTCCATTACAACTTTATCCAAGGACTTGAAAAACAAAAGAAAAAAAAGTTGGAGACATAAGAGGTAACAAAGTAAAAGGCTGATATATGAAGAAGAAAAAGAAATCACTGAAAATGTTTTTCTAAATATACATAAAGACACTCTAGACCGCAGCATTTTCCCACAAACTTTTGTGAAGTACCAAAATTACTTTTATTTCTTAAATTTGTTTATAAAGGTTTTCACATTTTGAGAATTCTAACATGCTGCCCCAGTTAAATATTTGCTTGTAGAATTCCTGATTCTATGTCATTATTTACCCATCATATTTACTTTGAAAAACAGCATTTTGAAAAGGGCGTTTAAAAAAAGCATTTTGATTTAATGCGCACTCATTTGGGTTTTCTTCCTACATGGTTGTTCTTTCAAAGAAATATTTAACACACTTCAAAAAACGTTAATGGAAAATATTTGAACCTAGTCCACTAAAATTCATAATAGTAGTGGAAGTTTAGTGCCGCGTCTTTAAAACAGAATCTGTACATAAAAATTCATTATATGACTCTTGGCTAATCTAGCGGAAGTATTTTATAGAAAGATACATTCTAGTATAACTTGCAACACAGCATATTCTAGTATAATTGTATGCTGTTATTGTATTTTTGGTACTTGAAGTGGGATCCTTAAAAAAGAAGCTGGGAATTAAGGGGATGAGACCCAAATCCTATTTTAATTGAAGGCTTTATTTAAATAGCAGAACTATAACACAAATTACACATAATGCATAATAACAGGGATGAAGAATAAGATGTGAATATACCAAAAGCAAAACTTTATTTCTGGCAACTGAATAAATCCATTAATCTCCTAGCTTATTCACAGTGCAATGTTTGTGACCTGAATTTTGTTATAAACTGGGAAGGCTCTTGATTTAAGGCTTATAGTTCTGCACTCTTGTGCCATTTCATGCTCATTAGAAACTCAACAGCTAATATTATGTCCCTGTCTAGCTCTGAGTTTATACCACCTCCTCTGAATTCCTCCATTTGCTCCCTTCTCCAGTGAGACAAAACACACCAAAAATCTTTGCCCTCAAATTACATTTTTTCACAGGTCAACCTGCCCTACCTACTGCACTTTATTACCACACCAATCACCACAATTCACTTGATCCACAAACTATCCTACTCTTGTCCATAAAGTGAGAAGATCATGATCTTACCCATGATCCCTGGCTGCTACCTAGAAATCCATTAACTTCCTACTCCATATTTTCTTATACTTCAACATACTGTGAATACTGCTGTCTCAGTTAATGACTTGCTTTGCAAAACATCGGGGAGGAAAAAAAAAAAAAAAAGAAAATCTAATCCCTTAGTCTGGGGAGGGACAGGGGAAGCAAAGGTTTATTCTAGTTATCCTACCATTTTGGGATGTTTTACCATTCTTGTGAGGTTAAACTAAGACCTTTGTAACATTCTCCTTTGCTATACCTACACAATTCATGCAAAGAATAGTAGGGTACTGAATACAGAATTCTTTGTAATATAAATAAGACTTAATTACGAAGACCTGGATATAGACATCCGTCTGTTGTTTCCTCACTGGAATCTGTTTGTACTTTGATAGAGGAAAAACTGCTCCATAGCATCCACAGGTCTACAAAGCAATCTTCAAAATTTTAGTGCTCATCGCATAGAAACAGGAGGAGATATTGGTGATGAGCAAAGGAAATTTAATATTTGCCAGTATGTTAACAGATGGAGTTTTACAAAGGATGACTCAGTTCCAAGAAAGTACTTTTGGCTAGACAACTGGGTTCTAGCTACTTCCTATTCTATGCAAAAAAAGGATGCCAACTAGGGAATGTTAATTAAAATGTAATCAAAGTTTCAGTGATAAAGATATCCCAACCAAAATAGTGGAAATTCAGATGTAATAAAGGGCTGAAGTTGGATACTTAGGCCTTTACATTTGTCTTCCTTGAGAAGTCAGAAAGACTGTTGTACAATCTACCACTGAACAGCTATCTTTTGATGTCAGTTTTCATTTAACACATTTGTTCAAGAAAAGTTTTATATAACAAAGTTGACTTTGAAAATCACCTTAACCTCAAAGATTACTAAAGTAAGTTCACAGCAAGCAAAGCAAACAGGCCTTGTTACTGTAGGTCAAAGTACGTAATCCTTAAGAATACCATGGCTTAAACTGCTTTCCTAATTTGGCAGTTGCATCTTACAGCCAAGGGGTTGAACCATCCCACTTCAGCATTACCATCCTTTAATCTTTGTGTGTCAGGGAAAAGCGGCACAGGCATTAGTACATTACAACTAGGTCACCAGCAAATCCATCAAGTATTTAAAACAACATCTTTTTTTCCAAGTCTGATTCAGAGGTAAGGAATTAGAAGCAGATTCAAAAAGTCACTGTGTGTCTGGGAAACACAACAGTTAAAAGGCCTGTTCATTCCTAGGCAGGCCCAATTAAGAAAGTTTAACCACCATCAAGCAAATTACTTCTGGAGTTACCACATCTCTCAGTAAATTCGTTAAAGAGAAAAATAAAAAAAGTGCAAGAAATAACATTCATTCTAATTGGTTTGGAGTCCTCCATACATCTTCTACATCCTATTTATATTCAAGCTGTATCCTAGGGTGTTAGAGAAATCTTGTGAATGTTGTCTGTACCAAACTTGCCATAACTGGGATCACTGGATAGACTGCAGATACAGAACAGAAAAGTCCTCAGAAAAAAGATAGCTCTAACAGATAGGTAGGAACTTGTAAACGTACTAGTTGGACAAATAACTACCCTTCAGATGAACTTGAGTTAAAACAATGCCTGAGGATCTTGACAGAAATCAGCTAACAGCCAAACATTATAATGACAATGCCCAAAGGAAAAAAAAAAAAAAAAAAAAAAAAAAGATTAAATAATTATAACAGTATACTAACAAAAACATTATGGTATCTTGATCTGCTGCTACCCATAGGACACTTTATAACTGTCCATTAATGTTTCAACTATTTCTAGAATCAATTTGAGAGAACAGTATAAATATTTGAGGAATTCTGCTACACAGTTTATATTTAGGAGTTGCTCTCAGGACTCACCAAAGAGATGGGATGCGTTTTCAATTTTGTCCATGGTATCTGCAATAGAAAACATTACTCTAAGACAAAGCAAATATTAGAGATACAGCAAAATAAAGCACTTGCTTAGGATGTGGTTTAGGTATACAAATTGTAACTCCTGGACTCAAAAGAACATTACTTTCACGTTACAAAGTTTATCTGAAAGTACTGTATAAGAAACTTATGCACACATCTCTTTCAAGTGTTAAGAAATAAACTTCAAAACCTACTGAGCTCTGGAAGGAAAACACAGAGGAGCAAAACAGAACCTGTCTCTTTAATACTGAGTTGTCAAACATCTGCTAAGTCAACACTGCCTTCCACATTCTTACCTTTAAAAGGAAATAAAAATCCACATTTGCTCTCTTGGCCTATAAATAATTGCTGCTCTGTAACAAGGTATTAAGAACTAAAGTATTAAGTAAAGAAAGAAGAGACTGAGGAACTGCTAAAGTTTGACCAGATAACTTCTGTCAAAACAACCCATAGCTTCTTTCTTACTCTAAATGCAATAAATGTGATAATCTAGGAGAGGAGATACATTGCTTCAATTCTTTGCAGCCAACCGGATTAAAAAAGTGAAGTTGGCTAGATTTAGAGCGTTTTCACATCTCCCACAGAGACAGAATCCCTCAAAAAGATATTTTTGGAGATTGGAAGGGAACAAGAGGGTGAAATAGAAAAAAATAAAACATAAAAAAGAACATAGTGAATCATTAAAGGATGCCAATTATATCATGGGCAAATATAAGCTTATACCTCTACTTCTATTTCTGAACATGCAGGAATATATTCCACACAAAGAAAAAAAATTCACTGCTTATTTTCACCATTTCTTTATGTATTTCATGCCATCCAAAGAGAAAAAAAAGGTGAGAAATTATTGCTAGTAACATTTTAGAGAAAGATGAAGCTGTTATCAAGTATTCACCCCAATTTTCTGTTAATACAAGCTTGTTCAAAAGTTTGCTGAGACAGAAAGGGAAAAAAAGATCTGGTTAATTGCCACTCCAGCATAATAAAACACTCACCCTAATGGATGCTTTATTGCAAAAGACTTTGTTTATAGCAAGCCATGTTGGAAGATCCAGCATGTTCTGAAGTACCTCTTGATCCAACTCTAAATTGGTCAGCTGGCCTTCCCCCTTTAACGTGCTCAGGTTGATCTTGTCAGGCGACAGATTTTTGGTGAACCTAAGAACAAACATGCACCTTAAGTAAATGCACGTACAGCAAGTCAGCGCTGTCCTGCACGCAGCAGACAATTTACTTAAAGGAATGGTCTAGCACAGTAGGCAGGGGAGATGGAAATTATATTAGATACAATTTCACCCTGAAAAGAATTAGAACCATGAAATTCATGTTTGCTTTATCTCTCTAAATACATAGACAATTAAATACACGATGAGGCATTTCCTTACTTGTTCATAATCCAGAATGACAGATGTTTCATTCAAAATACGTTAACTACTTATTTCAAACTATATAAAGTAGAATTGAACCCATTTCACTCTATTTTTTCAAAAGAAAAGAAATCCAAACCTCTGTAACATATACCGTAATTCCTGGAGCATGCAGAAATGACTGATAATTAAACTCAGGACAGATAACATAAGGGTACTTTTAAATGGCACCTATATTTATATATATATATATATATATATATATATAATATATATATATGTGTGTGTATACATGTATATACACACACTATGTATACATACACACACACTTTGTATCTTGAAAAAGTTTCATTTATACTATTGTTTTACTCAGAATTTAACAAAGAACTTAAATTATACATTTATATAAACAGGCACACAGGTGAATATAATATACTGGCTGGAAGCATGAAAAAATAGTCTGATGTGCAAAGGCTAAAAAAACATAGCTATTTAATAGAGAAGACATGCAATAAATGTCACTATACTTAAAAGGTGCTATGATTTGTTTATACAGCAGTCAACTGTGTCAAATGGTTGCCATCCTTGTGAAAGGACACAACAAACTCATGAGCGCTCTGCCCTCAAGTCACCAACCATAGCATTATACCTACCACAAGCTAAAGATCGGCTGTATTTAACCACACCCACACACAGCCATGGAAATCTGTTTCTGCTCATGAGTGGGTCTAATTTTACAAGATTAGATAGAAGAAAATACTGTTGCTTGCAGTATTTGTCCCTTTGAGACATTTCCCACTTGGAATCTGCCCATGCTGGTATTTTCCAGGCAGAGCGCAAAAGGGTTGCTCTGTCCAGAACAGCTGCTCTGGTGCAACCCAGAAGCCTCCTTTCCATTCAGACTGGTTTCTGTACAAAGTCCTTATTAAGTAAGGCACACAGGGGGAGATGGTAGAAGAAGGTGAAGAAGGCTGGCAAGCCTTTCCTCCTAAGAGTTTCCAACTGTGGCTTGAAAATTGGCTACCATTTTCTTAGCCCAACTGTTTCATTGCTTTCACGTGATGGTAAGCTTTGGAAATGCATTTACCTAGCCTGACAAAACCAAAAGGCCTATTTACCATTTCTACACACATTCAGACAGACATCATAAACCTACAGAATTTCATCTCCCTGTCAGTTTAAGCATAAATAACTCTCAAAGACCAAAACATCTGGGGGTGGAGGGAGCACAGAAGCTTGTTCAGAATTTAAAGTTCATTTATTTTTATTTTTTAAACTATACCGTCTGAAGTTATCCAGGATGTATTTGCAAATAATACTGGACATGCTGCTTATGGGAGAACAGTTGCAGTTGTTAGTATTGGCTTAAAAAACAAATTAACCAGAAGAAACGAGCTTTGACTCAAGAATAATATATTTTAATAATTACAATACTAAAAAATATATTAAGATCAGACTACTGACAAATATATTTTCCTTGACAACTAGTACTTTTAAGTGCTCCATTTAGAAACATTAAAATTATGTAAGCCCTCTGTTCCTCACATAGTTTTCCAGTTACCCTTCTTTCTTCCTTGTAACAAGAAAGAGTAAAGTGAAGAGCTGAATAACCTGCCTCAGTAAACCACCCTGTCAATAACTGCAAAATATAAGGTCTCATATATCAGAAGTCATATTGACAAGTCTCATCCAACTTCTTAATTGAAATTCCTAAAATAAACAGTCCTAAAATAACTGAAATTCCTGAAATAAACATTGAACATTTTCAGTCACATCATAGTATCTCTCTCTACTTACTAGATGATAATCACCTTTAAAATAACACCAGTTTGTGATTTTTAAGTCACATTTATACAGCAAATGCAAAATATTCTGCCATTACATACACACATGGCTTACTGAGACTCTGATGCCCTTTGTAGGAACTCCCCTCTGGGTCCCTTATAGCTATGGCACAAGATGCAGCACTCAACTCAAAGGCAGATAGCTGTAACCATCAGCTTCGTCTTTGTACTGCAGACAAATCACAGTAAAACCCAGAGGATCTACAGGAACACGTTTCCAAATTTCACAGTGAGAAAGACACCAAAATACCATCAAGGATGAGAATAGAGACAGTAAAGCTAATCTTAAGTTACTTCAAACACCCTTGGACAAAATAAGAGCTGTATCCTACCAACAGGGAGCAGAAGGACAGGGAAGGCAATATCAGCAAGCAGTGTCATTTTTCTTCCCTTTCAGCATAGCTTTTTTTTTTTTTTTTTTTTTTTTTTTTTAATAATTCTTCTGAGTGCTGCTTTCAATTTTTCACCTTTCCTTGCAACCAGTGAAGGGAAGAATGCTCTGTGTGCTGCTTCATCTAGCACCAACCAACACAAGGGGATATCCACCTGGAAGTCTACACCTTTCATTTCAAAGATGAGAGAAAGGAACTTCAGCAGGAAAGTTGTGGGAAGGTATTTCAGGTTTAGACACCTCTAACAGCTGATTTCTTCATTCCACTTCCCCAGCTGGAATATCACTGATGAGCGAGCGGATGCTGGCGAGACAGTGGCACCTCCCCAAAATCCATAGTAACTTCATAACATATGACAACCACATCTGCTCTGCCCAGAGCCAGTTTTCCACAGAGGATGCCAACACTTTACGTTTCTCTAATAATTCCCTGCTCCTTCAAACTCAATTGTTCCACAGAATATACTTACGATTACTTAGCACTTTAGCACCATTTCATACACTACTTCAAATAACAGGAAACTTTAGTTTCTTATGGTGTTTTCTAGTTTATAAATAAATAATTCAAAATTATAAGCTGGCATATTTGAGCAGCTAGCCCTGCAAAACACAATGTGATCACACCAGTTCAAATTTACAAGAATTTGAAACATCATAGATAATTTTTTTTTAAAAGGGACAAGCGACAAGAAGAACAGCATTTCGCATTTAAAACAAAATTAAAACATATAAAAAATTAACAACAACAAAATCCTCTTAGGGTAACTACAACTCTCCAAATGGCTTTGTTCTAGGATCCTACCGTATACCAAGCCAGGACATGCCCTGAAGGTGAGCCATGGACACACTGATGTGTTTCTAGTACAGGTTCCAGTGAACTTGCTGTAAGTGGGCAAAACCCATCACTGACAATATTGTTAAATAAAATAGATAAAATCTGAAACAATGTTTTAATACTATTAAATTTTATTATTCAATTAAATGTTAGCAATATTTTTAAAACTCTGGTGTTAACAATGCCTTAGAGATGGTTTCAAATATTTACTATCAAGGTTTAAGAACACCACAGCATGGACTTTTAGGTTGGCAAATTACCTCTACATCTAAATAACAACTGTCTCTCTTAGCACTACAACCTGGAATGCTGAAATTGCTTAAACTTTGAGAACATATTAGGCTATCATATTTACTATACAATTTTTATATAAAATTGAGAAGTATGTACCAGAAAGTTAGAACAGAATCTTGTTATTCTGAATAAGCACCCATCAGAAATATTTGATAATGTTTGATATAGTGAACATGTTAGACAGAAAAAAAAAATTAAAATTCTCTGAGCTTTCCATGTAATTTCCTGGAACTAACAATGTAACCAACTTCATGACATGCACACACCCTTCTCTCTGACTCAGCCTGTGCAAACAGCCCCCCCCATCCCGTCTTTTGGTTTTCAACCTAGCGTACGTTCCTTAGAACAACTTAGTCCTTAAAAACTGGCTCAAACTGGGAGCAAAGGCCAAGACAACTGGACCTTGTCTCTGCATAACATCATCCCTTGAGCTTCCTTTATGAGGGAACAGACAGTGTGGGTAATCCCTACTTGGTGCTAGAAATGAATCAAGGAGAACAGAGGAAAGCAAAAGGAAAGGGCAAGAGGAACAGAAATATAATAAAGTACACGGTTGAGTTTAACAAGGGTTTTTCACACATTATTTTGCTGAGTTAGTAAAACATCATTGTTAATGAGACAATACATAGTTGGCTTGTTAATACCACAAGCTATTCTTAGCAAAAACGTTTTCATTGATTTAGCTTCAATTTAACAAACTATCCTTCCCTTCTCAGAACATACAATCTGAAGTTCGGATTACTACATCTAATAGCATGAATTTCAATCCAGTTTAATATTCAATTCTCTAAGGTGATAGATTAATGCCATAAAGTATCTGACACTTTAAATGCAAGAATCCTGAAATACAAAGTTAATACCACAAGCAACTTGACAAACCCCTGAGCTGCGTGACACACACAATTAATATTATTGTGCAGTTAGACAGATGGTTCAATCTTCATTTTACAGACTATTGATTACGAGTTCAATGAAAAGCATAAAAGGTCACAAAATAACAGCACAGTACTAAATAAATATATGTGCAGTAGTCAGGACCACAATGAATAGTAATCTAGAGGTCTCAGTAAAAGAACAGGAAACCCATACGGAAGATTATTTTTTCCTTGCCCAAAATATTTATATTCTGAAGTTTTGCTTGGACAAGAAAGGCTTGGAGTTCTGAATGGGATCTCCACGTTGCACACAGGAAAGATGGCCAAGAAATGAAACTAGGAAAAAAATACAGTGGAGAAGACAGGGGAAGAAGCTATTCTGAAAGGATTAGCTCATGTTTTGTAGAATTGAGCCCACAGATTACGTGAAGTTCAGAGCAGTGCTCCACAAAGGTTTGGAGAGATGCCTTGTCACGTTCAATGAACAGAAACTCCGACCTCTAGATTTAATACAGAAATTATGGAAGTCTGAATCTCATTTGAACATGGGACACTCAGATGTTTTGCTCATCTACTGAACAGATAATCTGTTCCACCTGGCTCTACCATATGTCCCCCCTGCCTTTTAAATAAAATTCCTCCAGTGATTTGATCCTACGTATATGCCCTGATCGTGACAGACTATTAAATGTTAATATGAGCCACATGTCTTGCTTATGCCCTTACTATGAACCAGAAATCCTTTAGAAGATACATGGTTCAAAACAACAGGCTCAGAAAAACGGCAGCATGTCCTAACAAGAACTGGCAACTGTATCAATAATAAAACAGTAGGAACTCACCAGAAAGATTACTTTCTTCCTGTTCCACCTGGCCAAACCAAGTTATTAGATCACCAAGAAATTCAATATAATTTCTGAAGCAAGAAAGTCTTTTTTTTTTTTTTTTTTTTATTATTGTAGTTCAGTGGAAAATAAAGGTTCCCATGACTCTTGGTAGAAAGGAGGTCTACCATTATCCTGTTCACTGTACCACTTTAAATTTTAAGACTTAACATTAAAGTGAAGAGGGAAAGAACTAACTCTGTAAAATCTAAAATTAAAAAAAAAAAAAAAAAAAAAAAAGGGATCACCACAGCACTTACTGTTACGAACAACTTCCTTGTGTATTTGCATGTGTATCTCATTTGTAATATTGCAAATCAAAGTTGATTTCCATTAACTGCTCTGATCTGAAAAACCTTTAAAGCCCTCCCACCTTTCACTAAGTCACAAAAAAAAATGTGTCCCAGCAAACAGCAAATAACCTGCTGCAAGCGACATAATTTTCTCTCGTATTTTATCTAGTGTAACCAGAAGCAATAAATACCAAAGTCTCTCAGGGACAAAACATCACCTGCAAACACTAAGCTCAGGAGCACTGCTATACTTTTCCTCATGACAGCGTATCATTGGTTAAGTCCAAAGTACCAGCATGCTTAGATTTACATGGCAGCAAGTCTTAGATGAGAAAAGACAGACTCCCTAGATTAAAAAAAACAACTCTACATACCAATAATATTAAGCACAATGACCTTCAGAAGAGTTCTTAGTAACTGTCCCTTCTTGACCCATGTATGATGAGAATGAGAAAGGATAAGAGACTGAAAACAGTTATTTAAGCATTAAAAAGGTTTAGCTGCCATTGAGGCAAAAGTGTCATCTAAAGAAGACAGGCTTCACAGATGCAAAGTGCTTGACCTGTACTGAATACAAACCACAAGCTTCTGTGGAAACTGTCCATGCAACAAGATCAGAATCAAGCAACTTTATCTTTTCTTTGTACTTAAAAAAAAAAAAAAAAAAAAAAAAAAAAAAAAAAAAAAAAAAAAAAAAAACCTGCAATTGAGATGTCACAAAAGCTGGTACAGAAATTAAGTATACATTAAGTGGCTTAAGGCTAGTAGAAATTGGTCAGACTACAAGAGCACCACGTAATAAGCCCAAAGAATAAGCAGAAATATAAAGGTAGTGGAAAAGGTAGTAGATTGTGAGTAACAGAAACCTTTGAGTGAATTCTGGCTGTCCTAAGGATGTTCTATTTTTAACACAGTGCATCACAGCAGTATTTCACCCAGAATGAAACCATTAACTGTGGTTTATGTAAGATTTGGAGTAAATGATTTTTTGCTCCAGAGAATGAGTTAAAATGTGTGATATTATATACAGGTAACATTAAAGTCACATTCATCAAGTCCTCAGAAAACTGACCTTCTGCAGAACTCAACAGATCAACAAGCGGCTTTGCAACAACAGCTGACTCATTGATGATGCTAAATACTAGATGTTGGAAGATAAAACCCAGTAATTTCCATGACTTGTAAATGAAAGGGGTTTTTGTTTGTTTGTTTTTGTTTTAAGAAAATAAAATTGGAAGATAAGAGAAAATGATGAAAAACTGTCTGACATATAAGAAGGTTCAAGTACTACTATATAAAAAAAAATGAATGGGAAGTAGCACTAGATTTCACCATAAAATATGATAGCATGCCCTCATTTTGGGTAAAACATTCATTTCTGAAAACATTAAAGCCAATTTAAAAACTGATAGAATAAACAGAAAAAATAATGATGAAGTAATGAACACTACACAGAAAGTTAATTGGGTATGCATTTATCAATGTAAGAACAAAAAAGACACACCAAGCCAAAAGAGAATGCCTTTAAAACCAATAAAGGGAAACGCTCATTACAGAACATTTTAATGACCATGGACCACCAGGATAGAACACAGCACCAAAATCAAAAGCTTAGTAGAATTAAAAAAATAATCAGGCACTCGTGGTAAGATCTGTAAGGAGGGGTAATACCTTTTATGCCTTCAGCACAGTACAACTGACCAGACATACACTGATGCATAAACACTTCAAGTTCTTTACTGAAGAATGTTCACAGTAGAGTAAGCTGAAAATAAAAACTTGTGAGAATGAATTTTAATATTTCTGGACTAAAACCCACACACAAAAAATGACATTCTCCCAATCTGCACCACAAAAAGAAAATGGCCATAACACTGCAAAAAGCTCATGACCACCATTATTACCACAAGGCAAGTCTACAATGGGCATAATTTTGATGGTCTCAGAGGCTATCCTCCAGCCTTTGTCCAGAAGTCATCTGTATTGGCAAGGTTGTGTCTTATGTGGATTCTCAAATACCATACACTTTTCTGCCAAGAGGATCCTATCAGTGAACACACCGTAAGGGCTGCCATTCCCTATATTCTAAATGGCAACACGAACTGCAGCAGCTGCACCAACCTGCAGATTTCTCAAGAACACCTACCATTGTCTGTCTATAGTACCAGACTGGCACCTCCTTCCACCCACTGACAACTTCTACAAGAGAAGAGTCTAACACCTTTATCCTAATGCCCTTTTAGAGGGCATTCCTGCTTGCATACCTTGCCCACACACACACCAGATGTGACCACACCACCACCTGTGACCCTACAGCTTCAGGCAGGACTTTTCACGCTAAGAAACACAACCTGGAATATCTGAACGGCTCTTATCAGGCCTTTTGACCTGTCATAGTCTAAAGACAGATCTTCTTTCCCCACCCCTGACCAGGCAGATCACTAACTGGCATCCTGACTCAGCACCCAGACCATGCTTCCCCAACCTGTCGCGCCATCCCCCTTCTCTCTCCCGTCCTAGAGGGTGGGTGCCTGAATATTACATTTACTTTTCTGATGCCTCCCAAATAACCGCTTCTATTTAATTGCTACACAGACAGGCTTCAGCATGGACTCAGCTGCCTTCCCAAAGACAACTTCATACACTCAAGGGTGCTCAAAGTCCCATTTTTAAGTCAATGCTTTCTCAAATACTGACATTCCCACCAACTCTCTTAACAGTATATAAATCTCCCCCTAATTAGTTCTGTAATAATACATACAGGAAATTATTTCCTTCTATTTGTAAAGGAAGGTATTGGTTGTTCTTTGGGTACAAATAGAACTGAAACAGCTGCTGTCATCAATAGCTATTAGATAATTGTATGTCATGCAGCAAATCTGCTCAGAAATAGCCAAGCATTGCACAGAGATGAGGAGCTTTCATTGCATGAATGCTAATCACCTTGTATGTAAAATATTGCTCAATCTTTCATTTATGATAAAACCTCGCACAGACCAGTATCAGCTTCTCTATTCCACGAGCTTTCTCATGCATCATTAATCATGCGTACAAATGGTCAATGCCATCAAAACCAAAAAATCTGTTTCAAACTTGACAATCTTATACACAACAGACCTTAACGTGTATGTCGAGTACAAGAAAACAAAATCCTTAATATGCTAAGACACATCTGGGAAGGTACATGCTATTTCCATATTGCAGGCAGCAAAAATAACACATCACGTTGAGAATCTGTTGATAGTTGGTAACTGCTCCATTCCAGTCAAAACACAAGATTCTGTAACTAACGCACAAAAAAGGCACTTGACGCAAAATAATTTTATAAATTTAAATCAAGAAACAAGAGTGCAGCATAAAAGCATGACACCATCTGCCTTCTGGAAACTGCACCATTTATTTATGTAACGTTAGCAGATACCTTACTAATGCTAAGCGATCAGATTTTACACCAAAAAAAGATTTTTCAATACAACATAAACTATAAGACCTATTTTATTTTTTTAAAAAATCAGCTATTCTCTTACATAAACCAGGATAAAAGCTGACTGATCCTCCAAATATATATCAATAGAAAGAAAATAAAGTTTAAGTTACACAAAGGAAATAAGTAGGTGAAAACAATAAACAGCAAATGTCAAGTAGCCTGTAGGTATGGAGATACACCTAAAAGATTACATTTAGAAATTACACATAAATATATGTTTATAACAGGATTGCTGTTGTACTTCCCAAGTCAGTTTTGTAAATTTAGTATAGGACTTGTTTTTAAACACACGTGCATAGCAAGCAATTACTTTTTGCAGAATCATAAGTTCCAAAAATAAAAGAGAGAAAACCCAATCAACATTGTATAGAATTCATTTCAGTCCCAAATCCGTATAAATACATACCACCTCTTACATTTAATCTACAAAGGTGGGAGAGGGGAAGTTACCTGAGGGCAAGGTATTCAGACAAAAGGCCCCTATTCCTGGTGAAAGCAAGTGGTCAGTTGCCACGGTTTCTGAGAAGCTTCTGGTGCTCATTTTGGTAGTAAGGATATTCACAGCAAACCAATCTCCAGCAGGGATCGCTGCAGGGAACGGGACACAGGGGACACACAAGGGAGCAAGTTCAAAGGGGAAAAAGGAGTGATACAATAATGTAAGAGATTTTTAGCTAAAGAGAACCGCAGTCACAACAGTTTGCTATACATTAAGATATTCTGTAACTGAAAAGGAAATAGAGCTGTATGAAGTGCTACATTCCCATGAGAACATCCCTTACTGCCTGATACTAAGATACTGCAGCTGTGTTTAAATGAACAGCTTATGTAGAAAAATTCAATCATGCGGAAAAGGATCCATATAATACTGCCAGGCGGTTTCAGAGACACTCAGTAAGTGTATTTGGAATGTGAGAAGGCAGCTACCCTGGAGCTGCAGCACATAAGAGGCTGTTAGTGTATTTTGAAATGCGAGACAACTTTTCAGTTTTGTTTTGCCTGAGATTTCTCAGCCCACGTTATTTGTTCCCATTCAGCATCTCCACTACACCTGTTTAAAAGTCACCTTACAGAAACGTGACTCTACAGAGATAAGGGAGCAGGACTCGCTGGGTTCCATTCTGTACTTGTGGCAGTGCGACGAGGACCAGCACTTCCTGATTTCACAGGGTTTGAAACTGTACTACATTAAGCCTCTCAACATTTTAAAAAATAGAATATTTAACTTAACAAATCAAATGGCAATGGAAGAAAATAAATGCTTTGTTAACTGTCCTCACTTTGAAAAGATGCCTCAGGCTAAATAAAACTAATACTTACACTCTATTATTGCAGGGACAGTACAATCCCAGCCCTTCATAGGCTATCTGTTAGGATATCTGAATGATGTTTAAGAGATTTATCACAGAACTGCATTACAGATATGAATGTAGTAGTTATGAATGAGAATTCTTCTACAGTCTCCAGATCCCCAAGCAACGGGAGTGGCTACAACGTGAAAATTGTGGGTCCCACGGTTCCTTCCTCAGGAGTCAGATGAAGAAGCCAACCAGTCTGAGAAAACAAAAGCTCTGGCATTCCCAAGCTGTACGGTAGTTGCATGGCAGAACTGCCACACGATTTGTGCTGGGGTCCTGCCTCACACATCTAGGCGCAAGGCTCCTAGATCCACACTAGGAAGCCTGAAAGGATGGAAAGCCACAGCCTGAGCCGGAGCTCTTGTACTTCTTACATTCCTCTCCTGATTGTCCTAACAAGAAGATGACGGAATGAAGAGATCCAAACTTTGGTTAGCATCAGCTCCTCAGAGGTGTACAGAAGAACTGCAGGACCTACTGTTTAAGAAACCTTGATTCCCCAGCAACCTGCCAAAAATTAGGTAGGTATTTCTCACATAATTAGGTGTTAGCAATTATTCTCATTATTTTCAATAAATAGATAAATAAATAAATTCATGAAACAAGTTAATTTGTGTAAGCCTTCCTAATTCTGTTAGTGTTTCAGCAGAAATCATTTGATATCCTTTGCCCAGTCTGCTTGTACAAGAAAACTGGAATTAAAACCAAATACACTTTAACAATCACCTTCTACTCAAAGTTTTGTACATAGTTTTATACCTCTTTGATATAAAAAACACTAAGGCTTCAGGAGAAATACCAAATGTTAAAAAAAAAAAAAAAAAAAAAAAAAAAAAAAAAAAAACACTATGCATTGTTTTGATTCTTCCCTACTGCATACTTGTTTAAACATAACAATTTTATTCCCCACAGGCATTATTTAAATACCCTTCTTCCTAAGAATGCTTTGCACTTGTGTATCAGCTGCTTGTACATGAAGTAATCTTCTACATCATTTTAATTCTGGAAACCTATTTCCCTGTAAGCCTGTTGTGAGAATTGCTTCAAAGGAAATGATCACATACTATGCAACTAAAATGCTACTGATTAATTCATGGCGATTCTGTAAATGCATTAATTTTTAATATGTATACACAAGACTTGTCTGACAAACAAAACTTCAGCAGAACTTTAATGGTACAAATGTCTGCAAAATCACCATCCAGATGTATAATGCCTTTGCAAAAAACTGATATAAAACAAACTGAAAATTGGAAATAAAATTCAGTGAATTTATTTTATTAGCCTAAATGCTCCTGAAGTCTCAAGAGATTTTTATGAATGGGGACACACAAGATTTAATCATTTATATCTTAATATTAATAAATGTACTGATTAAGAACTCCACCAGCAAATAGATTACTGCAAGTTTATCTCCAAAATAAACTTTATAAATTCAAAAAAAGCACCACAGCAATTTCAGTTCAGCTTTTTAGATGACATTCTGCTGCAAAAGCTTAAAACACAACTGTGAAGCTACTAATAAAAATAGAAATGAAAAGGGTTTTTTTGTTATTGAAAAAAATACATTCATTGATTCTTTTATATTTATTAGAATACTACCAACACTTTCACACAGGAAAAATCGTTTGCATGAGGTCTTCACTTAGAATCATAATAAAATTTTACATTGTGCTGTATTTCTTAAGTTCCTTTATGTTTGAAATTCAATACTTTTTGTATCTTTCTGTTTTCTTCCGCCACCCCAAGCAGTTTTGCTTTACTGCCTGTTCCATTTTTTTCAGACTCGATTCTTTCACTAGGTTCAGCAGCATGAGGTTTGTAATAAACAGATAACACTTTCTGTACGCATTCAGATTAAATATAGACTTATTCAGAACAATGCAGATTGTTCCACCCACCTACGTTGTGCTTTGAAGTCCTTCCATATACTACATAAGCCAATAAAGTCAGTCATGTAGAAAACATCCTGTAAATCCTTCAGTGTAAGCAGGGAAGGAACCTGTTTTATGCTTATTCTAGGGAAAGTACATGCTTTGTGTTCTTTGGCTGGCTAAAAAAATGGGGTAACTTTCACAAAACTGCAGTAAGACAGAAGTAGGATATTCAGTAGGGTGAAAAGAAGCACACGCCCCTTGCTTCTTATGCTACTAGTAGAAGTTGGAAGTTTCAAAGGTCATCCAAACAACTACAGGTAATTGCTTACAAGAAGAAACTACTCCAAGTACGTAACCCTGCTACACCAGTAGGTTCAAAAAGAAATAACCCCAATCTCTTGGGGTGGCAATGTGCCCCGCCAAAGAGGTGTATCTCACGGGTACCGAGCAGAGTGACGCACAGGTCAAATATTAGCCGGGACTGATATCGGTGAGGCCGTACCCGCTGATGCGATACCGCTGCACACAGCAGGATCAACCGATCCCTTGGATCCGTGCAATCCTTATGTCACTCTTTGTAGAATTAATCTTCCTAGGCATTTTAGGATGATTTTCCAACTATGTGATGGATAAAGTTATCGTGAAACATACTGCAATTTTCTTCTACTGAAATCTTAGTTTTGCATCCACTGCTGCAGGTGAGCCAAAGCAAGTTCACCCAGAACTTCAGATACTGCCACGAACAGAAAGTGACCTGGATTTCTGCCACAAACATTTTTCAGCCACTTAAGATTTTTCTTTGTGTGCACTTGTGTAAAAATACCAAATATGTAAGACTAAAAAAACGTGATTTTCTTTTTCACATTGAAGTATGCGCTATCATTGGTAAACTTCAGAGTTAATATGCAATTAAGATGAAGAATATCACAGTCAGTGGGGCTAATTTCATACAGAGGCAAGTTTAGAAGCTTTCCTTCATGCTTCTCAGACTCACACTTCAGTAAAAATTCTTTTATAGAAAGGCATGGATCTTGAAGACACACAGAGGTCTCCCTATTAGACCATAGGTTAGCTAGAAAGGAAATTTTAGTCAATGATATTAAAAGACAAAAAAAAAAAAAAAAAAAAGCCTTATACAAGCCTGTGTCAGCAACTCCTGATCTCTGACAGTATTTGGGATCTGAACAACTGAAGAGTCAAACCCTGACAGTGATGATGACCCCCTTCTAACTACAGGTAGTACAACAGGCACACTATTGGGATTGTGCATAGTGAAATCTAGAGTCCTGCTGGCAATCTTTAAAACCACTGCATTAAACACTTGTCCACAAAGTCTAACAAAGGAAAAAGATGCAAAACTGGAAGCTATCTGCTTATCACAGCAAAGCAGTCCACAGAAAACCTTGCAAGAAAAGCTGCTCTTTAGCAAGAAATCTCTCACCCATGAAAAGACACTATGGCACAGGTTAAAATTCAATGTGTATTTCAGTTCATTTCATTCGGATAAAAAGCCTGACAAGATGAGTAAGTGATCTCAAACTCCTAGCCACAATGTTTCATTTCTACCTTTGTGAAGGATATCACCATTATTCAGATATACTTGTTTCATTGGAGGGCAGGTAATGTTACGAAACAAAGGTACTCCAACATGCATGTTCGCCAAAAAAGTGATCCCACCACAATAAGCAGCTGACAAAAATTCAAAGCACCTAGCTTTCAAACAGCAAACTCATCTCTTCAGCTTAGTAAACCATGCTTAGTTTCAAATGCTGTATCAAGCAGCATATAATCCAAATAACAGAAAAATGTAACTGTGTTCCCCTCTTCCTTCCTTCTCCACATTTTCTTCTGCAGCCTTGGAGAAGAGCAACACATGTTGAAGGCAGTGGACAGAGCTTATACTTGAAGAAATTTCTAAAAGACTGTAATAAAACTGAAAACTCATCACCAGAGCCTGAAAGAAGATTCAGATTTTTACAAAACTCTGCATACCTTGTTTCTAAGCTGCAGGACAGTATTAAGAAAACTATTTTACAATCTAAAGAGCCATTTAGGTATCAAAATGTTTTCAGAATCCAGTTTGGATCTCCCTCTTCTTGTTTTCAGGCTTTAAAAATCTGTATCATATATAAGAATTTCCCCTAGATAACAAACATAGAGTAAGGCTGCTTCACACCCCCAGTGTCCATCAGTTCATCTAAAAGCACCGTAAAACTGAATTAATGGAAGCTTCAATAACTGAATGACACAAATTATGCTTTTAATTTTGCAGACGCAATATCCAGATGGCTGTAAGAAAGCTGAAATTTGCTAATGCATGTGGTGACAGATATTGCAGCAATCTCTATAAAAAATATTGCTAAATCAATATCTGTGGGGGGGATTCAGCAGGGAAGGTCTGGACAATAAGCCATCCAGAGGTCCCTGCCAACCTCAACCATTCTGTGATTTGTGACAAAAAAAAAAAAAAAAAGAAAGAAAGCACAGAAACCTGTAACTGAAGGTAAAAGATTACGTCTCTATTTGTTCTGCGATGTACAAATTACATTTCGCTTTGTTCAAAGAGCAATCTAATCACCAAAACTGGAATACAAAGAGAGGAAACAAAGATGAATATAAATCAAGATAACTGAGTAATTCCTTCAACTTTTCCTTTATTATACATGGACTTTTTCCAGTACATTTCAATCCTGACAGTAATATGTCCCTTGGTGAAGATGACAAAAAGGCATCAGTTTTGAGGAACTATGAGAACTGCAGAACAGGAACCAATATAGTAATAGAATCTGAAGTGAAAGTGTCTTTTGGCACCCTCTGTATTACAGGAACTTCCTTATGCCTTTGGCTCCAGACTGATACATAACAATGTGTGAAGCCTATGTTAACCTCAGCCTTATAAAACCTAATAAGGAAGGAAAACCTGAAATAGAGAATAATGTCATGATTTTTGTTGGGGAAAAAAAATAATCCTTGAAATGTAAAGAGCCACCTGAATTTGTTCTCTGGTGTAACCAGGTTCTGCAATCACTGAAGCACCAGTTCTGCAGGGAGAAAAGATTATCTGATCATGTGCTTAAGAACACCCATAATAAGGGCCTTAATAATAAGGTCTGTCTTTTGCTATGTTAATGTTGGTGTAGCCTCAATAATTGTGAGCCTCAGCTTTAAACTAAAAACCTCAGATCGTTAGACATATCCCATAAGCTTTTCAAAAATGCCAAAACTTATAGCAATCAGTTAAGGTAGCCTTATTGAATAAGCGTTATCACATCCCACAAGAAAACACACAGATTCATCAACATCAGAAAGTACTTAACACTGCTTTTGAAAGCTATTTATTTCACAAACTAGACAAGGGCCAGCTCACGTTACTCGTGCTCAGTTACTAGACACGTTTCTTACTTTAACCTGTAGCATTGAGACCAGTTCACTTCCATTCTGGTACAGCTTACTAAACGGCGCTATAGGAAGGGAACTGTATCAGTGAATTGAGTTCAGTGATTTCCTGTATGCTCGCTCAAGGCAGATGACATCTTCGTCCAGCATTCCCATTCTTGCAGTGCTCAGTTACTGTCTTGCGAAAACAAGACTTCTGCATCAGCATTCCCAGCTACGAAAGCTCACAGACAGGGCGGAGGACAATTACTTCACTGCTGTTTGATACATCATCTTTAAGGGACGGGCAGCGAAGGGCTTGGAATGGGAATTGTGCTTTCCCTGTGCACCGTCGGCACAATTGCCAAATGGCAATCTGGCATTTGGTTTTCTCTATTAATTAACAGTAAGATAAACGCATTTGAAATACCATAAAAATAGACAGAAATGTTAAAAAAAGGCAAAGTAGTATGGGGCCAACTTCTCAAGCAATGCTGAATTTATAAAAGTAAATCCTGAGGAACAGCAATGCTGCAGTAGTGTGACAGATGAGGCACCTACTGGGCTTTTGTCTTTCTTTACAAACGGAAGAAATTTCAACTGTGGCTTTTGGGAATCGTTGTGCACTTCGCGTGCTTGCATAGTTTCCACGACTTGCCAGCACAGGGCCCTGCCAGCCCCCGAACCCTTCCCGGGTGACGATTTTTAACCTCCCGCTGCCCACGCCGGGCGCAGCCGAGTTCCCCACACGACGCCCAAGTTGTCTCATGGCTCCGGCAGCGCCGCCGCCAGCCTCCCCGGCCCCACCGGGCGCTCCCACAGCTCAGGGGCGGCCGAAGATCCGCAGGGACCCCGCGCCCCCCGGCTCCTCCCCGCTCCCCGGGCGCCCTAGCGAGCCGCATCGCCCCGCTCCAAGCCCCCGGGAGGCGGCTCCGGGTGTCCCCTCCGCCGGCCGAGCGACGCCCGGACCCTGCTCGCCCCACGCCGTGCCGGGCCGCGGGGCCTCTCGCACGATCCCCCCCGCACGCCTCAGCCCCCCGCGGGCAAGGGCGCTGACCTGGAGAGATGCTTCAGGATCTGCTTCTTGATGATGCCCGCCATGGCGTCCGCCGGCCCGCGCCCCTCACGACGACCGGCCGGCAGCGGGGCCGCGCCTCATCCCTCCGCCCGCCCCAGCCCGAGCCCGAGCCCCAGCCCGAGCCGCTCGGGCAGACCGCGGGGCGCGCAGCCGCTGCCGCCGCTCCCCCTCACTCGGCGCCCGCCGCCATCTTGGCTGCAGCATCGCCTAGAGACGGGGGGCGGTGGCACCGCCGCCCCGCACGGGGAGAGGCGGGCCCGAGGCGGGGCGGGAGGGGGGCACCGCCTCCCCCCGGTGCCTGACGACCCCCTCGGGAGGCCGCTCGCAGCCTCGGGTGTCCCCCCGGTCCGTCCCGGTGTCTGGTCTTTGCTCTCCCTCTGTCCCCGCAGTTGCCCCGCGGAGCTTGCCTCCCCCCTTGCCCCCAGCCCCAAGCGACCGACAGTGGTCGGTGTTAGGGTGGAAAACCCGTCGTGAAGGGGATCTAAAGGTGTAATGTGTACCACAAATGGTTCTAATATGCTGCAGCAAAGATTCCTCCAGATGAAATGCTCATTTGCCTACGTGTGCTAATAGCTGGCGTAATACCTGCACATCGCGTGCTCCCCAAGTGTCAGAGCTGTGACAGATCCATCCCAGAGGTCGTTCACAGAAGCAAAATCTGGTGTTCCTCTAGTTTTCCAGATAAATTTCATTACTCTAGCACTTCTGTTCACCTTGATGAGCCAAGTGATAACATTTATCCGTTTTATACCTCTCTTTACAAGCAATGCTCGTTTACAGCTACAAAAAACATTCCTAAAATTTGTTCCATCTGGGATCCCCGAAATCGGTCCAAAATGCTGTGCCAAGCAAACCAACAACTCCAGCAGCAATAAATTTGATGCTGTCAACTCTTCTTCCATAGGAAGTTGTCCAGGCACAGCTCCTGCTCCTGGGCCTCTTCCCAGCCCAGCCATGATCCAGGATGGCTACGGCTGCTCCGCGCTGCCCAAAAGGGACAACGCAATAAATGCTTACTGACATAAACGCAGTGCTATGGGAATTAATTCAGGTGCATGTACACGTCATATTTCCCCTAAACTCAGTTTATTGGTACTTACTCAAACCCCTAGACTTTTAAAACCAGGCTCTTCTCCAGGTGATATTTAACAGGGTATCCATGGCAAGTATAAAGCCTACAGGTTATGATAATTTTATGAGGATAGCTTCTCATGCTGTGGCAAAATTTCTAAGCAAGTTAAAAATTAAATGACTGGTAACAGTTTTGTTCTGGTAACCATCTTCTCTGGGGCTCCCTCATTTTAGAAAATGTAACTTGAGAATTTCAGCGGTGGGTAACCAGGTACTCTAAATAATATTTTTAATTGGAAATAAATAAAATGAAATAAAATAAAATAAAATAAAATAAAATAAAATAAAATAAAATAAAATAAAATAAAATAAAATAAAATAAAATAGCTAAAACGGACATGTTTTTCAGATGTGACCTCTTTATGAAGAACATTTGCTGGCTCTAGAATATACTCTAGAGCTGGAGAGGAAAGACATCAGACACTACTTTCTTTGCTTCTCATATACATAACAGATTAATAATTTACAAGCAATGAACCAAAACCCCAAGGACCTTCAAGTCAGATATATGAAGCAGTAACAGATGAAAAAATAGGTCAGGAAATTAACGTTTTCAATTGATTTTTCCAGGCATTTAAAAATCAGTCAGTGCATAATATTGACCTCATTATATTCTTTAAAGAGATTTATAAAGTGGAAATGAGCTGCTAACACCTTTATTCATGTTTTAAGTTCAATATTCTTCAACTAGAAAAAAAACAAACAACAACAACAAAAAAAAAAAAAAAAAAAAAAAACACCACAAACAACAACATCTTGGAATTCTTGGAGAAATGTTGTTCATCGTGATAAATCAGTTTCCCACCACTGAAGAAAATAAAGGGGACAAGGTAAGCAGGACCTGTGCTGTGTGTTCTCTTTCAAGTGTTCTGCTCACATAGGTCTGGTAGAAAAGGGTAAGTCCAGAGGACAGGCTGATTGAAACTGAAAACAGAAATATTCCTGCCTGGCAGGGTTGATCTGAGTCATGACTTCACTTTCTCCCCAGTTTCCTGGAGCACATCAAATGGAGGAAAATGCATAGATCAGCCCCTCTTGCTTGGAGCAGAATATCTGGTACTTTTTAGATCCTGACGCAAATTATTATCAGGATATCCCCAGACTATATTAATTAGACTGTGGCCTGATTCTTCAAATCACAGTCCCATGTTTTCAAGCAGATGAATTTCTGGTAAAACGCTCATGCTAATTAGACCACAGCTATGTGAAGATGATGCTTAAAACAACATTGCAAAGACTGACTCCTGCTCTGAATGGAGGAAGGCAATCATTTATGAAGAAGCTTGTGAGAGTGTCATCAACTGTCACCTTAATAAAACCACAAGCAGGAAAGAGTGGTTTAGTCTTCCTGACTACTTCGCCCTTAACGTTGCTATGTAGGATTTCTTCATATAGCAAACAAGGCTCTTTGCTCTTGATTTATCATGTTGAACCCCCATACAACAAGAAACAACAGCCACAAGAGAAGAAAAGAAGGGGAGGCTGTAGTGGCAGATCTGCATGGTCACAATGGACCTGCCCGATGAACCCTGGGCTGTGTCTGTCCCTGTCTGGCCCCACTAGATCTGCTCCTGAGAATTGCCTTCTGTTCTTGGCCTTGGGCCTGATTCATCACCAGAAACCTACCCGATGACCTGGGCTCTGGGTTGCCCCCACAGCCCTGCCCTGACTGCCCTGCTCCCCGACTAGAGGTGGTGGGACAGGCCTGGGCTGGGAGGGTTGCAGAATCTACCTCAGCTCCTGGCTTTCCTCCTTCACAGAGCAGCTGGCCCTCTTGGCAAATACAAAGAACCTCACTAATGGGTGTGTCCGGGGCAGTAAAATGATCTCAAAAAAGAACTTTGGCTCATATTTACCACAAATAGTTTCTACAGCCTATCTGTGAACTCCTTCCCTTCAAGAGAGGACCCAAGAACCCGAGGATGTACAGCATTCCCCATCAGGCTGCTCATCTTTCATCATCAGCTAGGCAAAGAAAGGTGCACTGTGTTCAGTTCATGGATGCCAAGTCCAGGATGCACTTCTGGCGTCAGGGTCAAAGAATGCAATAACTTATTCCTAAGGGATAACTTCTGGATGCTTTAAACAACCTGCAAATTCACAGTTGGCACTGTTTGACCATTCTGAGGCCATGCATTCCTACAGAGCACAGCAAATAAGCAGTTCTGTGCTTTGCAGGGGGTGTGCAGATGGAATCCAGCTTTTCATGTGGTCGCGTGGATTCCTTCAGTGTGTAAACTGGAATGGAATACAGACAGGGAAAAATACATAAGTAGAATCAAAGTAACTTCAGAAACATGAAGAAAACAGAGGAATTAACAAAAATATTTTTTCCATCAAATGAGGCAGTAGAAGATGTGGAAAAAGAACAAATAAAACATGACCCATTAAGTTCAGATTTGCTTTCAGTGTGTGCTTTTTCAGTGTGTACTTGCTGCATGAGAAATTCAGCATGGCTTTGTATGGATAATGGAAAAAAAAAAATCCAAATATGCAAGGTTTGAGTAATCTGATGGACCATTGCTCTAGGTTGAAAACCATCATAAAGTATGAATTTTAAGCTACTGTATGAGGCAATGTACAAAGTTTGCTACCGTGTAAAAGTGACTTTGAAGGTCATATTTTTGTGTCCTTGCTATGGTACTGACTTTGTTAGGTACTCCATTAACAACAAAGAAGTTTTATCAGAAGTGCCATGCAAATATCTGGGTGAATGTGTAAGCAAACACAATAAATATGTATGCAATCTGTCCCCAGTTAGCAACAATAGTAAAAATAATAATAATAATAATTTTTAAAAAATCTTTACTTCCTGGAGATTTAAAATATTTATAGACAAAAATGTAAGTGAACTGTTAAGGGCCTGATATTTATTTTATGAGATCTAAAACAGAAAAAAATATATAAATAAAAACAAAACAAACAAACAAACAAACAAAAAAAAACAACTAACTGAATTCAATACAAGTCATTACATGATAACAGATGATAATCTAGTAGAGCCGGAGCTGGTATCTAGAAGAGGAAAAGGAATTAATTAAATTCTGGCTTTCTCATTTAATTTCATAAAACAAAAGTTAGCAATAGCTATAATGAATTTGTCTCTTACTCTGAGAACTTTATATCATTAATAAAGTGTAAGGTAATATTTACATGTACATGATTTTAAGAATAATGTTGCATGCTTCATTGTAAACCTGTGAATACCTAAAGCATTCTGTTTTGTATATTTGGGGCTTGGAGTTTTAATTACAAAACCAAAATGTATTGGTATGGTACCTGTCAATGGACAAAGAAGGAAAACAACACTTTACAGTGTCCTCTAACAGAATCCTGGAACTCCTGACCTGGAGAAATAGGCCTCTGGTTAATTCCTGTGACCTCACCTCAAGAGCCAAAGAATTGATCTGCTAGTGCAGGGATTAATGATGCTGTCCTTAAGATCTCACAAGCACAAATTGGTCTGAAAATGGGTGTGTTCTGCTGAACCTGGTGGCTCATTGAAAGACATTTGATGTACGTTATGATGAACAAGAATCACACAGAGTAGCAGTTATCCTTATGGTTTATGCTTCCAGGGGAGTTATGTGGAGCTACAAAGTGCTGTGTTACCTATTTTATTGAACAACAGCGGGCACTGTGATGGTATGTAAAAGGTAAAGCAGAAATCACAGAATCATTAAGGTTGGAAGAGATCTTCAAAATCATCTGGTCCAACCATAACCCTACCACCAATGTCACCCACTAAACTATGTCCCTAAGCACCAGGCCCAACCTTTCCTCGAACACCCCCAGGGCCAGTGACTCCACCACTTCCCTGGGCAACTTGTCCCAATACCTGACTGCTCTTTCTGAGAAGAAATGTCTCCTCAATTCCAACCTGAACCTCCCACTCGTTATCTGTGAGAAGCAGCTGACCCCTTGCAGTGGGTTTATGTGGCACGGTTTTGGTAGCAGGGGCCACAGGGGTGGCTGCTGTGAAAAGAATCCAGAAGCTGCCCCATGTTAGGTAAGGGCCCCACTGCTGACCAGAGCCGAGCCAGTCAGTGATGTTTGTGCCTCTGTGAAAGCATATTTAAGACAGGGGAAAAAAAAAAAAAAAAAAAAAAAAAGCAGCTGGGAGAGTGAGAGGAGTGAGAAACAGCCTTGCATGTGCCGAGGTCAGAGCAGAAGGAGGGGGAGAGGTGCTCCAGGCGCCGGAGCAGAAGTCCCCTGCGGCCTGTGGTGAGGACCATGGTGAAGCAGGATGTCCCCCTGCAGCCCATGGAGTGCCACGGTGGAGCAGGATTCCACGCTGCAGCCCGTGGAGGAGACCACGGTGGAGCAGGTGGCCCTGCACCGACGGAGGCTGCCGCCTGTGACAGACCCCTGCCGGAGCAGATTCCGGGCTGGAGCTGCAGCCCGTGCAGCCCACGCAGGAGCAGGGCTCTGGGGGGAGCCGCTGCCCGTGTGGGACCCCTGCTGGAGCAGTTTGCTCCTGGGGACGGACCCGCCGCTAGGGGGCGCTGCCGTGACGCAGCCGCAGCGGGCCCCACACCCGTCACTTCCCCCGGCGGCAGCTTCCGGCTCTGGAGGCGGGCTCTGGAGGCGGGGCGGTCCCAGCGGCACGGCTGCGTCCCGGCAGGCAACGCGCGCGCGCTGCTCCTCCGCTCTATGGTAACCACAGAGACCCACGGCGGTGGCGGATCAATACTGGGACGGCGGCGGCCGTGGCGCCGTGGGGAGCATGGCCACGCTGGTGCTGGATAACGGCGCCTACACCGCCAAGATCGGCTACAGCCACGCCAACGTCAGGTCAGCCCCGATGCCGGCACTGCGCCTGCGCACTCGGCGCCGCGAGGCCCCGCCCCCTCCGCCGGTGGGCGAGGCCCCGCCCCTCTGCCTCAGCGCCGGGATGGGGGCGGGGGGTGAGGGATGGGGGGGGCCAGGGCCGAGGTCGCCCCCCGGTAGCCCCCGGTAGACCCCGGCCCCCAGCGGGCTCCAGGCGGCCCCCAGCCCCGGGGCGCGGCCGGTTGCGACGCGTGTGATGGATCCGTGCCCTTCTCTCGCAGCGTCATCCCCAACTGCCAGTTCAGGTCGAAGACGGCGCGCTTGAAAACCTTCACGGCCAACCAGCTGGATGAGATCAAGGACCCCTCGGGCCTCTTCTACATCCTCCCCTTCCAGAAGGTAACGGCAGGGCCTGAGCGCTGCCGGGCAGCAGGGGGTGTGCGAAATGCCTTACCCTGCGCTGCTGTGTGCACCTGCTGGCAGCCTTATCTCTGTGTTGCACCTTTATATAAGAGTATGCTGTATGTATGAATATGTGAGTATGTAGCAGTACGAATGAAGTAGGATGATTTAATGATTGCCCAATGTCAAATCACGTATGTCCTTCTCTGTAAATATAGCACCTGCCGACACAGCTTCCCCATCCCAGGAGGTGTTCAAGGCCAGGCTGGATGGGGCTTTGGGCAGTGTGGTCTGGTGGGAGGTGACCCTTTAAGGTCCTTTCCAGCCCAAACCATTCTGTGATTCTATGATATCCATGGGAAATATTTGTAACGTTTATTTCATGTTACCTTTACTCTTGGCATAGAATTGTGACAATTTAGACACTTTTACTCTCAGATTTCTTTACACTGTCAGATCATCAATTGTTTAACATTTTTTTATCTCTAGTAATTGTTTAAAAAGTGAAGTATATTTTTATTCTCTAAACAGTGCTGTTTTGTTTTTTGTTTGTTTGTTTTTCCAAAATTCCTACAGGGTTACCTGGTTAATTGGGATGTCCAGAGACAAGTTTGGGATTACCTTTTTGGAAAAGAAATGTATCAAGTAAGAGTCTCTTTTTTTCCTCTCTTTTTTTTTTTTTAATAATCAATTTGTGTAGGTTAAACATTGACTAGTGGATTTAACATAAGTACATCAAATATTAAATAAAACTGCCAAGCTTACTATTCTCTTTGAAAGTGACTTCCATTAGAAATCACGAGGATTTATTTTTTGTAAACTGATGAAAACTATGACTTTGATCTCTGGTATAGGAATTTCAAAAACATTTAACTTTTCAGTTTTGTGTGTATCCATACTGAGGTCAATTTACATATGTCGATCTTAAGTTCATATAATTAAAAGCTCACATTTGTAAAATAAATAAAAAACATCACTATAGACAGATACAATGTGCTTTAGAGATTAAGAAATTCTTCATGTAAGAGAGTGATGAACTAGGTCAGTAGGCCGAAAGACAGACATTAAATAGCTGTATCTTTGGCTAACTGTTTACTTACAAGGAATAAAATGAATTTATAAAATATAAATATATGAAATGCATTTTTTTTAATTTGTTACAACAACTGGATGTAGCCCAAGATGTGTAATACGGCTTTTATTTTTTTAAAATATGGTGTATTGTTACTTACTGTGCAAGGTTGTTGTGTTTGTTTGTTTTGCTTTGTTGCATTTGTTTGTTTGTTTTTTTGGTTACAAAATGTAACCAAATGTTGTAACCTATGTTGTAGGATACAGAATGAAAGTAATGCCTTAAAATATCTTAATCTTCATACTTAAAAATATACATGTACAGTTCTGGCTTTTGATATTTAGCTTTCATTTACATTTTGGAACTAGATTCCATTCAGTCTCTATGTTTGAGTCCATGTGTAATTATGGTGAAAATAACTCTACGTGAAGTTTTCTCTAATGGAATTCGAGGCATTAGCAAATGTGGAAAGTCCAAGATCTTTCGCTGGCCTTGTGAGAGGTCACTGTGAGTTCTGATGGTTCTGCTTTGTGCTGGACTTTGTCTTTGGTTAATAGATACGTGATTTCTTGATGCAAATGCTGAGCTGTTGACAAGAAATCTTGTTGACAGAATTGGTGTAAAACATCTTTTACAAGTATTGTAGTGGTTCTTTATGGGTATCTCTTTAAAATGTTACATTACAATATCTAAGGATGGTAACAGGAGCAGAGTATATCAGGAGGTGCTCCCTTCTACTATGTTTTAAACCATTAATGCATTAAATTTTATCACTGCTCATAAAGTCTTTACAAAGGAAAAAGAAGTAAAACTTTATAAACCTAGCTTCTGCTAACAGATATGGCGAGTGATAATCATGTCTTCAAATTTACGTAGTCTTCAGTTGCTGCAAAATATCATAGTGGATTATTTTAACGTTTTTAATGGCAGTCTTTATGTATTTTTCATAGGTGGATTTTGTAGATACCAACATTATCATCACTGAACCTTATTTTAACTTCAGTTCAATACAAGAGTCCATGAATGAAATCCTATTTGAAGAATATCAGTTTCAAGCAGTTCTTAGAGTAAACGGTGAGTATCTCCCCTTTTATTTCACTTATTATTTTTGAGATTAAAATTCCAATTATGTTTAAATGCATACACATACAAATTACTTAATTTCCTTCCTGGCTCTTGAATAATACACTACTATGTGTACTCAGACTCAAAGTTTTTTATGGAAATTGAACCTTTACGTTTAGACTACTTTTTTAAGAGTGTCTTGCATATAATTAAAGCAAATATGGGAAGAGAAAAAGATGGTAGAGATAATGAATGTATTTTGAAATAAGACTTTGAGGAAGTCTAACAGAGATTTGTGTGGAGACTTTGACAGCGTTCCTCTTTTGGGAGTGGTGGTGATTTTTAATTTTGCTTTGTATTAACAAATAAAATGCAGTGTTGTGGTCATGAGATGCATTACCTTACAGAGATCACAGGGAATGGTAAAATAACATCTCAACCCTTTTGAAAAATAGATAGCCCTTTAGACTGTTTTGATAAATTGTGGTGTGATCAGCCCGTTTAGAACATAGGAGAGGGAACAGAACGGGCACTGGAATCCATGAAAAAGAATAAAGGGGAAGAGGTTATACAATGCTTAATTTTATCCACTGTCAAACTTAGTTCACCTGTTGGCTGTAGTGTTCTGTATTGAGTTCTTAGAAGTCTGAAAAAGGCATTTAAAATTTGAAGCACTTTCATATCAGTGTGAATTCTAAAAGTGTATATTCGTGTAAAGTTCAAATTAAATTTTCTGTTTTTCAGCTGGAGCTCTTAGTGCACATAGGTATTTCCGGGATAATCCATCTGAGCTATGTTGTATCATTGTGGATAGTGGATATTCTTTTACACATATTGTACCATATTGCAGAAGTAAAAAGAAGAAAGAGGCAATTATTAGGTAAACACTATTATTATTTTTTTAGGGGAATTGTTTGTTATGCCTGAAGTTAATAACTACAGAATTCCTTGTGTTACTTTTTTATGTAGGATTAATGTTGGAGGAAAACTCTTAACCAATCATCTGAAGGAGATAATATCTTACAGGTAAAGTAAGAGATTAATTACTGACCATGATCTTGAGACTTGACATAAAATGTGTGGGAAGTTTGTGGGGATATTCTTTCTGGTTATGTGAATTTTAGATTAAATGCTGTTTAAAGGGGATTTTTGTCTATTATTATCTGCTAACTCGCACCTTGAGCTTAGGCTATCAAAAAAATAATTAAAAACCAACAGCCTAATTCATCACAGTGCCAGGGCTTTTGAAGTTGCTGAGGGTGTGTGCATGTTCACAATTATACAGGTTCTTATATATTTTCTCAAATGTTTCAGTAGTTCATAAGTTAGCTGTCAAATAAGTCTTACATTTTGATTCTATCTACACCACAAATGAAATTCAGGAGAGTTGACTTTTTATTAAGATCCTTTAGCTTGGGACTTCATCTAGGTAAAGAGATAGCAAAGGTCTAATACCTTTGCTATTAAAACTAATTGCAGAGTTATGGCTATTCTTCTTAAGACAGGGCAAACACAGGTAGATATTTGTGTTTATTAAGTTGCTATGTAATGAAATACTAAGTTCTGTTATGTCAGGTATGCTTTTGTAAATTGAGTGCAAGCTTTAGATACCAGTAGATTTCTGTGGAAATTATAGTAATATAGAAATTATAGTAGTGAAATTATAGTAACCTATTTCCAATGCAAAACTGAACAGGTAATACTAAGAATTCTAATTATTCTCAAACATCTTTTTTTGTTGTTGTTTTGTTTTGCACAGGCAGCTACATGTTATGGATGAAACGCATGTAATTAACCAAGTCAAAGAAGATGTGTGTTATGTGTCTCAAGACTTTTACAAGGACATGGAGATTGCCAAGTATGGATACAATGCTATTAAATGTGAAAGTTGGTACTTCTGAATAATTATTTGTATAGAAAAAAATATATCCTGTAAATTAGAATTTTTTCCAGTTAAGTCAAGAGAAGTCTTGCCAGTAAAAAATAGTTGGGATGTAGAACTTGTTCTTTATTATGTTGTGTTTTCCATTCTTCTATTTCAGATTGAAAGGAGAGGAAAATACTGTAATGGTAGATTATGTCTTACCAGACTTCAGTACAATCAAAAAAGGATTTTGTAAGGTAATAATGGTAGAGATTTTAAGTGTTTTTGGACTGTTTTCCTCTGCACAAGTACACTCCTGTTGGTTAAAAATACTTTATTTTTTTCTAATGCTGCATTGTAACTTCTTTCTGTGCTATTCATTAACTGGTTAAATTCTCCAAATGCCTGAGATAAGCATCACATGCTTTTAGATATATTGTGCATCATTTGAACAATGAATGATGGTGTTGGCTCCATCTCTGGCTTCCATATTCTGGTAGAAAAATGACAAACTGTTATCATCTATTTTTGTTGACTTTGTCAAAAGGTTTTATTGTTTCTATGGAAGATTCCACATGTGGCCCTCATTATCCATGAAGAACTGGTTGGTGACCTACTACGGCACTTAGATGTGCACAAGTCGATGGGGCCGGATGGGATCCACCCAAGGGTACTGAGGGAACTGGCAGAGGAGCTGGCCAAGCCGCTGTCCATCATTTATCAACAGTCCTGGCTATCGGGGGAGGTCCCAATCGACTGGCGGCTAGCAAACGTGACGCCCATCTACAAGAAGGGCCGGAGGGCAGACCCAGGAAACTACAGGCCTGTCAGTTTGACCTCAGTGCCAGGAAAGCTCATGGAGCAGATCCTCCTGAGAGTCATCATGCAGCACTTGAAGGGGAAGCAGGCGATCAGGCCCAGTCAGCATGGCTTTATGAAAGGCAGGTCATGCCTGACGAACCTGATCTCCTTCTATGACAGAGTGACGCGCTGGGTGGATGAGGGAAAGGCTGTGGATGTGGTCTACCTTGACTTCAGCAAGGCTTTTGACACCGTCTCCCACAGCATTCTCCTCAAGAAACTGGCTGCTCTTGGCTTGGACTGGCGCACGCTTCGTTGGGTTAGAAACTGGCTGGATAGCCGGGCCCAAAGAGTCGTGGTGAATGGAGCCAAGTCCAGTTGGAGGCCAGTCACTAGTGGCGTCCCCCAGGGCTCGGTGCTGGGGCCGGTCCTCTTTAATATCTTCATCGATGATCTGGACGAGGGCATCGAGTGCACCCTCAGTAAGTTCGCAGATGACACCAAGTTAGGTGCGTGTGTCGATCTGCTTGAGGGTAGGAAAGCTCTGCAGGAGGATCTGGATAGGCTGGACCGATGGGCTGAGGTCAACTGCATGAAGTTTAACAAGGCCAAGTGCCGGGTCCTGCACCTGGGGCGCAATAACCCCAAGCAGAGCTACAGGCTGGGAGAGGAATGGTTGGAAAGCTGCCAGGCAGAGAAGGACCTGGGAGTGATGGTGGACAGTCGGCTGAATATGAGCCAGCAGTGTGCTCAGGTGGCCAAGAAGGCCAACGGCATCCTGGCTTGTATTAGGAACAGCGTGACCAGCAGGGCTAGGGAGGTGATCGTCCCCCTGTACTCAGCTCTGGTGAGGCCGCACCTCGAGTACTGTGTTCAGTTTTGGGCCCCTCGCTACAAGAAGGACATGGAGGTGCTTGAGCGGGTGCAGAGAAGGGCGACGAAGCTGGTGAGGGGCCTGGAGAACAAGTCCTACGAGGAGCGGCTGAGGGAGCTGGGCTTGTTCAGCCTGGAGAAGAGGAGGCTCAGGGGTGACCTTATTGCTCTTTACAGATACCTTAAAGGAGGCTGTAGAGAGGTGGGGGTTGGCCTGTTCTCCCACGTGCCTGGTGACAGGACGAGGGGGAATGGGTTTAAGTTGAGCCAGGGGAGTTTTAGGTTAGATGTTAGGAAGAACTTCTTTACAGAAAGGGTTGTGAGGCATTGGAACAGGCTGCCCAGGGAAGTGGTGGAGTCACCATCCCTGGAAGTCTTCAAAAGACGCTTAGATGTAGAGCTTAGGGATATGGTTTAGTGGAGGGCTGTTAGCGTTAGGTTGGAGGTTGGACTCGATGACCTTGAGGTCTCTTCCAACCTAGAAAATTCTGTGATTCTGTGATTCTGTTCTCTAACTACTCAAAACTAAGAATTTATTTAGCTTGCAGTCTTCCTGAAGCTTATTTGTTTACAGTAATTCACGCACACAAAGATAGCAATTTGTAGTATACATTTAAATATAATCATGAAGCCAAATGCACTTGGCTATCCGCAGATTTCAGATTGTTGTCAGTGCAAACTTTTAATAACAAGCGTATTTAGTCGCTGCATTTGTGTTGATTTGGTTGCAACGACTGTCGCTAACCTACGTGCTGATTTGATGTTTTTTTGCTACCTCCATCTTCTGGAGGTAGGTTTAACCTTCTGAGAATCCTGTGAGCTTTGTGAAAAAAACAGATTCTGAGCAGTTACCTAAAGGTTTTCCTCTAATTTGCATCTCAGATGAGAGGGAAAGTAGGCAGTGGGTCACTCATTTCCTTAGGAAGTTGGCATGAAAATGAAATACTACTTCTCTGGCATAGCACTTTTATGCTCTATTATTTAAAACTTGTAGCTTTCTGTAGTTGTGCTGTCACACATCCTACTCTCAATTATCATGTAATATTGTGCCTTTTTTATTTGTTGAAGGAATTTTGCTTTGCTTTGTTTTAGTAAGTCTCTGAATTTCATCTAAATGCCCTAGTATGTAGAAAGTTCAGAGCTGTTTAGTAGAACAGCCTGGAAAAACTTCATAGGAGTGAAAATTTAACACTGTTATCTTATTTACCGAGTTGGCCATAGTTTCAAAAGCAGTCCCTGTATCTTAGGTATCACTCTTGCACATATTCACTGTATTTTGCTTGGCAAAACTGCAGCTGATAAGTTGATAGACTGAAATTTAATATCACAGTTTGTATTATTCTTAAAAGACTTTGTAGGTAGTATAACTTAATGTAGAATATATGGCCTTCCACTGCAGTACATGAAAAAGATTAGCTAAACACTCCAGGATATAATTTCTTTTCCTAAGCTGTGGTTACTATTCATGTCTTTAATTTAGCCAAGGGAGGAGATGGTGTTAAGTGGAAAATACAAGACTGGTGAACAAATACTTCGTCTAACAAATGAAAGGTTTGCGGTTCCAGAAATACTCTTCCATCCTTCAGATATTGGTATTCAAGAGATGGGAATTCCTGAAGCTATTGTTGATTCTATTCAGAATTTACCTGAAGGTATAACTTCAAGTGTTTTGAAATTTGTTGTTGTTCTTGTGGTTTTTTTTCTTTTTTTTTTTTTTTTTTGGCTGTTTTAGATTCTTAAGACTCTTAAGACTCTTTAGATGCTAATACTCTCAATATGCCAGTTATTAAGATGTGAACCGTTCTGTCTTCTGTTACATGTCACATACCCTAGGACTGATTATTGTCTACAAGATGCCATGTTATACCAACACAGCTTTGTGGTGGTATATAGATTGGCTTCTGTTTCAGTTAATCACTGTATATTGAACTCTTCCCAACCTCCTTTACTAATGTGACTTACATGTCTTCAATGATAGAATATACCTGAAATTATTTTTGTGTTTTAAAATACTTCTTCACTGAAAGAAAACTCAAACTTAGCAAAGCCAGTCCAGTCATTCAAGCATCAAAGTCTAAAACTTTTCTTCCTACTGTGTTTTTCAGTAGTATTAATGCTTTCACATTACAGATTACGTACACTAATATAGTAGTAACATTAATGTTACTACAAAGAAGACTTTATAGGTTTTGTGATAACACAGAAGTACGGAGGTTCTGAGGCTATGAAATGATATATTATTTGTTTCTTTAAGTACAAAATAAAATCCTTTTGAAAGGGAAATGTGTTGGTAAGCATGCAATCTCACAAACAAAACATTGTGATTTTTTTTAGACTTTGGCTTTGAAAATTAACGAACAGACCGATCACTTTCCTGTTTTGTATTAAAACTATTTAACTGATCACTATATGATCACTACTTTGAGTATTTCTCACTCCATTTCCAATTCCTAACAAATTTGAGAATAAACTTCAATTTCTAAATAAATCTTTAGTCTCTAATTACAGATTTATTTATTATTTTTACTTTAAAGAAATGCAACCTCATTTCTTCAAGAACATAGTTCTGACTGGAGGAAACACCCTTTTTCCGGGCTTCAGAGATCGGGTCTATTCTGAAGTTCGATGCCTCACTCCAACTGACTATGACGTTTCTGTTGTTCTTCCTGAAAAGTAAGTCCTAAACTGTACAAAATAAACATTTTCTTCTAGCAGAATAAACTATGAAGTAGGATTTATTTTGCTTTTAAATTAATCCTCTTAATTTAAGTGAACCAACATTGTACAAGAAGGATGTTTTAATCTGGTGTGTTTCCTGACAAACAATTTATTAGAGGCTACCTGCTTGTCTGTTACTTGGTCTAATGAAGTTAAGCACAAAAGTAGGTGTTTCCAGGAACAGTCCTGTTACAACTAGATCAGTAAGACTGTAGTTTCATCACGAGAATTGGATACATAAGTATGCACAATTAGAGTTTAGTCCTTTACTTGAAAGAATTTTCAGCATAGAAATGCTGGCATGTCATTAGTATTGTAGCCACTTCATGAATTTGGAAGGGATAACATCTTTGCACCAAGTGAATTTATGTTTGAGCCAAAACAAGTTGTCTTTGATAGTAGGAAAAAAAAAATACCTTTTTAAGGTATTATTAGAGAGTATTTTTAAATATTAAGGAATTGTCACCTGTGCAAATAAATACAAAGACATCTCTATCTCCTTCCTCATAAAAGGTACTTATTTTGTTATAAAAAGGGAAGCCACTTAGCACTGGTAAAATTTGAAACTGTCTCAAAATTTGTCTGGTGCTGGATGGTTTCATTTAGCAATCAAAAAATATCTTGAAACAGTCTTTTCTGATTTTTAGGTTTTTTTTTGTTAGGTATAGCTAAATAATTGCTAGAAATCATCACAGCATACTTTTATATTTAAATGAACTTGCATAAAATTAACAATAGTTTTATTCATTTTTCAGCCCTATTACTTATTCTTGGGAAGGTGGGAAGCTCATTTCTGAAAACGATGACTTTGAAGACATGGTAGTAACTAGAGAAGATTATGAAGAACATGGGCACAATATCTGTGAAGAGAAATTTGATATATAAGTAGCATAGTTGCTTATATTGTTATTCCAGTGTTTTACTCAGAACTGTGAACCATGGCTTGTTCTCTGTCAGTTAGGATTGTGTTTTAGCTTTCCTGTACTTAACTGGATTGGGGAAAATTCATTTTCAGAGTTTAAAAATAAAGTTTTACAAACCTAATACTATGAAATGTGTGTGTTGCATTTCATTACGTTCTCATCTTTTACTGATAGCTTCATTATATTCTTACTGCAAAAAACTGATAGCACGAGGCAATAAAAATAGTGAATGCTCTTACTGGTGTAATACACATGTTAAGAAGTAATTAAGATACATTAATTATTTTTTTTGGGGGGGGGAATTTTTATGAAACTGACTGGACATTAAACATTTCTTAAAGGGTCACTCAAAATTGCCCAAGAGTAATCTGAACACTTCCTTCTTTTTTAAGAAGGGGGTTTGGGTTAGTGGGTTCTTGTTTTGGAGAGCAAACAAACCTCTTCCACTTCCTCTCACCTTTTGGAACCTCAACCGGGCTTATGTCTGAGGTGAACCAAGTTTGCAGCTCTGGCTTGGTTAATCCTATCTGTTTCCTAGACCTGCATTTCACATTAAACAGAAATGCTTCAGCCTATACTTACTAGTTCTTTTTGCAATGCAACTGTGGCATCAGAAGAAGCTCCTTTACTCTGCCATCAGTGCACATGGGGCAGCAAAGAGCAATGTTGACAAGCAATAGCCAGATAAGAGAGCTGCGCTAGTGTGTGTTGTTACACCTGGCTGCCTTGGGTGTCAGGACAGAGTTAGGCACTCAGGGTGGATAACGGGTGGGCTGACGCTGATCTTGACATTAACCAGCTCATGATTGTAGGTGAATTCTCTAGTTTGGCTGGTGATACTCAATGGGCTCAGGAGAGGCCTATTCCCAGCTACAGAGCCATATTGCCTCTCTTGTCTGCCCTATGTTAAAGCACTATTTACCCAGCTTGGAACGCAGGTGGCTGGTTTAGCCAGTTGATGGCGTGAGTTAAGGAAAAGCTTCACAGGATTTCATGCCCTTCAGAGGGCTTTAAGAAGTCTTCCAGTGGGGGGGGGACTGAAGTACAAAGAAGGGCTATTATTTTCTGAAAATTATTTTTCATGATCTATATGACCCAAGGATAATCGATCTAGTTGCACAGTCAGAGTTGACCAAATGAACAGGGGAAACAAAGGTGCATACTGCCAACCCCCAGGATCACTCAGAGCATTAAGATACATCGATATGCTCATTGCTGGCTTCTGCTTCTTTTCTTCTTCAGACGAGCATGTGGGGTTACAGCCAGCTTTTTCTGATCACCATCCCAATTTGGTAAGCTCCTGTTACTACCCAGAGGTCTCAGAATAAGAGCAAGACAGGTGAGAACTAAAACTAGCACTCCAGGGAATGAGAAATCCGGATAATGAGCTGTCCCAGTTGCTTGTCCCAAAAGCTGTCAGTGGGCTTTCCTCTAGGAAAGTGAGCTGTCCTGGTGGCTTTCCTCTAGGCAAAGTGCTGAAAAGCTGGGAAGAGGTATCCTCCTGCTTCTGTTTATTGCCACAGAGGGGACAACTAGGACGTTAACGCAGAACAGTAACTCTTGGATATGACTCGTGTATTATTTATTCTGTGTAAGAAAATCTGGGACACCGCTCCAAGGAGCACAGCGCGCTGTTACTTTGAAATCTGCACGTAGAGGTTGTTCACGTACAAACCCACGCTGGACACGGGTTTGATGCCACAGACCCCACAAACAGAGGTGGGGGTGCGGCCAGACCCCCCCCCACCCCTCAGGTGGTTTGGGGTGGAACCGTCAGCAGCGAGGGGCGGGAGGGGACCCCGCGCCCTGCCCCGTCCTCAGCGGGGCCGGGGGGCAGCCGTTGGTGCGGGCAGAGCCGCCCGGCGGCCCGGCGGAAGCCGCCAGCGCCTCACTTCCCGCCGCCCCCCTCGGCCGCCGCCCCGCCGGGGCGGAAGTGAGGCGCTGCCGCCGTCGCTATGGAGTAACCGGAGCGGGACGGGGCCGAGGCGGAGGCAGCGGGACGGGCGGCCCGCCGGGCCCGGCAGCAGGGCCCCGCGCCAACGGCTTCTCCCGCGCTGAGGTGGGTCAGGGGCCCGCCCGGCCCCGCGGCCTAGCGCCGCCGGTGCTGCGGAGCGGAGGGGAAGGGGCCCGGCCTGGAGCCGCGGTCGCCGCCGGCCGGGAGCGGCCCTGGGGCGGCTGGGCGCGGGCGGGGACCCGCCGGGCACCGCGGGCGGCTCCGGGCTCGGCGTGGGGAAGGAGCGGGGCGCTGCGGGAGGCAGCCCCGCGGGTTGCGCAGCGCAGGGGTCGCCCCCTGGCAGCGGGTGACAGGCGGGGAAAGCCCCCTCAGAGCGGCCCCTCCGGGGATCGGTGGGGTGTCGGTGGCGGCTCAGTACCCAAATGCTGGAGGAAAAAAAGTGGTGAAGGTGACTTGCTCGGAGGCAGCGGCACCGTGCACATTACATCATCGTGCTGGAGCCTGGCGTCATTGTTAAAACAAGTGCCAGAACTCGGTTAAGCCTGATTTCCCTTTTCCTTCCTTTTCCTTTTCCTTTATTTATTTATCTATTTATTTTCTGAGAGTCAGCTGTTCAAGCACCTGTTTTTTTGTTGTTGTTGTTGTTGTTTTTTTTTTTTTTTTTTCTGCGAATACATCATTGCACAAGTCCAGCTGGCGGGCTGACAGTTTGGGTTGGGTGCCGTGAAGTAGCCGTGCACCTGCCTTGTTTCGCAATGGGGAGTCCCAGCTTCTTATGGGGTCGGAGCTCTGGCAGTGTGTGCGCTGCTGGGGGGGCAGGGGTGTGGGGCGCACCCCTGGAGCACAGCAGAGGAAGTTATGAAATACTTCAGGGATAAATTAATAGCTTTAAGTCATGCAGTTATTTTAAATGAGAACTAAAGTGGTGGGGAATGTTTATTCAGGATTCACTTTTACTTCAACATTTTGAGTGTTTTGTCTCGTTTCTTACTTTTGGGTGGTTGTTGCCAATTAGCCTTGCCAAGTGGTTAGATTGTCACCATGCTGATATATTTTTGCTGATGTATGCCAGCAGAGAGACTGCTGTCAGTTGTGAGGGGACTTCATAGTGTATGCCAGATGTCTTTTTAGGATTGCTTCCAGATTTCACACCCTTTGTATTGGGATCAGGTTCTTGCTTTCATAGACTCAATATCAGTAACGTTAAGAATAACCTTCAAATTCAAACAGGAGGAAGGCAAAGTTCTTAAACATTATTGCCTGTTCTGGGTTGCTTATCTGGACACTAATACTCATAAGATCTTGTATTTTTAGCGTTTATTACCTTTTAGCTTGAAATTAAAATTTCATTCCAGGTAAATGACTTGCTTTATTGTCCTGTGATTGTTAATTTTTCAAAAATAGTACCCAAGTCTTAAAGGAACTGAACAATTGAACAGCTTCTACAATTGAGAACTAAAATGGCATATTTCAGATATAGTTAAGATCGTCATGTTTTCTGGTATTCTGGTTATTACCCCAAATAGTTTAGTTTTGAAACTGTTTTTGTATGGATTTGCAAGGTACGTTGTTCCTGTTAATGTACGTTTGCGTTTTTACTGAAAGTAGTAACAACAATCATTTTTACAGAGCCAAAGAAAAACGCTTTTGTAGAATGCAGTCCAAACATTGATTTGAGGGTTTCTACAAACGTATAGACAGTGTTAGACAGACATAAACTTACTTCTCAATAAGCAGTTTAAGTTTCTTAGTACAAGTTTTCTCTTAGCTGAAGTAATCAGTGATTTGCATACTGTCAAGCCTGTTGGACAGGGCCTGCCAGGATTGCTTTTTAACCCCTAACCCTTCAGACACCGGAATGCTGTTGGCATTCTCACCTCGCGGCTTTTCCAGGCTTCTCACTGCGGTTAGTCTGTCACCCGCAGCAGAAGGCGGTTCTCTGTCAATTAGTACTACATTTTTCCACTGTCTGTATATATAGAGAAGTTGTCCTTCGAGTTTATCCAACTAATTTGAGCATGCATGTGCATACATTTTCTTCTTCCCATCACCACCACTAATTTTGTGAAGTCTCTCTCTGGATTTGAGAATTCCAACATTGTTGATGCTACAGATGATTTGTTGGCTGGAAGTGAACAAAAAAACAGAATGCAAATAGCACAAAATTTAAAAACAGATAAATTAGAATAGTAGTTATCTTAAACTCATTAGATTGTTTTTGTAGTTTCTTAGTATGTAGAGGTTTTCCTACAGAATAAAACCTGAAGACATTAAATATATATATATAAAATATAATAACCTATTGCTCTTATTCAGAATACTCCATGATCCTTGTTTCTAACAACTTATCAGGTTAAAGAAAAGTTCCTTTGTACAGGGATCTTGGACAGTGTCTAAAGCTGTTTGGTCTTGAGCCAAGAGTTGCACGCATTTTTCCATAGCAGAATTGATAAGGTAAAATTGATATATTGTAATAAAATGTCACAAATAATAAAATTACTAAAGGAATTCTGTGGCTCCATAGTTTATTTCCATCTGTGTTCTCAACAAAAGACTTAGTAAGCAAACACATAATTACTCTTAAGATTATCTTGTATTCAGGCTCGGCTCCTCATATCTAGAGCTCCCCATCCCCATAATTAAGACCTACTTCATCCAGAATGTGCTTCATATCTAGTTCTGCTCCTGAGTAGTCCTGTTGAAGCCATAACTACTATTTCTGATTTTAAAGCTGATACCTTTCCTTTTTATAATACCTTCTCTTAAATCTCCTAATCTGGCTCTCTGTTTAGAGGCACAAAGTTGCGTTACTCAGCTGACGTGGACATTGGAGAAGTGTCTCTGGAGTTACAACGGTAGTGTAATTGCATGTTTTGCTGTGGAAGATTACTGAGGGTGGGATATAACTGCTGCAGTAGTCAGGACACAGCAACATCCTGTGTTGCTTCCAGCAGTTCATTTGCGTAGAAGTAGGTTAGCACCGTGCCGTACATCTACATGAGTGAATTCTTCGGTTACTCAGAAAATTCTTTAAAGAAAAATTGCTTAGTGTGTTTATTACCTCTTTTAGGAAACAAGTCTGTCTGTCAAATTTAGTACTAACCAGGTTATTTGCCTTGAGTTTGTATGGAATCAGCTCTGTAGTACCATGGGGAGAAGGTGTGCATGTCTGAATAACTTCAGTCCAGTCATTTCAGTCAAGTTTGACTGAGATACGCAGTTGCCAAAGACAAATAGCTATGGGTTCTGTGGGAGTAAGGAAGCGTGGAGAGGAAACAAACTCCCATCTGTGTCACAAATGTGGAAAACGCTGGCTGATCAGACACCAAATAATCTGTGTAGACCAGAACAATGCCTTAAAATACCTGAGCAGTGGGTAAAGGTTTAATTCACTGCAAATAGGCTCTTCTCATCAGATCTGTTGGGCAATGGGGCTGATTAGTCTCACTGCTCCCTGGATTGCTTGTTAGTGCCTTCTGCTTCTTTTGTCCTCGCTGGTAAAACTTGGAAAAATTCTTTATCACAACTGAATGTAGTCTCTTTCATTTGAACAGTAGTGACATTTGCTATTTTTCAAGATAGTTTTGCACAAGTTATGTACCAATTAAGTATATGAAAAATAAGGCTGTGAGTGAAAACAGTATTTCTACAGATCTCAATATATTTGCTGATGTAGTGTCTTAGGTTTATTCTACTATAGGCTGAAGACATTAGTATTCTCATTTGAAAAGTCAGATGAAGAAATATCTTTAGATGTTGCATTTGAATATACCACATAATTGTTATTCCAGGAAATCATTTCTTTCCATTCTCTCCTCATCTTTCTACACATCAATAAAGTAGATGAATGTCTGTCTCACTTTCACTATTTCTGTCACGTCTCCATTCTTTCTTGTGTATCTGTTATCAGAGAGGCAGTTGTATAAATGGGATATATTTTTCAAACTTTTGTCTCATGGAATAGACAAATCAGATTTTTGGAACTAATTGTGACAACCAGGGAAACCATGTAATTGCACAGTAGAGGGGAAGGTGAACTAAATTGTAAGCAGTCACAGTCTTTTAGCTCTTAAATTTGCAAGGTGATATAAATAAACTGACATGTACAAGTTTGCTGCATAAAAAGGCAGTTTGTTGTTCCCTACTCCATCAGGAGCTGATCAGCTCATGAATACTCAGGTCAGACAAATAACGTCAGCAATTCTGATGGGTAAAATACTAAATTTTGAGCTTGCATTTCGGCAGGCACAGTGTAGGATATATACATATTTTATAGTTGTCTTCTGTATAATACAAATCTTTTCATTTGCTGATCTGGGATTTTAAGCAGTCTTTCCCTGCAGAAAACGTGTAGTTCCATAAGCACTGGAATCAATGGAACCTGGTTTCATTCAGATTTGGTTCTCCTGCCTGATTGATGTTGATGCATAAGGTGTGAACCTTTCCTTTCATGGGAGCAGTTTGTAGGTTCTCTGCTGTATTCAGCCATTTGTTTTCAAGAAATGGTTGTGTGTTTCAGTCCTCAATTGCTTTGATAGATCTAGTAAAGAATGATCAACAGATTCAAAAGTTTTTGAGGAGGGGTAACAAGGATGTACACTCCCCAGGTGTGCACACATAAATATGTTTGTGCAGTATGAGTATGTCTGACTGCAAAGTCCTGGAAATTATATTTCAATATTCCTTTTTTTGTGGGTTACTCCTATATATTGTTGGATCCTTGGTTAGATGTCCTTTAATATTATAATTTTCAACATTTCTCTTGTGTTAATAGAATTTCTGAGAGACTGAAGATTTTTTTCTTGTCTTTCTAGGATACTACCTTGGTAGAGACAATGGAGTCCATGCTGAATAAACTGAAGAGCACCGTTACGAAGGTAACGGCAGATGTCACCAGCGCGGTCATGGGAAATCCTGTGACCAGGGAGTTTGATGTTGGCCGACATATTGCCAGTGGTGGTAACGGTCTTGCCTGGAAGATATTTAATGGAACTAAAAAATCAACAAAACAGGTGGGTTGTCAAGTAAAGACCTGTGTTTATAAGCATTAGATAACAGGCTGGTAGGTAGCAGCTCTCAAGTGGTATTTAAAACAAAACCCAACTGGGTAGACGAGTTTTAAGTGTGTAAAATGAATTGATGACATCAAAACTATTTAAATATGATGTTCTCACCTACATAGGTTACAGATACATTAAGCCTTCGCTGCCAGAGAAGGAAGTTGTTCTGTATTCATAGCGTAAAACTTGACACGAAGATGAAGAATTAACTTGAGTTAAAACCAACCTGACAAGAAGGAAGAGGCTTGTTTGTTTTAACATGGATCAGTTCTCCAGTTTAGTTTACCTTGCAGTTCTGGGGGGAATAATACTACCTCTTCACAGTATTAAAAGATCGTGAACTGTGCCATTATTTGATCTCAGAAAAATAAGCTGTATTTTTTTGCTCAGCTGCCACACAGAAATTGAGGGGTTAGAGATGTTATTAAGTCAGGAGATAGAGTGACTGCAGGGTGTGGGGCAGAGGAGTAGGGTGTGGTGGAAGTGAGGTCTGCCTTCCTTGTGCAACTTTCAGCCGGGTATATTTGCCTTCTAAAGTAACGCTGCTTAAAGTGTTAGTGTGTAGAGCACTAGTATACAAACTTTTGCCTCATATGAAGCCACATGTGTAGGTAAAAGTGGAATGGTGGCTGTCTTGGTTTTGGCTGAGCTAGAGTTAATTTTCTGCGTAGTAGCTGGTATGCTGCTGTGTTTTGGATTTAGGAGAGCAATAATGCTGATCGCACACCAACGTTTTAGTGGTTGCAGAGCAGTGCTTATACTGAGTCAAGGACTTTTCAGCTTCTCATGCTGCTGTGCTACTGAGGAGGCTGGGAGTGCACTAGAAGCTGGGAGGAGACAGAGTCAGGTTAGCTGGCCCAGACTGGCCAGAGGGATGTCCCATACCGCATGGTGTTGTGCTGAACAGTAGAACTGGATGGAGTTGGACAGGGCAGGGGACGGCTGCTGCTCAGGGACTGGCTGGGCATCTGTTGGCAGGTGGTGAGCAATTGCATTGTGTATCACTTGTTTTATATACAGTATTATTTTTCCTTCCTTTTCTGTCCTATTATGCCTTCTTGTCCTGTGAGTTTTACCTTTTTCCCCAATTCTCTCCCCCATCCCACTTGGGGGGAGTGAGCAAACAGCTGGGTGGTGTTGAGCTGCCGGCTGGGTTGAACTACAGCAATGACTTTGGAAGAAGGCATGTCAGAAACAGAGTTTAAGAGCTGTTATTATAGTGTGTTTTTGTTATATGGGAGAAATGTGACATCTTTTTCAAACTCTGAGAGGAAATAGACTTTTCAGTGAGTAAATAGAAAAGTTAGTAAGATACAGTCTTCCCTTAAACTTGATGTTGAAGTGATACATAGTCACTTAGAGAATGAATCAATACTACAGATGTGCCAAAAAGGAAAGGATACAAAGGAATAACTTTGGAAAACATGGGTATAATCTGTTAGATGGTAGGAAAATAAACTGTAGCAAATGGAAAAGAAGCATAACATGAAGAGTGAATAATATGTGGGGAATGTGTGATATGATTGTGTCAGAATCTGCATAATGTTAAGCATATATTGTGCTCATATGATTCTCCTGCATCTGTCTGTTGTTCCAGGACTCAATACATCCATTGTTTAATGAATTTACTAAATGTAACGATTTTTTTTTGTCTTATTCAAAGCAGTGATAACATTGAAAATAGAGTTTTGATAGTTTTGATACAATCTCAGTGTTCAGTAAATAATTGACCTGTACCAGGCATAGCTTTGAGGGTATAGAGAGTTACTGAAACTTCCGTTCAGTCTGCCCAGTCGACAGTGTATATGGAACTTGTTTCCAGTCAGTCATGTTCTTTCAGCTTTAGATGAGTGTTTTGATGGCCGACTTTACAGAAGGTTAGTTCAAGTGTTACCATACTTGAACCTGTATTGTCTCTGTAAGTTCTTACTAACACCTGTGCATTTGTATGCTGTCCTCAGTCATTAAAAATACAGGGGCAGTTGTATTTCAGAGAATTTTAGCTGGCTGGTGATTTGACATGTAATTGGCATTCATTATTAATATTGCCATCACGCCAACGTAGTTTGATATTGCAGAACGAAACTGCCCATCAAGACACACACTGTGTGCTCCATTGCACTGCACGGTATCTGCTGTTTAACATTACTTTTTTCTTTTGCATGTACCTTTAGAGTGTTGGTTGGGCAATATGGAAGTGGCTGGCTGTCTTTTTAAAAGTGGTAACAGTCACTTCTGTGAAGTCACGCATGGAGCTACAAGCGCTTAGCTTCTATTTAATTATTTATTTATGTAGTTTTACAGCAAATGTATATTGTGATCTGACAAGCAGGATGTAAGACTTAATCACCCTTGTTAGTTTGCAATAACACAAGTAGTAAGTCGTTGTAGCCATATAAAATAGCTATGTTTGGAGTCTTAGTATTGCAGCAGTAGTGCTGATCTGAAATGTTTGTTCCCAGAACAAGTGGAACTCATCTGTCTTACAGAAGATGATCAGCTGAGTTAAGATTTCAAATGTGTACTAATTAGGTTTCTATTTTAAGTCTGTGAGTTACTAAATTCCCTATCTTGTGAAAGTAGATACGTATGATACAGCAGTAGATACGTTCTTTTCAGACTTCTACCTGGTTCCTCCCTTGCTGTTTTTCCTGGTTTTCTGAATGTTTACTTTTTTTTTTTTTTTTTCCCAATACGTCATGTCTTTTCTTGCTTATTTGCTTGGCGACTGAATAATAACCTAACAGAAAGAGAGGAAAATACTTACCTGTGTACGTGTGCTTGTCTGTACGATAGCTGACTTACTGCTTATTTAAAAGATTTCTTAGTCTTTCTAGTTACACCCTTTCTAGTTACACAACATTACATCTTTGTATGCTTATGTTTTTCTGGCATAATGTGGCACTTGTCCTTTTTTTCTGTGTAGAAAGAGCAATCAAAGAAAAAGATAGGGTAAGATTGCTTCAGAATGTTCTTGCCAGTTTATTAAGACCCTGTGCAAACTCTGTTCAGCCACAGTCAAAAGGTGGATATACTATCAGCACTGTTTCAGCCACAAGTCTGAAACACAGCACCATATGGGCTGCTATATAGAGAAAGTGAACTCCATCTCATCCATACCCAGCACAAATAAAAAACTGCCCAAAGAAGCCAGAAAAAAAAAAAAATAAAAATGGTGCATTTAGTGATTCTTACTACAAGGATACAAAACTTTTGCAAATGCATGTATTGGTGAGAAACTGGTCTCTGGGACAATGGTCAACAGGATTTCCCTGAAATAGGTGAGCACAATCCAAGAACACTGATTTACCCTTTTCTGCTTAGGGTCTAAAAGTGTTACAGGTGAGTGAATATGTTTATAGCCCAATTAAAATATGTCCTGTGTCTTGCATGTTGTGGGCAATGCTTATTCCTGTTTGCACGGGTAACACCATTTTTACAAGTTGTATGGAAAATACTTAGTGACATTTAATTTCTTGGCACAGGTATTGTAAAACTGTTCTTTTTCAGTGATTAATGATAAAAATTCTAACAGATGATTTCTTTAAGATCTTTATCTTGGCAAATATTTGCATGGTGCACATCATAGCATACAACTGTGTTAACATCATCACTGAGCTTTACCTTTCTAATACTGCTTTGAAGTAAAGCACTTTAAGCATGTAGGAGGTAAGAAGGTGCGGATTGGCTCATGTTTGTGAACAGAATTGTGATTTAAACTTAGATCTCAAGTGGCCATCTACAGCTCTATGTACTTGTCCATTCTTCTTGACTCAGGTGGTGGAGCTATCAGTACACTGCTGAGACAAGAGCATGCTGAACAAGGTGTGTTTACTTTCTATCATGTAATGAATGGAAGTTTTTGTCATTAAAGGCTGTTTTGCCCCTAATTTCATAGAATATCCTGAGTTGGAAGGGACCCTCAAGGATCAAGTCCAACTCCTGGCACCATACAGTTCTACCCAAAGATTCAGACCATATGACTAAGAGCATAGTCCAAATACTGCTTAAATTTTTTTTTTCACTTCCTTTTTTTTTTAAAGCAGTGGAATTTTTGAATATATTTTGTTTTGTTTTATGCTGAATTTATTTTCATATCATGAAGTTGGAATTATGATGCAACTGAAGAACCAAATAACAAGTTGTCATTTGCAGAAAGAAGTTTCTCTTCTTTCAAGCCTATGAAATAAAAAATACAATTGGAAGTTTCCCTAGGTCTTTCTGTGGAAAGAATTTTTAATTTTATGTAAACCTTTGCAGTTTCAAGTTTCCGTGAAAGTAATTATATCACCAGCAAATGGAACCTCTATCAGTTACAGTCAGTAGCCCTCCCTCCTTCTTAGGGTTGAATATCAGGTGGTGTAAAACAGAAGAGGAAAAACACAAACGATTTGTTCGTAGCCAAAATCTGACAGGGTTATTTGGCTTATGCAGTGCAAAATTCTGAATGCTGATAAATATTTCCAGGTATAATATATCATTTCAGTAATTTTTGTAACTTGAGTATGTGTTCCATGGTCTCTCTATAGACTCAGCTCTTTTGTCATTTTTCTGCACAATGATGCTTGGTGACTTCTGGATGTGAAGATACTATGTTGTTGATGCTTGCATATAAAATCAGCGTTGGTTATGGAATTGAATGTCTCCCATTTCAGAATGCTGTATTTTGAATTATTAATACCAGAACACAGTGAACATTTTAGGGGACATGGGTAGTCCATGGGCACTGTGGTGACTTTCTTCTGGCATCAGATGTGTTACATGATAAAAAAGGAAGGTATTAAAAGAAAGTTACCACAAAGCTCAAATTGTTTTGATTCTTGAAACTTCATAATAATGATTTAAAAAAAAAAAAAGGCATTTGTACCTACAAAGTCAATGTAATAGCAATCACTTTCATATCTAGAATACTGCAATTTTATATACATATAAGTATTGGAGCTAATTTTGGATATGTAAGAGTTCTGTCATACTTCAAATCATGCAGGATTGTAGCAAGCACCAACAGGACTTATAGCCATCATAAAATATTAAAAAAAAAAAAAAAAAAGGCTGATGTCCCACGCTTTCTGATTTAAATATTCACTATCTGATATTGTTGACTTCTCATTAAACAGAAATGTTTTCAGAACTGCAATATTAGTTGGAGATTTTGTTATTGGTCACTTTACTGCTCAAACCATTAATCTGCTGTACTGGAAAGTGTGTGTTTGTTTTGAATTGTGAGTAAAAAGTATGTCTGCTATCCTTTGTAATCACAAGGTTCTTCCCTGCGTTATGTCAATGTTACTGTTCCACCCATCCCACTTGGGGCTGGAACACAGAGAGGAGATGGACAGAATCAGGAAACATGTGCTTAGTTGAGTAAGTTATAGGCATTCACCTGATAACAGTTAAATGAAACAGGCACCAGATAAAAAATATAAACTTGTTTTTGTGTGTTGGACTGACTGACTTATTTATGTTAGCCTATTGCTAGAGGTCATCTTTTTTTAATGAATAATGTAACTGTTCCTGAAGATTTTAGTTAAAATAATGGTTATAAAATGTGCAGTACTAGAGCATATGGTTCCTCTTGGAACTAAAACTGTGTGTTTTCATATTATTTTCTACTGTTTTTTAACTTTATTATTCATCGTGACACTGTTGTAGGAATATAAAAAGGCTTCAGTTTTGTTTCATGATAAAATTTTTAATTCCTTTTTTTTTTTCTCAGTTGATTTATTTCTGTTTAATGGCTTCCATAGTGGAGATGTAGTCTTTTATTTCACATCCAATTATGTAATTTTGAAATTTCATATAAATTTTGTAATTTTCTCCTTTTCCATTTGCAGAGGTTGGTTGGAAGAACTCTTTTCTCTATTTTAAAATCCATTACATTTCTGGCATTTCATTTTACATGTGAAATGTAAAAAATATTCCAAATGCGTTATCTTGTGAATGGTCAGGTTCAGTGATTACTTAGATATTCTGTCACTATAAATTCTCTCTCTTGAAAATCTAATTTAATATAAAACGTATTGGTTTGGAACAACACTGAGACAGGGTGTAGTTTAATAAAGTACCACTTGATATATTTAATGCCAAATGAATGCATATCCTCAGAATATTTTATTTGTTCATAGTTAATATAAATGCTTCCATCTACTTAAAATCAAGCAGTTTCCTGCCTTCTGTATCCATTGCTTGGTCATGCTATAGGTAGACATTACAGTTTATGCATTACTGTTTGTGAGGTTGGGAGCAGTATAGCACAATAATCTTAAAATACATATTCCAGAGTTTATATGCAAAAACAATGATTATGACTAGGACAGAGTAAGTAGAGAAACATAGATGTATACGTAGATACACATTGAAATACTTCTTGCATTGGTAGCATTGAACTGTTGATTTAAAAAATGTGTGCACATATGTAATTGAGTATAGGCTTTGTTTTTTTGATGTGTTATGTACTGAAAGAATTTTGTTGCTTATTTCTAGGAAGTGGCTGTTTTTGTATTTGATAAGAAGCTAATAGACAAGTACCAAAAATTTGAAAAGGATCAGATTATTGATTCTTTAAAACGAGGCGTTCAGCAGCTAACCAGACTTCGACACCCTAGACTGCTTACTGTTCAACATCCATTGGAAGAATCCAGGTAATCTGTAGTAAAGTTTAGAACAGACTTTCTTAGTTACTGATTTATTGAATAAAAAATACCTGGAGCATTCAGCATGTACATCTGATGTATATACTTATATACGTCTGAATATACTTACTCATGTGAGAATGGTTTTCTGCCCACCCTCAGATCTTTTTTCACCAAGTCATAGGATGCATCCCTGTTGTAAATCGAATTGTTAATCTATTGTGTGATCTTAACTGTAATTACACAACCCTTACAGCAAGAATATGTGGTAGTTCAATTAATTTCACTTTTAAAGAACTCATATTCGTTTTCCTTCAAAAGGTTGTTCATTCATTTGTTCTATTTATGAGATACTTCATGCATGGGAGATTGGAGACTTTGGGTGAACTGTATCTCTTGTGGCCACATGCGTTTATAAGATCCTCAAATGCCAAATGAAGGAGACAAAATTTGGTGCATTTTTGTAGTACTTATTTGATTTATGTATGATTGGTCGCTAGGCACAATAATGGGTTAGTCTTACACATTTGTTATTCAACTGTAGTGATAAGAGCACACTAAAATCTGCAAATAAAATGAAGATTTTGTGTTAAAATAGAAAGCACATTCTACTGGCGAAGGTCATGAGGGTTTTCAAGTTTTTATTGTGTCAGTCTGAACGTCATTTTGATGTTATTCAGGGAACAGTTAAAGAAGCTGTACTGTACGGCAGACATCAGCACTTGCAGTGTTCATTCAGTTCCTTTAATTAGATTTGCCCATCCTTCCGTTATTCTGTCTTGGGTCCTTATTTAATTAACTCCTAAAGTAAAAAACAAAACAAAAAAGCCTTTTATTATTCCCTCAGAACAACAGCAACCAGAGTATTTATGTTGTGAAAAATGCAGAGTAACTGTTTCCTGGGTATTTTTTATTGTCTATGCCTTAACTATAACTAAATGTATAAGTTCCATGGTAAAGCTGAAATTGGATTAAAAATGAAGAACTTCGTCTTTCTGTGCTCTGATTCTTCCTTGTGATTATTCCCAAACGAGTTCTGTAGCCCTGGTAGTGTTAATAGAAGTGGAGGGGATGCTCTCAACAGAGTGGTGATGTGGGTTCAGTCAGGGTAGCTGAGGCTTATGAATCAGGAAATTTTAATTTTCTTTTTTTTTCTTTCCCTTCAGAAAGGCAGCAGGAAAGACTTAAGTCACTTTTAATCTGGATGAGTAGTAAGAGTCTTGCATGTTTCATCAGCCTTATTTTACCTTAAATAGCAAGCAGAAAAGCTTTGCCGTAGATTCATGCTGAGACAGTGTCTTCTGTGTTATTTTTAAGGAATAAACAAAAAGTTAGATTAGTCTTCTTGCCTATGATTTTATTATTCAGAAATATACCTTCATTAGTGGTACACAGCCTTGTTTTCTGTGTTCATACTGATGCAATGTTTTTAGTGTTCTCACCAAATATTCTTTCTTAAACCAACAATGTGCACTACCATCTACACTGTGCTTTCTCCAATAAAAAAAAAATCAGGACTTCCACATTTGAAATTTGGAAGCACAGTGTTACAATTAATCTACTTTATGTGTGGAAACTTGCTTCATCTATGTTTTTTAGATACCACTAACACAAAGATCGATAAACAAGACCTTCAGTTCTTCAGGAAGAAAGCAATAGAACAAATAATTAGGAAAGCAGTCCCTTTGCAGGCAAAGTGCAGGTCATATAACAAGCATATTTGTGTGTACTTGTTTTATATTGATTTGCAAAGAGAAAGAATATTCAGATGCTACCTTAACATGTTATTGGTTTTGTGTCTGATTACAGTTTGACTACATTAAGCATTGCTTCAACTGGAAGCATGCTGGTTTTAGGCACAGCTAACAGCCTGATTGTACAAGGTTTAACAACAGTAAGAATTATTTGTTTGATTTTTCTTGAGTCAAGACAAAAAAAAGTACCGGTTTAAAAAAAAACAAAACAAACAAACAAAAAAACTGATGAAGCTCTGTGTGCATCATTGGTGATGTTATCAGAATAACATTATCAGAGTGTTATCAGAATAGAGTAACTTAGGCTGATTTATATATTTTTATAAGATTATTTTTTGAAATTTAAAATTATTTTTATATATGTGTAAATATATATAAAACCGCTAATATAAATGCTTACAATGATTCAAAACCTGAAATAAAACATGTTTGAGGTTAATACCAAGTCTGATAATGCGTGATATGATGTCTGTATTGTTCTTTTGTTTGCAGTCAAGAGTTCTATTACATTTATTTACAAGAAACTTTTTTTTTAATCTGTTTTCTCTCTAGAGACTGCTTGGCATTTTGTACAGAACCAGTGTGTGCAAGTTTAGCTAATGTTCTTGGCAGCTGGGACAATCTACCTTCTCCCTTACCATCCGACATTAAAGAATACAAACTTTATGATGTGGAGACCAAATATGGCTTGCTTCAGGTATGGCAATTTTGCATTTAAAATTTTCTTGTGCTTTTAGTATTAATCATCATTTCATAGTTTACCTTGTCTGTCTATATTAAATCAAATAATTGCGAAGTGGGAGATGATAATGGCCTGATCACTATATGTTTAAGAGAAGATGAATACTGGAGGCTCTATAACTTGCTACTATTTTTGCTTATTCTGACGTAAAATGATAAACTGAATTAATTTATTATATTCTATATAAATGTACTACAGCTGTCATTTGTGAATCTTTCTGTGGAGGGACAATAGCTTTCAGGTTTTATTTGGTGAAAATTTTGTTCAACATTGATAGTTAATCAATGTTAGTAATTTCATCTGCTGCTTACCGATCTGTATTTAATTTCCTTCATACATAATTTTTAAAACATAGTCTAAAGTCAGTGGTGAAAAATTCCTTCTTTGTTAACATCAATATAATGATGACCACAAGAAATAAGGTTGTACATGTGACAAATTTTATAAATGTTGTCCAGCATATCTAGGGAAATATTTAACCTGAAATAATCTTTTATTAACAGGTTTCTGAAGGCTTGTCCTTTTTGCATAGCAGTGTGAAGATGGTCCATGGAAATGTTACTCCTGAAAATATAATTTTGAATAAGAGTGGAGCATGGAAAATTACAGGCTTTGATTTTTGTATCCAATCAACAAATCCATCTGAACAGGAGGTAATAGATCTTTTATATTTTTCTTTATTATATTTCAGATTCAGATTTTTATCTGAAACCAGGTTCTTGAGCTTGCATTTTAATACAGAATCACTTATTTAATGTTCACCTCTATTGGCAGAAAATTTGAACATATGGTACAGGCTTGAACATATGGTACAGGTCTGGACTGATGCCTTTGGTCATCAGAGAGAAAGAGGCCAACTTGGCTCAGTAGGCTCGGAATAGGCTAGTGATGGTCTCAGATCAGCTGAAAGTGTAGTGCCTGTGGCACTTCAGCTTGCCTGTAGAATGTACAGGAGAATGCTCACCTGTAGGCATGCACCTAAATAATTTAGTCTGTTACATCCATTCTGTGCTCGCTTGCTATTTCCTGAAATGAATTCCTATCATCGTTCATTTCCTTCTTTACAGCAGTGCTATGACATTCACATTACTGTTACTAATTCTAATGTTCAGACTTTAACCATGTGAACTGATCACTTGAAGTTACAGACATAGATTCTTCATAGTTTTGCCTTACTCAATTTCTGTTTCATGCGTAATTGAATTTGAATGAATTAATTTTTCTTTTTTGCTGCTTGAGGTTTCCTATTTAAATTCTATAAAAATCCCTAATAAATGTACTTTTTTATTTCTTTTGTAGCCAAAGTTCCCGTGTAAGGAATGGGATCCAAACTTGCCATCCTTGTGTCTTCCAAATCCTGAATATCTGGCACCAGAATACATTCTTTCTGTGAGCTGTGAGACAGCCAGCGATATGTACTCCCTAGGAGCTGTTATGTATGCAGTGTTTAATAAAGGGAAACCAATTTTTGAAGTCAACAAGCAGGATATTTATAAAAGTTTTAGTAGACAACTCGATCAGGTAGTCTATTTATAAGTATTTTACATTGATTTTCAGATTTGAAAAGTGACTGTTTTAAAGCAGATTTAAGTATTAAAAATAATAGTAAAATATGGAAAATTAAAATATGTGTAGAGGATGCTACACGTACCAACTTTATGAACTACGAAGTTCTGTTTTTCAGCTGTTTGCTCTGTAACCATGTTGAATGCTGGTCTTGTAGGATAAATGCTTTACCTGTCAGGACGAACAGTGTTTAACAGAAAGCAATGAATGACCAGCGTAGGACAGGTGAAGATTGCCAAGTTTAGAGTGATTTGATCAATTGGTGTCCATTTAATTACCAGCTATTTCACATTCTTTGTGGACTATGAACATTAACAGAAGATAGTCGATTGGAACAGCTGGCATAATGTACATTCATCTGCAAATTTCCTTTGTATCTCCTTTGGGTGCCCGTTGTCTTAATATTATGTAATGTATTTTAATATGTCTAAACAAGACTTCAGATAATAACGTGTACCTCTTTAAAAATATTGGTTTTGTGTTCTCTAATAACCTTAACACAATTAGAAGTTGGGAACAGGGGAATGTGACCTGACACAGGTAGGCTTTTGGGAAACGGAAAGAAAACCGAGGTATCAGAAGCAAATGGGTTATGAAAGGGGAGGAGGGAGGGATATCAAAGGTGTGGGTAGAGAACCCAGCAAGAGGACAAAGTATAGTCCTAATGTATATTGGAAATAGTCATATGCAGGATTTTCTGACTTCATGGTGCATGTGCTTTAATTACTTGTGCAGCTGAGCCGTTTAAGCTCCAGTAATCTTCAAAATATACCAGAGGAGGTGCGTGAACATGTAAAGCTACTCTTGAATGTAGCTCCAGCAGTCAGACCAGACGCAGATCAAATGACTAAGGTCAGTTCATGGAAACTACAGTGGCTATAGGAAAGAGGGGAAAATAGTGTTTGACTTCTAGAAACAATAGAGCTATTTTAAAGTGTTTTTTTTTTTTTTTCTTGTTAATATTTTGGTTGAAATGTTAAATGTTTTTGAATTACTTGGGCAATAATAGCGTTAGCTGGTGCCTAAGTTTGTCCTTACTCTAACCTTTGTTAGTGTGAAAGAAGTGTATGCTGAAAAAGAATTAAAATAATTACTCAGTACAACGGTCTTTTGTTAATTTCTAATACAGTATATTTTATGATAGATTTTATTAAATTCAATCTTTAAAAATGTACTGGAAGGATATTAAAGCCATGAAATGACAAAGAGTAGTGAATTTCAGGATTAACTTTTGGCTTATGATTCGTGTGTATTATCATGTAGTTCCAACCCCCCCCCTTCCCCCTCCCGCCATGAGCAGGGACACATTCCACTAGATCAGGTTGCTCAAAGCCCCATCCATCCCAGCCTTGAACGCTTCCAGGTATGGGGCATCCACAGTTTCTCTGGGCAACTTCTGCCAGCAGCTCACCACCCTCATAGTGAAGAATTTCTTCCTATTATCTAATCTAAATCTACCTTTTTCAGTTTAAAGCCATTACCCACGGTCCTATCAGTACATGCCCTTGTAAAAAGTCCCTCTGCATCTTTTTTGTAGGCCCCCTTTAGGTACTGGAAGGCTGTTTTAAGGTCTTCCTAAAGATAATATGGAGCTTTACATGGGCCTTGCTATTTTAAATGAGGTCAAGGTAACCTGTGCAGAGTTCCATGATCCTGTACTTAAGACTCCTTTTGGTATGTGATTTAGAACATAGACTTTAAATCTATGCTTCAGACTAGCTTGATTTCTATGCAGATTTATTTTTTTATTGCCATACTCCTATGAGCTTCTCTTTCTGCCTGATGGCAGAGATTCTTTATATGATTTTATATCCTTTCAATTCGCACAAATTTTTCAAGAGAAAACAGTTGTCTAAATGGTCTGAGAGACACTCTTTCTCTAAGCATGATAAGACCATGAAGTTTGATATATCCCTCCCTGAAACAGAACGAGCAGAAAGGAGGACTCTTAACCATGCAAGTTTTCAAATGCAGAACATCCCATTCCAGTCTGTGTAGGTCTGGGATAGACATCCTTCTATTCTTTTCAATCAACTGCCAACCAAAAGCTGAATATTCAGGGATGGATTTAACAAAAATAAGTAAATACTGCCCTCGTTACGCATTTGCATCAGTCTTTCATGAATGATGAAGTTCTGTTAGTATTAAAGGTTTTTTCCTTTTTCGTAGACAAATTATTTCATATACAAAGTTAATTTATATAAACATGATGTACATTATTGTATACTTTAAAATGCTAGAAAAATTGTCTTAACCTTTATCTGTTAATGTTACAGTACTTAGTATTCAAAAATTTACTTTTCTTATCATTAATTGCAGCTACTTTGTTGTAAAGTTTTACAGTAATGCATTTAGAAGGTAAAAATATGACTGTGTATGGAATCTTTGTAGTAGTATCAATATTGTATCCTTCCAGATCATAAACTTTTTCTCTTACTTTTAGATACCGTTCTTCGATGATGTAGGAGCAGTGACACTTCAGTATTTTGATTCATTATTTCAAAGGGATAACCTTCAGAAATCACAGTTTTTTAAAGGGCTACCAAAGGTTCTGCCAAAGCTGCCTAAGGTATGTCTGTATAATTTCTTGAAATAGTTTAAAAATACCATAATGTACCATAATGGACTGCCATGAGGTTGACAGAATAGAGCAGTAGGAAAAAAGAGAAGATTGGAAAATAATTGTGGGAATTCTTCTCAGCTATCAATACATTTGGGAACAGGAAGTGGCAAATTGTGCTATAGCACGTGTACGGAATCATTGGTTGCACATCCTGTTGTAGTCCATCCCACTTCTAAAGGAAGTGGGATGTTATCTTCTCCCCAGTTACAAGGCTTTCCCTTTGTTTCCAGACGCTGTCATAGCTATTTGAATTTACCTTGCCACATTTTCTCCCAATTTGTATGTAGGATTGCTTCACCATCTTTATGGCACTTTAATGTTGAAGGATGTAAAGCTTCCTTCCCTCAACAGACCATTTTGCTAGTACTGCAAAATGCTTTGCTGTACTAGCAGTACCCAGAAACCTCAAAGGGTCTGTCATTCCTCTTTTCGCCTCTGTAGTGCTAGACACTGTGTCTAGACTGACTCCTTTTCTTTTTGTGGTATTCTCAAATTTATGTAAGACGTAATGCATAAGTGATGGAAAAGTAGTTTAATACATAATAGAGTAGTTGAACTTCTCAACCATCATGTTACATTTCTTTCTTTTTAATTGCATTCAATTTTGAACTACACAGTTGCAAAATTCAGACTTCATATATTTAATACTATCTTTTTTTTTTTTAACTTATTTTTTCCCTTTAATCAAAAATTGTTGATGTTTTGAATTTGGGCATAGATAGGATAACCACATTGTCTTTAGTGCATTCACTTTTTTCCGTCTTAAAAACATAAACTATGGAGAGGAACTGTGCCTTTGAGCTGTGTATTTCTCTTTATTGATTTTAAAAGAATTTAAGCTTGCCTAACTCTGCAGTAGACCTCCACATTGTAATAATCTGTATTTTGTCAGCTGAATCCTACTTGTAGTGGGAACGTACTTGGAGTTTACGGGGCAGTATAGTAGCTTCGTATGTTCAGAAAAAAGTGAGTGATGGCTTAGTGAAAGACTGATACATAAATTTTTTGGTGGTAAAAGTTTTTATTTTTTTTCTAAACCAAGTATGTAGAATGAGTTTTCATAATTCATTTAAGTGATTTAAAGTCCTTTTTTCTATACATTTAATAGCTTTTTATTGTCCTTCATAGGTTGTAGTCTCAAATTGTGTCTTGAATGTAAACAGAAAAGTAACAAAAGTACCCCAGTTTAAATTAGCTTAACTATACTGTGAAAATAAGTTTAAAATTGAAAATTGTCTTTTTGGGGATTGAGGGGGTTAATACAAATACAGGTTAATACAAAAGCTGTTGAAATGGCACAATAGCAGCATGTTACAACTTGATGTATTATCTTTTTTTGTCTCTTAGCGTGTTATAATTCAGCGAATTTTGCCTTGCTTGACCTCTGAATTTGTGAATCCTGATATGGTACCCTTTGTCTTGCCCAATGTTCTACTAATTGCTGAGGAATGCACCAAAGAGGAATATATCAGGCTCATTCTGCCTGATCTTGGTCCTGTTTTTAAGCAGCAAGAACCAATCCAGGTATGTTACAGTTGTTTCAATTACAGTTCAGATTACAGATTTTCTCTTTGATGCTTCTTCCCTGAAAAATGACTGTTCTAGTTCTCTTCTCTTACCTTCACACAGGTTGCCCAACCTGCTCTGTAATTGTCCAGATAGTCAGCCTCAATTCATACAAACCAGATCTTTTCAGAAAAATTATCTCTGTTCCCGCCTTTTTATTTGGGTTTTCTGAAGTTATACTTGCATTTATAGATGAGATCAGGTTAGCATAAAGGAAACATGCAGTTTTCTACTCAACTCTTATCTTCAGTTGGTTGTAGAAGGTATATTTTAAATTATTTTATCACTACTACAGCTGATCTCAACAAGGTTGTAAATAACAATATTTGCACATATTCTGCTCGTAACTGAACCTATTTTTTTGTTTGTGTCTGGATTGGTAACGCAGGAATCTTGGGGTGGAAAAGTTCAAACTTTGATGCTTTCTTACACTCTCTTAAAAGTGCTGTTTACTTGTGATAATTGAATGAGTTATGAATTTTGTTGCTGTTAGGCATCACACCTCAACAGATAAAAGGTAGCTATGCATTCCTTCTAGCTCACCTTGCTTTAATGCTGGCTGTTGTTATTTCTCTGCAAAGCAGTAAAAGGCCAAGATAAACATAGGAATGAACACATAGATGTTTTATTTCTGTGAAAACCACATTTGAGAACTCCCATTATTCTGGGGAGGGGAAAAAGAGTACAGTTGTATTACCTCAGAATAGCTCAGAAAATTAGAGTTTCTTAGTGTTCTTTTCCTTTGGTACATTGTGGTTTTTTGTTTTGTCTTGTAAAAACTAAATGTCTAATTGACAGGAAGCCAATAAATGTTTAATTTCTACTGCTTCATCCTAAAAGATTACATTGTGTTTTTCTACCTTTAACGTCAGATATGTGAGACATCCTCTCTGCAAAAAGTCTATCTCAAGGTTATATCTGGAGCACAATGGATTCTCTATATATAGATAGATAGATATTTTTAATGTGCACTATGTACTAGATGACTCATTTCACTTTTATTTCTATGGACTTTAAAGTTTGAGAGTTTTTCTAAGACATCTAGGGTAGGTTTTCAAAGTCAATATACCATGAATTGAGGGCAAAAAAAAAAAAAATTTGCGGTCCCAGAGAACAGAATTCCAGGTCTGATTGGCAACATCATGTCTGTGCGAGGCACAGTTCCTGTTTTTTTAGCTAATGGGGAGGGTTTGTAAGTGTTTCTTCCAAACACCCTCTCAAGATGTTTTAGATCTGTTTGAAGCTTGTTGCTTGGCTTTTGTAGGACGCTTGAGTTTGAAGCGAATGTATCTTGGGAAGCTACTGCATTTCACTATGAAGAAACTGTTATCCAGTGTTCACAGTGCCTTCATATGATGGAATTTATAGTACTAACATTGAATAATTAATTACACTGTTTGTTCATATCTCACTCTTGGTGTCAGCGTGGGATAACAGGAGTGCAATAAATTAACATCCTGTATACTATTAACATAATGCATAGTACACTTGTATTTTTACTTTCTGATGCTTCCGTTTATTTGACCTTCAAGCACTGATAGCTGCATATTTTTAGGCTTAAAAATTGAAATCACTTTCTCCTGTGAAATACTTGGCTTTTTATTATGAATGTGATACCACTTAGCACAATTTATCTATCCACTACAACCCATTTACTATAAAGAACCTAGATATCAATGGAAAGCCAGTCAGCAGTAGAAGGTTTTCTCACCTATTTCAGGAGGTTACCTTGAAATGAGTCGCAAAGCTCTCTGTATTGGAGACCAAGTCTGGATGAGTAAGACTAGCAGCTAACTTTTAGATGGCTAAGCCTAAGCAAGATGAATTCCACTTTGCAAATGTGCAATTCTAGTTTTGCTTTTTAGTTAAACTAGATGTGAGATTTTCTGCTTTGATTATATATTTTTTTCATTTTATGATGTACAATGCCAAAATGAAATAGAATAAAGCTATTTTATGTCCATGTGGGAGCTGTAATATTCATTTCATCTGTTCCCAGTTTTGATTTCAGATTCATGTGGAATGCAGCTTTTACGTGTGGAGTTGTGATCAAATGCTTTGAAGACAGCATTTGCTCCATGGTTTTTTGGGGGCTTTAGATTTTTCAGTAGTGATGTGTGTAAAGAATTTCTGTGGGTTGATTTTAACAAAAAGCCTTGTTGTAAATAGAAACAAGAACGCTCTCCTCAGTCATTATGACTTTTTATTTCAGAAATATTAGTCTAGAAGACATTATTTTATTTGATTTGTATTTGATGTTCTTAAAATGCAATAATATGTCAAAGTGTTTTTTGTTTTCCATGCCTTCAGGCAAGCAACATGGTAAGTGATACCATTTACTGAGTTACAAGAAAACTTCTGAACTTTTAATGATAGATGCAATATACTTTAAATTGTAAGTATATGTTTCTGGAGTTAAAACTTTTGGCTTCTGAACTGTCTTTCTTTTCATAGATCTTACTGATCTTCCTGCAAAAAATGGACTTGCTTCTAACCAAAACTCCACCGGATGAAATAAAGAACAGCGTTCTACCAATGGTTTATAGAGCTTTGGAAGCACCTTCAATTCAGATCCAGGTATAGCAATTGCCACCTTTATTTAAAACTCCCTGATTTCGCATGGAGCAACCACTTAACTTTGTTCTAATGCTCTTATTCTGGATTCTAACTAGGTACCGTAGCAAAAAGTAAGATGTACCTTTATGACACGTTACCTATACTGCAGAAACTGCATACATGCATGTTCTTACCAGTTAGTGATAGGTGGCTTACTCTGAGGTCCCACTGATACAAACATCTGTGTTGACAGTTAATGCGGAAGATCTGCTTTGCTGTAAAATCATGTTAGTTCAACTAATTTCTGGTGACATTTTTACATATCTGTATTATAATTTTTCTCTTTACACTTTATATACACTTTTAAGGTGTTTCTTGTTGTTTTTGAAAATAGAATTTTCCACTAGAAGTGGATTAACTTCCATTTAAGCCAAAGGTATTCAGGAGTGGGAGGGGGGAGATAAACACAATATTAAATAAAGAAGGATTTGGATAAACAGATATGACTCTTACCCTTGCAAAGCCTTTGCCATACTATGGAGAGCAGTTTTTGTTTCTACATACTTGGCTTGAGATTTTTCTGCAGTAGCAGTTCAGTTATTCAGGTATTTACTTGCAACCTATACCTAATGTTGCTGTGCCTTATTTTTTGAGATTGGGCTGAAATTTCATTACTTTTTTTTCTTTGTTTCTTAAGTATGTTAAATATGCTCTTTTATAATTCAATCGGTTGTTATATTGCTGCAGAGCAGTATTGATAATGCTCAAATTTGCTTGACATTTGTAGAAAAACATTATGTTTTGATGACCCTCGTAATATAAGCTGTGTTTTTTGTAAAGGTGCTTTGTGAAAATGCAAGATATTCTTGTTATCTATGTATTTTATTATTAATTTATGAATACATTTTCAAATACATTTTCCAAGTTGTATCTCTGTCATTATGTTTTATCATTCTAGGTATTTTTAAGTGAGTCTGCTTAGTTGAACATGATGGATATTTCCTTAAAAGGAAAGCTTGAGAAGACATTTTAAACTAATTTTGACCTTGAGTATGTTAGTACTAACTCTATAATAAATAGGCATGTTTCTTTTTAAACTTATGTGAAATATTTTTTATAGGAGCTTTGCCTAAACATAATTCCCACGTTTGCCAATTTAATAGATTACCCATCAATGAAAAACTCATTAATTCCAAGAATTAAAAATGCATGTTTGCAAACTTCTTCTCTTGCTGTAAGTATTCTAATAATTTTATCTGTTTCTCAGTCCTCAGAAAATGTTGTTAGTGTCAATTACATTGTTTATTACATTGTTTCTTCTTGCTGTTGTGTTTTCAAAGGAAAGCTCATCAGCGTGCCCAAATTTCTTCTTTGATTATTTTTATGTTTTTTTTTTCAAAATGGTTTACTTTTTTTACTTTAACAATTTTTAAAGTGTTGTCAGCAACTGCCAACTGTTGTTAACAGTACTGTAACTATTGGTAACGTGTGTTCCAGAGTATTATATGTTAGCAGTGTTTCTCTTGTAGAAAAGCTAAATTTTTTGTGAGCAATATGCAATGGTAAATTTTCCTTTCATAACACAGAAGTTTGCTTTAAATTGTCTTGAAATTTCAGATCTGAAGGTTGTAGTTTCAGAAATGCCTTTCTTCTGAGCTTTGTGTTTTCTTAGGCAAAATACAGTTAAGATTTTGTTTAAAATTTTGTTACCATACTTCATAGGTCCGGGTAAACTCACTAGTCTGCCTAGGAAAGATTTTGGAGTACTTAGATAAATGGTTCGTGCTTGATGACATTCTACCTTTTCTACAACAAATTCCATCCAAGGAACCTGCAGTGCTAATGGGAATTCTAGGTAATTAATATTTTCAACTTTCTCTTTTATGCTTTTGATGTTGTAAATTTCAGAGATTCTTTGTAATCACTGATGATCTTTACATAGTGTATTGCTAATAACGTCTATTAAAAACTACTTGTTTCTGTTTCTTTAGTATGTCTCAGTTCAGTTACTTTATGTATTGTTGGTACTTCTGATCACTAGTATATGTATTTGCAGTCTTCAAGGCCCAACGTAGTTCTGAGTATTCTGGAGCTTTTAAGGTGTAATTACTGGCTTTTCTTACCACTCTTGCGTGTCAGGTACTATAAATCATTGTCTGTACAAATGTATTGCTCTTCACTGCTGGTTTTGTTAGACTCATTTTATTGGAGTTTTAAGCAAACACAGAGTGCCTTTGCACTGAAATGGAACTCAGTCTGGGTGAGGTTTCACAGAACAGCTAACAAAGCCTGGCATGGCTTATTACTTGTAGAGAAAGGAGACCTCACTCCCAGTTGTGCTTTTCTGGTGCCACTCTGGTGCTTGGCTAACTTAGGTTGTGTGATTTTAACAGCTTGAATGGGCTTGCGGAGACCAGTTGACCAGAGTCACTGCCAAGAAAGAGTAACTGTGTGGCCAGGTGTGGAGGACAGTGACCATTTATTTTACTGTTAGCAAAGCAGTAGATAGAAGACCATTTGCAACAGTTGAATCATACAGACAGCAATCCTCATTAAGCTGTAACATCACAGTAACAAATATATGATGGCAAAACTATTTTAACATCCTCAAAATCAGCAAGAGGGCATCTGTCTGTAGTAATTTCAGCGGCGCTCTCTTCAGTAATCCCTGATTCTTTGGCTTGCATTTGCTATCTAAGAATGAGGGAAAGTGTGTCTTTTACCTCGGTTGTTGTATTCTGGAATTCTACTTGGATACAGTGGATAAGCAAACTGCCGTTTGGAAATGAGGGGTTGAAATCAATTCATTATACTAGGGTTCCCTTTTTTTGGAACAATAATACTTTGCATCTGTGTGTGGTATCTTCTTTGGCCAGCTAACCACTCTGTTCTAATACAAACCATAGCAGATGAAGCTTTCTTCGCTTTCTGTGCCAGTATGTTCAGTGTCTGCCACCAGAAATGAACTATTTAAGCACACAGGAATCCTCCTGTCAGAAGCTGTATAGAACTGGTATGCTTAACACTGTATCCCTTGTGTGTGTCACTGTTTCTTTTTCAGTGATTTCACAACAAATAAAATATGTCCCATGATTTCTGATCCTATGTATAACACTGACCCAAACTTCTGGGTAAGAAGAGTCTTTCTAAAATGCAATTAGCGTTAGTTAAAGCAGCATAATAATTACTCCTAGTCACTTGTCCTCCTAGGCAAGAATGCTTCCTTAGTTAATGCAGGTTAGTTTCTTTTGGCAATTTGTCAGTTAGTGGTAACTCATTTGCTCATGGTAATCTCTTCAAAGGTCCATATTCTTCAGGTGAATGATCTTAGAATACATTGACTAGTAATATCAGGTTTCATAGCTGCCAAGTATTACTTTGGGTCTTCTCTTGTTCTGAATGTTAGCAAAACATCTTGCTGTAATGTGTTTATATTGTGGATGAGTATTTAGTTCTTATGGCACAAAGAACCAATGTACAATCGAGTGATCAGTACACATAGAGTGCAACTTGGAGTTTGTTCACGTTATTTCCTAAACTTAACAATTTTGCTATTTTGATATTGTATGTCAGGTATTTACAAATGTACATTTACTCATAAGAAGTTGGGAATTACCAAAGAACAACTTGCAGGAAAAGTATTGCCCCATCTGATTCCTCTTAGTATTGAGAACAACCTTAATCTCAATCAGGTAGGAACAAAAACGTTCTGCATGTTTTTACTTGATAAATTTGCAGAGAATATATTTAAACTGTTGTCACAGGGGAAAAAAAAATACTGCTGTTTGTCTCTCTGTTTAAAGAAAAAAGGAATACAAATGCTTCCAATATTACTGTATTTGCATGCTTAACTTTGTTGTTTTCTCAGTGGAGATAACTGATCTATTATAAACCTTCAAAGTGAATACTGTCACCTTCCAAATATCCTGCAAAAGCAGTTAACAGCTAGCATAATTGTAATTCAGATTAAAAGTTAAAGTGCAATCTTAATGTCTCTTCATTTAGTTTTGTATGTAAATATTGCACGTAATGTAAAAGTTTAGCAGTGTTCCTATGAAATAATTAAGAAATGGAATACCTAATAGGATTTTTCTGGGGGAGGGGAAATGTATCTGGTAGTATTCAGCTGTGCTTTTTGTCTGAGTTATCTCACTTCTGTTTTTTTCAGTAGTATATTGTTTTCACTGTTTCAGTATACACTCCCCTAGTAGTTGAGTATCTAACACAAGGTATTGAAACTGGATTATAAATAACTTAAAAGCCTGTAGTTTATCTCACATAGTATACTGTAAGTTTTATGAGATACTACTTTTTAAGTTATACATGTCTTGTGTGTATATGTTATGCAAAATCCAAACTTCTTGTACATTTCTTTTACAGTTCAATTCTTTTATTTGTGTTATAAGAGATATGCTTAATAGATTGGAAGCAGAGCATAAAACAAAACTTGAGCAGCTTCATGTCATGCAAGAGCAACAGAAGTAAGTGCATGTGTATTAGAGATGAACTAAGTAAGCAGAAACTTATTTTTTCACAAATATGACAAAACTAGCCATACCAATAAAATCCAGATAATACTCAGCTCAGTCATTGAGAATTACCTCAGATAAGCGCAATTGTTAGCAAAGATGTATTAGTCCTAGAATGATAGTGTTATTTTGTTATCAGTGGTTTTATAAAGTAAAATCCTTTACCCTTATGTTGTTCAGTTACAGTTTATTATAGTTCATACTCAGCTCCACTAGTACAGTTGTGCCTTACGTGTATATGCCAAGAATAATTGCTTTTCTGTAGTTGATGAGAACACAAACCACACATCAGAAACCATAAGCATAGCAGCAGTGGTAGAAGGCAGAAGTATTTGAAGATATTTTGAACTATTGAAGTTTCTAAGTCAAATTAACTTGAGCTACCCACAGTCTGTGTCACCTCACTCAAAAGGAGGAACTAAAAACCACATGAAATGATTGTTAGGAAACCCTTACAGATTACAATATTATAATTTTCCAGTCTCTTATAAGCATTCTAAATATGGCAGTGCTGTTGTAGTATTTTTTAAAACATTGTTTAAATGCAGAAGGATATTGTGTGCTGCTGAATAAGTGTTGTGGATGTGACTGTAATGCTATCTTTTTGTAATATTGTATAGATCTTTGGATATAGCTAATCAAATGAATGTGTCTGAAGAGGCAAGATCTAGTAGTACAAGTAATCAGGTAAGACTCAGTATTTCATTGTATTACTTAGATGTAGAAATTTAAAATAAGTCAATATGTACATTATCTTAAGTTGCAGCATTTCACGTAACTTAGTTTTGTTTGTTTGATCTTAAATAGATTGACAAGGTATTCAATAATACTGGAACGGACCTTCTAACTAGTGGACCTGACAGTAAAGACAATGAATTATCATCAAAACAGAAAAAGGTATGGCTTTTTTGTTCTGAAATTCTCTTACATCTATCTGTCTACTACAAGTTTGGTATGGTTGCGTAAAATGGATATGTGTAAATATTTATCATATTAAAAGCTTTAAAAGAAAAACTGTTCCTGTATTATACAGTACAAGGCCTACTCACATGTGAAAATGCTCTGAAAAATGTTCAAATCACATCCTTGAATTTCTGTGAAAGCCTTTCCGTAAAAAAATGTCTCTGCACAAAGTAGGCAAATTAGGATTATAAATCTTTGGTCACTTTTTTCCTCCTTTTAGCTATTAGTAAAACTAAAGCTTCAATAGTGGATTTAGTTTGCCAAATCAAAATGATCAGGCGACTTTTTTATTTATAAAATCACAAATGGAGATGAAGATCAAAAATAGATTTTCACGTAGTAAACAACACTAACTTCTAGTGTAAAAATTCAAAGTTATGTGAAAAAGAGCAGTCAATATGTTAAGGATTGTTAACGTTAATATGTTCAGGGTATGTTAAGTTATGGTTTGGTACAGGAAACAAAGAAAAAGCATGACATGACACAGCTTATGCTTGCAGTTAATCCTCAATTATAAAATTATTTTCATGCCTATTAACTATTTAAATGCCTTCCCAGATTATATATGTTTTATCGTTTCTATTTCTAATTATCTGAAGCCTTTCCCTAATCTTAGGTGAAGGGGGAGTGTCCCTGTTTGAGCAGGAGGGTTGGGCCAGATGACCTCTAAAGGTCCCTTCCAACCTCAACCATGATTGTGTGATTTTTATGATTTTATCTTTCATTAAGAGTTAAAATCCTGAAAGGTTTCCTAAGCAATCTTAAAATAAAATGCCCTTTCAATTCCACTGTTGGTTGTAGTTCAAGTGCCAACAGGTACTTACATGAACTCAAAAACTGGAAAGACTTTATCTTATGCCCAATATTAAGAAGTGAAAGCTAAAATAATCTTCTTGCAATACCTTTTTATTTCAGATGTGCCCAGAATTTCTCATTATGGTGCTTTTAATATTGTATTTATTTGCTTTAAGTACTTTTTAGCAATATATAGTAAGATTTTGTGCTTATCCACTTTGTTTTATATAAGTAATATTTTCTGTTCTACCACATATTGTTGAATTGACAGTGCTATTTATGAAATAAAAATAACAACAAATAACCATACTGTCCAACTTAGTGTTAGTACTTTCCCTTTTCAAGGCACCACTTACACTTGAAGAGAAACAAAAGTTAGCTAAAGAACAAGAACAGGCACAGAAACTGAAGAGCCAACAACCTCTTAAGCCACAAGCAACTGCAATAACACCTCCAGTGAAGCAGGTGAGAAACAGCAAAGTATTGTACTGTTCCCATTGGAGCCATGATGCTTCTTTCTTTCAACTACTGTATGTATTTAGCATTTTTGTCCTGTGAATCACCTTTGTTTCAACTGGCATTACAGTGGTACAGTTGAGAAAACTAAGTTTTGACCTCCCTTCCATTTGTATCATTAGCAATATTTCCCACTTCTAAAATTGCAGTAGTTTCTAAAGGCACTGAAGACCATTGTTTAGATATGGGAAAAGCATATAGGGAAAAAATAATAATAAAATTTTGCTCTGAAGAATTTATTACCTAAATACATAAAGATCTTGGTGTTAGGAATGGGGGGCTTGCAAGCAGATTGTGTGCTTGGTATACATCAGGTAGTACTTGATGTAAAGTCTTCATTGTCCAAGAAAAACTGCAAAACGATTAGTTCCAAGTAGCAAAGAATGAAAATAATGTAATTCCTCTTATATATAATTATATCTGATGCCCAATTCCATGCAATAAATTAGTTTCTGAAAAATGAATGCCACTTCCACAGGAGCAGTGATAACTACTGTTACTAGTGTGTGTATACAGGAAAAGCGTTTAATTACATTTTATATATTAACTACATTTTATATATTTTGCAGACAAAAGACTTGACAGATACACTGATAGATAATATGTCATCTTTGACTAGCCATTCCATCAACAAAGCTATAGTGGCATCTTCAAACAGCTTCTCGTCTGTCCCTTCTATGGGTGTTGGAATGGGATTTTCATCACCTGTTGACAGCACAAAGAGAAATGTAACAACAAATGGACTGAATACAACTATGGGCTTTCAGACTGCTGGATTCAGTATGGGAAGTGGTCCCACTACTCAAAATTTCTTCAGTGGTCCAAGTGCAACAGGAACAACCAAGATGAACATTGTACCAACTGCCAATATGCCAAATTACAGTCCTATGAGTGCTGCATCTGCAATCTCTCCACTGACACAACAAAACAGACCCCCAGATATGTCTGCTTTAGATAATCTTTTTGGTCCTCAAAAACCCAAAGTTAGCATGAAACAGTTGGCTCAGCAGAAGTCAAACCAGTGGGTTAACCAGTTTGTACCCCCACAGGGGTCCCCAAGTGTGAGCAGTTCAGTCATGGGACCTCAGATGAACATGATAGGACAGCCTGGCTTTGGTATACAGGGTAATCCTTTCTTTGCTCCTCAGAACTTTGCACAACCAGCAAACACGATGACAAACAGCAGCTCAGCTAGTAATGACTTAAAAGATCTTTTTGGGTAAAATGTTTTGTTTTCTTCTTTCAAAGATTGATAAAATTTGAATCATGGGTAAGCTGATTAACATCTTTTTTGATTAGTAAAAGCATGGCTTGGGGAAACTTTCCACCCACCAAAGTAAAGACTTCTCCACTGGAAAAAGACTAATTTTTTCATTCACCTGGTAATGCAGTGGAATTGCATAAGTGCACAGCCATCTTATTTACTAAAGATTTCCCATCTCTTTACCCAACTTCAGAGCATTGAAGGTAGGATGCATGTATTGAATTGAAAAAGAAGGAGCTAAAATTTCAAATATATTCAGAAGTGTATTCAATCAACTCCTGGATTTATAGAAAACTGTGTTTCTTGAACAGAAATGCTTAGGGGGTAATAACACTAGCAAATACAACTTAGTGCTATCCTGTCCTGTGGATCAGTTTTTTTGGTGTCTGCTAAATTCAACTTTTTTTTTTTTTTTTGATAAGTTGTCACCTGAATTTCACACAAATTGTCATTATGCCCTATTATTACAGTTTGCAGAAGGTAAATTCTTATGTTATCTCAGAATGCTTTGTTAGCCATGCTATATAGTAATATCTCTAACTGATAACTGTGAAAGAGGCTAAGAAAAAATATTTTGCCTTTCTTCTCTTATGAGATGATTAGAATCGTCTTCTCTTATGAGATGATTAGAATCGATGTGGAAGTAAACTGCAAGATTGAGTGGTTATAAAATTTTGTCCAAGTTTGGAATAGAGGAAGAACTCTGCTCCAATTGACAACCCGTTTTACAATGTCAGATCCTTGTTACCAACCCCATAGTAAAAGCCACATACCACTTAAGTGGGATTTTAAAATACATGTGATGACTTGGTTGTGTGTACTATACATTTCAGTGTTTTGGTTACCTTGATACTGCTTCTAACTGGTGTGAAAAAGAAGAATATGACTTGTTATTGAACCTCCCAGAAAAAAAGTCCGTAAAATTTAAGTGTTGACTGCCCCAGCTTCTTACAGTTGGTTTGGTTACACAGAAATATCTTGGATTAGTTGTTTTGGGCTCTGTTGGGAAGATGAGAAAGGGCTGCGTGGTAGAAGTTTCACATGGTTTTGTGAAAAAGCAGACTGCCATAAATTGCCTTGACTAGAATAAACTATTATATTTTAATTTTGTTTTAATTTAAGTCCTTATGAAGGATAGATGACTATGAAGTGAGTTCTCAAATACAGATTTGTAAGCTAAGCTCTAGAATATACGGTAAATACACAGGTATTCCAGATCCCTTTTATTGTATTATTCCAAATTTAATAAAGTTCTCCAGAAAATGAAGCAGTAATTTCTTCTACTTCCCAGAAGGCTGATGTTCAGCTTGCCCATGATAGAATCTCTGCTCTGTCAGATACTACTGTTGGGTTTTAATTTCTTCTTTCCTAGGAATTTCAGGAACTTTCTTATGTAATAGTTTGGAGACCCTAGCTGGCTATTTTGAGAAGGAAAGAACTAGTTACCTTTTTTTATGGAAAGCCTACATGCTTTATTTTTCAAAGCCTTTCACTGAAGAAATTGTTCTTTCATTTGCTGCTTAAGAAACCAAAGGGCCTTATGCTGTAAATGTGACTTGTATTTTGGTATATTTCCACAGTTCTGAGCGGTAATAGCATTAAGCATATTTCTTAAAGAATTGTTCATGTATTATAGCTGCTGCCTTAGTCCTGTTATTTTAAAATACCTGGGACCAGTGAAATTGTGGTTTAGAAAACAATGCCTAACACATTGTGATGCTTATGTGCTGTTAATATTCATGGTAAACATCGTAGGTTATGTTAAAATATCTGTGTAAACTTAACTACGATCCTAGAACTGTTAAACTATTTAAGTTCATTTACAGTCGCTAGTACTCTATACTCTCAATCACACTAATGTCTTCTTTTATGTCAACTTTAGAAAGCTACATTTTGTTAGGGTAACTTAAGGCAAGACTTAGAAGAATTACTTGAATCTGTATTCCGCTAAATTATTCAGAAAATAAGGTTAAATTAAAAATAACATCTCTTGGGACTCTACAATGTATTACATTAACATATCTGGTAAAGGCAGTCTTATACATCAGTGTCCTGACTTGGGTTTTCAGTACCTGATCCTTCTTTTGTTAGAAGCTTTCAGAACTGGTTTTAGGTTTAAGTTTTGGAGGGAAAGTAGCTACGGAGGGAAAGCTAACAGAAAAAAATAAATTATCAGATTGTGATAAAATTTTGCATACTAGACTCCTAAACTCTGGGGATTGGAACATGTACTTTTGGCATGGGCTGTTGGAGAATATAATGTATTTTGTAAGAAAGACAAAAAAAAATGTTAAAATATTAAGAATGTTAAAAGTTAAAAGTAAGAAAAGCTCTTCCATGCAGTGCTAATGTGTTAGAATAATATTTTTATCTGGCTCAAGTAATATGAAATGTTTTCCATTTTGTATTTCAGAGCATAATTTTGATTTCTCTATCACAATTTTCAGAATGACCGGAGTAGAATGGCTACAAAAGAAAACTGAAAATGGAGTTTATGAAAACAATAGCAAATTTTCAGTTATTTAAAAATACAAATGGAAAAGTAATTTCAGTTAAAATCAGAGAGTCACATCCCTCTTCCATGTAGTTGCTTCCTATTTAGTATGTTGGGAAGCTATATATCTGTGAACTTCTCTAATTATTTCTGCTTAACTTAGAAGAGCAGTTGCAAGAAGTCACCAAGGCCGTATGCCACTTAGTGCCTGCTAAGATAGCTGTTCTCTAGGAGGCCTTGTCCAGATCATTTTTTCCCTTGCACATCATCATTTTGTGGCCCTGAAAGAGGCCGAAAGACTCACGTTGTGGCCAAAGTGAACACCACTGTCTGAAAGCAACAGCTGTATTTCAGATCCAATTCATTGTTTGGGTAAGAGTAGGAGGAAGGGACTATGTTATAAACTGTGGGCCCTCCAGGGGCCTTCTATTTCTGGACTTGGATGGAAAGCAGTTACATCTAGTCTGGCCTGAAGTAGAGGGGACTATCTAACCCCCCCCCTTTTCTTAAAAAGAGAGAAGTTTGAAATGGTATCTGATGAAGAAATTGCAAATTTATTACTGAAATAGTAAGCTGATATAAAATACATATTTATTATAATGCTTTGACAAATGTAAGTTACATAAAATTTCTGCACTGTATATTCAACCTCATTTAAAGAAATAATAATATATTGAAGCGTGGCAGGTTATATCATCATGTTACAGACCTTCACCATGCACATCTATTGTACCTGCCCAGCTCACCTGGTTTACTTTCTGTTCATTTGTAAAGGAGGAGCAAAGAGGAGAGGGGGGTAAGTTCCTGTTCTTTAATTGATTTATCCATTTACTACAGAAGGAGAAATGCAAAGAAAAGAAGTGGAAATAGCTGCACATTTTAAGCATAAGCATTAATGGTGCTTTTGCTGTTCTGTTGTATGCTAAATGAATACTCTTGTACCAAGCAAGACAGCAGTCTTTTCTGTATTAGAATTGTTAGCTCAATGTTTTTGTATATATATATTTTTCTAAGTTTCAAAGTCCCTGAAGCATTCTATGAAAACCCAGTCTTAGAAAACTAATCCTGTTGATGGAAGGATTGTGCTAAAGAGGCTTCAAAAACCTGTTCTGTTGGGGCTGTCAGAGAGGAACCTTCAAACTATTGACTTACTGAGTAGCTTAAAAGACTTTAGGTCTGCCTTTCTCAAGAGGAGAAAAATGGGAGCGAAATGGTATGAGTGTCATTTCAAGGATGGAGGAAGGAGCAGGTTTTTTGTTTCTTTTCATACAAGTGGTATGGATCAGGCAGAAAACAGCCTGTGGAGCCTGCATATGTAAAGAGGACAGCAGTACCAGCCTTTTGAAAGGTAATGGAGTCCACCAACTACCTGGAAGATGAAAAACTTTACTGGGAACATGGGTAGAGTGTCCTAGTTTGTTTTAATGAAGATTGTATGTCTGCCTCTCTCAGTAGTGATGTGAATTAGAAATGACTTAGGGAAGTTGTGGCCTTAGAGGTCTGCCCAGATGTTGAGTACTCCCAAGTAGAATGATGAATTTTTGAATGCATGGGTGCACAATGTTTTGAGCCTTATTTAAAACGTTTCTTTCCTGTTAAGCTTTGTTAACAATATCTCTTTCAGATTGATTTGGAACTTCCAGAAATATCCCAGTGGCCTCCTAAAGTTAGAAAAAAAGTTATCATTTTTTACTGTAATCCCTGTTGTGTATATGTCTGTAGGTAGGTAGCTGTGTATTTGGACTGCAGGATTACAGATTTTTAAGATCAATTACACCATGAGAGCAAAGTTTAAATGAGAAGTTACATTTAAATCAAATCCCACAAGACTTCCATACAGGCAAGCAATTATGATACTTCTGTTAAGTATTATAAATTCATATTGTTTAGTCCACCTACATCTACATGACTTGAGCAAAAGAGTACGGTTTTTAAAAGGTAAGTTTATGAAAACTGGGTCTCTCATTACAGATGAAATTGTTGAACTCTGCAGTGATTTTTGTTTATTGATGAGTTTTTTATGGGGGGGGAGTGAATTCACTAATTTGTGCCATTTCCAATTAAATAAATGTAGGGAAGGGGAATACAGAAATATCCTGTTGTATATGTGACCCTTTTTGTTCTTTGTTAAGAGAAATGCTGCATTTTATATACTCCTTGTGAACTTTTATTCTGAAATAGCTGTGAGAAAAACTATCTGGAGAACTTCAGATGATTTAGCTGATTTTCAAGTGAGGTCCTGCTTCATATCTATCTTTCCACAAGGTTTTGACTGCCATACAAGTAAAGTACACAGGGCAGTAAAACCATGGATTCATACACCAAATCTTGCCTTCCAGGCCTCGCACCTGCATCAACTGAACATATAAGCAAACCCCTGAAGTTGTATTGTCTTTAAGTTCTCTGAAACAGTTCTAACTGCTGTACAGATTTCTGAGATGAAGTTGTAAATCAAAATGTGTTATAGTGAACTCAGGCCTTGTGCAAAATATTTAATATTTGTTTATTTGTCTAATTGTACAGTCTCTGTACTAGTGGCAATTCTATGTTTTGATTGTAAAACATGGAAATTCTCATGTATAAAGTGGTGTTACTGTAGTGTCAGCTGTGATTCATAATTAGAACTGTCATAGCATGGCATTAGTGTATCTCCAACTTAATGGACTGCTCTTCAGAAACAAATTTATTCTTGTATCAACTTTTAGATCAGTTACTTAAAAAATGTAAAAGGTACAGTGACAGTTTTGAGAAATTCATATCACTTTGTACTGTGAATGAGGTTGCCTATAGAAATAAATGAACTTTTCATACTTTGGTGTCAGATTGTAATTTTATTTTAAATTTCTGTAAAATAACTTGTGTGGAAAATTTGATCACTTTATTTTGTTTGAAACATAGGTTATACAATGTAATTTTGAGTTTATTTCTTAGTGTGGTTGCTGTCCACTAGTGGTTGCCTTGAAACATGATCATATATTTCCTGTACAAAAGAATTAAAGTTGTTAGGGAAAACTGACAGACTAGATATCTCTAAAGTTAGCATTTACTTCTGAAAATACACTAAGCCCATGCCAGAATCTGGGGTTCTGATGCTACATAGTGATATCAATTTGCATTTTCATTGCTCATTTCCCAGAAACTAGCCCTTGGCTCTGAACCTGGCTTTCAGGATATGCTGCTTTGTCAGGCTCACAGGTTTGCCAGTGCTTTGAAGGAAGCTAGTGCTTCGTTCTGTGTGTTGCATAAATTGATCAAATATGAGATGTATAAGATCAGATGCTTAGAAGCATCCCTGGCTGGAGCTGGTACGAGAGAGAAGAGTAAAGGAAGAAAGATGTGGATCAGGTAGAAGTTGAAAGGTAGCAAGTAGCTCCAATTCCCTCTCTGTACTTGCTAAGGATGACAGCATCCCCATTCCTACCCTGGCTGTATCTCAAGGGAGGACAGCCTTCCCATATGCCAGCTTTCGGTCCGTAGTATTGGAAGATGAGAGAGTAAGGTTTCAGTGCAGTAGAGATGTACTCAAGGGCACCTGCTATGAAAATCATGGTCCTGATCTCTGACTTGAAAGTCCTTGACATGTTAATGTTCTCTCTGTCCCCTCTGGGCATTGGTGGGATTCATAACTATTGCCTTTTTCTTGAGCAGGAAAGTCTTGAGTGCTGAAATCCAGTTCTGGGTTGGTTTGCAGTGGCTTAAAATTCATAATTTCATACATTCTTTCATGAATACAGGTAACTGATGACTTCAAACAGGAAAAGATGGGAAACTTTGCAATTTATTGTACCTGGTGTCAAATACTTTGATACTAGGAGCTAATTATGTCTCCACTTCATTCCTTTATTTGGTATCTGTAGTTCCTCCTTTGGTGTATGTGATACACCAGAGCTTTAAGATTAAAAACACTGGTCTAAAATGGATTGGAGCTGTGTTGCCCTATCAAGTTTGCAGTCATGAGGAATGCAGCTCAGTAGGTGTAGGAAATGAGCTGTTTGTCAGGAGTTATGCAAACAGACATGGTTTACTTGGTGTACTTTTCTTATTGCTAGTGCAAATATACACTTTTGACCTGGATCTCTGAAGCTCAGTGCTCACATCACCAGCTGGAGACCAGTTGCTCGGTAGACTGGCAGGCTGGCTCTTGGTGTGCCAAGAGGGATTCCAGTCTGTTTTGTAAAACATTCCCCTAGAGCAGTAAAGTTTGAAACTCAGAATTAAAATCCTACCTGTGCACAAACACAAGAGCAGCTAAATAAATACAAGTTATCTGATAGCTTTCAAATAGTTTACACTGTACTTTAAACAAAAAAACTCTTTATCTAAGAGTTAATAGTAGATGTCTTTAAAAAAAACTTTTTTTTTTTTTCTTTCCCCCTGCATGTGGTATCTGCTTATCAGCTATGTTATCATGGTTCTAATATGGTTTGTTACTGCAAAGTAAGCCAGTTGTGGACATGGAGCAACTTGAAACATAGAAACAGTATAAATTTATGTCCTCCCTGTATCTACTTACCAATTTCTGAAGGCTTTTGTTCTGGCCTTTTACTTGCGCGTTAATCGTTATTTTGCCTTTTGAGTGGAATTTCTTACAGTGCATCATGAGTAACCTTCTGCAGAACATTCAAAAGACTGTTTTACACTGTTCTGCAATAACTAGTCAAGGATAATCAAAGGAGAAGCTCCATTCAAAACTCCCCCAGCATCAATGAAAGCATTATTATCATTGGCCTGAAAACAATGTTTTGGTGATGGAAACTGCTTGTGGCTGTTACTACACAAGCTGAGGTTGTTGTACATGTCTGCTTCATGCTAATTTAAGTCTCTGTAAGAGTAAAAAATAAAAGTAAAATGTTGGAGAGCTTGCTTTCCAGGAGGAAACTCAAAAAATACAACTAAAAAATACAAATAAAAATAGAAAATAAACTTCTGCCTCTGTCATTCTGATAAAACGGATGCTTACCTATGTCACCAAAGCTGTAAGTGCTTTGCCGAAGTCACAGAAGTAACCTCAAGTAAGTTCAAATATCCAAAAATGCTGAAGAAACCATCAGGTACATCTGTAACTAGAGCAACAAACTTTTGGCTAAACAATTTGTCCTAGCACAGCATCAGAGATTTTGGAGAGATTTGCTAAAAATGATTTTGTCTTACAATTATATATTACAAAAGCAGGGCAAAAAGATCAGGAAAAATAAAATGACTATGTATTTTGATTACCTGTGTGTTTCAGACTGCTGAAGTTACTGGGTCCAAGAAAATAACTAATGTATTTATAAAATACTCTTTGTTAAATATCATTTTTTAAATTCTTCACTTTAATGTAATTCTTTAGGTCATTATTTCAAACTAACATGGCGTTTAAATTGGTGTGATATGAGTTTCTGATTTTGATCAGCTGTATTTCTTTGTAATTAGAATCTGGTTTGGGTATTTATGTATTCTACAGCTTTGGTTTTCAACAGCATTTAAAGGGGAAGAATGTTTTCTTTTAGCTTCTCTCATGCTGCTTTCTTTTAAAGAGTTAGCTCTGGGATTAGAGGAACACAATGAACTACATGACAATTTGGTGAATCAGCTCAGTAACAGCCTGCATTTACCATAGATAATGTTTAATAGAGTGCATGCATGTGCTGACTGGCATAGATAATCTGTTAAACATGGAGAGAAGACAATTCTAAAGACTATGCGTCTTTAGAAAGCTATTTTCTCAGTGAGAGTGAAAGGAAAACCAGACATTCTTGAGGTTTTCAGTAATTTATAGGTAAATGCTTTCTGAAAACATCAAAGCAGTCATCAAAGCAGTTCCTCGCTGATAATGACAGGCTTTAACAAGTTGTAGATCTTAACTTTCCAATCGTTCTGTAAAATATAATAAAACTGCCATAAGGTGTCACTATAACCTCAGTAACTTTCAAATAAATCGCAGACATCACACAAATGCTCTGATCCAGCTACAAGTGTTTTGTAAAAGTAAAAAATAATAATAATAATAATAATAAAAAAAAAAAAATTGTAGTTTATGTATGCACGGAAATGGTTACTGTGGTTGTTTTCTGTTTTCTCTTAAGCGTGTTGTCACCCTTTCTTAGCATTTGGACCTGTTCACTTTTGGGAGAGCAGTATATACTTGGCAAAGTTAGCCACATCTATCAGATTACATTTTGCACAGTGGTAACTGGCTCTATGTCTGTAACTTTTTTTTTTTTTAGCCTTAAATAGAAGGTTTCTATTGAAGTTCATGCTAAACATATTTACTTGTATAGAGTGAAAATTAAAAAAAAAAAAAAAAAAAAAAGGTTTTCTAGCGTTAAGTATATCTGCAGAAATGAGTTCAAAGTTTGTGCTCTTTAAAATTATATTGAAGCTCTGTCCCTTTCCCTTACCTGAAGCTCTGTCCTTTTCCTTTACCTGACACCTTCCACACAGAAATGCCCCCCCCGCCCCCCCCAACACACACACCCCTACTGTGTAAGGTGTAAGAAATAACTGCTCATTTAGCAGTAAGGGAAACTATAAATAAGACTTTCTGTTTGTTATTGCTTTATTTGCTGTTAGCATGCCAGGAGTCTCTATTTTTATTTCTCAGCCAACTGTGATAAAAGATTTTTGGTATTAGCTACCTGATCAGGAAGCAGAAACAAGAAAGTGAAGATGACTTTTTAATCATTTGAAATGAGTGCCACATATGCATCAGGGAAATAAACGTGTGAACATCTGATTTGGGCTAACTCAACACAAAGCGTTTTGACATGGCAGGAAAGAACTCATAGATGATGAAATAAAAATCAGAATCCTGAAGTCTTTAAATCCATCTTCATTTATGCAGAAAAAGTAGACATAGTAAAGCCATAGACTTCAAAACGTGAAGGATCATTTCAATCATTTATGCAAAATCCTTGTATAAGATGGGATCACAGGTCACCCTATTTATCTTTGACATCAGATGCTGTAGACCATGAAGGCTGAACTCCTATAGTGCCCTTCTTTTGTGTAATGTTACGGCGACTCTTAGGGATGCCAACAGGGACATACAGTTTCACCCCAGAGTTTCAAGTTTGATAAGAAGTTCTTGTCCTCTGAGTGGAGTTTTGCATGTGCAAAGTGCTGGAAGAAACTCTGCTGAGAAGGTAATACGATCATTGAAACACACCTGCAAACCCTGATCTTAACCTCTGAAGCCCAAGCTCATACCCTGATGTGTCCTGATAATCTCATGTTTCCAGGGAGCATGGAACTACTGCAGGCTCCAGAAATTAGATGCTGTGACAAGGTTTGTGATTTGAAGTGTTGTCGCTTAGGTTAGCTTTCAGATTCTGAGGGGTCGAGTCTCAGCCATATGATGAAAGAAATGATCTTCACTCACACTTACCTATTACACAGCCACTTTGACAATGTGGCTAAATATGTTCTCTTTTTTGGTTTTATTTACTGTGCCTATAGTTCTGATTTGCGTTGGAAATATGGCTGAAAGAGACTCGCATAAAATTCAGTTGGCATTTCTTTTGAGAATAATAGCCTTCAGGAGAAAGCTCAGCCTGCTGCAGTCTCTGCTGAAGAAGCTGACCAACAGCACGAGTCACAAGAGCATTTTTGTTCCTTGTGCTTGGTGCCCTGGTCTCTTGAAAAATGCAAAATTGCAACTCCTGTCTCTCAGCACGAGATTGTTATTTGTCTCTCTGTTTGCGTTATTTAATGCTCTGCCTCCTGAGGTGAATTGAAAAAATAAGCTTTGAATGCCTTTAATTCTCCCTGAAACTTCAGAATGGAGGAAGACAAAATAAATCCATTTAGAGAAGAGCTCTCATGCTTTCTAAACTATCATCTTGTGATTTCTTGGGGCCCTGACTGAGATTTTTAGCTTTGTGTCCTACCAATACAAAGCACACTTGATCATTCTGTCTCATCCTCTGTGTCTCCTCATAACTTTTGAGCCAATTTCAACATTTTTTACAGGAGTAGAAATTTTCAAGGTCCTAAGTTGCTACATTTTATAAAAATAAGCATCAGGATTGCACGCGCTTGAAAAAAATACTAAAAAATCTATGAGACAAATTTTACAAAGGTCTTGACCATGAAAAATGCATTGCCATAACTTGCTCTGCTTTAGACGAAATCAACTTTACCAAAGGGATCTTCCTGCAAAGAAATACCAAGAGTGATCTAAGGAGCAGCTCACAAACACTGGGGCTGTGATCACATGGCCTAAAGCTGAGCAAAAACTGATTAAAAATTAGCAGTGTTATTCTAGGCTGCACAGGCTGTATTGCACCTTACACTGGCGTGCAGTCCCACCGGAGGACCACAGTAGCCTTTGGTCAAGGTTGACCACGCACTGTGAAGTGAGGATGTTCTATGCTACTTTAGCAGAGACACCAAAACATTGAATCAACTTTCCTAGGGTCTTATTGTCATGGCAAGTTTGACTATGATGATTAAATATTTGTAAAGAGCTTGAGTTTTTTCTGTTTTATAATCACTAGTAGAAGTGTCTGCCTGCAAGGTTATGTCAGGGGCCATAGTAAACAGAAGCATGCTATTAAAAGGTGCCCACATGTGAAATGTGTATGCTATCCAGCCTGCATGGAAACCAGTAACAAAATTCTCCCCTGAAATACGGCAGGCTTTAGCCCAAACATTTTGAGGAATCAACAGCAGGAGTAGTATAAAGATGATTTTTCTAGGCTTTTCAACCAAAGAAATAACTGTAACAAAGTAGCCTCCAGGTGTACATTTCCTTACACATGTACAAGTTATTCTTACAGCTGAGAGTTATCGTTATTGCTAGCTCAGATGCTTTCATGCCTTGCATTGTTGAGGGGATGCTGCCATCCTGAATCTTCCACGTCTTCAGTGCACAGTTATAGCTAGAATAATGCATCTCCTATGTGTGTATTTTATCAGTGTCCAAGTTTTCTTACAACTCAGTTTATTCTTGAGCATCCAAGGTAATGACGGCATGTGAGCCCTCACCAGCGGCTGTCTGCATGCTGGTTTTATGTCCATATTGGCTTGAAAATACAGTTTTAATACAGCCTTACTAGAGGCCTTTGGGAATACGAGTCTCTAGTTTTAGACTTGTAGTTTTTAACTACAAGTTGTGTGAGCCAGAAGTAGTTTTAATTTTGCAATATATTTCTTTGCAGGTGCAAAAGAAAACTAAGGTATAGGGTTAATTCAGGGAAAAATAAAATAATAATAATAAAAAAAAAAGGTAGGTGTAATGACAGCTTGGGCCAGCAGGGCTATCACATTGGGTGTTGTAAAGGAAGATGAGTTCCCCAGCTGACACCCCAGAACACATACTGGGGTTAGTTGCAGAGGGGTTGCCATTGCCTTGTCCAGCATCAGCTGCTTGGGGTTGGGGCATTCTGCCGCCCAGCAAGCCTGGGGAGGGGGAAGTGGAGAAGCAGCACTGCTCCCATCTAGCAGCCTCCCTGCAGAAAAGCAGGAATTAGCAACACCCTTTAAGCCTTGGGAGAAAGGCCAGGAAATTTCAAAAGGGGCCACTGCTGTGGCACAGCAGAACTGCAGGCAGTGGAAGGATTTCAAGGTGTAAAGAAGTGGCAGAGGTGAAAATCGCTATTAGAAATGGATGGTTGTGTTAGCAGTGAGGTGAGCAACGTTGCCAATGAGAGCATCAGCATCCCTGAGGGGAACGTACCCAGCCAGGTGCTACCTAGAACATATCCCTAGAGGAGATGCTTGGTGGATTCCCAACTGCATGAAGGATGGGCTTCAACTTTCACATTAAGTGCAACTATGGTATGCGTATGAAAGTGAACAATCATTAAATTTTGAGCACAGAGCCTTTAGGGTGTATGCTCTGTGCTCCTCTTATTTGAAGCAAAACCAGAAGATACGGGAGAGCAAATTAAAAGCTTCCACTCTACAGCTGCTGGGAGAGATGGATTTTGAACCCCACTTTCCAAGTTGAGCCCCCAGTCTTTCGAGGCAAATTCCTTGTGCTTGAATTTGCACCCTTTCCAGTCTGGATCTGGGTTATTAGCATGGCTGTGGGTGTCCAGCTGCCCCATGCTGTCCCAAATGTCAGCAAATAGACATTTGCTGAATTGCAAGACAATTTCATTACAGGCTTCTACATATGTATATCCCTACAAATATTCATACCTTGGCTGTTTGGCGATTACACTGCCAGTATTGTTTTCCGGGTGGCTTGAAAACTGGAGATCCAGTTTTGCTGTGTGCATGGGGTTGCATTAGGCCCCTGCTCCCTCCTACAGCGGTGACCTTGCTGCTCTGTTGATGTGTCCCAGTGGGCCGGGTTGTGCTGTGGCCAGGGTCTGGAGTGAAAAAAACAGGAGGAATTCAGCTGTGGCAATTGCCAGGCTCAAGCCTGAGCAGTGTGAGGAGGAGAAGGAGGTGTGGCTCCTAAGCATGGGTTGTTGTGCTGCCCTGCTGCAGGGGGGCTCCAAGGCACACGGGTGGGCAGTGCTGGGAGATGGCTTTGCAGCCCTCACCTCTGCTGTGGGAGGGCTGCCTGCGAGGTCCAGTGTGGGTCACCTGTGCTGAACCTGAGCTTTCCAATGCTGCTGTACAGCACATGAATTATTCAGAAAGGAGAAACCATAACCAGTTCTGCAGCAAAAAGACCTCTCCTCTCCTCTCCTCTCCTCTCCTCTCCTCTCCTCTCCTCTCCTCTCCTCTCCTCTCCTCTCCTCTCCTCTCCTCTCCTCTCCTCTCCTCTCCTCTCCTCTCCTCTCCTCTCCTCTCCTCTCCTCTCCTCTCCTCTCCTCTCCTCTCCTCTCCTCTCCTCTCCTCTCCTCTCCTCTCCTCTCCTCTCCTCTCCTCTCCTCTCCTCTCCTCTCCTCTCCTCTCCTCTCTTTATACTTGGAATAAAGGATTTCAGTGCATGCCTTGCTCTTTCTTTGCTCTCCCAACCATGAGGAAGTGTTTTTCCCAATATTTCCTTACAGTGGAGCTGGGATGATCCAGACATTTGGTATTTGTACTAAATATCAAAGCATTTTTAATTTTTATTTAGTATTTGCAATAAATACTAAATGTACAGTGATATCTAAAACCCAGAGGCTGGTAGCCCATGCTGGGTGCCAGGGGACAAGTGGAGGGGAGGACAGTCCTCACCCAGCTTTGGCCCAGATGCACATCCCTCTCAGTCCTACTGACAGAGTTCAGACACCCAGACTCAGAGCCTGGAATTGCCCCGAGGCAACTGAAAACAGCTGAGCCCCAGGTTGTTTTCTGCTGGAGCTTGTTTCTCTTTTTCCTGTTCCTTCTCTCTCCCCAGACTGCACGGGGAAGGAGGACAGCCTAGGCCGGTGGCAGAGCAGGAATGAAGCTCCTTGGGAGCAGGGGCTGCTGTCCCACCTCTTCCCTCCCCACCAGTGGCCTGTCAGGCTCCAAATTTAACTCTCCTTGGCGGAAGGTGGGGAACATAAAGCACTCCATTTTTCTGACAGTCAGGACAGTTTCTCCCTTCCTCTCCAGCCAGGGAAGCTGGAATTGCTGACAGGAGCCCAAAGCTAATCTGAAATGGGAGATATCTCTTTTCTTTTTTTTTGCTTCCAGAACCCAACCCGATAAGTGAGGTCTTGATTCATTTGACTCCAGACAACACGCAGGCTTGATGAGGCTGCATTTCCACAGGAGTTTCCATTAAATGCTTCTACACAGCAGGAAAGGTGTGCTGTCATCACAAATTTGTGTCGAGTTAGAATGGTTTGCCTCTTTCAGCCACTTTGTGTTTTGAAAACAAAGTGCATTTCACTTACAGCCACTTCCACTGCTTGTTCAAACACCATCACCCTAATGCACCTCTGCATCTGTCTGCCCATGGGCCCAGCAGCACCAGATATAAATGCCCGGGCTGGGAAGTGAGTGGTGGGCCCGCACGAGCAGGGAGCCCATCCAGATGGGGGTAAATAGTGAGCGGGAGCTGCAGCCTGTGTTCCCTTCCTGCTGAAAGGACTCGTAAATGTTTAATAAACTTCTTGCCCTTGCCGTAGGTGAGGTCCTGCTAATGAACTGGCGTGGCCGGAGGACAGGTATTGTGTCCGTTACTATAGCACCACCTTGCACACTTCTCAGTGTGAAAGAGGAGGGGAGGGAGGGAGGCAGGCACGGAGGATGAGTCCTGGCAAGGCGGTGTGAGGTCCGCCCGTGGTGCAGCAGCAGCAGCAGCATCCTGCCCAGGGACAGCAGCCCTCAGCAGTGCCTCCTGCTCTCCTGCCACAGCCGCTGGACCAGCTGCCTGCGTACAGGTGCCCGACCCTGCACGGATGCACAGCAAAGCTGCTGCAAGTGTGCTGCTGAGTCTCTGAGCACATCCCAGGGGTTTCACACCAGGGCTCTTCCTGACTGACTTGCTGGCTTGGGAAGATCTGTGTTCCTTTTTTTTTTTTTTTTTTTTTTTTTTTTTTTTTTTTTTCTTTTCCATGCTCCTTTCTTGAGCAACTGGTTGGTATCTGCAGAGGTCACGAAGGGGACCGGCACAGACTCCTGAGTCTGGCATCAGGAAATATGACAGCAGAAGCGAATGCTTGTTAATATAAAGGATTTACTGAAGAAGGAAGACAAAATGCCTTTCAAAGGGTTCAGTTCACTGAAGGAAAGATTTTTTAACCCAGGAAAGGAAGAGGTGAAGAACACCATTAATGACTCACTGGGAAATCTGCGAAGGTAAAATCCTATAGTAAACTCCCAGAGGGATCCCCTGGTTACATTTATTAAAGATAAATGAAATATAGAAAAATATCTAAATATAAAACAGGGTTGCAAAATTAATCTCTGAGTCCAGATAGTGAGAGATACCTTGCTGCAAGACAGAAGATTAAAAGCAGCAGTGTTACACCAGCATGTGGCTATAGATGATAGAATATTTATATTAAATCAAAGAAGACGTGAAAATAAGTTATAAAATATTGTTCTAATATTCCAAGAAACATGAAAAAGTGTTTTAATTTAACAACAACAACAAAAAAGTTTTAAATAATTAAATGCGAATTGTTCTTTTTTAGCTTGCATGAAAAAGCTAATGATTTAATGGGAATTAATATTCCAAAATTATGCCACTCTTGAAATGAGAGTAATGTCCCTAAATTACAAGGACATTTTAGAAGATCTTGTTCTGAATCAGTAAGAGAAATTATATGAAGCAGATCTGTATATGTGTGTATTTATTGAGACTAACACATTAGAAAGAAAAAGAAGCAGTTGTTTGCAAAAAGAAGATTAAAGATTTTTATCTTAATCTGACACTTTATGAAAAAACAAACAAATATATATTTTTTGATGAATGAAAGTAAGATGCAAAAAATACCAAGTTTCATAAAGGGATGGAGATTGTTCATTTAAATGGAAGATTGTTTCAATTAGTAATGGCCACTGACAACATTTACTTGCGTAATGGATAGCTGACAGCTGGAGAGTTCAGTGCCATTTCTTGCATGTTTCATGTGAAGTGTTTTAAAACTTTGGAAGGAGCAGGACAGTATTTTAATTATACATCTTTTTAGTGTTTGAATTGCATTTGCTTTTGTATGTATCCTGTTATTTTCTTTTGGGAATGTTATTTTGAGTCAAGATGCAGCTTCTGGCACATCTGAACATGCATTTGATCACAAGAAAATATACAATAATTTGCATGTATTGCATTACAGCATGCATGTGCAAGTAAACAAGAATGTACACTTTTATGGAAGTTATTAATATGCACCATTACCTTGCCAGATCCACTGTTCCTATGCCATGTGAACAAAGTATCTGTGTTCCACAGAGCTTCAACTTAACTTTTCTTCATTTACAATATTATAGATGAAGTCTGACATTTTGCTTTTTTTGACTTTTAAGATATTCTATGGTGATTCAGGGAATGTTTTTCTTTCAAAACATCAAACTAAGTCATTTATTCAATCATAAATTCTCATTGCTGTGGGCTCTGTTGGTCAATTTGAACAAATACATACAGGCTTTTTATTTAGTGATTATATAATGTGGCAGTACGAAGGGTTTGCTATGTGGATATGGCATGCATGCTTTGGATTATCTGGGTTACTTTCCTCTTGCAGCTGGGTATCAAGGATATCATGCTGGCTCCTATGTAGATGATAGTACTGGTACCCAACTTCATCAGTGTTGCTGCTGAATCAAAACAGAACAAATCTGAGCTGAGATACAAGAAAGTTTGCTGGACTTCATTATTTTCTGTTCTAAATATCTGAATGTCAGTGCCTTTCCTAGGTGTACTATTTTGTGGGTGCTGCAAAACACGAGTCTCCCCACAGGTTACCTCAGGGTAGCTGGCACCTGGTGAGGAGGCAAAGGGGGCAGAGATGGAGAGACCTGAGAGGCAACCTTTCTCTGGGCTGTTGCCAGCAGTTTCATTTGCAAGATCTCAGAAGAAGATCCATTTGTTGCTAGAGTACCACCAGATAATAAATACACCAGCTACAACAAATACACCAGATGTTTCAGAAAATAAATAGAAACATACAAAATTATATTTTATGCAACATAGGGCTTGTTCTTAATTAGTTAAATACAGTGGGGTAGAAAACAAACCAACCAACCAACCAAACAACCAAACAAAAAAAAAAAACAATTTGGATGAATCAAGGCTTGGGTGAATAATGTCAGTCAGAGCTGGGGCTCTGCAAACCTGAATAAGTTTCCCAGAAAAGAAACCTCTTTTTCCTGCAGCTCTTCTTGACAGGTAGGAACACTTTGGGCCTTGTTTGTACTTAGTGTGTGCAAAGAAAAAATCATGAATTCAAGTAAAATCTTAGTTTCTGCCTCTCCTGAGGATTACAGGAGTCCTTAACCAGCCAGCAGCAACTGGGGGCTTACCAATGAAGTTGGGAGTGACTAAGTGTGTTTACTTCCCAATAATATCACTGTTAATAAGAAAAGTAATATGGGCTATGCCCACAGCACAGCTGTACGTAGTCTGGGTTCTACTAGGTGTAGCTCTGACTCCTGCAGACCTTCTTTAATGAATTAAACTGCCCAACCTACTAAAAACTGCAACCTGAAGCTGGGTGAATTACCCTTGAGTTGGACAGGGCTCCTCTGCCTGCTCTGTATCATAGTCTTGATCTTCTGAACGTTTTCCTTTGCACAGAAGTACAGAAAGTGTAATGCATCACAGAGCAAGCAACACCATGAATACAGTGTGGGGTGCCCTGAGACCGTTTTGTGAGGCCCCTTGTACAAAGGTACTGCGCATGCATAGTGTGCCCCTTGCACAAGGGCACACTATGCATGTGCAGTGCCGCAGCACCTGTGGGGCATGCATCCATTGCATTGAGGCTGTGCTGGGAAGGCACCAGGATTGTGCCCTGCAGAGTGAGATTGCAATGCCTGAGAGATGCAGTAGTCCCATCATGTGTAAATGCTTGAAACATGCCATGAGTTTCATGCAAATATAACACAGAAGTCACCTTCACAGGTCCCATGCACCAAGCGACTTAAGAGTGTTTGCCAATCTGCCCTGGGATATTGTATGAATACAACTGGATTTGCTATAGAAAATTATCACCTGGGCAATCCCCATAGAGCAGATGAAATCTCAGAAGATTGTATTTGCTTTTGGATAAATAATATTTTTTCAATAGTCAGTGAATAGGCTTCTACATCAGGATCATCAATAATTGTTGCATGTGGTGACTGTTGTTGGTTATGTAGGTGTGAGGTTTGAACACCTACAGATGCTGTTGCCTGTAAAAGCCTGTACTATCTGGTAAAAGTCATTTGGGAATGCATTCTAACACATGGCAGGTATTAACATTATTAAAATTTGCCTGTTTTTATAGAATGTATGTTGTTTTAATCAAATGAAATGGAATGTTGTAGTTCTATTCCACTTACACAGTTTGAAGAAATGACTACTTTCTATGCTAAACTGAATAAATACAAACTGGTAGATGTGTATGTGTTCTGTTATTATTATTATTACCGATTTGAATTTTAAAAATTTATTTCATACTTCCAAAACTCTGTATATGCCAGAGTAAAGCCATTAAAATAGAAAAGAAAAGAATGTCAGTTGGAGAAATTTCAAATACAGTAGTTATGACATTTGGGCATGGGACATGGATGCTGGTATCTTCAAATAGTCAAGCTTTTCTTACTTATCGAGTGTTGGATGTTTGATGAAAAGAGCAGAGTGATGTCAAGACTAAACATATTCCCATGCAGCAAAATACTCTCCAGTGTTAGTCAGATAATTAAAGCAGCTTTCTTCTAAATTATTGGTGTATAACAAGTGAAAACTTCAGTGTCACTACCAAAATATATGTATTAATCTTTTTGTGGATTTGACATACCTTCATTTTATATCTACAGTGTTTAATAAATTAAGACCAAAAAGCAAGGTTAAACACTGGCTCCATGATTGCTTGTACTGCTAATGTTTCACCCCATCTCTATTTTTGAATTGCTATTGCAAAATCATTTTCTCTGAGAGAAATCTTCCACAGAGGGGTTAATGTTAAGCTTTGAGGGTACAAAATATTCTGTGAATATTTGGGGTCACGAGTTAGTCCTCAACCTGCTTTTATTAATGAGTAGTTGAATACAATAGCAAAACAATTAATTTCACTGCAGAAACAATGTTGGACCATAGTGCTAGTCCTCCTGGCTCATCACTTCTAACAGTGAATTTGGAGAAGAAGAATGTTTTCATGCCTATGTGAAGTGACAGCCAGCTGAAAATGTCCAGATAGGAACAGATGTTTTGGCTTCACATGATGTGTCTAATCTTTGCCAGCTGCCCAAAATAATGCAGAAATTAACGTTTAATTTCTCTCATATAAATGGTGTGGTAAAGGTATGAAAAATTGATGAATTGTGCTTTGATTTAATTAATTCAGTAACTTAGATTATGCTAGAGTAAAACAGTAAACTTATTTTGTTTGTTAATAACTCTTTTGAGATAACAACAGCTCTAAAAATAATTATTCAATTGTCTTTTCACTTCCTGAGGCTTTTATTTTTGAACTTTTAGTCAGTGTACACCTACTGATATGAGTACACTAAGCAAGGAATATATGGTGTCTCGTTTTTTTAAGTGCCTGACTACATTACTCTCTGTACTCTCATTTCACTAACAATGCTGTCTCCCTGCCAATGAATCATAAGATCTCAATCACCTTCAATAACACCATAGTCATATCACATTTCCTGTGTTACCTTGCTTTAATGCAAACTCCAGCTTACAAAGAACTGATTTATCTTAGAAGTTAGCACTGCTTTGAGCAAGGGGTTAAATCAAATAACCCCCAGAAATCCCTTCTGGCCTAAACACCCTGGTTCTAGTGCTTGTTAGACATGTAAACTGATGGACTGTAATATGCTTTTTTTTTGTTGCTAAGAGTAAGGCTACAGTAGCAGTTTTATGGTACAAATTAAAAAGAAGTAATATAGCAAATGATGCACACCTTAGCATGTAGCTATAAAGCCTAGAAGTACTGAAAATATACGGGAAAATTCATACCGGAAAGATATGTTTAAATTCACAGGAAACACCCCAAGAAGCCATATATACAATCTATATTTGCAAAACCTTTAGTATAGGATACTATCCAGTAAGTTATGGGCAGTACATTAGACTTAAAGCAATTGGAATGATTAATCAAAAGCTGTGATTAAACCAAAATTGTTCTCCTGAAAGAGCCAACCAACTACTGTGTAGATCAGCCAGGTGCAGCCCATCCATATATGCTTTGGCAACATTCTTTAATAGCTGATTATTATATGGAACATTGAAGTCCATTGGATTTCAAATACATTTCAGGCCAGATGTGTGAAAAAAGGAAATAAGTTACTCCTTATCAGAAAGGAGTGAATTTAATCATTTCATCATCTTATACAGCAAGATGGGCTTCTTTTATATTGAGTATCTGTTCATATTTCCCTAGTAGCGTGAGCAACTCCATGGCATACACAAAAGGAGCTGGATAATGCGCTCATTGCTTCACAGCAAAGCCAAAGCTGAAAGGCTTCCTAATGTAACGCTCATCAAGATTTGGGGCTACACTTTAGTGAACACTTAACCTTAAGCTCATGGGAAGTGTTCAGTGGGCTTTTCATGTATTCAGAGCTAACCATGTGCTTGAATATTTCAGCATGTTAGAAAGCCCTTATTTTGCATTTAAAACAAAAGCATGAGAAGTTAATGTTAGGAAAGAAGTATTTATCTCCAGTCTAATAGTGTGTTTTCAGTTCCTTCTGATCTCATCTTTCTTACTAGAGACATTCCCTGTTCATATAGCACAGGATGTTAGTATCTCCAATCAGATTGGGAGATCAAATTAATTTTTAATTGCACTACCACAGGAAAAACTTCCATAAGTGCAGGAAATAGTGATGGGCAACAGCTGTACTGATGAGACCATTTGCCTCTTAAGCCACTGCTCCTGCTTTGGCTGATGGCAGCAGCTGTTTGCCCCCCATGGGGTCCTCCATTTCACTGCTGGTGGTGCAGTGCTATAGGGAGAATATTTGCTCCTATTCCCAAGTAAATGGGAGGGCCCCTGTCCTTGGCTCTTTCCTCCCTATTCTCCCCAGTCTCACTGCAGTGTCCGCACTAAATTTGCTCCCAGGCAAAGCTCTTTCAGCCTCTTCTGCTGAGGGGTGGTCAGTTTTGCTGAGGGGGAATCAACAGACCAGAAAGTCACTTAATATTCAGATTTATTTGAGTGTTAAATACTTTAAAGAAAAGGTTGGGTTTTGTAATGAGTTAAAGCCTTGTGGTGAGTGGATGTTTCAGAGCAGAGGAAAACTTGGTGTCAAATCCCTCCAGGCAGAAAAAGCCGGGACCTGGCTCTTCCACACCTCAGCCCCTCTGCAGCTTAGCCCTGATGTTTGTCTCACAGGTCAAAACAAACTCACAGCAAGTTTGGGGTTGAGAAAAATAAATAAACAAATAACACCATGCTTTGTGCTGTACTTGCCCTTTCCTTGAAACCTACTGACAGCTCTGCTTAGTGGATCTAATTAGAAGTTATAATCTTTTTTTTCTTTTTTTTTTTTTTTTTTTTTTTTTTTCCATATGTATATGTTCCTAACAACCAGCAGGATTCATCACAACAGAACTCAATACACCTCTTATGATCATTCTCATGAACATCCTGCAAGCATTTTTGTAGCTAGCTGTTCAGCCAAGTGTCTATTGCTTAGAAACTTCAGTGTTGGTGAAAAAACATGCAGGCTGTGCCAACCTTTCAAAGTCTGACCAGCTTTAATTCATTACAGTACCAAGAGGCAAACACCTCAGACAGAGGTGATTTAGCAGCTGACTGCAGCACCTACCATCTATATTCTACTGTGTTTACATTTTCATTTTCTCTTGCTCTTTTCATCTAGGAAAATTGATGGCACCAACGTAGAGGAGGATCACATTGAGCTGACAGAAGAGGGGCGGCCTGTGCAGGCCAGTGCCCGCAGGCCAGCCCTGTGTGACTGCTACTGCTGCGGACTGCCCAAGCGCTACATCATTGCCATCATGAGCGGCCTGGGCTTTTGCATTTCCTTCGGGATTAGGTGCAACCTGGGCGTTGCCATTGTAGAAATGGTGAACAATAGCACTGTTTATGTCAATGGTAAACCAGAGCTGCAGGTGAGAAACCATCCTCCTTTCCCTGTTGTGACCAGGCCCCATTGCAGAATCATTGAAGTGCCACATATCAAAGTACTGTATATGTATATGTATAGGTTAACACTTTAGACAGGGAGACACGTGAGTCTGGATTCCTATACAAGTGCACATGCTTAGCCCCTATTTAGGTCTCTAAGACACACTGAAAGTCTGTAAGGTCTGAGCATTTGCAATGTCACACAGAGGGTAAGTAATAGAAATGAGAGCTGAATTGGCTTGTATGTTTATCAGGTCCCCAATCTTTTTGTCACAGACAAATTTGGTTGCATTGACAGAAGTTTCTACTGTTCACTGTCTCTCAGGGAAATGCACCCTCATGCCACTACAGAAGGAATGATCAACGGCTGTACGTAGTGCTGGGCACACTCTATTCAGATTAGTGGATGACTTTCAAGACCTTAAAGTAGTCATTTGGCAATCTGGCAACAGGTTTTATGGGTTATTGACAGTGGATTGTTGTCTAGAAGTATTTGGAATTAGGTGGCAAGCTATTTCAAATTTGCAGTAGATGACATGCTTCATAGCAGATGCCTACAAACTTTTAAAAATGCACCCAAGGAAATGTAGATTCAAAGCATATCTTTGTTTCTCCATTCCTGCTTTGTTTCAGGGTTGTGATATCACAAATCTCATTCTGGACTTTATGAACATGAATGTATAAAATTGACTTATTTTTGGATCCTTTTATAATATATCATTCACAGGAATATTGACTCTTACCTGACATTTCCACATACATGTATTCCCCTTGAGATATCACAAATCTCTGCTCTGTTTTGGGCGTGATATGTGAACCCCTCCTGATATGGGAACTTTCTCCATGTCTCATGGTGTCTTTGCCTTCAGAAATTAACACTACTTAGAAACTAAAATGAAAGACAGTAGCAGAAAATTAGGTATTAAAAACAGAAATGCAGCTCAGCACAGGAAAGCAGATCTCTTGAAAGAGTTTACATTGGTGGCAGGAAAATCCTTCAGCCCCTGTAAAACATGCCTGGCTAATTAATGCCATCTTTCTCCCAGCAAGTCAAATGAACTGTTTTGTAGCTTATTTGTTTGGAAAAAAAAACAACCTACTGAGGAAAACTGGTTCTTGCTTTTACACACAGGAAGTAATATAGAAAAAAAAAAGATGTTAAGATCTGTCACTTTAGGTTTCATATTAAGATCTGTCACTTTAGTTTTCATATTTATGTAGTGTTTTAGTGACAGTTGTAGTTCAGAATCTAAGAGACAATTTGTGCCGTTTTCTCTTAAGACAATTAAATACCTTTCCCTGACATGTAGTTATCATGAAAATAAGCATGAAGCAAAACATCATGGTTTCTTTTTGCTCCAGAACAGCCCTTCTGAACTGAGGGTTCAAGGAAAAAATGTCGACGCTAACCTTATGTTAGTGTGATTATAATGAGTCAGGCACTGTTCTGACCTCCCACAATGAAGGGCAGGAGGGGTACCTTGGGTCACGTTTTCTTTACTGCCCCTATGTTTTGTTCTGGGCTTTGACCATTGCTCTTTCAAGCAAAGTACACCAAAACGGGTTCATCACAGAACAGGAATGACCTTATTCAGGATGATTTTCGAGAAGACTGAAACTGCTTGCTATCCAAAGCTGAGGTGCATTGCAAAAGCGTTTGTCTTGGCTGTAGACATTTTTGACTCTGAAGCATCTCTGACCAGCCTAGGGGTGGCCTTCTGTATCCAAATCCAGCTTAATGACTGGCATCACTTTAAATAAAAGATGCACTAGTCAGCTAGCTAATGTTACCTAGATTTATTTCTATATTGTCTTGTCTTCAGGTGTTACACCCTCCTCTCCTTCTCCCATACTACTGCTCCCTATTTTCTGCGCCCATACTACTACTTAATGTAGATGCTGGATGGTCAGAGTTTGACCCTGATGAGAAAAACCGTGGATAATACAGAACCAGCATAACCAGATCAATTCAAAGAGTATGAGCAACCTTGATAACTGTGTAAATGGATGTGTTCATTGAAAGGTAGCAGGTCCTTGTTATAACACTAAGCAGGCCTGAAAACAAAGGTTTCAGCCCAAAAGGAAGCAGTGGCAAGAAGCAAAGATGAAGGTCCATCACCAGCTGCCTTTTGGCTGAAACTTTTTCCTCTCATTCATCCTGATTATAAGCTAAGAGCAGAAACAGTAATCTCATAAAGCAATTTGATATCATTTTGCTTTAACTGGGAGAGGGTTCAAGCTCAGCAACACCAGAACAAGGAGGCTCTCTTGATTTGCAGGATGGGGTGACTTCCATTTGACTTTCAAATAGTGTTTACCTCATAATCAGTATGCTTCATTTTACAGCATTTTTTTTGGTTTTGTTTTGTTTTCCTTTGCAGAAAGCCCAATTCAATTGGGATCCAGAGACAGTGGGACTCATACATGGCTCTTTTTTCTGGGGTTACATTGTGACACAAATTCCAGGAGGGTTCATCTCAAACAAATTGGCTGCTAACAGGTAAGAAAACAGTAATTGAAAGAGGTAAGATCTGCAGCTTTACAAATGACTGGTTTACAAAGTTTAAATGATGATTGCAAAGTAGTCAATAAAAGTGTTTCAGGAATCTGAAGCTGAACTTGCAATATGTCTATAACCAAAAAAAATAAAAATCTATTATTGATCTGATTTCTGATAGTCTCAATTTAGCTCATTCATCTCAAATATGTACACATTTCTTGTTTTCTAAACAATAATGCTTTCTGGAGACTGTTAGGAAAATCATACCTGGTGTTTCAAACAATGCTTGGTAACATTTATCTTTCAGAAGTTGCCTTAGTGCTTCATAGCTCAGTTTACCTGCAAGTGAATTTTTTTTCCAATGAAATTTGACTTTTCTCCTTTAAAATTTCCCAGTGAATTGAAATGTCTTCCAGAATTTTTGAAGCTGTGCACGTAGGAATTACATGTTCTGAAGGCACAAACCCATCCTCATGCACATGGACATCTTGTCTGTGGCTGGATACAATACTTATGTCTGTAATTAGGATTGCCTAGAACTTTTCTAATAGAGCCTAATGATTTCTCTTTGGCAAACAATGAGCATCTATATGGATTTCTTCCATGCTCATTGTGTTTGTGGGCTGGCATTTTTTTTTTTTTAATCCAACTGTTTTTGAAAAGGATAATAAAAAAGTAGCTAATTTTGCCAAAGATAACTTTAGTCTTAGGCTTTACTTCAGAAAATCTTCAGAATTTGGACTATGATCGCATCTAAAACAGGGAGATTGTCTGAAGACAGCAGGTTGTAAATGAGCTCATGAGATGTACATGTGAAGGATGTTTGGGATCTACAGATGAAAGAGGATTGGCACTCATACCATTCTCCACAAATAAAATCTGACTTATCTACAAAGGCTTTCATAATAGGAAAAAAAATATCTTTGAGACCAGAACTACATGGTTTTGTCCAAATTCAAAGTACTTTGCTCTCTGTATTCTACAGAGAGTTATAGGGGTTACAAGACCGGACATTCTTCCCACCCATATCCTTTATGAAATGACTCCAGAATAGAGTCATCCCATAGAATTCTCCAGAAGTTCAGCCCCAACTCTCCTCTATTCATAACACAAAGTTCCTCTGCATTCAGTTTGTACTCTTTCTTCAACACTACTAGCAATCTGTTTTTCATTTCTCTACTACATAAAGTGCCTAAACAGGGTAGTTTTCACTCTGTTGAATAAGCCAAACAAATTAGCTAAGCTTAATCATTTCCCCAGTGTTTCCAGTCTTGCCACCAGATTTTGCAGCAGAAGGGCCCAAAACCACAGATGTGCACACTGTTGGCTGAATAATTCAGCATATTATTAATTTGGCTTTCATTCCCTTTATTTTCTTACAACCAGTAAAATCAGCTAAGTTTACCCTCTAGCTCAATTTATTCTGTCAGCTGACTGCTTTCTTAGGTATATATTATGCATATGCACAGAAAGCTATACTTCTGTCCCCAGGATACTTTCAGACTATTTCTTTCAGAAATTTCAGACAATACAACACCGCATCATAGATTTGATTAGCATAACTGCATTTAGGAGCAGAATTTGCTCAAGGAACAACACCCCAAAGGATGATCTCAAAGAGAATTCCTGTTTGTAGTAATAGGGATCACAAATCTGTCTGACTCCACGTTTTTCCTTTATTTGTTGTTTGTCCAACCAATTTCAGCTTGGGTAGATTCAGCAGTGGTACTGAGTTTCTGTTTCAGGGGGATGACATCTGCTTGCTAAGACCACAGGGCAGGAAACAGAGAGCTGGGGTTTGTCTGTGAACCCACCTCCCCCAGAAAGACAAATGCTTTCTATTTCCCAACTGCACACTAGTAATGATATTATTCTGTCCTGTTATTGACTTTATAGATTTACATATAGACTCTTGTCACCTGTTTAAATCCCACTCAGCACTGTGGAATCTTGAACACACATGGACCCTTCCTCACCTCAGGCATTTCTCTAATGCAAATAGTTATTTATAATAATGTGGGATTAAGATGGATCTCAGAACAGCTGAATATAATGAGTGATATATGGTTTGGCATCAAAGCCATCTGAAACTGAATAAATTGCTTTATACATGCCCAAATTTGTATGGATCTGCATTCTCCCAAAAAGTTCATGAACCATTTAGTGACTATGTCCCTTTATCTTGCTGCTTATCCTCACACATGCATACTAACAAAATTTCATCATTGTTTGGTGGTGACAAGGAGACATGAAACATAAGGCACTCCATTATATCAGTTTTCAGTAACAGCACCCTGCTGACCAGAGGAATCTTTTGCTGGAGAATTCTGTTTCGATCCAAAAGTAGCAGCTGGCCAAGGATCATGGTGGTGAGGAGAAAAGAATATGTCAATTAACTGAAAAGAACTGGGATATTCTTTGGGATTAAAGGCAGTGAACTGCTGGAAAGATGCTGGCTATTTGTGAAAACAATACTTAGCCTCTTAAACAGTAACACAAGAGTGTATGGTTCTAACAGTATAAATCATACATTTACAATACACATATTCTGGTTGGCATTAAATTAAGTAGCAAAGATTGGAAGCTCAATACCCAGAGCTAGCTGTTTGGATAAGAAAACATGTTCTCTTTCTTATGGTTTATTCTTCCACTTGCTCATTAACTTACATTTTAACATAATTTGCTGTAGTTCCCTGAGATGGTTAACTGTGTTATGATAACACATTTGACATCAGTATTAGTGGTGAGGAAGAGGCAAAGTGCAAAACTTTTTTTCTCCTCTGATTATAACAGAGAGCTAAGTAATACTTATTTCTCAGCTAGATGCTTACTTGGCTTCGAAAACAGTCTCCTAAATGTCAAGATACGATCATAGGCTTTGTGTGCCATTTCAGATTTTCAGACCGCTTTTTATATAAATGCATTCCTTTGTCACTTCCCTCTGTCAGCCTGCCCAGCCTCTTTGCTTTTGTGTTCATTTGCTAAGTGCTTTCTTGTCATTCAGATTATGAGCTGTCTAGGCATTGGCTGTTGTTTTCCTCAATAGGTGTACAGAATTTAGATAAAATAGTGTTGATCTATGACTGTAGATTCTTTGCGCTATAATGCTACCATTAATACTGCTATCAATAATAAGCCCAGATTCAAAATATGAGGTGATGTATATTTCCTGTGAATGTTTCCAAAAAGAAACTGAAATATAAACAACCAAATCCTTATAGAAAGAAAGAAAGAAAGAAAGAAAGAAAGAAAGAAAGAAAGAAAGAAAGAAAGAAAGAAAGAAAGAAAGAAAGAAAGAGAAGGAAGGAAGGAAGGAAGGAAGGAAGGAAGGAAGGAAGGAAGGAAGGAAGGAAGGAAGGAAGGAAGGAAGGAAGGAAGGAAGGAAGGAAGGAAGGAAGGAAGGAAGGAAGGAAGGAAGAAAAAAGAAAAAAGAAAAATAATCTGACAATAAAAAGTTGTGACACAACAACCCCATGCAATGCCAAAACCTTGGGGCAGAGTGGCTGGAAAACTGTGCAGAAGAAAAGGATCTCATGCCTTGAACATGAGCTGTCAGTATGACCAGGTGGCCAAGAAGGCCAATGGCATCCTGGCTTGTATCAGGAATAGCGTAGCCAGCAGGACCAGGGAGGTGATTGTCCCCCTGTACTCTGCTCTGGTGAGGCTGCACCTTGAGTGCTGTGTTCAGCTTTGGGCCCCTCGATACAAGAAGGACATCAGTGCCCTGGAGCATGTCCAGAGAAGGGCTACAAAGCTGGTGAAGGGCCTGGAAGACAAGTCCTACGAGGAGTGGCTGAAAGAACTGGGGTTGTTTAGTCTGGAAAAGAGGAGGCTCAGGGGAGACCTTATTGCCCTCTACAACTACCTGAAAGGAAGGCATGGGGAGCTGAGAGTCAGCTGCTTCTCACACAGTAATAGGACTAGGGGCCTCAAGTTGTGCCACGGGAGGTTTAGGTTGGAAATAGGAGACATTTCTTTTCAGAAAGAGTAGTCAGGCACTGGAACAGGTTGCCCAGGGAAGTGGTAGTGTCACTGTCCCTGGGAGTGTTCAAGGCAAGGGTTGCTTAAGCAAGATGTGGTGCTTAGGGACATGGTTTAGTGGGTAACATTGGTGGTAGGGGAATGGTTGGATCAGATGATCTTGGACGTCTTTTCCAGCCTTAATGATTCTGATTCTATGAAAGTTTATAAATATTTTGAAGTGGAAGATGATAATAGCTATGCATAGTAAGATCTGTGAATGTACTTAGTAGAAAAATGAAAAAGGAGAAAATATTTCTACTATCCAGATCTCATGATTTCAGATCAAATATCTATCTAATACCATTCATACATCAGAATGAAGCTTAATGTGTCATTTTTGAAATGCGACTGGCATAGCAAGCCAATTCAGAACTTGTTCAACATCATTACATTTGAACAGTTTGAAAAAGGAATGTGAATTATGGTCCTCAAACAGCAGCATGACGCCAGCTAGCATCAGTGTAGCTGGAAACTGAGGCCCTTTGCCATAAGGGAGTTCTTGACTCTCAACATGATACTAGAGTCATGAACTCTTGATACTCAGAGTGTGTGACACAGCTTTTGAAGTCCATTTGTGGCACAGAAAGGCTTCAGTCAGCCAGGTGTGAAGATATATGAAATCCTTATGGGTCCCTACCAACTTGGCATTCTATGATTCTGATAAATCAAATATAGCTCAAACTTCCTAATGGTATTAATTTAAATTAATACCATTAGGTATTAATTTAAATTTAAATTAAATTAGGTATTAATGGTATTAATTTAAATTAATACCATTAGGTAAATGTAGTCAAGTCCAGTTGGAGGCCAGTCACTAGTGGCGTTCCCCAGGGCTCGGTGCTGGGGCCGGTCCTCTTTAATATCTTCATCGATGATCTGGACGAGGGCATTGAGTGCACCCTCAGTAAGTTTGCAGATGACACCAAGCTATGCACGTGTGTCGATCTGCTTGAGGGTAGGAAGGCTCTGCAGGAGGATCTGGATAGGCTGCACCGATGGGCTGAGGTCAACTGCATGAAGTTCAACAAGGCCAAGTGCTGGGTCCTGCACCTGGGGCGCAATAACCCCAAGCAGAGCTACAGGCTGGGAGAGGAATGGTTGGAGAGCTGCCAGGCAGAGAAGGACCTGGGAGTGATGGTGGATAGTCGGCTGAATATGAGCCAGCAGTGTGCTCAGGTGGCCAAGAAGGCCAACAGCATCCTGGCTTGCATAAGAAACAGTGTGACCAGCAGGGCTAGGGAGGTGATCGTCCCCCTGTACTCGGCTCTGGTGAGGCTGCACCTCGAGTACTGTGTTCAGTTTTGGGCCCCTCGCTACAAGAAGGACATCGAAGTGCTCGAGTGGGTCCAGAGAAGGGCGACGAAGCTGGTGAGGGGCCTGGAGAACAAGTCCTACAAGGAGCGGCTGAGGGAGCTGGGCTTGTTCAGCCTGGAGAAAAGGAGGCTCAGGGGTGATCTTATTGCTCTTTACAGATACCTTAAAGGAGGCTGTAGCGAGGTGAGGGTTGGTCTATTCTCCCACGTGCCTGGTGACAGGACGAGGGGGAATGGGCTAAAGTTGCGCCAGAGGAGTTTTAGGTTGGATGTTAGGAAGAACTTCTTTACCGAAAGGGTTGTTAGACATTGGAACAGGCTGCCCAGGGAAGTGGTGGAGTCACCATCACTGGAAGTCTTTAAAAGACGTTTAGATGTAGAGCTTAGGGATATGGTTTAGTGGGGACTGTTAGAGTTAGGTCAGAGGTTGGACTCGATGATCTTGAGGTCTCTTCCAACCTAGAAATTCTGTGATTCTGTGATTCTGTGAAATGGTTGTTTCAAAAGGTTGTTCTCAGTCTCTTTCTTGGTTTCCAGTGGTGTTTTCCATGGTACAACAGCCTCAGCTCTCCAGATGTCCTTTTATGAACTATATAAGGGAACATAAGTGAGCACTCAGGGATGTTTTTTCCTTGCGCTTCAGCATCAGTGCCTGGCAAGCCTGCAGCCCATCCCGTACTGTGATGACTTCCCTGTGTCCCAGCTGTCTATCATGTCTATTGTCACTATGGTTTATTATTGACACAATGCACTAAGTGCGCACCACTCTTTGGCTAAACTTAGGAAACCCCAAGTCCATGCAGGGAGAGCTCCCACAGACTGTGGTAAATGAGGCAGACCCAGCTCTGAGTGTCATCCCAGGGCCTCTGACTGTCCTGGAGTTTCAGTGATGCTGCTCAGGTCTATAACTACCACACAGAGGTTTCTGCTGCCTGTTTCTCTAATAGGTGGTAATACCTGGAAAACTGTAAATGATTTCCCAAAAGCTACAGGCTTCAGGGGCATTTAGACTTGTACCCAGCTCTAGGAAGTGCTCTTCCTGAGGAGGATAACAAAATGTTTATATCATGTTTTTCATAGAAACCCTCTTGTAGAAACATCCCTTCTATGCCATAGTTACAAAGGACACTTGCTGCTATTATTTAGAGAACTGATGTTGGAAAGGAGTTAATCTTAAACTGTTCTGTTCTATGTTTTAGCAGCAGGAAGTGAAAATAATCAGTGCACTCACACATTTCAGAAAGGCACTTACATTAGGCTTTACTTGATTTGAGTTAAACCCTACTGATATAACTGAATTCAAGTACTTTCAAGGATAGATGTGCTTCTCACAGTTCAGGTCTCATACAAACAGCTTAGCTACCAGCTGGTGGCATAAAAACACCCATGTCTAGTTCTCTGATATAAAGAAAAAGCAAACAAACAAACTCAGAATCTTTGTTTCTATGTACATTAAACTCTTTCATTCAGGGAAAAAATGCATTGACATTATGGGGACTTACCCCCTTTTAATAATAAAACGGCTTATGACTTGGTGGGCAGCAGTGAGATTGTCTTTGAAACTGAACCTAAGTACAGTCTGAAAAGTAGATAATAATTATATTCTCTTCTATTGTTACCTTTTTTTTTTTCTTTTTTTTTTTTTTTTTTTCCCAAAGGGTATTTGGAGCAGCTATTTTTCTAACATCTACACTGAACATGTTCATCCCTTCTGCGGCAAGAGTGCATTACGGCTGTGTGATGTTTGTAAGAATTCTGCAAGGACTGGTGGAGGTATGAACACTCACCACTTTTGTTTTGAGAGATTTGGTTCTAAAACATAAAAATTTTGGTCAGGTTTTCTGATCTCTCTGCAGTTTTACTTGGTACTCATTTTTTCCATTGGTATTTTTAGGATGATATTTTAAAATCATGCTACTTTATATTTTTACATTTATCTTAAAAGAAGGTAAAGAATTTAGGTTTATAGTGCTGGAGTTTTGTCTAGTTTAGAATATTTGTGCCATCCATGGTACATGTACATGTTAAACAGCATTTTTACCCCAGCACACCTTACCATTTGATTCAAGCAAGTTTACCATCTTCATATTGCAAAAATAAAGGTCTTCCAGGCTTACTTAACCTTTTCTACATAGTTCCATGGTGACAAAAAGTTAGACAGGTTGACAGTGTCAGCAACTGCTTGAAGTAGAAATGCAGTGAAAGCAAATCATGATGTGTGAAATGTCTAACAGGGTGTCACCTACCCAGCCTGCCATGGGATGTGGAGTAAGTGGGCTCCTCCACTGGAGAGAAGCAGGTTGGCAACCACATCATTCTGTGGTAAGTTGATAGGTTTGAAAGTATATAGACATATACTTTAGTAATTTCATGATTTACAAGAGAAATGCAAACCTTCTGCCTTTTGCTGCATCTGCCTATGGCCACATTAGCTTGCACTCAGCTCAAGAACATTTTTTTTTTAATGACCCCCCCTTTATTATTTAAAAACAATCCTCCTCAAAATGACTCCAATAGTAAAGTAAAACAAGTCTAGAAATGTCAGATGAGAGAAATTACACTTTTTTTTTTTTTTTCTTTTTCATTTGCTCATCTTCAGGGATTCTATTTGTTATATGTATTGAATTGACTCTTCTAATCAAGTATGCACTTGATTATTTTAAAGGACTTGAGGACTTGGTCAGGCTTGTACTTTGCTCTGCTTACTGCATCCCTTTCTAATGTTGACAGTCAACTTTCTAGAAGATGGCTGGTGGAAAGTTTCAGAAGACTCTGGGGAGAGGAACCCAGTGGACAGATGGGAGAAATCAAATTCTTTCATTCCATTTGGAATCTTTCTAGCCTCTGGCAAGAGCCTTAAACCTTGTTATGGAACAGGGAGCAGGAAAAATACTGAGGTTTACACCTTGTTCTTCAAGGATACTCTCTTTTTGGTCTCAGCCACACTACAAAAAGTAGTTTTATTTTTCTCATTTAATTCCATTCCCTGGGTAGAAATTTTTGAATAGAGATGCTGCAGGACACTCTGCACCACCACATTGTCTTGCTAGGAAAAATGACTGTGACTCTCACACCTTTCTGGCCCTTTTATTTCTTCTTTTGGTGAGCCTGCCTAGCTGCTAATTCCAGGGAAAACTGTGAATGCTAGTATTCATTGACTCCTCATTGACTCCAGGCTAGATTTGTGTAGATGGCTACATGGGAGGAAGATAAAGCATAAATAAAATGTACTCCTTCCACTCTCACCCTAAAAGGTCCAGACATGTGTAGTACAGAGCTGAAATGTTTCTGCTTCAATTGCAGATGAGCTGTGTTGGGAGTGTCAGAAAAGGCACTACTCATTAATTCAGTCTGTCATTTCTTATCCTCTAAGAAACACTTATCATCTGTATTTGGTGTCCTTTCCCATTTGTAAAAGTGAAATTGGACAGGTGAGCCGGTACCTAATAATACTAAAGAAAAAACAGAAACAGTGAGATTTTGAAGAGTGAGCAGGTCAGAATGGAAGAATAGAAAACAATAAAAACAAATGTAGGTGGTAGGGTAAAGCCACCTGTAGATAAATGTCTGTTAGAGATAATATTCAATAGAAAATGAAAGAGTCGCAGGAAAAACTGCAACTGTCCATTAGCAGTGGAACTGGAAGACTTGGGAAAATACAGCATTAAAATACATGTGGAATGATAAAAAGAAGAGTAAAATGTGAAAAAAAGCCTTCTTTAATACTGTGGGAATTTTATTTTTCTACACATAACTCCAGGATATAGTGATTATTTAGGGGTTTCAAATTACTGCATAAGAACAGACCAAAAAAAACCCGCCACCCTCAATGGTGAATTCCTAGCACCGGGTAGAGAAAGATCCTCTTTGTAGCTCAGTACCCATTTTAGTTGCTACAGAGCACCAATTCTTACACTTGAAAAGTGAAGAGGAACAATGAAAAAATTAGGAACACATTCCCTGATTATCTATTTTCTTGCCTGGGGCTTTGCTACTGCTGCAAGAACACTGACTTACACAGAGACAAAGGAGAAGGGTCACTTCTGATTGCAGAGAAGTATTTGCTGAAGAACAGAGTGAGGTGTTCCTCTGCATTTGCCAGCAGTTTTAGGTTAAAGGTGTTCATTAACAAAGCATGTAATAATGTCAAAAACACAACTATCTGATTCTCTAGAATAATTCAAAGCAATACATCTCATATGTGAAGCCACTGACATTGTTTTGAACTGAAATCAAATATCCAGATTACATAAATTCACATTTGGATCTTCATGGAAATTCCTTGCCAAGCATTTAAATACTCAGCACTTTCTGCAAGTCACTCAGCAATATGTTTCACCAGTTTTACATATTTCCCAATCTGAAAAGCTTGGCACAGCCCACTTTTTTTTCTTTTTTTTTTTTTTTTCTTTTTTTTTTCTCCTGACAATATTTGGCTATATATTCCAGCTGTTTGTCCATGCTGCCTACATGAACTAAACATGGTTAAACAGACTCAGGGTTGGTCTGAATGCTCCCGCCACTCATGGTGCTTGTTGGGTGGAGGGGCTAGAGCCACAATACAAGCTTCTCAGCATCTCTGCAGCCATCAGGATTTCTGGACACCAAGACGACTTTTGAAACTTGGGCCTCTGGCTTCTCTGGACTTTATCTTCTATGCCTCAGGATTAGGAGGGACTTCCCTCTTCAGCTCACAAAACTTATACCTGAATGGTTGTATGCTGATTGTGTCAGCTTTGTGAATCCCATTTACCCACTTCAAGGGCACAGCCCTTCTAGCTGCAAAATGATCCCACCCCACTGAGGGTGTCTTTCTCACCATCCCAAGCAAAATTTCCCATTTCTATGACATATCCTGGCATGTATGTTCACAAAATGCTGCTCAAACAGACACATCCCTCCAGTTCTGCCTCTGTGTGCACCTGCCTATACTGACTATAGTGAAGACTGGGCTCATCTATCATTGCTGACATGTTTTCTTCACTCTTTTTCTCCCCAGGGTCTTATGCAGGTGCAGTGGTCGCCATGCCATTGGCAGGTGTGCTAGTACAATATATAGGATGGTCATCAGTCTTTTATATTTATGGTGAGTTGCTTAACATAAAGGATCTCTGCTCCTAGACTGGTACTGCCAGCAGTTTTAAGTCTGTGTAACAGGTGTGAATCAAAGTCGTTCTGGGGAGTGGTTACAAATGGGTCTTCCACTTCATTCTCGACTTACTGCAGCTTTTAAAACTTTTGTTTTATAATCTGTTGTATTGTGTTTTAAAATTCTAAAGGCCAAACTACAGCCCATGGTCACCCAGTGACAGGACTGGATGCAGTTGTGCAGGTTGCTCCATAGCACAAACACTCAAGTGTTACATGTCCCAGAGCACACACTACAGCGCATGGGGCAGCATGTGCTGCCAGTGGGGAGCCTAATGCCTCTGAAACCTTCTGCTCTGAGAAACCTGCCCCATGTGGCTGAGTCGGGTTTTCTCTGTCTTCTCTGTAGACGCAGAATGCACCATAAGATTTGCCATTGAAATCTGATTGTGAAGTCCTTGTACACAGAGTGTGACCATGTTAAAATGAGTCTGTTTTTTTCCTTCTCCTGGTCCCACATGAAACTTTGCTTCTGCCTTTTCTCTGTTCCACATGTGCCATGTCATACAAGTGACAGAATACTCAAATGCTTTGCAAACAGGCATACAATATACAGAGTTGGGAATCATTTTTTCTTCCTTCTCTGAGCATATTTTCTATGCAGACTTGGTTTAATTGGCTTTTGAAACAAACTTCAATACGTATAGATATTGAAGTATGGCTTTATTGGTTTTTAAAACCAAGCTTTGCTTTTCCTGCCTCTCCAGGAATGTTTGGGATAGTTTGGTACTTGTTTTGGCTGCTTCATGCCTATGAGAGCCCTGCTGCACATCCAACAATAACCAGTGAAGAAAGAATATATATAGAAACAAGTATTGGAGAAGGAGCTAGCCTAGCTAGTGCAAACGTAAGTAAAAAAAAAAAAAAAACAAAAACAAAAACAACTTTTTAGTGGCTGGTTATAATTTATGAGCACTTTGCACAATGTTAGCATATAATGGGATGGATACCGTCAGCTTCATAAGAACAGCAAAGCTATTTGTGTTGATGTTTAGAGGCTTTTCATCTTATGAAATTTGCAGGATCAAGCTCATGCAGCTGGACAAGTTCAGCAACAGGCAAAACATGTTGTGCTGTTTCGTCTCTTGACTTATAGAGCACCCCCACTCTGGGGAGGGGAAATGAGTGGGGAGAGCAGGGAACAACACACTCTGATCTCCTGATCTTGAGTTTGATAAAAACAAACAAACGAAAAAAACTTTATGGAAATATCCAGCTGCCTTTTGGGTTCCTGCCAAGGATGACCGAAATTCTGAGAGCTCAGGCGAGGATTTCTGCCCTGCTCTCTCTCACAGTACCTCAGTGCATTATTTTAAGACTTCTCTCTCCAAGAAGATCCTGGAAGATCCTGCCAACTTAAAAGCAAAATCCTATTTTCCTATCACACTTCTCTCCATTTGTTTAGGTTACACTTTTTTTGCTAGATGTGAAAGCCAAAGATATTTCTTGATACATTTTTCCTTCTTGGCTTTTAGTCTTGAACATTATGAAAAAAAAAATAACTCCAAACTCTTTCCTGTACATGTTTTGGATAACAACCTTGGTGAAAGTATAAAGTATCAGACTCCTTTTGGGCATGCTCCTGAAAATTGGCTGAAGTTACTCAGGCCTTGTTCGGAGACACACACACTTGTTTCCAGTCATGCTTTTGCTCTTGCTGTACAGTGGTTTTACTGCAGAGGACACTAGTAGCACCATCATGTGTTCACACATGCCTGCAGGCATACTGTTGCTTGTAGAACACTACAATTTTAATGAAAGGTGAATACTAATGTATATTGCCACAGTTACTTGGTTTACCTTATGGTTTCAATTCTATTTCAAGTGGATAGGGATCTGAAGTGTTTGTTTTATTTTATTTTATTTTATTTTATTTTATTTTATTTTATTTTATTTTATTTTATTTTATTTTATTTTATTTTATTTTATTTTATTTTATTATTTATTTTCCTGCTGTATGGAACACTGAAGCATAAATAGAAAGTGGAAACACCAAAAAGAAGTTATATAAATTAAATTCCCTGCCACAGATTTTTTTTTGCTGAATGAAATGAATTAGGTTGAAGTTGCCTGCTGCTGCACTATCAGTTGTTTTTTTTAGCTTGGAAAAGCTAAACTTTTTTCATAATTCCTTTGCTGAAACCTCATTATGTCAAAATGTTGGGAACAGCACAATATTTTCTCTAGTTTACGTTGACTCTGATTGATCCTGTTATCCCAGCAACAGGATTTCAGAAGATCATTTGTAATTTCAGCAAACAACAATAATAGTAAAGTAGTCATCCTAAAAATCTCATCTATTCCAAGAAAGTTTCTCTGCCTCTCTTTTGCCACTAATTCAGGACATATCCTTTTATCCACTTACATTGTAAATTGGATGAAATATAATGGATAGTCCTGATAATAAAAGATACTCATCTCTTCATTCTGCCTTCTGCCTACTCAAAAATGCCTTTGTTGTTGTTGTCGTTGTTTTGTTTTTCCTAGAAATTTAGTACTCCCTGGAAAAGATTTTTCACTTCAATGCCAGTTTATGCAATCATTGTGGCAAACTTTTGCAGAAGCTGGACCTTCTATTTGCTCCTTATAAGTCAGCCTGCTTACTTTGAAGAAGTCTTTGGATTTGCAATAAGCAAGGTAAACATCTGAGATGAATCAGTGACCTTTAGACCCCACCTCAGGAGATGCAGAGTGCTGAAGATCTCCAGATCCCTCTTGAGCAATTTCAGTAGATTATTCCTAGTAGCTGGGATGGCATACTTTTACTGACCTGATAGATATGAAATCTTGTTAGCATCAAATTCTTAGCAAAAAGAAAGAACTGGAAAGTTACTTTCATTGATAAAAAAGAAACGCATCATGAAAAACACCAGGTAAGTAAAGAGAAATGCACATTTTGTTTAGTGTTACTTGCCAGGCAACTTTTATCTTCCTTTTCTTTGTTTTTGATTACATTTCATTGACAATCAGGGGTCAAATTCTGCATGGATTGATATTGCCTGCCACTTCATTAAAGACAGTGTTCCTATACTACCTCTTCAGAGCTTGAATAAGGAATGAAAAATGATTGTTCCAGAAAAGTTTTTCCAACTTTCCTTTAAAAATACCTACTGACTATGTTATAAATTATTTCAATATAGCACTATATTGGTTCAATATAACAATAAATTATTTATTCAGAGCAATGATGCTCTGAATGGCCAGGTGCAACACTAGTATGAAGAAAAGGGCTATTGAGACAAAATGGGTTTGTTTATTCTGAATTCCCTTTCATAAATGCTAGTGTTCACTAATTAAAAACTAATGTAAAACTGACTCAGTGTCAGTATAAGGAGGCTATACATCCTAGAAAATAAACTCAAACTTCCCACTAAATTACTTCTTCAAAGAAAAACCTCTAGATGATGACATGCTGGCCACTAAATTTTTGCAAAACAACGTCTTTTGATGTATATGGAATAAGTACCAGAGCTAACAGTAAAAGTAAGAATCCTTTGCTAGAAAATGAGAGAAGATGAACAACAATAGGCCTTAATCTCACAAGAGTAGAAGAACATGCATGACTTCAAAAGTATGCTTAATTATTTGTAAAATTATTTAATATTTTTGTGTTTTATGTTGAATATTCATTTGTTGCCTACACAATGTGCAGGTGCTACCTTCATTAAAATAGTGACAACTAACAGAGAGAGATTTGTTATGCAGAAAGGTGTTCTTTAAGAACATGAATAATAAAAATATATAAAAGCAGTTCAAAACTGAGGCAGAACAGTCTAACATAGAACACATACGGAAGGGTTTTCTGGTATCTACAAAAGAAAATGTTAACAGTTCTCTATGCAAGTCTTTACTGCAATCACTGGAAAGCAGGGATAGTGCATGATATTTCTAAGGTGAGATTCTCACTTGTACTCTGGCTTCTCCTCCTGGGCCATGAGGAGACATTCACACCACCCTGCTTTGAGCATCTAACTAGCTAAATTAAACCAGACTTGTGCTCTTTTGCTGGTCATTGGAAAGAGGAAAAACTACTTTGGAGCACCAGCTCCAGACTTTTTAGACAGAGTTCTCTTCTTTCTTTTTATTATAGCTTGGGTCCTTTCCTTGTGCCCCTTGCATAGGCACAAGGACTCAGAGCTGGAAAATACCTGGGAGAAAAGCTGGTACTGCCTGGATGGGAGCATGATGGAGTCTCTCAAGCTCCTAGAAACCCTTAAAGCTGGGATAAAGGTAGCCTAAGTTCACCCAGGTTTTGTTTGCAGGTCCTGTTGGAGGAAGGGTCCATAATCCACACAAAGATGCATTCTAAAAATGTGTCTAAGGGAGGGGAGAAAAACGTGAAGAAAAGAGAAACAGTTCTTGATCTTTTCCTCCTAAATCCTGAGGAAGTATATGAACACTAAGCACTCATTTGTCTAATTGCAGGTTGGCCTTTTGTCTGCAGTTCCCCACATGGTCATGACAATCATCGTACCCATTGGAGGGCAGCTAGCTGACTTCTTACGGAGCAGGAAGATTTTAACCACTACCGCTGTAAGGAAGGTCATGAATTGTGGAGGTACTGCTGGATTCTGAAAATACAATATTACAGTTATGTGCTTCACCTGATGCAGATATCATAGTTTGGTCCACATTTTATTGTAATTAGAGAAAAAATTCTAGTTTACTTTTGCAGTTGATTAATCTGAAACATTTAATGGAGAGATGATGTTAGATGTCCTCATGCTGTAAATCCTTACTCATCAGGCACATCCTTTTAAAAAGGGAGGAGGCAATATGCATTGTTAATAATTAGAAAGGCAATAAGGACTCACTCAGATGAGATTCTGATAACATAGGTCTCATTCTGCAAATTTGTATCAACTAAGCTAGCCATGTCCTGTGATGCTGGAGAGACCTCTTCCCAGTGGATACAGCTTTGCATTAACTGGCTGTGTTCCTGTGTGCTATTCCAGCAGAGTCCACTGACAAATTTAGGCTGGAGATGTCATGTAAAAGAAAAGTGGGGGATGGACTGACTCATTTTTACTCAGCACAAAATAATTTATTTCTAGATCAGTCACTAGAACTGAAATATCAATGACATCTGCATGTAACTGGGATATACTAAATTAGAGCAAAAATTTGAAGCCAGATAGCCTGTGGAGTTATGCTCCTCTGCCAGATCCTGGCTTACATTATTTATGGATGTCACAGGCTGCCTGAAATAGAGATGCCTGCAGTTAGAGATGCCACACAGTTTGGCAATATATCTTCACAAAGGATTCTCATTTTCTCATTATTCATTGTATTTTCAGGGAGTACTTTCAGCGTCATTCAAAAAAATAAACAGAAGGATCATAATACATATTAGAAAATGATAATTTCCAGTAATGCCAAAGACTAGAAGTTGCCTGTGACACCCAGGCATGTCCTATTGTCTTGATGAAACACTTATCTGAAAAATACTCCTTTGTTCCATCTGCCAAGAACTTGTCACATCACTACAGCCATAAGAAATTGAAGAAAAAATGTATTTTTCTCCGTACCCTGTTATGTGTTTTATTCTGTGAATTTTACAGTGCTTTTCACAGAATCACTTTTTCATCATTTCTCTCTACTGCTCGATGAATTAAATTCCCCTGTTCCTTGGGTCATTTATACAACAACAGGGAGTAAAAAGTATATTCTGAACAACAACAACAAAAAAAATTAAAATGTCCTGCAAGTATATTCTCCACAATAAATATTTAAATGTTCCTGCGAATCCACAAGGCTGACAAGTATGTTCAAGAATAGCTTTAAGATATGACATAACTTTGAGTCATATTAAGCTACTATTTTGGCTAGACCTTAATGGTATCTCTGTGACTAATAGCAATTAGAATGTAATTTATTCCCATGTGTTTAATTTGAAGGCTTTGGAATGGAAGCAACCTTGCTTTTGGTGGTTGGTTATTCTCATACAAAAGGCGTGGCTATTTCCTTTCTGGTGTTAGCAGTAGGTTTCAGTGGCTTTGCAATTTCAGGTAAGAATAATCTTACTATTGATTTTATTATTAATAATAAAAGTGATGTTACTGTTGTCACTATCATAATTTCTATTATTTTGTTTCCTCTTAGCATGGCTGTTTATGGCATATTCCCTACTATTTCCTAGATCAGGAATAATTTATTTCTGTATCTATGAAACATGTTGCATGTAGAACATGAATCTTTGAAAGAACCTGCTCTATATTGTCTCCATTTTACAACAGCTTTGTGCTGTTTGGTTTCTAATGCCTATTTATGGTGTTGGACACCTCTTATCCTTCCATAAAGGGTATCTTTTACAAGAGGGAGAAAGAATTACTCTGGAATTAATAGTTACTCAAAGGGTATTGGTTGCAACCCCATGGCCAACTGTAGCTGCCAGTTTGTTCTTTCTAGGCCTGTTCCATCTCTGTTGTGTCCTATAACCACCCCAGAACAGCTAGAACAGCTGTTTCTGCCAGTTGCATGGGGCTTGCCAGTCTCAGACTGACTTTGAATTAAAAATAACATTACTCTTATGAAAATGGAAGCCCACCAGCTTGAAAATGACAAGGAGATGGACCTACTGAACAAAACTGACCAGCAAAATAACTGCTGGTCTTCAGTCTTAGCTTACACAAATGGGAAATAGTTGTGCTACTCAGTTATGAGGTTTATGCTTGGCAGGCCATTTCTATCAATCAGTTTTTATTGTAGAATTTTCCCAGCATGCAGCTTTTTACTGTACTTAATCACACGAATCTGGAATTCATCACCCTTTCCTGTGATCATCCATGGTTCATATGACTAATTTTCATTACCTAAAGCACAATTATTATCTGAGCTGATTTTCACTCTTTGTTTTTATTTCTTAATGAAATATTTACCCAGAAGATACGCTATAGTTAGGGTAATTAATTTTCTTACTGTTTTATATCCTGATTTTGTTGTTGGCCTTTTGTTTGTTTGTTTCAGTATGTTGTTAAAATATTCTTTAAGGAATAGGAAAATATGTTTAAAAACACTACTACATAAATAAAAACTTTTTAAAAACATCAGACAAACAAACATCAGACCTTCACTCCCTAATTGAAAATGTTTGCTGAGTGCATTGTTTCAGTATGAAATGGGACTTCCCACTACCAAGAAGCAAGAACAAGCTATATTTTCTACACAACATGGTCCCCATAGGTGAAGAAAAAAGGGTGTTTGAAAAAGGTTAAAGAGTTAAAACATATCTTCCATCTTTATCATTAAGAAAATACTACCCTTCTTATATGTGTTTTCCTACTTGTTTCAGGCTTGTTCAGCCAGCATGGCTGGAGAAAACCCTGCTGGCTTGGTTGCACAAAGTTGACTATTTCTCTTACATGTTGTAGGATTCAACGTGAATCACTTGGACATAGCCCCACGTTACGCCAGCATTCTGATGGGGATCTCCAATGGTGTGGGGACACTGTCAGGCATGGTGTGCCCACTCATTGTTGGTGCAATGACAAAACATAAGGTAACAATTCTCCATGTCTTCTAGGAAGGATTACATTATACAGCAAAAGTTAAGACATTTCAAAGCTTCCTGGGAACTCCATTTCATCATCAATCTCTGCAGCTTCTTTCTGTTGTTGTTTGTTTATTTTAAAAGTCCACTTCTACAACAGTACAGGGGCCAGATTCTCAGCTATTAAAAACTAACTATCTGTGTAGGGAGATATTATTTTATACCACCTCAGGCTGAGTCTCTGCAATGTATCTATTCTACTAGGAAATGATTACGGGGCTGACTTGGGAAACTCCTCTGCAATGCAACTCTGGTAGGGTTCCTAAGCAATCACTGATTTGTGATTAAGATTAACTCAGTTGTTAGTAAGAGCTCAGCTTTTCCAACTCCATGAATGTTTCACATTGCAGAGAGAACTTTCACTGTAGTAAAAAGTATGCAAACAAAAACCAAAATAACAGAACCCAACATTTTGCTATTGTATTAGCCATTATTATGAAATAAAAAATCTTCACAATACACCCCATGTTTTTTTTCTATTTGTAACATCGGGAATCAAACAATGATCACAGTCATTGTTCAGTATGTGCTAATTCATGGTCTAATTCACACATTAATATTTCTTTTTACTGCAAACTTAATGAGACCTGCACTGTTCTTTCAGACGCGTGAAGAATGGCAAAACGTCTTTCTGATTGCAGCCTTGGTGCATTACAGTGGAGTGATATTCTATGCTATCTTTGCTTCTGGGGAGAAGCAGGAATGGGCTGACCCTGAAAATCTCAATGAAGAGAAATGTGGCATAATTGATCAAGATGAACTGGCTGAAGAAACTGAGATGAACAATGAAACTTTTGTAAGTCCAAAGAAAATGTATGGTGCTACCAATCAAAACAGTGAAGTACAGAGAAGGGAATGGAGAAAACAAAAGCAAATAACTCAAGATATGGAAGAACAGACTTCTTACCATTATGAAAATGGAAATTTTCAAGATTTGTCATAGTACTTGAAATTGTAAGGTTTATATAGCAGCTACTCCCATCTCCCCTTCTGCCTAGCTGCCCCAAATCATCTGGTATCCATATGTATTTTCTTAGTCAATTGTGTAAAATTGGCATTGTGGCCAGACACAAGGAGTGGTTATTCCCTTCTATCAGTATGGAAGATATCTAACAGTGGCACTGAGAGAAGTGACACTAGGTCTTCACTCTGCCACTGGATCTGTTTGGGAGAAGCTCCTGTGCCTGGTAGGAAATGAGCAGCCCTGATAAAGGTCCTGCCTGGTGGAAGCCTATGACTGTGGGAGCAATGAGTGCCCTCACTTTCTCAACTGAATAGAGAAAGGACAAGGTCATATCAAACGGTGGATCCACAGTGATATATATGTGGTTGCTGGGGCTCTAGCAGTGTAAGAGTCTGCCCTGAGGGACCCTGTTTTGCCTTTTTAGGATTCTTGTTGGTTGGTATTTGAGCTGCTTAACCCATGTCAAACTGCAAGCTCATGCTAAAAGATCAAAGTGGAGGGAAAAAAGGATTTATGACATGAGACTCTAATTAATTACTAATAGTCACTCAACAACAGGAAGAGGAACATATAACAAAGATGGCACAGTATTGCTTCAACAGTTCCTTTAAATTAATCATCAGACTGCTTTATATGGATAGTCCACAGGGTATGGATAAGGAGATAAAATGCATACTTGTGAGATTTGTCCCCCTCCAAAGATTTTGTGCCAGCATGAAATAATTTTGAATACAAAATCATCATTAGTGATGCGATATTATTAATCCTTATGAAAGGATTAATAATATCGCATCACTAATGCTGGGATTAGGTTTCTCATTCAATTCATTATTGTGAAGTAATTTAAATATATTTTTCTAGTATTATAATGATAGAGTTCCTGATGTCAACCCCAACAATCTTCATTTAGGCAAATGGGCTTACACAAGTAAAGTCTTCAGTTCTGGATCTATGACTTTTTCTTCATCTATGCCACAGTCTCACTGTTGCTACAAATGAAGCACTGTACCATCTAAGACTTAACAGAATTTCTGTGTCTGAAAGTAATTTTATTTTGCTATAGGTATATGGTTTACAATATAAAGTGGCTTTAGCATTTTCCTACAAGTTTTAGAATCAACCAGTGGAGCATGCTGTGTCATCATAAACAGTTAGCTGCAACTCAGAGACCCATTGTGGCATTAATATTCATTTCAGAATGGAGAATTTTAGTAATATATGATTTAAATTGTCTTATCTTATTATTATTGCCTCATTAAATCAAGTGAAAGCGATCTTGTCTAGTCTATGATGTGCTTTGTTATATTTCATTATTATTGTTCTTATGTACCGTATACAGCCACTGTGATGCACACAAGATGAGAACATTTCTAATACTCATTTTGCTGTTTTGTTGAAGCACAATTGAATACCATGAGTGGAAGTACACTTGTACATTCATTTGAATCTGTGGATGATTTATATTCCCTACAAATGTAACTAAACACGGAGAGTAGGAAGTTAGCAAATTCTCTTTATATGTCACTGGTTCATTTCCTACCCAGCACAATCCAATCTACAACAGTATATATGGATAAGTAAAGTGAGGTGAAGGCACATCTAATGTCATTTTAGTGAGGATTTTTAATTGGTATTATCAGATAATTTAATTATATGAGCATTGTTATAGAACAGTGCAATCCTACCTCAACACAATGCAGTTTATTAATAAGCCTCTTCATATATAAGTATAGATATTTATTCAAAAATTTACACTTCAGTTTAGACTAGAGTTGTTTATTTTACTACTTGCTTTTAGAACAGATACAGGAAAATATAATCTTTCTTACAGGTGATAGTCAACATTTGGGGATTTAAGTGGCAGGAGGTGGACAAATGCTCTCACCAGTATATCAGAAAACCTGGATCAGCTGATGTCAAACTAAGTTGCAACATCCATCACATCTTGTGATAGAAAGAAGGCCACTTCTTCACATATGCACAAAACAGACAGCTTCTGCTTCCTTCTTCAATCATGTAGTATGCACATAGTTACTACAGGAGCTCTTTATCTGGAAAACAGCATTATGAAAGGACTTAATATAAGAATCTATCTATAATCTGGCAGAGAGGAAAGTGGAAGAGAATCAACTAGCTTTAGTAACAGAAGACCACACAATGATTTTTCAACTAATAAAGAGGGCAAATGCTACTGTTTCACTTAAAGGAACACAAAGAGAGTGAATGTTTTTGTTACGACAAAGAATTACAAACATCCTGAAAATTTCAGAAATAGCCAAACACAAGAGCTCAGTTGCCTCTGTGGTCAGTGTAGCTGCTATTTCTTGCTGACATACATGTAGGTATGCATCACAGCTGTCAGAAGTGACACTTGGTACGGTGTGGAAGAATCGTTTCATATCCACAAACAGACTACTCTGTTTTAGTTCAGAAAATAACTTCATTGAACAGTTGAATATTATTTAAAACCTTGAAAGAAACGGTTCAAAAATTTTTGAACAAGCTTTTGCATATAAGCACTCTATTTTCTAAACGTAACTTCCACAGGCACAATATTATGTCCGAGAAGCTGAACTTATATTTACATACTGCAAAGCTTTTCCAGGTAATCACATTCAGATATTTGGGCTTTCTCCCTTTCCTTTTCATCTGCTTTAAAATTTTCTGTTGTATTGCATAAACTGTAAACACCAGCACCGGTTGGAGTTACTTTTCTTTCCTGGAAATCTTTGTTACTTAATCAACTGTTTGATCTACTTCATAGCTTCCACATTACTATATGACCAAGAATGATGCCAATTTATTGAGATTAAATAGGCTTCATAACTCCAGGATTGCTGGATCTCTTTATCTGCAATCTGCTTCAAGAGTCTTCTCGTGTGGGATCTGAGAGAACACAGTCACTAAGGGTGTTTCTGCTAAAACTACCTTCTTAAAATATGTTAGAATTTGAAACATTTAAAGAATCAGGAAAACAACTGACATAACCCTAACCTAACACCTAAAAAGTTGCAGCTAATGGATGCAAATAACCCAAATGGTGTTTTCTGAGAAATATTATTTTTTATTAAAATTCCGTTATTTCATTATTTGCAGATTTTTCTTTCCCCATGTCAAAAATTGCTTCTTTGCATTTTCAAATATAAAACAGTACCCGTACACTCAGTGTTTTTATTTGAAAATAGTTTTCTGACTGTAGAAGGAAGAAAGATTTGGTTTATATCAGAAAAGAGATCTGAATCAAGCTAGAGAAAGATACACCCCTTCTCAATGTGAAACAGTAAAATTGACAGACCACAAAATAATAATTTGAGTAGAGGAAAAATAGCACAGTAAGTCCTGGGTGTAAATTGTTCACCGGTCTTTCTTAACAAAGCTCCAGCTATTATTTCTTTGACACCTGTTTTTTTTCCAGGTACCACAACAGAAGCTTAACGGTAGTTAATACTCCTCTTACATTTATGTAAGCATTAAATGAAATTTTCCTTGTAGTAAGAAGGGACAAATTAATGACAGAAACAATGAAAGTTCACCCGAGTAGAAACTTATCCAGGGAAATAATCACTTGGTCCAAAAAGCATTCAGAGTTCTGGACAAAATACATAACAAGCACATCCAGATGTTAGCAAAGTGCCAGGAGGAGTCTCATGTGTGTAACATAATTAATTTGAAAGTAGCAAGGCAAAAATTAATTCAAGGTCATGCAAAATATGTCATGGCTTTAAATGAATATTTCCAGTTGACTCCTGATGTCAGTTAGTTGCAGAGAACTTAAAGTTTAGTCGTATCTGTAAGGATTTTTTAAAAGAAAAATTGTGTAAAAAAACAGATTTCTTGCTTCCCATTCTCACTTGAAGATCTTAATTTGAAAGTGCTATTTAACTATTTGTATTTTAAGAGAGAGTAATGAGAATTCTTTGATGAAAAAAGCAGAAAGCAAAAAAGAGAAAAAGCAAACACAAGTTGTAGTTGACAGACACTGCAGGCAGAGGGCTGATGAAAGGCTGAATTCAGCATCAAAATTCCAGAAACAGAACTTGGTGTTTTGCAGATTTTTGAGTTCAAAATCTACACGATGGGTGAAAACCTAATATGGCACCAAAGTTCAGGGAGTTCCGCTCAGGTCTGATTTCAAAGTTTAACTGTCATAACATCAGGAATAAATAAATTGAGAGATTCAAAACCCTTCATTCTTATGCCATATGAATGCTTATGTTGTGTAGATAACATGACTTGCACTACATAGCTCCATGTGTATATGCAGAAGAAAGTCTGATAGGCTTCTTTCTAAAAATGCTTTTAATTACTCACATACTGATATCAGTCATTTCTTAACATCCAGCTGATAAGAGTGTTTAGATGTGACAGCAAAAGTTGTTCCCTTTTTATCTCAAACTTTTTGGGAATTAGTGCTTATAATGCTTAGCATTTTTACAGCTCTTCTATATGCAGAATTGCACGAGGAATATGAGGAATATATGTAAAAAATGCAGTAAGATTTGGTTTCTCTGTGCTGAACTATCTTTGAAATAACATAATGAGAGCCAACAATTTTTTCCCTGAGAGCATACCATTTGGATATTTTAAGTTTCCCTCATAATAAAAGCTTGACTCATTTAGCCTCTCATTTAATTAGTGTATTAGATATCTGCAGCAGCCAACAGACTATGGTTGTTTATCTATAACTGGGTTTATCTGCTCAATAAAGCCAGAGCTCAGAATCTTGCTGTAGAAAATTGGCATCCATTTTGCTCCTTGTTTTAGGCTCAGTTCTAGCACACAACAAATTTAGAGCTCCTTTGAGCAGGTCACAGCAGCTCAGCTAAATATGTGTTAGGCAAACTAGAACTCATGAAAAATAAATCTTCATTAACTCAGAGTTATGGTTGCCCAGAGGTTTGTCATGAATCTTTGGAGCACCACCTTCAGTAAGAGAACAACTTTTGTAAACCAGGAAATGTTTAAGGTAGCCAATAAAGATAGCTGTCCTCTCAGGAACTGGCAGTCACCGCCAACACTGTGCCAGGTGTTTTCTGTCTGCTGGGCATAGCTGTAATGAACAGCAGGGGAATTAGTCAGAGAAACTTGCTGATGCCACGATTAAGATAAAGGAAATGGGGCTTTCTCTTGTTTTAGGGAGAGGACTTTGATCCCATCTGCTTGTTCTCTGCTGCCTCTCTATCTGTGTAATTAAAAGAAAGATGTCCTCAGAGACTCAATTTATTTCCTGACAGTGATCAGTTCTGTAGTTTGTGCTGGTAGAAATTTGCAGCTTATGGATCCCTGCTGATTCACGTTGGGCAAGGGAAAATCATAGTACTAGAGGATAATTTGAATTCAGAAGACATAACCATTAATAAGAAAAACAAATGAAGGAAAATCAACATGAATGGGCATGTTGTTACTCCTGTGGAATAATACAGTCATATGGGGCAGGCAGAGTCAGCTTGGAGAACCCTAGAAATTAGGTTTTCCCTTAGCAAGGGAATGCAATATCCTCTGTCCTGCATTGTTCACTTCCCATTGCTCTATACTGGCTGTAAATTAAGTGTTTACAGGGCTTTGGGCATGGTGCAGAAAACAGCTACAGTTGCAGTCGACCTTATCTTTATTCTTGTTTTTACCAGTGGTTTCTCCTGACCCTTGGCACCTCGTGAAACAGTACATAAGACACTGGGACAACATGCAATCAATAATAACAAAAGTTTGTTGTTTTTTTTTTTTTTAGCAACTTCTGTTTTTTGTTTGTTTGTTTGTTTTCATTTTTTATTTTTCCAGAAAGAGGGTCATTTTGGGCTGACACTCCTGTTTGCAGCAGCAGTACAGCTGCAGCAGTAGCTGAAGCATTACCCTGGCTGGCCAAAGGTCAAGGCTGCACTGGCCTGCCCTGCGCTGTCTGCTCTGCCAGTGCACAAAGGGAACACCACCCTTGGACAGAGCTGAGGGGCAAAGTCACTGACAAAACTGGGAGGGAAACTGCAGTCGGGATCTCTGTGCCCTACCCTTGTTGGCTGAACTGGTTACAGGAACTGTTAAGAGTATGAGAAACAGCTGGTGTTTCCAAGTCCATTTCTGCATAGTTCATGAACATTTGTCCTAGTTCCAATCTCTGTCCCAGCTTTACTAAAACCTGTGAACAGCTTAAAGCTACCCCTTGCTGATCGGTACCCACTGCTGCTATATTTACTTCTGGCAAGGTGCAGCCCACTGATAGTTCCTTCTCTCCTAAGCTGTATCCAGAGCCTCCTTTATCTGTATCTGTATCTGAGCCTCCTTTTTTCCCCAGGGCTCCTGGTCCAGCTCAATGTTCTTGAGCTGCACCTGTGGCCCCTCTGCATGTAGTGCATCCATATGTGCAGTGGGAGGGCATATTCATATCCCCACTATGCAGGAGCTTGAATGACTTCAGCCTGCGCTGGTGGCTCTGCTCTTCCTTAACATTATGGAGTCCCCTCAAATTGTGGCATGCACAAGGCAGGGGTAAGGGCAGGCTCAAAGCCCACTAGGCTGCTGGCTATCACATGCCATGGCTCAGGCAGTAGGATTATCTAGCAGTTGTTCTTGGGCAATTTTATATCTTTCAGAGATGAAATGGTGTTGACGTGAGCCAATTATTGAGAAAGACTTCCCCAAAGTTTTATAAAAGAATTTGCCTCTTCAAAAAGGCACGTAGGAGAAATTTGCTAACAGGCTGTTCTCTGGCTTGTGTCAATGGTTGAGTTTACTCTTAAAAGACACAGGCACTTGTTACGCTCAAGAATCATAGGTTGTCTCCTTGAGCCATCAAATAGTTGTAACAGCTGAAGCTCTGCAAGCTCTCCAACCCTACATAACAAACATGTAGATTTCCTCATCAGGAATGTTTTTTTTGAAACATTTTAGGGAGCATAGTTTTTTCTTTCAGCAACATTTTTCATTAGTTTTTTCCCAAAGAAATTATGAAATAACTAAAGATGAGTAAAGCTGTCAAATTTGTGTGGAATTTGAGTTTCAGCATATGGTGTACCTCCCAAAGTGTAAGTAGGCTTAGCATTTTCTTTTATTTTGTGATACTATATTTTCTTCACGAAGCTGGATTTCTGTAGCTAGTGACTTATTGAAAGGGGCCTTAATTAGTTTGGTTATTCCAAAACACGTCATTTATTACAACATCACAGAACTATAGAGGTTGGGGACCTCCAGAGCTCATCTAGTCCAAACCTCCTGCTAAAGAAAGGTGAGTCAAAACAAGTTGCCCAGGACTGTGTCCAGTAGGGTTCTGAGTATCTCCAAAAGTGGAGACACCACAGCCTCTCTGGGCAACCTGCTCCAGTGTTTAACCACTCTCACAATGAAATATATATATTTTTTCTTATGTTTAAACATTTTTTCCTGTATTTCAATTAATGCCTGTTTCCTCTTGTCCTGGCTGGGACAGAGTTAATTTTTCCTTGATCCTTGGCTGGGATGGAGTTAAATTTCTTCCTGGTAGCTGGTACGGTGTTGTGTTTTGAATTTAGGAGTAAAATAACGTTGATAACACACTGCTGTTTTAGTTGTTGCAGAGTGGTGCTTACACTAAATCAAGAACTTTTGAGCTTCTCCTGCTGCCCTGCTACGCTAGGTTTGGTATAGCAGGTTGGACACTGGTTGGCTTGTGGGGAGCAATTGTGCGGTCCATCACTTTTTTTTTTTTCCCTCTACATTTTTGTATTAAACTGGCATTATCTCCACCCATAGGTTTTTGCAATTTTATTTTATTTTTTTTTCAATTCTCTCTCATCCCACTGGGTTGGGGAAGCATTGAGTAAATAGCTGTGGGATACTTAGCTGCCTGCTGCATTACACCACAACATCTTGTCACTGAATGTTACTGAGAAGAGTTTGTCTCCATCTTCTTTACTTCCCACCTTCAGGTATTCATACACACTGATGAGGTCCCACTTGAGCCTTCTCTTGTCCAGTCTGAGCAGACACAGCTCTCTCAGCCTTTTATTGTATATCAAATGTCTCAACACCTTAAACATCTTCAGCAAGTCTGTGTCCTATTTGCACTGGGGAGCCTAGAACTAGACCCAGCACTTCCAATGGGTCTGACTGGGGCTAAAGGGAAGTTTCACCACCTTTGACCTGCTGGCCTTTTCTGCCATGAGGGCATATTGCTGGCTCTTCTTCAATTTGTTGTCCGCCAGGACACCCAGGACCTTCTCTGCTAAGCTGTTTCCCAGCTGGCTAGTCCCCAGTATTTACTGATGCACAGGGTTATTCCTTCCCAAATGCAGAACTTGGATTTCCTTATGTTGAACCTCATGAAATTCCTTTCAGGCCATTTCTCTAACCTGCCAAAGCCCCTCTGAATGGCAATACACTCAGCCAGTGTATCAACACCTCCTCTCAATTTTGTATCTTCTGCAAAGCTGTTAAGGGTGCACTCTGTCCCATCATCCAAGCCATTAAGAAAGATGTTATGGCCCCAACACTGACCTTTGGGATACATCACTAATGACTGCCTCCAGCTGGACTTCATGCTGCTGATCACAACACCTTGAGACCAACAGTTTCTCCAGCTTCCTATCTACCTCACTGTGAGCTGATACAGTTTGTATCTCACTTCATCATCTTGTCAATTAAGATTCTATGGGAGGCAGTGCTGAAAGCCCTGCTAAAGTAAAATTTAAAGCTCTTCCCTTGTTCACCAAGAGAGACTTGTCATTGTACAAGCTTGATAGTCTTTCAACACTGTCTCCCATAGCATCCTACTCCATTCTAAGGCAGACCTCCAAGCATTCCTCCTGCTCTTGCATACAGGGCAATTCCACTTTCCTACTGCCTTGCTCTGCCCTTCTTAAAGAACCTGTATTCATCCAAGGCAGCACTCCAGTACTGTGAACTATCCCACCACATCTCTAATATCCCAATGAAATCAGAGCCCAGCAGTTGCACACAGATCTGTAATTACTCTCGGTTTTCCCCTAGGTTGCATTAGGGAACAGCTAATTTTTCAGCAAGAACTGAGTGAGTATTCACCTTATAAGGAAACAAACAAACAAACAAAACAAACAAACAAATAAACAAAAAAAAACCCACCACCTGAGGCACTATAAATTTTTAATTCACTTCTAAAAATCCAGACTAGGAAGTAGATTGTTAAAATACTGTTACACTGTGATACTAAGTGGAGGGATGAAGGGTGGGTACAGGAAAATAGTGCTTTTTCACACCTCAGTTATTGCCTTGAAGTAATCCAAGGTCAGGTGTAAAGGCAGTCAAGGTCTCATTTCATTTCAGCACTTGCTGGCTGACACTCCTATTACAGAAATCATTGTGTCTCTGCCCACTTTTGCTGGCAAGCTCAGAAAAGAATACAGTTATTTGGGCCATTACAGATCAAGCTTTTACACTTGAAGAAATAAGGGAGAGCATTCTTTACAGATATAACAAAGATATATAACATTCAAGAAGCTTAAATTATCTAGTTACATACAGTTAAATTCCTGGAATATATTGACAATATTCCAAATAAGACTTTATCAGCTTCTTTGCAATACAGTCCGTTTTACTGGCATGCTGTTCAAAGGTTTCTGTTGCAACTCACATTTAGGAGAGTTACGTAAAACGATGTAGGAATGAGTGACAAAGGTTTTATTTATTTCATTTTATTATCTGTTGACTTTTAAAGACCTAAGTATCAAGACAGGTTAAGCAATGAGTTAATGATTAAACTGATAAAATCAGTATCAACTATGATAGTTTCAAAAACTCTTTAGAAAGTATAAAGTATATAAAATATACTCTGAGTCGCAAGTTGAAATGATTTGCAGCTTCAGTGATGGTTTGTCTTTTTTTTGTGCTACCACTTTATTACAGTCTCCAATATTTATTCATTATCATATTTCTTGAGCAAATTATTTTTGTATAAAATTTAATGTCAGAGGAGAGGCACATGTTTGGTATATCTCATTTTTAATTCAACTTTACAGTACAACATGGTTATGCTTTGCTATATTTTCCTAAAAGCTTTAAGAATTGATGATTTTTCAAGCAAACATCTGAATATAGAGGGTATTGTGCTACAGCAGTGACACCAATGTCTGGCATAGTTCAAGGTGCTCATTATCTACTTGCATAGCAGTTCTCTCAGTGGGACAAAAGCAGTTCCCTAACATTTTCTAATTTTGAGTTATCTTTCTTGGACTAAGTTGAAAACAGTAAGAGCTAGATATGCCCTTCTTTGGCCTGCCCTGGAATGAGTTGGATGTGCAGCAAACACAATGCTGTTTCAGGGTTTATGTATACTTCCAAGTTGATGTCACATACTCAGGAGAAAAATACTTTCTGTTATTAAAAAATGATGTTGCTACAATGATTTTTTCCCCATCTATCAATCTTCTATTTGGCAGGATGTGTATTTATTGGCTACACATTAATGAAACATCCAATCTGAAATAGTCATCTGCTAGTATCTGTGTAACTTCCATGTATAAATGAAGGAATCCCTTTTGTTATGTTTACATGAACAAGCGTTACATGTGGGAAATCATAATTTTAATAGCTTTAGAACAGCATCTTTAGAACAGCATTAGTTGTATCTAATAATCATACTGTTGTTATAGTTATTGGTGCCTTTGATGCTTTCATCAGCTTCTACTTCTGTTTTTTATCGTTAGCAGATATTACAGGGAAAAGTACTGGGGAAAAAAAAAAAAAGCATAATATTTGCCCCTCAGGTGTCAGTGACATTAATTTCTTTGTTAATCACAGGTGCAGATTCTGCTTCCTTTGAGTAGAAATAGCAACACCTGCACATATGCACACACATATGCTTCAGCCAAACAACTTTCATACATAAATTATCTGCAGCTAAGACTCAGTTGTAGTCTACATGATAACCAGAACAGCAGCTCCCTAGTTCTTGATCATTTGCTCTGTCTTATTTTAACTTTTCACTCAAATTTAGTTCATGACTTTGAGTTTGTCTGTTTGTATAAATAGGTGTGTAGGACTGAGATAAATTATGTGAAAAAGTGGGAAAAATCAGCTCAAAGCATGGCATTGTTCTTTTCTCTGTACAGTTTCCTCACAAATATGGAGCCAAACCAGATCAGAAAGTGAGACTTAATTTTCCATGCTACATGGAGGCTCTTTCATGTGACCTGGAGAATTTTTCATTGAGCAGTTCTGTACATCAAAGTGGCTGGTAAGAGGGTTCCTGATTGCTGCTGGAGCCCACTTCTCCACTAGGTCTTACTAGACAAAAGAGTTAACACCAATACCAGCTGCTTGGTCCAGCCTTTGTTCAAAAGAACTTCCTAGCTGCTATTTCTGTAAAAGGAACACCTCTCCTTCCCCCTGTTCCATTGTGGTGATTGGTTTATTTGTTCAAGAAATACAAGTATGTCTAAAATAAGATGTCGGAACATTGTGACTAATCCCAAAGGCTCTTGAGGACTTATTCTACCATGGATTAGCTGCTGAGGCTGAGAGCAGCCTCCCCTATTAGCAGGGTTCATCCTCCTGGCAGTTCACTCCATTGCTCAGGGGAAACACCAGTTCTGGGGAAAGACTTGTCAGTGAAGAGAGGGAGATCACATTCGCTCTGTAGCTTGAGGCAATTTTGTGGAAACCTGGAGGGAAAGGATAGGAACTTCTAATTTGGTTCCAAATTTGTGAGGAGCCCATGCAGAGAGAGGAACAGTGTCATGCTTTGAACTGATTTTTTTACTTTTTCACATAAATTATCTGTCCTACACAACTATTTATAGAAATAGGCAAACCCCAAAAGTAAAAAATTTTTAAGACTCTCTTCCTTGTCAAGGTTTGGCAGGAGGCATCATCAAAGACAGAGAACTATACAATTTTCTCATGCATATAATCTACTCTAGATAACATGTTTTTGTTATACTATTTCTGTTGTTGGGTGAGATGGGAACATGAAATATATCTGCCAAGTAAAATTTGAAATAAATGAGGGATCTGCCAATGCAAATGTTCATGTTTTGGGATATAACCCAATTTTGGACAAAAGGGGTATTCAGATTAGGTTTTGATAAATAAAGCTTTTCTTTATAGTGAGCCCATGTTAATACTGCTATGAGATAAGTAATATCTGCATTTCCTGGTTTGTGTTGTTTAAATCTAATAAAATTACTATTGCATTTAATTTCTTTCTTCCATAAAGGGAAGTAACATATTTTTTTCAGAATGGCAAGATGTAAATTGAAGATAAGAAAAGAAAGGAAAATAAACCAAATCCCTAATTCTCCCAAGATCTACTGTTTAACATTCCCTTCTTCAACTTTCACACTTTTATTTGTCCTTCAGATTTCCTTCTCTCCTCAGTAACCAGCTGTTTTTGAAGTGGTTGCCAAAAGGATGGTATCAGTGACCTGGACCCTAGTGCATGGAATAAGGATCCTCTGTCCAGCTGTCTGTGTTCACCCTTACTGTCCTCCATTTCACCAGTGTTTCTTAGTCCCCAGTACACAGGCATTGCCTACTCACTTGCTCTTTACTGCACCCCACATAACCATGCACAGCCAATGTTACTGCAGATTAATGAGCACTTCACATGTGTCACAGCAGGGGACTACTGCTGTACCTCATGCTTTGTTTGTACCTCTGTGGGCCCCTGTGGCTAAGGATACAATTGTTCTGGGAAAGCCATGGACTCTTTGCTGGAAAGTATCCATGAGCTGTGCAGTTTCAGTCAGTCATCTCACCAAAATTCCCTGCATTGGGGTGGGAAGGGCTCTACAAACATGGATGCCTCTGTTGGAATAAAGATGGGGATAATCAAAAGATAAAGGTTATATACTTTCTCATTTCTCCAAGTTTGACAAATTTCATTTATGTCCAGGATCCAAAATTATCTAATTTTCAGTCCCTTTTGTTTTTCCTCAGGTGAGTGGAGTCACAAGTATTCTTCAGCTGAACTTGTGACATGGACTTTTCATCTAAGTCTTTCCAGCACAAGTTGGAGATTAGGGGTCTAGTCCTGTTCCAGGTATCTGAAACTGTATTCACCAGTTGTCCTACTTCTGACAGGAATAAAGAAACAAGCTGCTTTTAAAATCAGAGAAGGCTTTGAGAGCAACTGTACATCAGGAACCAAAGCACATTAATAGGTCTTGATGGCCCTGACTGTCCTCTGCTGGGGCCTCCCCTACACAGAGCCAATTGGGTCAGGGTACTATTTAAGCTCAAGCCAGGGCCTTCACTCCTGGCCTGAGCAAAGCATGAGGTGTGCTTGGTGTCTTCTCCTGTGCTGGCTTACTGTAGGTGGTTGACTGTGGGTATGAGCTGCAGCCTGCTTCATCTCTAGTCCTGGGAGGACAACGGGCTGATGCTGCAGGTAATGTATCTCCTCTAGTCCTGTACTTGGCCTTGACTGATCTCTGGGTGGGCTATGGGGCCTGATTTGCCATCCTGCTTTTTCTGGGCCTGTTGCTATCAGAACCTGAGTCCTGCTCAGCCACTGTGGGACTATCTTTGGTTCTTGACTGCTTCTCCTCATGAAGCAGCCCTGCGCCTCCCTGACCCACAAATGTCTTCCTTGCAGAAGGAAGAATGCAGTTTCTTCCAAACTGAATCCTGCATGACTTCTCACAGCCAAATCTGGTGTTTGCCTTCCCTCTGGATGTGTAGGCAGATATAATGAGCTTTTTATCAACTACCAAATGTATGATAGCCCCCTGTGCCCTGGGTGGTCGTGGAGTTATTGGGTTAGGATGGGGCAGTTCTCCTGAGCTCTGGTCCCCCATCTGGGGTGCAGCAATGCAATGAAAACAGTTGTTTGTGTGCCATGCTTCAGAGTATGGTAGTTCCTTCCACCTGACAGCCGGGACATCACCCGGGGGCGTCCCGGGGGGGCTGCGCTCGGCCCGGCTCAGCTCGGCTCGGCCCGGCTCGGCTCGGCTCGGAGCCCGCCTGGAGAAGAGGAGGCTCAGGGGCGACCTTATCGCTCTCTATGGGTACCTCAAGGGAGGCTGTAGCGAGGTGGGGGTTGGCCTGTTCTCCCACGTGCCTGGTGACAGGACGAGGGGGAATGGGCTTAAGTTGAGCCAGGGGAGTTTTAGGTTAGATGTTAGGAAGAACTTCTTCACTGAAAGGGTTGTGAGGCACTGGAACAGGCTGCCCAGGGAAGTGGTGGAGTCACCATCCCTGGAAGTCTTCAAAAGACGTTTAGATGTAGAGCTTAGGGAAATGGTTTAGTGGGGACTGTTAGAGTTAGGTCAGAGGTTGGACTCGATGATCTTGAGGTCTCTTCCAACCTAGAAAATTCTGTGATTCTGTGATTCCTTTTCTAGAACAAAAAGTACAGAACAGAGGAATAGACAACTTAAAAGGCCAATAGTGACTCTGACTTGCTAAATTGCATTAGTGGATGCGGACGCTCCTCCTACACCTCCAAAGGTCTATCACTTACACAGTTTATTCATGGTATGCAGACTGTACTTCCTCCCCTACCCTAAAAGAAATGGCTTCTTGTTAGCCATTGAACTACTGTTAAACATCTTTCTTTTCCCTTGATGCAAAACACATTATTAAAAACAAGTTGAAGTTTAAATGTTTGTAGAAGGAATTTCCTTCATATGCTTCAGACAACAATTTAAAGGCCCATTTAAAAATATCCCAGTATCTATTTATTAATGATACTTCACTCATCACCTTTGACATTTAGTTTAAAAGAACTGCTTTTTAATGAAAGGGCAGTACATTCATTTACAGGAATAGATCACCATTTCATATTTTTCTTTCTCACTCCAAATATTTATATAAATGAAGGCTAACCCTTATTGAACTTAATCACTGTCTTACTGTATAACATCAAAATATCAAGAGAGAAAAGCTTTACTTTGAAGCCTCTAGCAGGACTTCTTATCAGCTAATACTGTATGAACAAATTTAACTGAGTTTCCTCTAGTAACTTAGCTGTGATTCCTCTAGTAACTTTTAAACTTGTAACCCCTAGCAGGAAGTAGAAAAATATACGCATGTAATATCAGTGCCTTAATTAAAATTTAAAATAAATGATAGAGAATCTGATGTTACGGAATAACTAGAACCAATTTTTAGCAAAATATATTCTGAATTTCAGTTGCAGTCAGCTACAGGAAGGTAGACCATATTCCACATACTGAAGAGCATTATCTGACTCTGTTGCTGATTCCATGTATATTCAGCTCTTCCCTTGCACTGTCAGCTGTAAGATGGTATCTTGTTAATAACATATATCCTTGTCAGAGCATGCTAGCTAACTATTAACTGCCTGCCATCAGAGAGGAATTCCCCCCTTAGGACTGATTGTTCCATGGTCATCTTACAGTTTCATGACTCTCTACTTTAAATATGTGAGTGATAGAGACAAAATACCACATTACATAAGTGCAAAACATAAGATTGTTGAACAAATTAATCCCTATTCAGATACAACATAATCAGAGAGCAACTTATAACTAAAAGGCTCAGGTCAGTGAAAGGCTTATTCAATAATCAAAGCTAATCTTAAAAGTGGAGTTAATTCTCGACTTTTGAAATACAGGAAGGGGAAAAATGATGAACAATTGCTAGGGCTAATTCACTGAAACTTTACTTCCCATTTCTTTCCTATTTTTTTTAGCCAGTACAGAAGCACCCTTATCTATTAAGATTACTTAATTATCTTTGTATGATAAAATTTATTGTAAGCTGCTGATAATTTTGGCTATCCTTCAAGAAATGAAATCCTTCCTTTTCATTACATTGAGGAACAGTGATATTTCTGAGAGTGCCTAAGAGTAAGGAATGGCCAGCCCAAGTAGACAGACACCAAAAGTGACTTAAATGACTTGTGTTCTCTGTGCAGCAACAGTAAAAACAGAATGCTGAAGGGATGCAAGGAAAGGTGTGGGTGACTCTGTTGTACGGTGGCCAGGCCACTGTTTATAATGAAGTCAGAAACTTTCCCAGCTAAAGGTGATGGCCTGTTCAGGGGCACAGCATGGCCTGAGTGGGCCATTTAGAAAAGATATTCTATATATAGGAAGCTAGATTTGGATACTTTTCCTCCCATCCTCCCATTTCTCTCCCTTAATGCTATTTAGGTAGTCTCATTACACTACAGAAGACATTTGTTTTGCTCTAACTGATTTTTATTAAATTTTCATTTGCACATCAGGCACAATAAAATATGAACACCTGGCTTGAACTAGTAATGCCACATGTTATTGCTACACACAATATCTCTTTTGATCGTGTGGATTCTTTCTTTGCTTTTTCCAATAATGTGTTGAAAGTATTGATTAATGGACAAAGCATCACTTTGCCACTTGCCTTTTTATTATTGTAGGGGAAAGGATAAACATTTTAATGCAACAAATTAATTGGTGAATGGAGATATTAAATTTTGATTCTTTTTATTTCTTTTTATTTTTTTTAATTTTTTTTGGCATGTGTTGTGTTGGCATGGTCGAGTTGTGGAGACCACCTGCCTCCTGTGGGCCAGACCATTTTGGAAAAATTCTTTTCTTAACAAGCACGGTCAATTTTGCTAAACATGAATTTGTAAAACAGAAATCTCATCATTTAGAGTGGTGATGACTTTCAGAGAGTCAGCAATGAGGACTGAGATAACTTCAGTCTTAAATGTCCTTAGTAGTGCCTGATAGAATGAATTGCAGGCAAAAGCCCCTGAAAACAGTGGTGTCCAGTCTTATGGCTTTGATCTCTTCAGAAACCTGACAGACGCATGTGTGTTTGGCTACCAGGTGATTCTGCAAGGGAAAGAATATGAGGAAGACATAATTACATTTTAAAGAGAAAGATAGTTCCAGTTTCCATGAGGCAAGAGTGAGGATGAATACACCTTTTCTAATTTATTTTTTTTTCTTTTTCCTCTTAAATGGAAGGGAATGTTACTGTTGATAACTTCAGGGCCAGTAACTCTCACCTTTCTCCCAGAAAGGAATGTGTTTGTTGCCCAATGCCTCTCTCCTGGAGTAGGAGGCACAGCTTTTGTGTATGCACTCTTGATCAGGCAATGCAAATATGAAGAGGAGAAGGAGGGAGAACATATACTGTGGGGCAGACCTGAACTCATTAACCATGAGTGATGCTGCCAGCTGTCCTTCTGGCTGAAGTTTGTCTCAATTCCATTGCCAAATCAACTGCTTCCCAGAGGATATGTTGTCAATACAGAACAGAGAATTATTACTCTTGCTGTGTAGGTGTGATGTTGTAACAGAACGGCCTGTATTCATTCTTTATTTTATTCCTCTACTGGGTAAGTGAGGACATTTTTGTTCAAGGCTACATTTGTGTCAGTAGCAAGAGATCAGCATTTTCAGGTGCAGTGCAACCATGATTAGATTCACCTTCTACAGGTACTAATTTCTTCCCTTTTTGCACAAATGGTGCATGAGTCTGCTAGGCTTAAAGTAAAGGGTCTCAGTTTCATTCCTAAAGCTTTATGGGATGAGTCCAAATCAAAATGTTGTGGTTTGTTAGAGAGTGTGGCAGATCTGGGAACTGAACTTTAGTGTCCCCAAATCCCGGAAATGCTGTAAATGATTCTGCTTCTTCAGTACTTGGTGTAACACTCTGAAATGCTCAATTGCCCTCATAAGCGCAAAATATAACAGAAATACTTAGAAGTCAAGTATGTGTTTTGGAATGCCTTCTGGATTCCTTGGCTGGAAAAGAAAAAGATGCTGAGAGTGTTATAAAAATGTATGCGTGCAAGAAAAGTGTTACAATCAACAACACAGTGCTATTACCACACCTTTTGAGCCAACCACCCCCCTGCACCGAGCCAGAGTATTAATGAGAATTTCAAATCTCTGTCTTGATGGACAAGCTGGGATTCACAACATTTTAATACAGCCTGCGTTTAGGAAGTTTCGCAAAGAAAGAATTGTTAATGAGTAATCCTTGTCCATTAGGGCACTGAGCCAATGAGCCCAAGCTTTGATTCATTGTGTTATCACTACAGGCTTCTGCTAAACCTAAAAACAAAACAAAACATAAATGTTCCTGTGTGAGAATCACTAGGATACTGAACTGAGTGCAGAACTGTTTTACATCCTGCCATCCACAATCTTGCAGAAAAGGACAGTAAGTAATTCCTTAAATCAATATATTTTGCTGTGAAGTTGCGTAGTATGAAAAATTTTCTCCTCCGAATTACTTAGAGTATGTTAATGGATTCTTGGCCAAAAAGGAATGAATTTTAAAACTAATAATTTATGGAAGAATAATATAAGGAGAAGTAATTTAATCTATAAAACTGGTGCAACAGCAGAAACGCTGCTTGGGAAAAATATTAAGGTTATCGAAAAAAATGACAGTGTCGGAATTTGTCATTAGAAAGCTGAGTTCAGTGTCTGTGTGTCAGTAAAAAGGAAAGCTTAACTTTGACACTAAGTTTTTCCTTCAGTAATGCAATCTAGTTAGTTATGTGCCTTAGCTTTATGATTGTACTGGTTTGCTTTTTTTTTTTTCATTTTTAGAAAAGAAAAAAAAATAAAAGTGGTTAATGGGAAAATGGGATGATCTAGGGGGGGATAGTTATACTCATTTTATGTAATTTCTTTAACTGTCTCGGGTACAGATTCCAGGTGCATCTTCCGAAGTCCGGGACTTTAGCACTTATTTCACAAAACTAGTACAAGCAAAAGGGGGTTTCACATTTCAAGTGGCTGCTGTTTTTTACTCTTGCTGTTTTTTTAAGAAAACGATAGTTTATTTTGAATGCTCCCGCTAGCCATTTATCTTCAGAATAGTACAAGAGTGACATTGATTTGACTTAAATTTATTTTTACTTTTATTGCTCATGTTACAGATAGCATAGACTTGTACCAGATGGAGGTCCCACTAGGCTAGAAAGGAATTCAAATACAGGTTAAGATAGAAAGTTTGCAGTCTTATGAGGTGAGCCAGGAAAAAGGTGCTAAAGTAGGGAAGGTGCAGAGAAATGGTATTTAGTTCATCCCGGGGACAGTCAAAAGCTACCCCACTCTTTGAAGTTACATGCCTAGGTTCAGAAATGGCATCAACTCTTCTGGCAGAGTTTTCAGTTCTCCTTGTGCCTGATGTGAAGATTCACATTTTCCCTCAACACAAGCCGTATGAATATCCCACACTTCATCTGTGTCCTTTATTGCTTTGTTCCTTTGATTTTAAATATCATATTTAAACAAAACAAACACACGGTAAATTTCAACCAACCACAGTAACAGTCCTGCCCTTGGTTCTCAAACTTGCTGGTATTTTCGCTTGTATTCTCTATCAGTTGCTGCGTAGCTGCCGGTGGTGCCATGCATGCCAAAGCACTCTGGCAGCGAAAGGCTAGAAACGAGGAGTGCAAATCTTTGTAACACTTTCATGTCTTTGATACAGTTTACAACAAACAAGAAGGCAAATAAAAAAGCCTTTCATATATGTGAGGCACCACATTAAATATTCTACAAAAAGGCTATGAGGCCAGATCAAAAGCTTGTGAACTAGATGGGAATATTCCCATTAATATTAACAGTGTGTGGATCAGGGCACAGATTAATGTTGTTACAGAAATCTCTCTTTGAGAATTGGCAGCCAGATGTGTAAAGAATAGGACAAAATTACAGGGCAGAAGGAAGGAAATGTACCTCACTATTTGTAAATTTTTTGCCAGTGCTTTGATACATCTATCTTTACTGAGTACTTGAAATATTCAATCATTTTTTTCTGAAGGTAAAATTCAGTTTGATTTTTATGGAGCTTTTCTGATGATCACACTGTTTAATATGTCCTTAAATAATGCCCAAAATTCCCTGAGCTCTAGGTTTCGTAAGAATGTACACAAATTCACAATCCCAACATCACCATTGCAGACATAGCAATATTAGCTCCTCTTATAAAATCTGATAAAGAAACACGAGAAGTAACAGCAGTGATAGAACTTCATCTTCAAGTTTGGCTGCAGGGAGAGAAAATCCTGCAAGGAACTGGCAGAGTTGCACTCCTCTGGGCTGTAAGAAATCTATTAATGGGCTCGCACCTGAAGACAGGGTGGGGATGGCCTCTCTCATATCTTCGTTATGAAAATCCAGAGAAAACTTCAGAAGCCCTCTGAAGACGCCTGATTTTGATTTTCCTCTTTATAATTTCCCATTATAAGAGTCCTGACTGTGCTGCTGTCTTGTCCTTTGTAGGACCCTTAGAATGGAGCTGTAAGAGAACCCCCATCCCCTTTTCTTGAGGTGTTTTGGCAGTGGATACCCTCCCCAGCAAATGTGATGGAGCTGGTGACATGGCTGGAAGTAGATGTGGGCCTGCTGAGGTGCCTGGGCTGGTTGTTAAACCCCATCCCAAGATATGTGGAGTTTTTTTGCTGATGCAAAATTGTTTCTGTGCTAGATTTGAGACTGTGTGTTTACATGTTATTTGCTGCAGGACCCGTATCTGGTCTGTGACACAAGCAGCTTTTGACATTTCTGAGTAAACTGTTTAAATTATTTGTGGGCAGATATTTAAGATGCATCTGTCTAATTAGAGGGCCTTTGTTTATGTTAAGAAATAACTTAATGAATCTTTGTGGACAAATCTGAATATAATTACACAGTGTGCTTGCTGGTCTTGCAAACTACTTCCCAGTCTCCTCAGCTCTGGGGCCTCCTGCTACATTCACATTTTTGTCAGATGACTTCACTTTTGCTAGAGAAACACACTGAGCCCTCACTGGGAAGCAGACCAGACTCTATCTCTCAAACGACTACTGTGAGTGGAAACATAGTCATAGTCCATTTCAATCCCATGGGAATGAAAACAAAGAAAGAATTACTTTATGAAAAAAAAGTTTTTTATCGACTTTATTCAGAATTTTCTTGGTGCCTGTGTGAGCCTTGGAGACACCTCCTTGCTGGAGCTCTGTTCTTCTGCTTCCCCAAATGTAACCTTGGGCTGTCCCAGCTCACCCACATGAGCACAACCTCTTTTTCCTCCACCCAAACTGGCCAGACTTGGGTATGGGAGCCTCTTGGCATGCCTTTGTCCTGAATGCAGTGCTGACCTAGCTATAGCCCCCACTTCAGTAGAAGGCAATGGCAGGGTCCAACCCCTAGTGTTTGGAGTGGGAAGGAGATGACCCCATTGTTTTTTCTGTGTTCAGTGCCAATGTCAACCTTGGGAGATAGCAGCTGCTCTTACCCAGTAGGAAAGTATGCCAGTGAACAGGCACAAACATCTCCCAGCTTCCTAATGTGAGAGAGTTGTATGGCTGCTTGAGACCACAGAGGGAGGAGGTGGGCAAGCCTGGTTATTAGAGCAAGGCTTTGCCTTCTGGTTTCCGCCACGGTTTCTCTTCTTCAGCCAGTAACTACCCAAGGCAAGATAAAGAGCCAGTCACTGGAAATTAAACTCAAGTTTCCTAACTTGGAGTCTTCTGATCTAACCATAAGCTTGCACTTTTTCAGTAAGTGAAACCAAAGAAATGATGAAAGAGTGATGAAAAAATAATGCAAACAATTAGTATTTCCTGGGAAAGGGGCTGGGCAGCATGTCCTCAGCAGGTCAGCACAGTGTTTCAGTCTGTGAATATTTGAGTAAGGTTAAGCATAAACTGCCATTGGTTTTAATTGAACAGCAGAAGGATGGCAAGTAAGATACACCACAGCAAGGAAAAAACAAACAAACTATATGCAGCATTTTATTTGAAGACTTAATTAAATATTGTAACTTCAAGCCAAGTTTTGTTACAGTAAATATTGAAACAATCTCCTCAATCCTGCCTTACAACAGGTACACAAAAATGAATTATGTTGTTTTAAATATCCTTTTTGTTTTATATCTTCCAGGATCTCCTTTTGATTTTTTTTCTTAATTATATTCCTCCTGAACTGAAGAATAAATGGGATCTGAAATGAATTTAATAGGACATCCCCAGCTAGCTACTGCAGATGGATTTTCTCTTGTTGAAGGTCCTCATTTATTTGGTAAGTTACCAAATTAAGGATAGTTTGCTCTTTTAGCTTTACTTGAAAACTTAGAAGAAAATGCATTGAAATCATGTCAAAGTCAATGATGTGTAGTTAAGACATGCCAACCTTCTTGAAACATCAGTTCCTATGGAAAGAAAGATAAACAATGAATCTGTGATATTATATAATATAGTCTTTCACACTATTGCTCTCATCAATGCTGATAGTAGGTTATTTTTATAACACTTCTAATACCTAAAGGACAGAAAAAAAAGACACAATGTATAGGCTGGATGTTATCTTCACATGAGTCATTTAAACCAAGCTAAGCAAATGTATTTTCAGTTAATTACTAATCAAAATATACTGCAATATATCTGCAGTGCTATACTATGCGTATTTATGAAACTATTTTCACCTAAATTAAAACTGTGGGATTACTATTAAAAACTTACACTATTAATGTCAACACACAAGAAAATGTGTAATGTGGGTGGCAAAATCTCTCCTTTTCTCAGTTCCGCTAATTTTTTTAAAGGCTAAACATGGGCTTGTTAATGAAGGAAGAATTCTTGGTCAATATTTTGTGACCAAGGGGAAGCTGTTTTCTGCTCAGAGGAAAAATTAAAAAAAAAGATAGAATAACACATTTTTTTAGCCTTTCTTTTGGCAGCATAGGAAGACCTTTTTTAAGTGACATGATATATTGAGAGCCTCACACATAGAGACCCTCACAGAAAGTGCTGTAGGCACTTCAGAAATTTCCACTCCAAATAAGACCAGAATTCTGTCTTTTTGAATGATGGAAAAAAAAATGCAAACATTTAAATTTCATCTATCTGAAACAAGAATAGCATCTTGTGTTCTGAGAGACTCTGAAATGTGGAGCCACTCCTGCTGCAGAGCACCTAGAATTTGGGAGCGTTTCTCTGAAGAGGACCACCTCCATGCAACTAACCTATACTATTATTAAAGATAACCAAAAACATCGTGTTACTGTATGCTATTGCATTTTTTTTCTCTATTTTTTTTTTTGTCTGTGTGAGAAATACTTTTTAGCAGAGGAAATGTTTTGCCAATAGTTATAAAAACAAACAAACAAAAAACAAAACAAAACACAAACAACTACATATAAATAGCTGAAACATTGCTGCCTGTTAACTCCAGTGCCATAATACCCAAAGAAGAAGATAATATTTAAGGTGCCAAATTTTATATTCAATCATCCCTTTAAAAGTCCTGATGAATTGAGCTAATGCAGACCTTTATCTATGTTTTTCCTATGCTAGCAAATTATTTTGAAAGAGAATTGGAGAGTTTCAAAACACAAGGGAATATGTTAATGCAAAAGACTTTTCCTCCACATTGATGTCTCATTCAGAAACTTTCAGGTCTTCAGAAGAGGGATTGTCTCCCCCATTATAGATAGCCAGAGCTTACCACAATGGAGATTAAATTCAAACTGACATTTCTGTAACAGAAATAAATAATGTATTAATAGGTTGAATTAGGGGTTCTGTTAGGAAGGAGACTTAGCCTTCTTGCTGTTTCACTTAAGCTGACTTCCAGCTGGTTTTTATGGTCACTTCGTCCTGTTTTGTGGGTTGTCGCTCAACTAAGTCTCAAAACTGAATTCTTCATAAATTTGATGTCTTTTGCTTTTAGAGATGGAAAAATAAATAAATAAATAATATGTAACTGAGTCCATAGAACAAGTCACTCATTGTGAAGTGATTCATAATTTCATCTTATCAAGATTCTTCTAGGAATTGGCATTGCATATCAATTTAATATTTGTAAACTACTTTTTTTTTGACATTGACATTCAGTTTTTTCAGGTAGAGACTTGTACACCCAAGGAAACAGGAAATAATTTTTCTCTTAAATGACCCTTACATTATGTATTTCTCACAGAAATTCTCACACATTATAACTTTGATGTAATACAAATTAGAAATTGCTGACTTACAAACATCAGCCTTTATTAAAAGTGTCCTTTTCAGAGATATATACTCACTTTCTAGGAAAAAAAAATAAAAAAATAAAAATTCCAAAGAAAAGAAATTGGAGAGGAGTGTAGGCCTCCATGGGACCTGTCCTGTTAAGGTGCTTCTCTTCCTCAGTCAAATCCTGTTCTAATTTCACAGGCCCCTTTGAATCAAGTAGGGCCAGCTTTGTGAAGACTGGTCCAATTTGCTAACCTGCATTTTTGAACCACTGTAATTTAGGACCATAATCCTGGTCTCATTTAAAATCTTTAGGAGCTTTGTAGCTCACTTTAGAGCCATTAGTTTGTTCTGTGAATGCTTCCACAATGGTATCCATGGACTGAATTGAGCTCCTCTGCTTTGCTTTAAATTGACTGGAGGTAAGCTCTGCCCCAGATGATGCTGAAGGACATTAACAGAGCACTGTGCTGACACTAACAAGTGTAGCACCAAGGTTTAAAAATTCAGCTGGGGTGGCACTGTCCTAGAAAGACTGTTGCAAAATGATATTTGATTACATCTTTCAATTACCTCAGAAAGTTTTCTATTTTAGGGCCAATACATATGTTAAATACCCGTATATCCAATATCTTGTCTCTTTCAGTGGTTATCACTTGCCATTTTTACAAGGGACTGAGGTAACTTTCAGACAACAAAAACACCTCCTTCATATTTTAAATGTGGGGTGTAAACTTACATATTTGTGTGGCATTTGAAATATATACATTACACTCTAACCATAGGAGGCAGGCCTTTAATGTAATAGCCCCATTCTATTTTCTGTTAAAGCACCTTATATAGGAGTTATTAATATGCAAGATATCAAGTGTGAGATTTCAATTATGACAGAAGGATTTTTTGAAAAGAAGCTGGAGAAATAAGTCAATACTATTATATGTTTAATTTGAATAGAGACATATTTTAAGTATTTTTGGTGGTCTGACAGTGGTTTCTTACAATGTAATGTCAAAACAATGTGACAAGAAATGCTATCCTCACTGTACATGTCCCTATCTGAGAAAAGTATTTTGCAGTGAAAAAGCACTCTTAAAATCTGTATTGATGTGAACAATGGGGAATAAAAACAAACAAACAAACAAACAAAAAATAAATGTAACAAAGGGGAAAAGAAAGCAACACGTCTAAACTTGTCTTAAATATTTTACAGTGTAAGAACAAGAATTGCCACTGAAAATTGTAGGCATAGAACTGTACCTAAGATGAAATAAAGAGACTCACTCCTTTCAGATAAATTTATATTTGTTCTGGTTATGCCTTTAAAAAAATAATATATATATATTTTTTTTTTTCAATAGTAGCAGGAACAAGTGTCCAAACTGATTAAACACCTTCCAAATCATAAGATATGTTAAATAACTACTTGTCTTCAACACCACCTGGCAGGTGATGAAACATCTGTCTTCATCCTTGCACAGAAGATAATTAGGCCTGTAACAAACCCCCAAATCAAAAAGAAACAAAGCAAGACAAATTAAAATAGAAAATCATGTATATATATTAATTATTGTGAAGAGAGCCAAAGCAAAGAGTGTGGGATCTGAGGGAAAAAAAATCGAGAAAGAAAATGCAAATGAACAGGTCTCAGAGAATGAAGGTTGCACCATAGAGAAAGGCAAAACCAAAATGCATGTGTGATGCTTCCTTTTGTGTATATGTGTGAGTTCTATGGATCTTAGCCTGGAAAGCAAGACATTTTGTGAAATTACACAGTAATTTTGCACTCTGGGGCTTAATTCTCTGGCTATTTACTTCCAGATGTGGTCCTCAGATGTACTTCTGGCCACAAATCTGATGTTAGGTCTCAGGGAGCATATTCACAGTTCTAAATAAAAGATGCTGAAGAACGAAAGGGGCACCGCTCCTCTGACTGTCCATCTTGACACTACTCAATTCTTAGCTTGCTCTAGGGCTCTGTTTTGGATTGCTGTAGCAGGTGTCTTTAAGACATGGCCTAACTCCAGGAACTGTACCCAAAAAGGCAGCTTGGACAAGACTGCAGTAGGTTTGTCTGCCTTTGCCCTACATTGTCCTCTAACACTGTCTTGGTGGGTTCAGATCTTAGCTGCCATCAAACCATGCAATACACTCTCACAGCTTCATGCCACAGTGGTGGCATCCAACAGAATCTTCACGTTATTATAGATGCTTTGAGCTGAAATGACACATAATAAACACAAGTATCTGAGAGCCACAGTGGTCTATGAATAAGAACAGTATGACCCAGAAGAGTAAGGTCAGCAGCAATGCCTTCAAAGTGCAGATGTGTCCTGTCCACTCTATAGAGAGATAGATTTACCCCTAAGTGACATAGAGGAGAACTGATCCTTGGCACATGTCAGGGAGGTCTCCCTGACACTCTTCTATGTCATCTTATAGATGTGTCCAGGTAGTCCTAAGTACTCTGTCCTGTTTTGGAGAATACAAGTATTTGTGTGCTTAAAAGGCATCTGTTAATCCAGTCAGCTAAAACATGCTTTTTATGACATTGAAGTGGTTAATCTATTGCACAGAACTGCCTGATGTTGTTATACCTGTTATATATTGAGGAATATTTTAAGTAAACTCTAATAGTTACCCAAAAAAAAAAAAAAAAAGTCTCAGCTATGTGGAAGCACCCTCTTGAACAGAAACCAAAATTTATGCAGGTAAATTCACAGTGGGAGCAGGTGTTGCTATTGTTTTAGGCATTTACAAACAAGTTTCTCTGTAATGAAGTTAATCAGTAAACTATATAACCTCTGGCCTGTGTCACTCCTTTGCTAGTCTTAAAGAAAGTTCTCACTGTAAAGAAGTCAGGAAGATATAGGCAAAGCAGAACAAAGAAGTTTTGTTTCTAAGTAGTCTTTAGGGAAAAGGAGGGAAAAAGAGAAAGAGAGAAAGGTCTGGGTACCTTAAAAACAACATTTTTCTTCAAGAAATGGTCTGACTGAAGACTACCTAAGGTAGGATAATTCTGTGATCTCATTTACGTGTGTGTGTTGTCTGATCTTATGTTCTTCATTGAAACTGTAGGTTCTTATAAAGTTGTGTTGCTAAAATCCAAGTGGTCTTTCAAGATCTGAAAATAACTTTTTGGAATTAAATCAGGATTTCATTAATGGTTGTGCTATGGTTTCCAAATAAATTATGAGTCTTGTGCCTATTTCCTGAAGTTCCTTCATGAATATCCCACAGAGTGCCAGAGGCTCATATTTCAAACCTGCTCAGAATTCTTTTCCTTTATTAGCTTTATTTTAATGGAACAATAACTTTTACATTAAAATGTGATATCATTGTACTTTCTGTAATATTCTGAATAAAACTGTATTATTCTTGAATCTGCACATAGCCTCAGTATAACTGAAAACACTTTCCTTAGGTTCTACATGGAAAATTTATTTTCATTTCTACAAGCACTTAAGCCTACATCAAATATTTTTAAAGTTGCATGTAAAACAATCTGTGCAAAATTTAAAGAAACAAAAGCAAAACTCTGATGTGTTTCAGTTTCAAATGGAAAGTAGATGAAAAGTAGGAAAATATTTGTAAAATTGTGACCAAATCCGTGTGTTTCACTTTGATATTAGTGAATGTTTCAGACTTCTGTAAAATGTTTTAATTGAAAAACATTCTTTTGTAAAATATAACCTAAAAGATCAACTATAAGTAATATACATTTGTGTATGTTTAAATAGTCTAAAATTTTAGGACGTAGGCTTCCAAAAGGAAAAACAGATAGATGTTTCAAAATAGCTAAGACTATGTAAATATAAAATACCATATTCCAGTGAGTCCATTTCTGACTTCACTTTCACGCCTTTTTACTACTGCACCTCCAGTGATTTCAGTGGGCTGTCTCATGCTTTACAGTGGCATGAGACCAGCCCATCTCAGACTACTTCTGATGTCTTGATAAAATCATATGTACATTCTAGTTACCAAGATAAGATTAATATTCTTTTGTGATAAGAAACTATTCTAGACTTACATATACTTTGCAAAGCATAATTCAAAAAATTGATGTGGACTTAAAATGTCACTCAAGATAGTGCAGTGCACTGTACGCTTCTGAAAGCAGAATCCCTCCAGCATTTGTTAGAAGCCCTGTGCACACAGCTGACTGGGGAACACTGCTCAGACCACATGCTTTGGATTGGGTCATAGAAATTCTTTGCTCTGGTAATTTCAAAGCAGTTAGTTCCTATTTCAACCTCACCATTTGTTTCATCGTTTAAGAAAATATCTCAGAATAAAAGGACATTTCATCCAAAAAACGAGACAGTTTCACATTTAAAGTGTCTTTATGGAACACCGCTACATTTCAAAATATTTGTAGGAAAGATTTAAATCGCTAATGCTTTGAAGCAGACTATTTCTTGTAATGTTTAATTCTAGCCTTACTGATAATTTTGTGGGAAAATCATCACTTGACAGTTGTTGTTGACCTGCTCTGGGTAACAGGCATCTCGCTTAACCAAGTCAGGTAATTTCTAAGGTTGAAATAAAAGTATCCACCAAGCTCTTCAAAGAAGACTAATCAGGTCAACTTAAAACAAAATAAAACAAACAAAAAAAACCAGCCTTAAGCTGTCGTGGGAAAACCTATATAGTTGCAACATAAACATCCTTAAAAATCACACTGGTCTCCATGAAAGTACAACCTATACACTTTCCAAAGTTTTAGCTGTAACTTGTATTCTCTCAGTCTCTCTCTCCTATTCTGCCTTTTCCCTTCCTTTGTTCTGAGCATGGGGAGAATTCAGCTGAATCTTTTTCTCTCTGTCTCTCTTTTGTATTTTACTTTATAGATTGACTCAGATTTTTATCGTACCCCAGAAGCAGAATAAAATTAATGATTATGGAGATTTTTGTAAACATCTGTAATGCAATCGGTCTGCACTAGTTTAAATAAATGCCCAATATTGTCTCAGTATATGCTGCAGTTCTTTAGCAATCCTGACTTGCTAATAAGTCCTGAGATACTTTTCTGCTGTGGAAGGAATGTTGCCTTTTCTTGTTCTTTCAAAGGCCCAAGTAGTTCAAGAGACTGATATAGAGCTTTTGTGAATTTTCCAGTGGATGGCATAGAGATAAAAATCAACAGTTTCTTTGTTTTCATTTTGGAATATTCCCACTTTCCGTTAAGAAACTCAATTAACTAAGTAATTACAAACTAGCAAATGACAGCTTAGGTTTCCATGGTGAACAGATTCCTTTCCAAAGCGGCTGAATGATTTGTGTAATGATTGAACATCGTGCAATTAAAATAACACTGTTTTTTTGTACCTAAAGTACTTTGAATGGTCTCAGAGAACAGCAGTACCAACAAACTGGAAATACAATTAAAGAAAGATCACATTTTAAAATCAAAGAAAGACTACCATTAAACCCATAGTTTGCAAGGCCTTTCTTTGCATTAGAATTTCATACTGAACAACAAAGGTCAGCATCAAATCATTGCTGCCTTCTCCCTTCACATGTTTTGTCACCACTGCAGCTGACAGTTATCAGTGACAGTTTGGGGAGTGCCTTCTGCTATACACTAGTGTAGTAACTGGGGCCCTGGCATCTTCTGGAGCAACTAAATGCAACTATAACTAAACTAATTGTTAATAATAAATGGCACCATTACTTTTATTTAGGTTTCTGTCCCATTTGTCCAGACTTGAATCTTGCTGCTTATTCTTGAACAAGGACCTCCACATTTGCTATCAGCAAAAATGTGCTGTGGGCAATACAGTGCTCAGGCAAACCCAAACCGCCTGTATCACTTCTGCAGCACAGTCAAGTAGGAAGGACTGAAAGTTGCAGGGCAAGAGCACAGGACCTTGAAAGTGAAAAAGTAGTTGAAAAGCAAAGGTTAGTTTCTGTCACTAACTGAAGTGAGACAAAGGAGAGGGAAGAATCTCCTCCTATAGATTTTTATTCTTGGCTGACATGTTCCTCCTTAACTGTTAACATTTCTTCATTGTTTCTGATTCCTCAGAAGTGAAGGAGCCTTTCCAGGAAACCAATTTTATGTCAGCAAAAACATTTTTGAGTGCTTTAGAAGCACTGCTAAGTAATGGTCACCAACAAACATTTATCTATGATTTTCTTATAAATTCTGCTGTTGAGAGTGGGACTTGGTATCTTCCTGGAAATATGCACTATTTTTCTCAGACTGTCTTCTTGGAACAAATAAAGGAACTGTCAGAAAATATGAAGTAGTGTGCAAATAACTTTTTAATTAGTTTTCCAGCTGGTTGACATGGGCTTGCTTTTAATTATATCATCCAGCATCTGTTAGATGTCATTGTAATTTTGTTATTGAAAAAATGAGATGTAAGTTGTTTGTACTTTGAATGCAACAGACAGAATATGATGGACAGAGTTAAGGTAGCCTTCAGATACATCTTTGATACTGACTTTACAAGCTACTTTTACAGAAAAGGATGCAATTCCTCATCATAGCTCATTCACCATTGTCATGTTTGTTGCTGGCTCAGAGGTGAATAGTGCTGGCTCATGGAGGTGCACGAGACGTGCACCAATGCTCTAAGTCTCACAGGTTTCTAGGGGCTGGGGACCTGGCTGCAGAAGATGGCTGACAGAGAGGTCCCATTTCACCACGTATGTTAAGGAATATCTTCCCCACTCCTTCATGGAACCCCCACTGTCCCCTTTCAGGCTCTTCTTGAAGGTTTATTTCATCTGTTTAGTCTTACAATTAAGCCTTACAATTAGGCCTTGCCATCTTTCCCCAGTCCAGTTTTCCCCTGTCAACAGTGTATTCATTTGAAATTGTATAGAAATTAACACAATGCTTCTGTCTTGATCTAACTTTCATAAATACTATAGTTTTTTTTTTGTTTTGTTTTGTTTTTTACTTTTGTTTGTATTTCTTTTATTCTGCTGTGAGATCTAATTCAGGGGTTGCTAGCTTCTCTGTGGTGTGGATTGTTCTTTCTTGCAAACAAAACATTACTACTTGCTGCACGGTATCTTCAATGTTTCTGTGTGTAAGTGGTAGTGCAGGACATTCCAACAATAATGAAGGATTGGCTGAGAATGGGTGGTTACTCTGAAAACATCTCACAGTGAATGTGTATAGGACTAGGACCACATCAAATCTGAGCTCAGAATGTATGGTCTTCATGATAATGCCTTATTGTTATTGAGATAGATGTCTTAGGAAGTGGAAACTTCTCTGACAATTGTGGTTTCATAGTAGTAATTTTTTTTTTTTGTGTGTGTGTTATTATTTTCCAGGTGTCCTTTCAGAGCCAATGAGTTCTCCAGTGCAAGAGGCAGATGTTTCACCTTACACACAGTACAACAGTGTGCCATTTCCCCAAGTTCAGCCTCAGATTTCATCACCACCTTATTACTCCAACCTGGGCTTCTACCCTCCACAGCATGATGAATGGTATTCCCCTGGGATGTATGAGCTCCGAAGAATTCCCTCAGAGACCTTTTACACAAGGGAGACAGAGATAATGGATATCCCTGCAGCCAAAAAGCCTAGAATGGGCCACTCCACAGGAAGAGTGAAAGGAGAAGAGCTCTGCGTGGTCTGTGGTGACAAAGCCTCTGGGTACCACTACAATGCTCTTACTTGTGAAGGATGCAAAGGTAGGATGAAATCAATTATAGAATACTATTCCAGTATTAAGTATAGCAGTATCAGATTTTCTTATTCTTATTTTTTAATTTCTTTATATTTTTATCCAAGTCATTAAGTAGTGTAGAGATCTCCATTTGGATATGTTGTGCATTATTCTGTATTTTTCCTATGACAAACTGCCAGCATCCTCCACCGTTGTCCTGTGAATACAGAAAACAGTTGGCCAACCTATGTCTCTCAAGCCATCATTATTAGTTCTCTGTAAGCTTAAGAGTGACTTCCATGCGGAGAGCTCTGATGTCTTGGTGGCTGTTGATCTTGCGCTGTGCCTGTGGAAGGAGCCAAACAAAATGGAGGCCCCTTGGGATCTACCTCAGTGCTAGATTGCCCTGAAAATCAACTGCGACCCCAGCCCAAGTGCCTCCTGTAGTGTGTATTGAAGTGAAAGCTGTCAGGTCTCATCTGCAAAATGTCCCCAGAGAACCTCTTTCCCTCAGCTCCCAATGCGTATGGAGTGCATCCTCAGGTCTGTGAAATGAAAGGGCCTTTCCAATTCTAGATTTATTTCTAGGGACAGCCATTATTTGTAGGGAGGGAACTTTTTCAGGTTGTATTCATAGCATAAAAATCTTCCTTCCTAGGAGAACAGTGTTCACAAATTGGTGTCAGGATAAAAGGGGATACAGAAAATGATTGGCATTACTGGAAACATTATTGCTAGATGTTTTATCGGAAAGGAACAAAAAAGATAGGCTGATGGGATAACTATGATGGGATACCTATACCTATACCATGGGACTGATGTACACTATAGGAAGAAAAATAATGCCCCAGTTTTTCATTCTGTTCTGTGAATAAGTATTTCACTATGGTTTCCGTTCTGCAGATAAGGGCTAAAAGCTCAGACATTGCAGAAGTACTGAAATATGTGGCTGCTAATCTTAGCGTGGAGCTCATTGTCATGGAGGGTGGACTTTGAACTAATTTTGGGCTTTGCTTTACCTATTGTGGATTCATTTCTGAGTGCAAAACAGACCAAAATGTTCAAACACTCTAAACATAAGTACAATCAAGGGTCATAAAGCTTATCTCAATAATACCAGTAAATACGAGATTTCTTTCTTTCTGCTGCCTGTGTGAATTGTCTCAGTCAAAAAATATAAATTAATTCATACTAATTGTCATTATAAACCCAATTAAACTCAGTTTTAATGTAAAGGTTCCAATTCATGTTATTCTGTTAGTAAGCTACTCCTACTGTTTATTAACTTGATTATGAAATGACTTAATTTTTGCAAAGACTAACAATTAAAAAATGTGGAACGTTTAAAGAATGTCTTTAGGAGCGAGGTTAGAATCACTGGGTAAATACACAGACTAAAATCTAAGGCAGAAGGAAATATGTGTCCACCTCTCTACCGATTCAGTTTGAATCACTCTATATAACCATAATTTTACTGCTTTATGGGGATCATTTATTTTATGTTTTCACTCCATTTCATGACTGCAACATCAATTAGAAGGAATAGTACCCTTGATCAAACATAGTAAAAGTTGAATTATTTAAAGATAATGCATTCAGTTTCTACAATAAACTTCACAGGTGGTTAAAGTAACAGCTGATTCAGTAAAAAGATGTGCTGAGGACAGTGATTCTGTTTGACGAGGTGAAGATGATACTGCCTTTTCTAGACCTCTGATCATTCTTGTGCATCTGTGGAATTTTTCACATTGCTATATATTACCTCAAGACACAGTGCATAAATGGGGCTCAGTAAGCTAGTTGAGCTCTTATCAGGCATCCAAGCATGAGATTAACTCCTTTTCAGCAACAAGACTGTTAATTCATGTTTGATGTGATTCAGAATAATACACAGATTCCTTTTTGCAGGACTGGTGCCTACCCTGCAGTATCCTTGCTCCATTGATGCTGTGGATGCTCTGATTCAAAGGGGTAGACTTAGCATGCATGGAATTTAATCCTCTGTGATGAATATATTTTGTTTTGTTTTTCTTATTTCTTTCTTGGATAATGCATTCAGCATCACCCTCCATTCTTCATTCTTCCTTCTTGGGCAGAGCAATATTAAGATCTTATTTATCTTCCCTCATGAGAACAGCAATCTAAAGACATGGACAGAAATATACACACACATATATGTATATATCTATAAATACATTATCAGCCATTAACAAATAAATATGAACCATTTCATTAATATTTTACAAATTAAACAGAACATTTGCTCTCAGAGGATAGTTGCCTGTGGTACTAAAAAAAAAAAAAAAAGGAAAAGGTTCCTCTCACCTCTAATGCTGCCTCGATCTGCAATAATAGTATCATCGTTGTTGTCCATAAAGGACCATTCATGGGCAATATTACAGAATAAGGACCATCATATTCATATTATGCTTTAAAGCCTGCTGCTGTAGAGGTCATTTCTGAGACAGTCTTTGCAGATAGACATCAAAGACTTTTTTTTTTTTTTTTTTTTTGTATAACCTTAGTCTGAATAATGGCACTGGGTTTTAAGGGCCATTTTGAGATGCTACAGAACAAGTGTGATATAGCGTTGCGCTTGTTCAATAGAGACACTGAATGTGTTCTGCTGAGAGTACAGCTGGTTGTGAATTCCCTCTACAGAGAGCAGAGGTAAGAGTTTAGGCAGTCTTCAAACCATTGCTGATAATGCTTGATGTCTCTTACACCAGAATGAGCATGCTTTCTGTGAAGAGTGGTGCTACATTAATCTTTTCTTCGTGTTGGCATCCACCACGTGAGGATAGGTGGAAGGAATGCTGTTGTGATAGTCTGATAGAGTGGAGCAAGTGCTTTGTTAGCAACAGTGAACTTCAAAAACTTTTAAATTGAGATCCCCAAAACAGTTAGACACCAGGATGGCAAACTGAGATATTTACAAAGCTTTCATCTACATTTTTAACAGCTGTCTTCCTTCAATGTTCATCATTTCCATAAGAAAATCAGCATCAGTAATATTGGAGCAACTCTAGGCATAATTAATCATATTCATGACTAGCTAAGAGAACAAAGCAAAATCAACATTTCCAGCCAAATGGTTTTTGTAATTTGGTAAGATCAGATAAAAGTTAGATGGTGCCAGAAAAACCTTCACCTTTTGGGGCTGCCCCTTCATTATCCTAACAGATGCCATTTCTGATTTATCTCCAATTTTATTTTTTTTTTTAACTTCCCCTGGTATAGATGGTCACACATAAAATATTTCAAACAGTTTAAGTTATTTTGTAATTTTTAGTAAAGAACATTTATTACATTTTTTTACTCATACCTAAAAACTAATTTAAAAATCAATTATGAAGTCTGTTCAAGAAGACCATGGTTTAAGAGTCACTTCATGATAAAACTGAAGTGAGAGTAGGGTTAAAACTACTTTTTTTTCTTTTTTGGATGAAAAAAAATATATATTTCATTTCTCATTTCACTTTTCCAAAAACCTTGTTTTAAAGACCAAATATTTGACCACATGAATCCTATTGGCTCCTATCATGTTGCATCCCTATTTTTTGCATTCTTTCACATTCTTTTGTGTTTTTTAAACGTTCATTTACTAAAGCTCTTTTTCTTTGTCCCCCCATGAAAAAGCAAACACACACCTTGTGGAGAGGGTGAGTGATAAATTGCACTAAGAATGTCAAAGATATTTGAGTAGAGGTTTTTAATATTTACTACTAATTAATATTTTTCACAAATTACAGGATTTAATTTAACAAATAATTGCCTTTAACTGACACTGAGAACCTACAGCTTAAATCCAGGCCTTTATCTCTCTTGCCTGAGCAGTAAATGGTAATGTATTAAACACCACGTGAATGATGAATAAAAATAATGCCTAGGGCTGCAGAAGGTTCTAAGCAATCTGCATTTCAAAGGAGACTGGTGCCAGTCAAGTATATTTATCTGAAAATAAGCCAATAAAACAGTATGAAAGAGATTTCAAGCAGGAAATAAAGCAGATTCAGAGAAATGCCAGATTTTTTTTTTGTGACCCGATAGTGGAATTGTTTTAGTGGTAGCCACACACTGGTGCTTGAAAGAGATAATACAACTATAATAACTTGGGCCAAAGTTGGGAAATTGTCATCTGACAATGGCAAAATCATCATGTCTTCTACCACGTTATCTCACCCAGATTCAACAGGATGTTTTCCCAGGTCAACACATTCCGAAAACAAGCAAACAAGTCCTTCAATGGACAAAAATTCAGATTCACATCTGAGTGTGGGGGACTGTGTTATCTGGTGCCTCTCCTACTGCATGAAAGTACCAGGTTGGAAAACAATTGTGTTTTTATTGTGCCAGCCAGTCACAAGGAGAAAGCAAAAGTTTTGTGAATAGTTTTGGTTAATGTAAATTTACACAGAATTCTACTTTGAAATGCACTATAAATAAGTGATGTGCCAGCAAAAGCTCCCAGGAGTCTATCTCAAAAGCCTGCCCGCGGGTGAGAAGGAGAACAGAGCTTCCCACCTGTGCCAGAGAGAGTTAATTTCATCTGCAGCTGAAGCTAATAGTTTCTGCCACATGAAGGATAGCATAAAAGATTGTGATGGCACAGTGAATCCCACTAAAAATTCAGGAAACATTCAAGTCATGATTGGCAGCAATGACTCTGTTTTGTGATGAATTTTATTGTATTAAATTTCGTATCTGGAGCATTGCACATTTTGCCCATGGTTCTTCTCTCTGAGATGTGCTAGGCAGCAGCCAAATAGTAGATTTCTACAGACTGAGTCAAGGTCCTGTAGACTTCTGGGATCAGTTGTGGTTTGCAGTTACCACTGTGCAACTTTGCAGTGAATCCAGTAATGATACCAGTTCAGCTGCTTGTGTAGTTGAAATTATGTGACTGCTTAGCTCATCAGGTGGAAAATATTTAGTGAAAGAGGCTGGAGTATCTTGTACACAGAGTAGGAGGCCACATGTACACTAAACCTGGGGGTAGGCAAGCAGACCAGTACTTGGTCCAAGTATTTACAGGGGCTGAGGGAAGTGTAGATAGTTACACAGCTCTCTTCCTGTGCATTCTGTACCTCAAGGGACTTAACAGGCTCATATTTTTTTCACCAACTATTTGTATGGCATCACCACTACAGCTGTAGTGCTGGTGCTCAATCTGCTCCAGGCAGGTTTCAGATTTAAGTCTGAATTTTCTCAAGGCTGACGGTTCCAGGGCCTTACTTGGTGCTAATTCCTAATGTATGGACATGCAATCTATCACACTCACCTGTTAAATTATACAACTTTGATACTATTCTCAAAGCAAACAGCAAAAATGTAGTCACCTAGGCACTGAAGAAACTAGCAGTGCAGCAGAACTTTTGTCATTCAGAAAACCCAGATGGAGGTGCTCATCGATTTATTACAGTACTGTTTTGAGTGTTTTCTTTTACCTATGTCACTGTTGTATTGTGCAGGGTTCTTCAGAAGAAGCATCACAAAAAATGCAGTATACAAGTGTAAAAATGGAGGCAACTGCGAGATGGACATGTATATGAGGAGAAAATGCCAGGAGTGCCGTCTAAGGAAATGCAAGCAAATGGGCATGTTGGCTGAATGTATGTATACAGGTATTTGCATCATATAGCCAGAGTGTGCAGAGAACACATCAAATACTGTATTTGTTTAATCAATATGGTCTTAATATTAAGTCTATAAAAGATACAGTCTAGCCAGTAGAAGGTGCATTAAAGATAATGCTGAAACTGTGCATCAAATCCTATTGAAATAGGCAAACACATTTGCTTCACTACTCTTTCTGGGCCTCTCCCTGTCAAGTTCTTGCTAGTCCAAATGCTGGTATTCAAACAACATTGTTTTTTTCAGAAAAGAGGAAGACTGCCATTAACAGGAAGTTTCTGTGGGCTTGCCAAGTGTATGTTCCCAGACCTCACCCAGCAATCACGCAAAGCCTTCTGAAGGCTAGCCCTTTTTTATAGTCTCATTAGCTTTTTGTGTGGTGCTATGTATTTTCCTGCCTTGAATATAGACACATAGGTAGAACTGGGTCCAGAAATGAGGCCGATGGACTTTAATAATGTTTCATATTAAAGTGAATATTCAGGCTGATAGCTTATAAACTTCACTGAGCAACTTTGAACAACAGGGATATTGGAGTGCAACTTTAAAAATGTTTAAAACATTTAGAGTAAAATGTTTTTTCAGGCTGGCTTCTGAAAACGGTCTGTAAACATCTGCTCTGCCTTTCATGAACAGGGCTACAATTTATTTTTCTTGACGGCTCCAATCACTTCAGCATACACGTATGTGTGAAACCAATTTGGGTTCATACAGGAAATTAATCTACTTGGAATTTTTAATATACTTCTATCCCTCAATCTGATCAGAAGATGCTATATTAACTGTTGGTTTTGTAAGAAACAATAAGCTCCATCAATATTTGGAACACACTGCCAGCATAATGTAATTAATCTTTCATTCTGCAAATTGAACAGGCTACAAAGATCCTGAGATATGACATATTCTCGCGCAGTATGTAAATATATGAACACACACCACCACTGTGATGACAGCATGCAGTGGGTCCCTCAGTGTCAGAGGAGAATGAGTACCCCGTGATGCTGATCCCAGATCCATTGTTCCAATATTTGGAGGGTTCAAAAATAGCCTCAGTGACTTAGTATGACAAAAAGCAAGTGATCACTGAAAAAAATAGGTCAGCGTAAATAATACTGAGTAGGCACACATGAAACTTTTAAACTGGCTGATCATTTTCACAAATTGGCACACATGAAATAAAAGCCAATGAGTGCCACTGCTATTTGACTCTCTCTCTGCAATGGAAACTCTGGGTATCTTGTGTCGCTCATGACTTAAACATGTGTGCTCTAATGTACTGCAATGAGGATGTTCTGCAAAGTACTATTCAATGGCTGTGTGTTGTATAATTGCTTTTAGTTCAAGGCAATCCAGGACAGTAAAACACAAAGCGTCTAGCAGTATAGAGCATTTATTTGAAAAAAAAGTGACTAGGAAATAAAAGGCTACCTTGAACTTTGTTTCACTTACTCATTTTGTAGGATCGTAATTACAAGCACTGTGGATTCTTTTTTTCCTCTGAACAAGGAGGTAAAGTCTTATAAACATTTATGGTATGTCTACTCAATAATCCTACTCCTGCCCTTTATACACAAAAGATCAAAATTACTAACCATCAGGTTTGGTTGTTTGCTGTGGTTTTGCTATAAACTGCAAGTTTCTTGTGCGAAATGTCTACCTAGGGAAGACACAGGTTATGCCACTCTTCCTGGAACTTGATAACCATTTAATACTCGTGGAAATCCAGCAAGGTCTGAGGTAAAAAGTAAAGTCCTGTTTCTCACATGAGTTTTCCAGTTAACATAAGTGGAGTCAGAATAAGATGTCAATGTACAACTCAGTAGCAGGAAGCATAACAAAATCTACTCTTACTGCTTAAGGCAAAAGTAAACCACATTTTTCCTAGGAAGGATAGTAGGCTGTATCCTAAGTTGGTGGAAAATGGTACAAGCCCATTAATACCACCGAAGTATCCATCAAATAATATCATTTAGAAAACGAAATCTATGATGCTGGGCAGCAGCACAAATTACATGGCTCAATACCAATTATCTCCACCATTCCTATTCCTCCCTTTCAAGGTATTATTTGAAGGTCTTATATGAATCATGTAAATTTCCTTTTTTCTCAGCAGTTCAGGTAGGTTATTTTATATAGTGCTTAAACAGGAAATTAAAAACATTCACAACGAAATTCACTGTTTTCATGGTATCTTCCTCTACCATCATATACTCACTGAATGAGCCTCTTTTCCTGCTCTGCATTTTCAGAGGTGAAGAATGGGAAGGATACTTGAAAGAAGCTCTTTTTTTTTTTTTTTTTTAAAAAAAAAAAAAAAAAAAAAAAAAGTCCTGTGCTGATAGGTTTATTTTTAGATGAATACTTTGCTGTTTACTCTTTCATTTGTGCTTTCTGGCTGTCTTCCACAGGTTGTTTAGGGTACGTATTGTCCCTTTCTTTTGTTAGCACAGGCAAATTGCTAGTTTTTATGACATCCACATAAGGATGCTCCTTGGTTCAAGGGACTGAAATGTATTCTAGAACAAAAAAAATAATACATAAATGCAAATATCTTTTCAGTACGGCAAATTAAACTTTAGAGTAAAACCATGGCTTTATTCAGTCCTCTAAGACAAAGGGATGCAAAATATCAAGACACTTTAAACATTAAACATTAACATTTTAAATTAATACATTTTTTCAGGTACATTTGCCAGTCTGAGTTACTTATGAGCCAAAATTTTCAGCTGTTGGTCTATCCATATAATGACACTCCAATGGCTAAAGCCTGTGAGTCGTCTTCTAGGAGGACTTTGCAAAGAATCTGCACTATAGCCACAGTAATGCTTAAAGATTATTGAAAATATCCACTGCCCTTTGTGTAAGAACAGCAGCACCTCAACTACTCTTTTGGATCGGATCACAAGCACACTTTTAATGACAGTCTTCTAATTGTCCCTGTTTACTGTGCATTGGTTCTGGTTTTAGAGCACAAGGAAGGGCTTCATTCTAGATGAAACAAAACGAAAAACATACTCCATCACACTTCCATCACACTCTGTCTGTAACACCATATTAGAGCTGGTCCAAAAACAAGCTCCCTGACATTCACACTGTGTGAATGCTGAGTCACTAGCACCAACTGATTTGCTCTGTAGATGGGCTCCTATTGGGCTCGACTACTCATTAGTGTATAGTTGTATAACTCATTAGGTTCATATCCAAAGATAATGACATGTTCAGGAAATATTCTGTACAGGTAAGTAGATTTGTTAGTGTAAAGGGCATTCATGAGCATGTTCATGTAGTTAGTCAGTGCCTAAAGCATATATAAATGCAAAAAATACCTATTGTATTGTGTGTTCTAGGTCTGTTAACAGAAATACAATGCAAGTCAAAAAGGCTACGGAAAAATGTGAAACAGCCCCCAGATCAAACGGTCAATGAAGATAATGAAGGACATGACATGAAACAAGTGACATCTACAACTAAAATGTATAGGGTAATAAAATTCTTGTAATAGTAGTGGCAATGTTTGAGATAAATGTGGCTTTTACAGTGAATAAGTTCTCATAAATTCTATGGAGCTATCTGCTTAAATTAAAAATCCATCTCTCACCCATGTCAAGGAGATACCTTGCATATAGAAGTAGTTTTGATATTTTTAGTCAAAACGCTGTACAGCATCCATAAAATATTTTTTTTCTGTGATATATCTCAGGTGTATATCATATATAGTGAGGAGTGATAGTGAAGTTTGAGCATACTGAGTTATTTGATAATTATTTCCTAATTTCTAAGAATAAACCACATAAATTCATGCTATTTAAAAGCCTTGCATGCTTCCCTGTGGACTTCTGTAGAAATCTGAAGTCTTGTGGTGGCAAGCAAATCTTATCTGCTTTAACTTGAAGTGTAACAAATATGTGTATATCTTTGCCTAATTCGCAAGATGGTAGATCATTTTTATTTAACTGCATTTCATGATGGGCTTTTTTTTTTTGCCAGTATAGGAGAAAGTAGAATTTACCCCAGAACAGCAGAACCTTCTTGATTACATCATGGATTCATACAGTAAACAACAAATACCTCAGGAGGTGTCAAAAAAGCTAGTAAGTACATTGATTGATTAATTATTGAGATGTGGATGAAAAAGCTGAGGATTAGGTAGACTATGGGTATAAGTTTACAGTTTAAACGTGCTGCAAGGGTGTCAAACTCTGCCATTTAGTTATTTGTTAGACCACATCTTTGTTTACTAAATTTAAATGCTAAGAAAAAGCTTTCTACTCTTTGAAAATACACTTTTATGCTCGAATGTAACTTTTGCTGATTGGAACTTTGTTTTTCCTTTATCAGTATAGGCAGTGATTTGAGTTAGACTTCCAAGCTTCCTTTCTTTAAAGCTACCAGACTGGGAGCTTGAAAGTCTTTCAGTTTAGTGAACCCAAACTCCCAACATCTTCCAGGTTTTTGTTTAATTCAATTTTCTTTCCTCTTCCTTATACCTTCTAGAATTACTGGTTTCCATTTAAAAATTTAACTTTTGATGCTAAGTTGGAAAAATGTTGGGAAATAGGCAGAAGAGAAAAAAACAAGGGGGGGTTTAAATAAGATTTTTACTGTTTTCTTTTCACAAAACTGTTGTGTTATTTCTTAAAAAGAAACAAACAAAAACCAACAAGCAAAACAAATGAACAAGATTATTTTCTAAGTTCTCAACTTTGAAAAATAAAAGGAAGACACTTGCAGGGGCTGTAACTAACTTGTGCAACTTATTTCCATGGGAGATTGAGGAGGTTAAAAATAAAGACAATTCAAAAAAGAAAGTAGACAAATTCATGGATAACAAGGCTTTTGGTTAAACATCATGGTTCACATATAACTTCTAGCTTAAGAAGTGCCTAAATCATTGACTGCTGGACATAGCATTGAAAATGTGACATGCTTCAGGGAAAGGACACTGTCTACTTCTATTTCTTACATCACCTTCCAAAATACCTGTTTTTGTCAACCATTTTTTTTTGCACAAACTGCAGGATTAGATAGACCTCTCACATGATCCACTCTAATAATTTTTGTATTTATGTTTTTAAATGTGAAGTGATGATGAATATTAACAGATTTTGTTTTGTCTGATTTTTAACAGTTACATGAGGAATTCAGTGCTGAAGGGAATTTTCTGATTTTAACAGAAATGGCTACCAGTCACGTTCAGGTTCTTGTGGAATTCACTAAAAAACTGCCAGGTATATCCAGTCTGCTGGGGCAAATTTTGTTACTGTGAGACTTAAATACCTTCAGTTGCCGTTTGATTATTTTATTTTGAATGCTGTATGAAAACACCACCTCCTCTGACACGTGTATTCTTCAGACACCGTCTAAAGAAAAGAAGATTTGTGCTCTGTGGTGAACATTTTGAATAATTCAAATTCTGTCACTCTGGGATGTGGCACTTTTTATCTATTGACAAGCAAAATGTTCAGAGAAGAGGTTAGGTCTCTAGAGACTTTTCATGTATCAGTGCAATGCCAAATAGTTTGCCTGTAAGTTACCACTAACATCCACCAGACTTGTGCTTTGCTGCCTTTCTAGAAAAGCCTTTAAGCCATAACATCCACTGAATTATGAGTCTTAAACAAGAACTTTGTCTTGTTGGAGACACCAGTACTTATAGACCTTGCATGGTGTGTTATGGACAAATACTGAAGACCTGAGTTGTTTATTTTTGTTATTGTTGTTATTGTTATTAAACCCCCAAGTGGATGTTACCTCATGAGTGAATGCTGGGCATAGTACAGGTTCCTTGTGAGACAAGTCCCAGCCCTCCTTCTCTGCCTGGAAGCTGTGTTTACAGGTGTTTTCTCATCAGCTTCAAGCCTTTGCCCACCCTCTGAAGCCAGTCTACTGCTACTGCAGCACTTGGAGCAGTGCTTCCAGCTCCTTTCTCTGCACTCAGCCTTGAAGCCACAGACCAAGCCACCCCTGCAAAAATTCTTCAGGCACTTTTTTTTTCAAGGAAGGTGCACTGTGATGCCTCACTGTAGGAAAATATTTTCCTGGTATTCCCATGATATTGACCATTTATTTGTGTATTATGAGCTTGCTTCAAAGGCCAGTACTGCAGCTGTAACTTTAATTTTATGCTAACTGGAATACCAGCTCTCAGGACATGAACAGAGTACAAATTAAGGAAAGGGGTACAGCAGTGTCAGCTGACAGATGCTAACACAGCTCCTTAATTGAACAAAAGGATTCAATGTGCTATGTGCTGCTCTGGTTGAATGCAATCACTGGTCAAGTTCATGATTATGTGTGCACATACACACCTGAGAGTGAGCAAAGCTATGAGCTAGAAATTTGATAGTGGTTTAGTAAGAGGGAAAAACCAAAACCAAAACAACAACAAAAAAACTACCAGATTTCTGCAATCCAAATGGCTTTATGGTGCAGAAAAGGCAAAGATCTTAAAGCCTCCACAAAGGCTCCCTGTCTGGCTTCTGGAGGTCGATTTTCAAAATCAGTTGCCAGTAGTGATAGGGAAGGTCCCCACTGAGTCTAATTCACCCAAACTTCAGTGGGGACTGAGCCTGTGTTATTTTATGGAATCTTGGTTTCAGTCTCTGCAGCATTTGTCAAGCCAGCCAACACCAGCATCAAGGTTACACAAATGTGTAGCACCTCCTGTGGAAGAAGTTCAGGACAAAAAGTACTTTTCTGTTGCTGTGGGAGTTTTCTGTTACTGCCTTACTTATCTATAATGTCTCCCCAGGCTTCCAAACCCTTGACCATGAAGATCAGATTGCTTTGCTGAAGGGCTCAGCTGTGGAAGCCATGTTCCTCCGTTCAGCTGAGATCTTCAGTAGGAAACTTCCTACAGGACATACTGTTCTTTTGGAAGAAAGAATTCGTAATAGTGGTGAGTATCTTGTTTACAAGGAAAAAAACAGAAGACACCATTGCAGTTCTGTGTTAGTATTTGACCTTGAAAAGTTAGTAAAATTGTTTACTAGCGTTGAAACAGGTTTATCTAAATGCTGTTCTTTATATTAACTAGAACAAATCTATTTCAGCTTTGAGTCTAAAGATCATAAGGTAAAGGTTTATTCATAAATACACTGCGAGCATTATGAATAATGCTATATCCAATAAAACCAGTGCAAGTCTCCAATGACAAGCATAAAAGAATGATGAACAAAATCCACCATTTCAAATTATTCACATAAAATATCATTATTTATATTATTATTATCATAATTGCTTGCAAATGCAATTACTGTAAGAAACAAAGAAAGAGAGAGAGAAGGAATGAGGGAAACAAATAAACAAGGAAAGAGAGCAAAGGCAGGCAGGCAGACAAGAAAGAAAAAAGAAAGAAAAAAAGAAAGGATTTTAGGATATTACTGTAGATATACTGTGGAATGTTACTGTAGAAGGAAAAAATCTATTCTTAGGGCCTATTTAGTAAAACTGAATCATAGTGCATAGAAGAAATACAAATATGGAATATTCTCAGTATATTTTCTGTTTCTTAAGGTCCTGCTTAAGGTGTAAGACTGGAAAATGATGAAAAGCCAAACTGGGCTTGGTATTTGTTCCTTAAAGCAGGCAAAGATGTATTTTGCTTTATTACATAGTCTTTGTTCTCCACTGATGCAATACAGAATGTGTTTTTTTTGTTTTGTTTTGTTTTGTTTTGTTTTGTTTTGTTTTTTTTCTGTGTTGACAAACAGACTTTACCTACCCCTCATCTACTTATCATTAATAATCAAAGAGGCTGTCTATACTCAGGCTGCTTTGATTCTGGCTTCCTTTATAATGATCAGAAGGAAAATACATGGGAGAACATTTAACCTCAATACTAGTTGTGGAAATGGGCTTGAACTCAGCTCTGAAACTCTTAAAATCCACGACATGAAGGGACTAGAAATGTATGGAAAATGATGCCAATATTTATATATTTGCAACTATTAAAATGAGTCAGAAAATGTGAGAATAATTTCCTTGATAAAGTTTTAGTTTTAGTTTGACTTAGCACACTCATTTATAGGTTTACATTTTGTAGTTTTTAATATTTCTTTTATTTTGATTTATTACAAGAGGCTGTTGTTTGAAGGACTGGAAATGGGTGGTTTTGAGAGTGATATGGATAGCTTGTAGGCCAGGCTCTGCAGTCAGAGTTAAAATGAGTACTGGATCAGACCCTGGGTTGAATAGTTTCCAAGAAATGAAGCACTGTAACTTTTTTAATGTGTGTATATATACACACTGCGTATATACATATATGTATGTTACTGCTCATGGAAAAAAAAAGGATTTCTGAAGCATATTTCCTCAAGACAGGATCAAGTTGGGAGCATAAAGAGACATACTGTTGCTAGAATTGCTCCCTCCCTATATTGCAGGAGGATAAAGCATTACCCAGCTACTTGCTGCTGGCTGCATTTTTTCCTTCCACTCATATCCAGAATACAAGATATATTACTCTTTGCCATGTATTCTATTTCTCCACACTGTGCAAATTCAGACCTACTTAAAAGCATTTTCCTTGACTGCACTTAATGAGCTTTTAAGAGTAAACAAAAGCAGCTTGTAAATCTTTGTAGTTGTAGCTGTGTTAACTTTACTGCTGCTACTGCTGCTACAGATGATGATGTGAACTATAAGATCTACAGCACAGACCCAGAAGTCACTCAGAATTTCCAAGCTCACAAGACTCCTTCATTTTGGACAGACATTGGCTCATTGTCATTGCTGCATGCTAGAGCATAGCCATTCAAACTGGCAATGTCCCTTTCATGAAAAGACTTAAATGTGTGTTTAAAATTCCCCTTTGACTGCTTGGCAGGCTTTGCTGGCTTGAACAGCAGCCTGTACCAAATTTGATATTAGGGTAGAAACTTTTATAGCCTGTCTCAGCCTTAACCAGTAACGACATGTGCTACTTACAATAAGCACTGCAGCTGACCTTTATCATACTGTAGAGTGGTCCAAGAGAGAAAATGGCCAGAAGAGATTACACTCAAGTCAAACAAAGAAGAAAGCCCAAAAGAATGATACTTAAATATGGAGGTAGGAACTTCACTGTAAAATATACCTGACTGAGAAACAAGACTAAGTACAGCAAACCAAAACCCCACAAAATCAGTTGAGAGCAGCAGAGGAAACACAGTGATAGCTGAATGAGAGTTTATCAATCCATATAAAGGTAATGAGTGAAGAAAAAGCATCAGGACTATTCATAGCTTCTAGTGAGGTCCTAAGTACTGTCAGGCCATCAGCCATAGTTCGTCATTAGTCAGAACTCCTATCCCCAATATTTTAGATTCAGACAGGTGTCAGAATGTCACGTTAGTCCTATTGTCAGTCCTTGATATCTGTATCCATGAAATTAAGGGTGCAGGGAGAGATCTTGCCTAAAAGTCACAAACTGTCCAGACTTTTGTCACCTGCCACCATGTCAGTTTGGAAGCAGCTCTTGTCTATTAATATTTATGCCTGTATTTTTATTCTTATTTTTTTTCTGATAAAGAAGCTAGAGATCTGATGGTGATGACCTTTGAGCATGAGCAGTATTTATTTTTATTCTCATGCTGATGAGGTGTATTTTTATTTCTTAGCTTGAGCGTATTGCCTAAGTCCTGGCACATCTCAGTGACTGCCTTTGTGCCATTATAGTCTCTCCACAACGTATTATGGAAATTCTTTCATTTGCTGCTCCTGAAATTGAAATCCTCTCTTACTCACTCTAATACTGAGACTTAATGAGAAATACAGATGTTCTATGTAATGTTAATGAGAGCTTGTACAACTTACTCATCTTACTTGATGCTTCACTTACACAAACACCATGTTGTCACCGATTCACTCATTTTGTGAAAAGTTGACATCTGGGTAATTTAATGGTTAGTTTCTTTCTGTTATTTTGAAAGCAAATTGTCTGCATTGTCTAGCAGTAAAATAATTTAAAAAACACTGCTGAAATGCTGAATGTTTTCACAGAGAGCATTTATACCTTGTTTTTCTAATGACATCTGCTTTCAGTGATCATTGAGAGACACAGATTTTTATTTAATCATTTTATTCTTCAGAACACTTCTACTAATTTCAGTATCGGGGAATTAGATACTATCCGGTATGCATAGAAATGGAAAAATCTGGACCCAAACTTTCAGTTGGCAGCAGGACACCTGTCATTGTGAAATATGCTCTTGTTTTCCTGGATGGGTTACAGGTGCTGAAGTACGATGAAATCCAAGGCAAAAATGAAATAGACAGTATTTCAAAACATTGGAAAGAGGCCGCATTTCGCCCTTGAATGTGGATACAAAGTTCCCATTGATTTGGACTAGATGCCCCTGCAACTTAGGGCAAAATTTGGCAGAGGAACAATGGATACCCAATCACTTCCGCTACCTTTGGCTTTCATTGTTTGATTGTTAGTACTGAGTAACCGTAGTGCTTCAGAACCCCACTGTGCTACTGCTGGTTGTGCAGAGAAACTAAATGAAATGATCGCCACTGCTGAGTCCAGATAATGTGTGAGAAAGTAACCTGGCCTGTATCTTGCTCCTTGTTTCCAAACATACCTGCACATGAAGGCTGTCTAGCCCTCCCAGTGGTTGTGTGCATCCACACAGAAGGAGACATTTGCCATCCTGTGACTCAATCCCAAAGCGGCATCCTGCCAAGAACATTTAGAAATTAGGGCCACTTTTAATCAGAGTATAGGAAAGAGCTTTTCTGTTCATATACAGTCCTGCATGATCTACCATGCTGACTTAACCAGTGCCATGAATTACACAGTTTACACAAATGTATAAATCATACCTACAGAGTTAATTTATGTACATGAAAATAAGAACAGATGTCAGAGAACCCAATCTCTTTTCTTCTGCATAAGTGTGCCTCTCCAGGCCAAAAACGTACTTAGGTAAATAGCCTCGACCTATGAAGACTAGCTCAGGGCAGTGCAGATGCTGCTGCTGTGTGCCAGGCTGCACCTCTCTCCTGACAGCAGGCACGCAGGCCACTGCCAGAGGATGGGATGTGACATGGTCATTTGCATCCTCCTTGTAGGTTTACTGGGGTTTCTGCTCTTGCAATAATGGCTCCACAGTGGTCCTACTAATTGATTTTGAGAAGAAGGGATTTTGCTATCCAACTTGTGAATTCTTTTTGGCACACAGTAACCTCTCATTTAAGTTTCTCACCTGTAGAGGATGAGGACAAAGGACAATTCAGATGTCCATCTTCTGATGTACCTTCTCTGCTGGCTAGACTTTCCCCTTTTCAGCTCTCAGCATTAATACGGGGAATTTGGTCAGTGTTTGAAGGGTCACTGATACATCTGAATAGATTAGAAGGCAGAGTTTATAACAAAAACAGTGCAGCCTGGGAAACAGTTCTGGTAGATGAAGCACTGTGAATGATAAGATGTAATTTTGAGAGTAATTAATATATTTCATTTTCATAAAACAGCTACTAATAAACTCTTGGTTTAATACCCACTGGCAGCTTCATGTTTATCAAGAAAAAAAGATCTCTTCATCCATATTAATCACACAGTGCTAGTTACTATTAATTAGTACTTACTCTCAAGCTTTCCTCTTGCAATAGATCAATCTAATCTGTTTTAATGAATAGCCAGAATAAAAGAGAGAATACTGATCTCAAAAAAATGGCAATAATGACTTGATATCATAGGAAAAAAAATAGTATATGCCAGGGCTATGTTAACCAGATGTAATTATTTATGACTAGAAACTGCAAACCTTATGAAAGCAACAGTCCTTTTATTTTCAGTATAGGGAGATCATAGGAACAAAACTCTAAAACACAAGGCAAAGTCTGAAACAATACTGCATCCTAGGCTACAGAGATGAATGAAATTGTGTAAGAAGTAAGAGGTGCTGAATAAATAATGCTCACAAATTTGAATCTCCTCTAGTCTAATGCTGAAGGCCATATTCAATAAAGGTAGTATTTCTTGTTGACTACCTTGGGGTTATGCCACTCAGGCATTAACATAGCAAAATCAACTAAATTGAATTGCAGTGTCTTCAGCAGATGATAGGGTTGGGCTGGTGGTTAGGTAGAAATCTATGTAATTCAGAATGATGCACCACAAAACCCAAAGGAAGGGACAGTTCTTACTGCCTTAATGCCGCATGAAGCCAATTTCTGAAACCTTTTTGAAAAAAGTTAAGCAGGAGGCATCATTAACACAGAACAGGAAGTTCTGCCTGTCTGATATAGTATGTACACTGCTCTCATCTGAACTTAATAAAGAAGGTTAAACAGAGCTAGCTTTTTTGTTCTCACTGAGGCCAGAAACACATTATAACTTTATCTATTTGATTTTTTTTTCCACTTTTGGAGTATGATTGGTAACACTGACATTTGAAAAGCCATATAATTCATTTCTCCTCCAGCCCTTCTAGTTACAAACAACAAATCACCTTTAATTCTTTTTCTGATAACCTGAGTGGAAGTGACATCTCACACAGTAGATAAGAGGAAAAAAAAAGCAAGAACTATAAACATCTGTTTCCTGTTTTTTTTTTTTTTCTTTCTGGTGGAGTTTATTAAATCCAAACTGAAGTGCTTTCAATCACATTAGAAAACAGCCCCCTCTTGTGATGGAACAGCAGTTTGTGTAATGTTTGTCCAGAATAAGGAAATAATCAGGAAAGGCCAGCACAGACAGGATAGAGGCAAAATTAGTAACCAGGAAAAAAATCCATTAGACTAGCCTTAAAATTGCTCTTTTGCATGGTTTTGTTCATAATTGCCTTGTGACATACATCTATGTAAAGACTTCATAGTTCTGGTCGTTTTTTTTTTTTGTTTTTTTGTTTTTTTTTTTTAGTAAAAGGAGTAAACTTTAGCAGCATTCCTATAACATCTCTTTTTATTTATCCCTTTCTTATTTATCCCTTTTTATTCCCTCTTCTGTTTTGATTTATTTCTCTGTTTGGATTGCACTAGTGCAGAGACCTGTTCTAATGCAATTTTATTTGCTTTCACATCTACACTCCCTCCCTCCCATGCTCTAGTTTCTTAATGTTAAATTATAAACTTTCTGGTGCAAGGACTGTTTTACTTCATACTTATGGGTGCAAGGAGGACCAGAATTTAGATATTCCACACCTTGTTTTTCACCAACATCTTTTTCATCCCGCTGTTGTTATATTGACACTAGGACTTGAGGAGCTCTGTGGTCAGAACAATTTCATCCAGCTGATCAATGAACAATTTCATCCATCTGAAAAGTAACCTCTCTGCCCCCCCCCCCCTCAAAAAAAAAGGGGGGGGGGGGTAATAATAATAAAAAAAAGGAAAACAAGTCAAATGATGAATGTGAGAAACAAATGAGGAGAATCTTAGTCACAGCCCACTTCCTCCTGTTTCCTGCCTGCTGCCAAGATGATGTGCCCAGGGGCATGACACCTTGCCTGGGGAGTTCTAAAAATATCTGCAGTTGTCTTGGACTTTTCTCATGACATTGTTGAGCTATGCATGAAAGGAATTTGTTTGCTCTGCTTTAGGGCTCAGTTAGACTTTTTTTTTTTTTCACTGTTCTAGATTCACATGCACTTTAAAACACGTGTTTTAAATACGTGTGTCGTATTGAACTACAATAAAAACTGCCAAATAGAGACAGGCAGCTTCCCAAAAGTTAGCAATAACAAGTGTTCAAAATTTTAAATTGTTAAATAGTTTGTATAGTTAACTCCGGTGACTAATGACATAAGTTATGCAGCACATCAGATGCTCTGTATGAAGCTTGAACTGTGTTACTACCACAGGATGAGCTGACTCTTGTCATACAGATCTGCTGAATGGCTTTAGACTCTTCTCAAAATCATTGAACATGTTGCAAAAACTGGATCTGTAGTTTGAAATCTGAAGAAAACTTAGGTGCTAATGTCACGTGTTTAAATACATCTTTCAGCCACAAAATGCGCCACACTCTGCAAGACTATACTTTCACTCTGCTGGGTCACATAACCATTCCACTGATTTAAATTAGTTGTCACTGTCACAGCAAAATGTGACTTGTTCATAGTTAAGTCAAGTGACTTTACATTTCCTGTCTTTGGGTTGCATCTGCTGAGTTTCATTTTGAATTTCCCCTGTTGGAGGCACTCCAAACCTCACAGCAATCTCTGACTACTGGTCTTGGACTTCGTGTTGTATAAAATACTCAAAGCCACGTTATTTCACAGTTTCCAAACTAAGCTGTGAAGTCTCATTCAAGAACAGCTCAAAACTAAACAGAGTGAAATGATGAGAAATCCTATAGTCCTATCCTATAGCTCTGTGTGAACAGAGGAGGTTTCTGTCCTTTCAGACAAGAAGCATTGGTTTGGATTTGTAGACCTTATAGGTGCTGCTGCATCAGAGCTGCAAGCATCTGTTTTCAACAGTCTAGTAACTGCTCTGAGTGACTCTGACACACTACTTACAAAAAAATAAAAAATAAAATAAGAAAATGTATGTCATAGGACCTACTTCTCTTTTACACCACAGGGCAGAGTGAAGTACATCTGTAATCTAAGGCTACGTCAGAACAGTGTGACCTGATGACAAAGTCCGTAAGAGGAAGCCCAGTCGGCATGCCCCAGTGCAGTAACCCCAGTGGGTTTCACTGATGGATCAAGAGAATCACATGATCCCAGCTTAAACTAGGCTGGGTTTTAATTATTTATGGCTCTGTACTTTATAATACACTAGTTCATGCTGGAAGGTAATAATAGTTGCAAGCAAGTTGATCTCGGACTACAGGTAATCCTAGCCCTAGCTAAAGTTTCAGGCTACATAAAAGGAGCAATTAAGACTCTTCATGGAGACAACCAAAGCAGCTGCCCAAGGCAGTTAGCTGTATAGTAGAGTTGGGCTGGAATTAAGCCATACACCCTGAGAGGTTTCCATATAGCTAATGTAAACATAGTGAACATGGGACTGTTTCACTGTCTGTGAATACTGGAAACAGAAGACATCTAGGGTATCAGCAGACAGCAAGAAGAACACACATGAGACTTGTCCTGAGGAGCAAGATGGACAAACCTGTAGAGAAAATGAACTTACTTCAAAGAAAGTCTTTGAAACAAGGTGAAAAGGAATTTCCAGTGCTTGCCTGTTTCTACCCTGTTCTGGAAAACAAGGGCACGCTGGCACTATGTAACTAATTGTATTGCATCAGACATGATTTGTGTAGTAAATTTTGCCCACTAAGACAAACAGTCAAGGCTTCAAATATTAACAAATTGCTCAGTGGCAATAAACCAGATTATTTCAATAATCAAAGAAATAATGCAACTTTTTATTCTTTTTCTTCCCAGGTATCTCAGATGAATTCATAACTCCCATGTTTAATTTTTATAAAAGTGTTGGAGAGCTGAAGATGACACAGGAAGAATATGCACTGCTCACAGCAATAGTTATCCTGTCCCCAGGTAATTTCTATTTCAGAATTAAATATTGGTGCATTTGGAAAGAAACGTGAGATGTGTGACCTGAGTATTGTAAAAACTTCCTACACAGAGCAAGTGAGAATACATACTCATTCAGTGTATTCTGTTGTTAAACTAGAAAACAATAGAAACCCAAAGTGTCCTGCTGTACCAACTTGCTTTGTGTATATGGAAAAAAAGTGCCTAAATTGTGCTTGAAGCGCTTGAAAAACATTATTGGTAATTCATCACTGCTCAGCATGATGGGTTTGCTCCTTCAGAAAATCCCAAATGTGGTTACATGTGTATCACTACAGCCCACTGTGGAATGTCACATTTTTAAAAGGCAAGTGGATGACCCTCTATGCTAGAACTGAGTATGGCAATGAAGGCCTTCAGCCTCTATTACACAAACAGCAGCTGGCAAAAGTGGGACAGTGGTGAGTTGTCCTTTAGGCTGCAGAGAGTTCAAAACTGACTTTTCAGTAATATCATTGTAATAATGTCAGGCTTTGGTGTAAAAACTAATTCTTTAACAACACAGAAGTAACCTGCGAACTATAGAGAAATTCATAGTGTCTCAAACTATCGCATAAAAGGAGGAGAGAAGGAGGTGGTTTAGGAGAAAAGGCAGACACTAAGGTTTCCAAGTAAGGCTTCACTCAAGGTGGGAAAGGTGAAGCAATTCCATTGCTCTTGGAGTCAGTGCTGATCAGGATTTCTTTTTCTTTTTTTTTTTTTTACACTAAAAATGTCAGTAACATAAATAACCTGATCTTCTCCTTCTTCCTTCTCCAAGCATACTTATACTTCCACAAAATAAAAAGAGAAGTATTGTCCAACATAAGAGGCTTCATCTGAGGGTGTTTTTTTTTTTTTCCTGGTGACCTGTAAGCACACTCTTCTACTGGCCAAGTTCCCTGGTTGTACTACATCTCCAAGGAATTCTGCTGTGCTGCTCAGTTGTTGCAGTGCATCACAGGACATACTCGAGAGTAGAACTTCACTGAGAGATGATGATAAAACCCCAGAGAAGCATTCCCTAGTTAAAAAGCAAACAACAAACCAACAACAAACAACCATGTTAAAAAAAAAAAAAAAAAAAAAAAAAAGCAATAAAACTACCCACCACTCTTTACTTTTGAAAAAGTTTGAAGTTTTCCTTGGGTAGAAATGGGACATATGTATGAGAACCCTGAGCAAAAAAATACAACGTTAAGGCATTTTTATTCCCTCTTAATCTGAAAAGAATTATTCTTGGTAGGTGTGAACATCAGTGCCCAATGTAAATATATAAATATCTTGATATTTGTTTATCGAGTAAATATTTACATTGTATCAGAGCATCTGTTTGCTAAATACTTCTTTTCTTTTGAAACCATAATCAGATCGACAATACATAAAGGACAGAGAGTCCGTGGAAAGGCTTCAAGAACCCCTGCTGGATATTCTGCAGAAGTTCTGCAAACTTCACCACCCAGACAACCCTCAACACTTTGCATGTCTTCTGGGTCGCCTCACAGAATTACGGACATTTAACCACCATCACGCAGAGATGCTGATGTCATGGAGAGTGAATGATCACAAATTCACACCTCTTCTCTGTGAGATCTGGGATGTGCAGTGATAGATATTGTTTATTTTATTTTAGGGTAAATATATTATTAAAGGACCACAAAACATTTATTTTCATAGAAAAATACGCCACAATACATTAAATTCTCTTTATTGCATTTTTATAGAAACATGCCATGGTTCATAAAAGTCATTTTGTTCATTAGACACAGAACACCATGTAGCTATGAGATTTTTGTATAAATTGTAACTTTCTCTGTATTTATATTCTCTCATCAGGAAGAATTCACCATCTCCTTGGAGGAGTCCCATTAATTCCTTCTGCAATTACGCTGATTGCAGTTGCAGTTCCTCTTGAAAAACGGGGCAATGCATGTTTCCATTTGTATTTTTTTTTCATTGCAGCATCTTTGCGCTTGGCCTCCATTACAGTACAGAGTAGATACTTTCTGCAATAAACCAGCCGACTTGATTAACGCTGTAGCCACTTGCTGTCTAACCATGGCGCGTGTTCGCGTAAGGAAGCATAAGCCCTGATTTCTGCTAGGCGGTGAGGAACGGTGGAGGAAAGCCACACATGCGAGAAAAAACCTTTTTGTGCCATGGATGTGTAACTCCATTTGCATTGTTACTTCGCAGTAAAAGTTATACACCTGTATGCTTTGTGCGAGCGTGGCACGGGTCATTTTGCTTTCCACCGCCCTTTATAACGGCGCCACCCACGAATGTATTGCGAAGCAGCGCTCCTATAAACACAATTTCCTTTTCCCTTGACGTCTCAGTTGGCTCAATGTTATTCTCAGCATCGCTCGTTTCTTGCCTGGCCACACACGGGGGGAAGCACACCGGGACACCAAACACCAGGACACCAAGCACAACACCACAAAATGGCGGGGGGGCACCCACACCCCCCTCCACACACACACACCCACGGCCCCACCCCTCACGGCCCCGCCCCTACTAGCCCCGCCTACCTCCCACCCAGACCCCGCCCCTCGGGCGCTGATTGGCTCTTTCGAACGGAGCAGCCGGCGCGGGGCGGGGCGGGGCGGGGGAGCGGAGCGCGGTGCTGCGGAGGCTGCCGGCGGGTCCCGGTGAGTCCCGGAGGGTCCCCGGGGGGGGGGCGGTGATGGGGGGCGGCCGCCACGCGTGGCCAAGCGCTGCCGGGGGTCGGGGGCAGCTGTGGCCCTGGGTGCCCGGGGCTGCGGTGCTGCGCTTGTGGGAAGCGAACGCTGGGTGCGTGTCAGGGATGCTGCGTGTCGCCTTTGGCGTGGTGTCACGTAAAGGCACGGGGAAAGCGCAGGGAAGTGTTTAGGAGCTACAAGGCACGGCTTGGTCACTTATCACGTGTATCGTTCGTAGCGATAAATGCACGCGTGGGTCTTTGGGAGTGATGCAGGGTTTCCTACTGAAGTCCCAGGGTTTCCCTCCTGACATCAGGCAGCCAGCAGGGTGCTCGCTGGGCATGGAGCGATGCTCCCCTGCGATGCTCCCCTGCGTGTGGCTGCTGTGGAAAAGGGAGGGAGGGAGGGAGGGTGAGCAGTGAGCTTGTTTCCATCGCCCTGCTCAGTCAACCTGACTCGCGGCAAGCGGGTGGTGGGATGGAAGCAGACTGGATGCTCTTGTGGTGGAGGAGCTGGCTGCACATCTGCAGAGGTGGCAGCCGTGGTGATGAAACCCTTGTTCCTGAGCTCAGGTGGGTTTCCTGAGCCCCGTGGGCTCTTCCCCCTTTGCAAGAAGAGAGTGGGTGCACACTGTGTCTGCCCTCGTTGAGGGGTGCGGAAAGGCAGCCCCCAGGGAGCGCTGTCAACGTGCCCTGATGGAAGAAGAGGGCTGCCACCTCCGAGCCATTCGACGTGGGCTGACCTGTCTGGTTCCTTCTTCGTGCCTCTGAGGCCTCCCCAGGGAAGCAGAGCTCCTGCTGACTCAGCCGTGTGGCAAAAGGGCTCTGTAATTGCTGTAGTGACAGAGCAGCGCACTGAGGATGTCTCCTGTTGGGCTAACCTCTCATCTTCTGCGTGTTGGGATATGTGTGCAAAAAAAATCTTGGATATCCTGGGGGTATCTTTCAACAGATCCTGATTTGACAGCTTCTTTCATTTCAGAGTGTTTAAAAATGTGGGTTTCGGCAGGTGCTGTCAAGACAAATCCACGGTTTCTAGCTGCTCTGGGTTAGTCTGTTGTGACTACCTTGGGATGTTGATGGAATAGAAGATGATGCATGATATATCCCAAACAAAGGGTGAAGATGTAAAACTACCTACCCAAGGTTTTTTTTTTAATGAGTCTGTGAATCCCTTCGGGTTCCACGTAAGCTAGATCAATGGCTGCTTCATCTGTGTTTTACATAGCTGCAGAGTTGTGGATTTTTTTTGTTTCCTTGTAATCTGTGCCATCTAATAAAATAGGATTTGGATGTGGCTCATCTTCTGCTAAAGAGCAGCTTGTAATTAGTGTAGCATGTCTTGCTGGTTGGGCCCCATCTGTAAAACCTGATACAAGTGATACTAAGCAGGCTATCTTGGGTAGTATCTAAGAGCATGTGCTTAGCATCCTGAGGTATTGCCGTGAAGTGCTTTAGTATTAGGCTTTGGTGCTGTTGCTTGGGGGCAAAGTGGTGGGCAAGCAGGTCGTGTGGTCATGTGAAGCTGTCCAGGGTGTCCGTTCCTCCTTTCCTGAGAAATTCCTGTACCTATGCCCTGTGTCCGTCAATACATTTTTTTTTTCACCTCTTTTTTCTAATGTTGATCCATAGCTCCACTCCTTTACTTGAGGCTTGGCAGTCAGGCAGCTGAAGGCAGCTCCTGCCTTCCCAATATATAATTTGGGGCTGACCAGCCAGCTCACAGTAAATCAGCGTTGCAGTATCGGCACTACCATCAGGTACTACTAAGCAGTGTTTTTCCTCTCCTCCCATCCCTTGGAGCCTGTTGGCAGCAGAAGGGCCAGAGGAGATGAGGTGTTTTCTGGGAGTGGTGCTGGTGGTCAGGAATTTCTACATTTTCCAAGCTTGGAGCTGTTGGCCCCTGGATGGGAAGAGCCTGCTTCCCCAGTTTAAAGGGGTGCTTCTAGGCACCTTAGAGGTACCAGGTGACCTGGAAATGGGAATGGCATGGCCAGATATGGCCAAATGACACAGTATGTTTTCTTTCTGGGGCCTTCTCTTTCACAGCTGTGACACCTGCACAGTAAATGCTTGTTGAATGAAGGTGAGTTGAAAAAGCTGACGTGCATAGAAACTGATACAGTTTTAGCTGGAGCTGTCTGAATTCGGCATCAAATATGTGCTTTGTCAGTTGCGTACAACTTTTTGATGCAGGGAACCCTACTGGTTTTGGAAGAAATCATATTTGATTATGACTACCTATTCCTGCAATGTTTTCCTTGCCATGACATATTCTGCACCTTTGCATGTTGGCTGCTTGAAGATGGGAGATTTCTGGGTCATCTCATCCCTGTTGGTGCTGAGGCTGTGTTGATCAGCACTCCTTGCAGTCTGAGAACAGGACTGTTTGGGGTTCTGAGAATGGTTAACACTTAAGCTAAATTAAGCTTTCAACTCAAAATCCACTCAGGATAGTCTGTCTCACTGGAGTTTTGTTTTCTTCGTTAAATGCGATTCAGTTGCCCCAATAATAAGCAAAGCCATCTGACTTTCTAAAGAGCCCTGAGGCATACGGGCTTACAAAATAACTTGTTTTAGAAGAACAGGCCCTTGAAGTTCAAGTGCCACAACTTTCCTCAATCTCCATATTTTTTTAAGACTGGATTTTTGTTAAGCATTCTACAAAACTGCAGATGCTGAACATTCTTGTGATAGCTGTTGTGTGAATATTTTGCTTTGTTCGTGTTTTGAGCACTCCCTGTGAATTAGGCTGCCTTTTGTTCTCCTCTTGGCAGTTAGCATGCTAGAGCTCTTGTTAGCCTATGTGGAGCTCCTTATTTTAATGAGACCAACTTCTCTACTGGCTCTTCTGCTGTTGTTTTATTTATTTTTTTAATCAATGGAGGCTCTTACTGCAACTCTCTTGGGACAATAGCTTTCTTATGCTAAAGGAAAATGTATTCCCCTGGACAGAGCTGTGGGAAGCATAACTTGCTCATTAGTAATGCTTGGTATATACCCTGTCCTTCTCTTGTTCATTCATAGAAGGAAAAATAACATCAAGGGGAGGATGTCTTTCTTTTTGTTGTTGTTTTTAGTTCCCTAGAAATAAAAGTAAAGGAGAGGGAAAGATACCACTGAGTATCTTTGAGTCCTGATACAAGGAAGTGCCTGTAGTCCAAAGACAAAGCAGTTGCTCAGTTGCCTATCGTAGAGGTAAGTTGTTTGAAATTTCTGATATGTGTGGTCTGATATACGTGATGCATGAGGCTCAAGGTAGTGCGAGGGGAAAACCAGCAGCACCTCTCTTCTTTCTAGTAAGGAGGAAGGGGGGATTTTTACGAGCATTAGGTCCTCTGTGTTGGGTCTCATGTCTTACCAAGGCTATGTTGTGTAGCAGATGGAGAAGGTGAGAAGTATGCTGTCTGCGTATAACGCTTAAGTATTTGAGGCAGGAGAGCAGAGTGAGTAATTTTTAAAGGAAACTACGTGAGTTACAACTGCTGCAGTCTGTTTTTCAGCCTAAGCTGAATTTTTACTGCAACTGTTAAGTAATGTAGCAAGAAAATTGTTTTTAACTGGCTTAAAGACTTGCTTGGGTGCATTTGTAGGTAATGCTCTCCACAACCACTTTGGAGAATTATGCTGAGGAAATGCCTTCCAGTATGTGCCTATACAGCTAACCTGGTAATGCTGCACATCTCTAAACCTGGAGCCTATACCGAGAGATTTCCAGATCCCCAGTCCAGCTCACAGCTTTTGCTGGGTTTTTCTATTATTGAAAACATTGCTGGAAAATACTGTGTTGGTTGCAGGGGAGAGAGTGTTGACCAGATTGCCTCTACACCTTTCCTTAAGGATTTCTTTGCAAGGGTATTGTCCTGATAACCCTATTGTTGCAATAAGTTGCAACATGCTGTTGAAAACTTAGATTTCCAGGCAGCTACCATAAGTCTAAGTGAAAATCCATACAGAAACTAATAAAAACATTGATTTCTCTCATGTATCTATGCAAGAAGAAATCTTATTCTTCCAAATGTTTTTCTTCTTTTAAGATTCTTCATAATCTTTGAACTAATTAAAGTAAATTCAGGATGTATATGTGTGTCTGAGTGCATGTACAAGATATACTTCTGATAGGTTAGAAGGAGAGAGTAAATGCCAGAACTATTAAGTCAAGAATGGTTTGAGTATTAATATTTCTCTTTGGCAAAGTAAATGCCTTACAGCCCTTTAAAACAATGCAACTCTTTGAGTATTATTTATGCACACGAAGTTCGTTGCTACTTTGTGCTGTAATAATTACTACTTTATTCAAGGGCAGAGAGCTGAAATAGCCTGAACACTGGATCAAAACCTTAACTGCCAAGATACTTCCTTCTTTCCTTCCTCCATTCCTGATTAGACATGCTATTATTTTGCCTGGTGAATTTTTATTGGGATCTGCCAGAAAGCAGGAATGACTGTATTAAAAATTCTCTTCTCTTTCCCCAGGGGGAGAAGCTAATGTAAATGCAGGTGACCATGCAGAATGCCGTTCAGGTAAATGCCTTTTGCAATGTTCATGTTCTGTATAATACTTGTTTACGCAAACTCTTCTACCCTGAAGCAGATGAAGCTAGAAACCCTGGAGTAATCTCCGGACTTTAAACCAAAAAAAAAATAAAAAAAAAAAGTATTCCCTTTTTACAAATGGACTAGTGTGGCAAGATGGTTAACCCAGTGTTGTAATCAAGTACGTGATACTTTCTTTTCCTAAGTACTATTGCCTAAAAAGGTTTTGAAGTTAAAAGATGAGATTATTTAAAAGCTTTCTTGATAATTATGAGGTGTTTTTTAAAACCCTACATTTTAGTTAATTGCTTAAAAATATTTTGGACACACATACTTCCTGAACTAAAGAAAAGTAGCCAAGAATATGGGAAGGACTCTTTCTCTTCGTGAATTCTGTACGTGACATTTCTGTGTGGTCCTTTTCTTGAAATGAGAAGGTATCTGTCAGTCTGAAAATACTCACTCCTTAGGAGAAATGCTAAGGATTTATGTTCAAGTGTGTGTGTTCTTATATAGGAATGTTTCCTCTTTTAACATCAACACTTTTCTGATGCATTCGTATTTAAATCATTACAGTTTGATCAGATAAATCAGTAGTTTGCAGTAAGTTTTATGTTAAACTACAGACAGTATTACTTAATAACTGCTGAAGAGGGAAAAAAAAAAACAGCACAAATGTTATGCATGTTTTTTTTTATTTCATATGCAGTAAAGTATGTCTTTGTAAAGCCAAAGAATATTTGTTTATAGCCTCATAAAGGTAACTGTGAAGCCAAGAGGATGAATGTAGTGGTGCTTTTAATACAGGAGTTACTAATGAGAGCTGCAGCATTCTGGATTACTGTTGTGTTGGTTTGGTGTGTCTGTCTGAAGGGAAATTAAAACTTACTCTTTGAATAATAGGTATTTAGCATAATTCAGAACTGAGATTTCATCATCTGACTGCAAATATTACAACTCATTGTCCTAAGCTTACTGAAATCTCCCACAGGTGTGGTTTGGAGATGACCTTCCCTTAAGTCCCCGAAGTCCTCTGACTCCCAGACATGGCCCAGGCTTGGCAGATGTGTGCCTGTATGACCAGTGGATATCTGTGCGGCATGAAGCAACTTTGGTGCCTATGCAAGAAGATCTGTCAATTTGGCTGTCTGGCTTGCTGGGTGAGGTTAAAAATAAATCACCGTCCAATAAATTTCAAAGCACATTCCAATATTCAGCTGAACACTTGACACTTAATATCCATTATGCTATTAAGGCTTGGTGCATTTGAACCTGAATGGTTAGGAGAATTGCATTAAAATGCATGTTCTGGTTTCAGATTTTATTAGCTTCCAACTATTAAAGGCAAGATGATTAATCCTTCTAATTTATATTTCTGAATCTTGCTAGTCTAATTAAGTGAATATTTGATTTTAGTTTACTTAGATATTTCTACTAATTTTCAGTCTGTTAATTTACTTTTTTTATATGGGGGGATAGCTGTACCATACAGATGGGCAGGAGGAACAAGTCTTTCTTTAAAAATAACATTTCAGAAATTCCTTTGTAAATGCTTTAATTATTTTATTACTTCAGTGGCAATTTCTTTGTGGTCTGGTGTGTAGATGGGAAGAACTATTCAAGTTTGTCAACCTGTGTTAAATGAGCCTAAGCAATAATAGTGCTTAGTGTTGATCACCAGACATCTCTTCCTTTGTGGACCCTAATTTAAGGGAAGTCTTTAACACTCAAACACTGTTTGAGTTGCCTGTAAGCTCGTATGAAAATTCTTTATCTTCTGTGGAGTAACTCCAATGTTGGCCTTCTTTTTTAGGAATAGAAGTCACAGCAGAACAACTGCTAGAAGAACTTGATAATGGAGTACTACTCTGCCAATTGGTTGGTGTTCTTCAAAACAAAATTAAAAAATGTTGTACCTCAAATAACTTAAGGGTGAGTTGTTTTTTTTTAAATTCATATATAAGCTCTTTAATTTAAGAAGTAGTAAAAGGAAAGCAGATGAGATTTCCCAACATGGTGTTCTGTATGCTGTGTATCCAGAGACTAAGAGCAGCATGGCTTTATAGATGGATAAACTAGTTTTATGCAATAAATAACAGTCACTTTTTTTTTTTTTTAATTGAATCCTAAGGTCCTTACTAGGTTTTTAGTTGGATTTCAGGAGAAGTCTTGCCAGAGGAACATCCAGTCTAAGACTGGACTCTGCTTGCTCCTTTGGTAACAGCAGTGTGCGTTGGTAACAAGATGCCCATTGACGTTTGGTGGTATGTTTTATTCCAGAATCTCATGGGTAAATTCTGTATAAGTTAGCCATGAAAGTGGCCAAACTGAGATGTACTTGGAAATGGGCTTGAGTGTTTTTGTTAGGAACCAAGGCTTAGCTGAAATGTCACTCTCAAGCAACTTGCAATCTATGATTCTATATTTATAAAATGAAAAATAGTGCTCTGTCACTTCGGAGTATAATACCATGTACATGCACAGTGCATGTTCAAAGTACTCAGTATAGTTACAACATTGCTTGGATTTGTCAAACAGTAGATCACCAGGTAGTGTTCCTTGATAGATAGCATTTCCACTGGTGAGGGGGAACCATTCTTATCCAAACCGTTTTTTTTTGGTGTGTGTGTTTAGATTTTAGTGTTTTATCTATATGAGGGCATTAGTCCTTATTTTTACAAATGTCAAGTCTTAAACAGTGGATATTTACCAGTAAGCAATATGATGACCAATGCTAGAATTATTATTAATGGGAAGGGAACAAGACAGCAGTCTTAAGATGTCAAATGGTATTTATACAAGAGCCGTATGAGTGCTGCGAATCCTTAGTTGCCTTTTTTTTAAGGAGGGCAAGATGCCTAACTACTATACCAATGTCCAATACAAATAAACTGTCCCTTGCTGATTGAACTGATTTCCTCTGCTTTCTAGACTGGGCTTTAAAATGCTGCAATTGGGCAGCTGAGTGCTGTCAAGTTTTGTGCTTTAAGTCAGGGAGTTTAGTTTGCTTGGGGTTCTCTCTGTGCTCAGTCTACTGGTGTGAACAGAGCCTGGGAGGAGGGAGGGAATCGTCTAGACCTGTGAAAGCACCAGTAAGATTTATACCCTGAGAAATGGGGAAACCAACTGCACAGGCAGTTTTGGAAGAGGTTGCAGAGCTATGGTTTGTTCATTTAGTTACTGTTAGCATAGATAAGCCTTCTACATTAAAGTAGCTTTTTTAACAGAATACATGGTGTCTTTCCTGAAACCCAAATAATTATCAGCCACTGTTTCTGCGCTCTGAATTTAGGGCTTATTTTACTTTGAAAAATATGCTTTGAAATTTATTGGTAATGTTGATGTGTCCAATGTACTTTGTTTTCTTCCCTTGTCAGAATTTTCCAATGAGAAAAGTCCCATGTAAGAAGGATGCTCCATCAGGATCTTTTTTTGCCAGAGATAATACAGCCAACTTTCTTAACTGGTGTAGGGCCATTGGAGTTGATGAAACTTACCTCTTTGAATCTGAAGGTTTAGGTAAACTTACCTTTTTGTAAGACTTGTTTTGATCTGTATGTGGATAGCTATCTGGTCCGGGAGAACTGTTGCATATAGTCTTGTGAAGTCTGTATAATCTTTGTCATGACTGGATTTGTCTGGTGCAAGCTATTAATGATTTTATTTATTTTAAGGCAGTGTTTATGTAAAACCCTTGAAAGATCAGTTCAGTAACTGCTTTAACATGTATGATGCTTTTCCAGCCTTCTAAAAGTGCCGTATGGGAGGAAGAGGGGAGTGAGAGCTGGGCAGCAAACTCTCATGTTTTCCTTCAGTAAAAAGGCCAACTGAGAAAAGAGGAGTTGTGGTGTCCCTTCCCCTCCCCTCTCCCTATGCTTTCCCTGTGCTGGAAGATCACAGGGCCATGGAGTCAACCCACAATAAGATCCTTTATTTGGTATTAGAGCTCGTTCTTATTGCAGAAAGTACTCAGAATAATGCATTCATGACTGCTAAATTTGGTAACTACATCAGGGTGTTGGGCCTGAAGTGACAACAGTCTGTTGGTAATTAACATTTACTTCAGGACCTACTTGACATAACTCTAAGCTGTTTTTATTTTCCTGTCTAACAAGATAGTTATAAAAATAAATATTACCAACTATGTGTATGCCTGCTCCAGCACACAGCCTGTCACTTGTAACAGCTACTAGAAAGATACTTACAGATGGAATAAAATTTTTTGACTGCTAATTAGGAGAATGTGCTTCCATTGTATGGCAAATAATAGTTGGTAGAAGAACATTTCATTATGTCAATGAAAAGGAATTAATATAAACTTTTATTTGGTGAGAAAACTACTTTTTTTTTTTTTTTTTAAAAAAAAGGCAAAATATCTTCTCAACCAACAGCAAAAAATCTGCAAAAAGTCTTGATTTTCAGTAATCAAATGTATGCGTCATAATATTTACTAGACTTTCTTGAAGTCTTTGTATCATTTAATGCTATTTGAGTGGGAGGTGCTGCTTTGACTAACTGCTTTTCTTTTAAGTTCTTGCTAGTTGGACTACCTATGTCTTCTCTGCTGCATCACTCATTTTTAAAGCGGTTGAGAAAACGTCGTTATTTGCATCTGTCTAATTCTCATTTAACTAGGGAGTGTTTCTTTTTTCAGAGCCATGAAATACAGATGAGTAGGAGAACTGGACTATAAGAAAATTTAGTTCTAGCGTTCTGTGTGTTTTTTTTTTTTCTTTCTTTTAATTTCAGCTTGTGTGAATTTCATTGCTTAAACATCTTAGTTCCTTTACTGGATGGGTTACTAAAACCTGTTTAGCCTCCCTGAGATAAGCAGACAGGATTTCCTAATGCTGTGGGTTTTGCTCATAGCCAAGAAGTGTTTTGAAGTCTGATTGTAACTCATGACACAAACTTGCTTTGTGGTATAAATATCGTCTGTGAGCCTTTTTGGCAGTTGAAATGAGCAGACTTGCAGCCTCCTTGATGACACATTCTTTCCATTGATGTTGTCCATCAAACTCTCAAGCCATTCTTTATGAATGAAATAGGGGAAAGGCAACTTGATAGTTCTCCTTTCCTGTCAGATACATGTAGCAGCAACTCCTGAAAAGTAGAGATGGCCATGGAGGAAACAAATCACTCCTGAGATACCAGGGCAAGTAGCTATCATGGGATGCCTCTGCCATCAAGTCCAATATCTTGTTTTCTGCTAAGAGTGTTTTTTGTTTGTTTGTTTGTTTACACCATTTCTTAGAGCGGACAGAACCATTTAGAGAAAAGAAGATGAAATGACCTCCAGTACTTTTTGGATTATTTTTAGGTCAACTTTCAACTTTCCGTTGTAGATTTACCCTTCATAATCAGATCTTTTAATAATTAGACTAACAAATGTAAGCAAGAACATCTGACTTCATTCTCTTTAGGAAACATTTCAGACGTATTTAAAGTGAAGTAATTTTAAATATCAAATTGAACATCCAAAATATATTAATTTCATCTGTAAATAAAGAGCTGGATCATTAAGTTTCTCTTCAGAGTGAATTTTCAATTTCTACTGAATATTGTTACTGCACAGCATGAAAAAAGTCAGACTTATTTATATAAATGGTACACTATATAAAATTCTATATACAGTTTTTCCTATTTCTTATATTTGATATGGTGGGGAAAGAACAATGTCCATTTGTATTGATGGGAGTTGAATGACATTTCTTTGGTTTCTGAGTTATTAGACAGCATTCCTAGTTGGCTAAGAAAGTACGGGGCTGCCTTGTTTTCTAGAGCATTCAAACAACTTCTTATGGACTACTTAGAAAATGTTGACAGCATCTCAGTTTTGAGGCTTAAGTGGAGGCAGAGGAGGAATTAATTACTTGTGTGAGATTTAAAACTATTTTCTTTCTGTCCTTTTTCTCTTTTTCCTGTTTGTACACCTAAAGATGGAAGTTGCAAGAAACCAAAAGTAAATCAGACATTGATTTCCTTCTGCCTTTTCCATTCTGTAGTGTGGTAGTAAAAATAATTGAATCTTTTCATTCCAAAGTTGTCAAGAAAACCCTGAACGGCTGCCATGGTCATCTACGTACCATTTGGCTATCACTCTACCCTTCCATCTTTCTTCAGCTTCATGATTCACACAGATTCATGATTCAATATTCAGTAGCTCATGATTTAGTGGGCCTACACAGTCAAGTGCATGAAACTGTTAGAGCTGTTCTGAAATGCAGGGTGTGCAGAGCAGCTCATACAGCCCTGGAAAAGCAAAGCCTAGTGCAAAACTCTGCTAATAAACATACCTGAGCTTGTGTTGCTGCTTTGCTGTGATCAAGTCTGAGTGTTTGCTCTTAAACCAAAGGCATCCTCACCCCTTACAGAGGGTTTGGCCCTCTTCCTCAGAGCACAGACTCACCAGAATTCCAAATTCTGAAGAAAACCTTTGAGTGGATAAAGTGGGGGCTGATAAAAAAGGGAGAATGAAAGGAGCGTGTAGTATGAGGTCGGGCTCTACAGGGGAGCTGCCACTGGCAGAATGGTATCTTCTAGTGCAACTGAGTGAATCTGCCATGTGGACAGATCCTGAATTTTTAAAGCAATAAGAAAAAAAAAAGATGCGTTGCTGAAATGGTGACAATCACCTGACTATTCTTTCACAGTCTGTGATTTAAACCACTAAGGCTGACTGGCTGTGCATCCACTGGTCAGCTATACCTCTTGCGTTGAGTTCTCCGGTGGTTGTTCACCTATAGAGCGTGTGGCGCGTATCTTTGTATGCACATATATTAACAGACAATATATTTTCTTATTTTTTAGTGTTTTATGCTCTTTATCTATAAGACTGCTATAATGTATATAATGATAGGGAAAGAAAAGTTCTTCAGCTGTCTTGCTTTCCAGTTCATGTCTAAAAGGAACAGCAAAGAAACCCCTACAGCGCGTTTCTCTTAGGAGATAAAGAAGAATGTAATTTCAGGAGTGCCAGGATGAATTTAGACACTTTATGGACAAGAAAATTAGAGTTGAAAAGCATTTTAGTGCTTTATCCATGATACAGTACACCTCAGATTGGCTCAGTGAACTAACATAGCATGACTCTAGGTAGAATTACGACTGAATTGTAATCTTCTAATCTTTATTTTCTGTACCTAATTGCAGAGGCCTTCCCACAGTAAATTCCCTTTTATTTTTAATTCCATTTTAGTTTTGCACAAGGATCCAAGACAAGTGTATCTTTGTTTGTTGGAAATTGGACGCATTGTATCTAGGTATGTGATCCATACATCCTCTTAACTAGAAACTGAAGTATATATTCTGTTAAGCAAAAGCTAAGGCAATTCTTGGTCATTAAGTGCAATGCACTAGATGTTAATTATGTGCAGAAAGTAATGAGTAGTATTTCTAGGACTACTGTGCAATATGAATATTTTTCTTAAATATTTATTTCATTCTTTTCATGGAGAGGTGTTGATCCATTTATTTTATATAGCTTTTTTATGTAGGTTTATTTTATATAGGTTTTTATAGCTGTGTTTAAGTGCTACCATCAGCTGATAGGTATGTGTACATCATGGAAGAATTATGTGAACAGTAAATACTCTCATACTCTCAAGGTCTTTTTTTTTTTTTTTTTTTTTTTTTTAAGCTTTTTGGTAGCTTTATGTAAGCCTTAAATATGAATCAACTCTATTATTCACTAAATTTAGAATGTGTTTTTTTTTTTTTTTTTCTTGCATAGAGCAGGAAGTTTTAAGATAGTTTGTTTAAATTGGTTGTGACCTAAGTTGTGCAGGTTTGGCAGTATTGTTATTGCCTTCCCTGGTAGCTCTAGGACCACCTTTGAGAGGACTTCCACCAGAAACTTGGAGCTGCTTCTTTGGGTTATCAAAACAATTATTCCTCTGAATAGTAGTTCTGAGTAGCTAGACTAAGAGGGAGCAGATTTTTTTCTTGCTTGTCATCACTTTTTAATGTTTTCTTTAGATTATTAATTAAACTTTCTGCTTAATTGTGTTGAGGTATGGAGTTGAACCTCCTGTGCTAGTAAAACTGGAGAAGGAAATTGAGCTAGAAGAAACATTGCTAATGACCTCTGGACCAGAATCACCTGTTAGCACAGCAAAGTCATGTTGTCACCATGGGGAACTACATGAGGCAGTAAGTACTTACTTATTGTGAAAAGGTCTCTTTAAATCAAACTCTTAGCCTAGTACTCGTGTGATCTGGCTCAGTAATCATAGACTTAGTTTTTCATCTAATATACATGAGCCTTAAATAGAAAACTGAATGCAACTCTTTTAAACAATTGTTTTGTTTTGCTTTGTTTTGGAGGTAGTGCCTCGGTGCATGTAACTTACTTTGATTCTCCCTTTCTTTCACTGCTGCTTTGAGTATAGGAATTCTCATTCAGTTGTTGTGCATTAGTATTCTATGACTGTATATGAACTTCATCAAATGTTCGAGTAGGCTTTGAAATGCTTCAACAAACACTTTAAATAAAACTTTTCCCCTTTCCCTGCCTCCTCTAACTCTGGACTTTTTTGGGGACTGCCTTTCTCCTTTTATCAGTCATTTGCTTCTTGGGTGTTACATAGAAGATTAACTTATCAAATTCTTCTAAAAAGTGAGGGAGAATGCTGAAGGGCCTCTGGGCAAGGTGTAGCAATGGATTTGGTTCTGTTGAACACCAGTTTACTCACAGGAGAGATCCAGGCACTTGTATTTCACTTTCTTGAGACCATAACCATGTCTTCAAAAGGGTATGGTTAGAATTTAATGTTACTATGAACAAATCTTTAAAAGGAAAAAAAAAATCCTTTAAAAGGAAAATAGAAATATGTTTAAATTACAGAAATCATGAAAATTGGATTTGGACAACTACAAAATATTTCTCTGCATGTACTCTTTATTTCTTTTAATCTTCTCCATTTTGAAGCTTTATGTGGTTGAGATCCTCTAGTGAGTGAAGAGAATTCTAATGTTTTCTTAGATTTTGGGGTGATAATATTTAATACAACAGGAGGTACAGATTATTTCATCTATTAAACCTGCATTTGTCAAAATACTAACAGATTTCAATTTTAATAACTAGGTTAAACATATAGCAGAAGATCCTCCTTGTAGTTGTTCCCATCGATTTTCAATTGAATACTTATCTGAAGGACGTTATAGACTGGGAGATAAAATACTTTTCATACGAGTAAGTGGTTTCTCAGTACTACAATTTATATTCTAAATGGGTAAAAAATATTTTAAACTTAAATATGCTCTTTTTTTTTTTTGGTATTGTTTTAAAATTACAGAATGATTTAGGTTGGGATTCCACATGATCCAATCCCCTATTCAAACCAGGTCTAGCTAACTAGGTCTTATAACCATTGATTTTGCAGTTACAACTACACTAAACTAAGCAAGTTAATGCTTTTTGGAGTTTCAAAAATTTCAGTAACAACTTGCAGTGTAAATAAGGATAATGCAATAGAATATCCTGAGAAAAGTGCTTGTTTAAAATCCGGAAACTTGGATCTATAATTTGCAGCTAGGTGAGCATTCTCTTCAGGAGAGATTAGAATTTGTGGGGTTAAAAAGGTATGAGGACACTAATAATTTGAAAAAAACTTGTATCCAAAACTCTGTGTACTGATGGAATGGTTGAAATGCATTCTTGTATATATGTTTTCATTGCTTCCTTTCGTTATGTGTCAAGAGAAACTGGTAGAAGAATTAGGAAACAAACTTTATTTACTACATAATTTCTTAAAATCTTTCCCTGTAAGAAAGGAGGTCCTATTTTTGGTTGATTTTAATAAATTATAATGTATGAAGAAGACTTAGAGCTGCATAAAACAAGATTTCTCATGTTCTTCTCCTGTTCCAACATCTCTTCTTCCATTTTCAGATGCTACACGGCAAGCATGTGATGGTACGTGTTGGTGGAGGCTGGGACACTCTTCAAGGTTTTCTGCTTAAATATGATCCCTGCCGAGTGCTTCAATTTGCAACTCTGGAGCAGAAAATCCTGGCGTTTCAGAAAGGTGTCACCAGTGACAGTGTTCCCAGCTCGTCAGCCAGAATTCAGGAACCTCCTGTCATGAACCCAATGTCAGCTGTCAATATGTTTCAAAAGCAACCATCAAAACCCCCTACTCCTGTTCCAGCAGTAAAGGCTGTTCATGGGACAACTATGAAGAAAGCTTTATCTAAACGTCCTCAGTCCCCTGCCCTGGCATCACCAAAAGTGCCAGTGCACCCATCCTCTACTGCCAAGTTGTTGTCAGCCAGGCCCAAACTACATGGGTCTTCAGCAGTGGACTCACCTTTAAAACCATTAATGGGCACCTCAAAGAAACTGGAGTCTCCTGCATGTAACTCACCAGCTCCTGTTTCTTCACAGCCTGCAAGCAAAACCTTTTCATCTGCAGGATCAAGAACAGCTCTCGTTCACTCTGAAATGTTACGCAAACGTATTCGCTCCCCTGATGCTCCAAAGGTGAGATTTGCCCTGGCCCAAGGCTCCCCAGCACCAGGGACACACTCTGTTGTCTCAACCTCTAAAAAACAGTTGTCTCAGTTGCCTTCAACAGTTGAAACGATGGCTTCAAAACAGAAGCGTGTCCCTTCTAAATGCAAACCTGTACCTGTCACTAAAACCAAAATGAATTCTGTTGCTCCAAGGTCAGCCCGGCCACCTATTACAAATCTGCATGCTGTTGCCAAATTCTCACATTCTCAGCAGCTCCTTGCAAAACGTCCTCCTGAAAATACTCCTCAGGCTTCAGGAACTGGGTCTAAGAAACCTCAGAAAGCTCCACAAACAGCTTCTGTCCTGGCAAGGAACCTGAAGACTGCTTCAGTCCTAAAGCACTCAGCTTCCGCACCTTCCCTGGCAGTTAGTAAAGTGTCAAAGTCACCACCTACACTTGTATCTACAAGCAAAAATGTACCAGCAGCTGCCAATAAGAAACCAGCCACAGAGTGTCTACAGACCCAAGATACCAGTAAAACCCCTGAGATTGTATCCACTTCATCCAAACCTCCTGAACGCACTCCCCTATCTGTTGTACGGCTTCCTCAAACTTCAGCCAAAGTGGCAGTGACCAAAAACCCAGCACAGCCTTCCACAAAAAGTCATCCTTCAACCAGAAACTTGCAAGTGAATGGAAGCTTGGTGCCAGCAGCCAAGAAACCTCTCTCTAAAGGAAAATCAGCAACAGCATGTAACAAAGGAGCACCTAGTGTATCAAAAGGTCCTCTTCTGAAGAGCAGACAAGATGATCACTATTTTGTTATGACAGGGAGCAAAAAACCCAGAAAGTAATCTTATTTGTTACCTTCTGGTCAGATCCTAGTATTGTTCAAATGGGCCTCTTGTATCTGCTATGCTGAAGGGAAAAGCGGGTTAAATAACACTACATGTGCCATGTCAAACATTAGGCATAATGTAAATTATGCAGCAAAATGTACAGTAAGAACTGTATTTATTTTGCGGTTTAAAAACTTCTACTTAGGTATATTTAGAGGTGAGCTTGCTTGCACTGTGGAATAGAGAATATCCCTGTTTGCTGCTAGCCTGACCTGCTGTGGGGAAAGGCAGGAGAGGAAGGGAAGCTGGAGCTGCTGCTGCTCACTTTCAAGGGAGTGAAGCCTGTTCAAGAAATCTCTATCTAGGGTACAGCCTGAGCAATTCTGCTTTTTCAGGCACGTTTGTGTCAAGGCCTGTGATAAGCAATAGAGCTGTGCACATGCTATTACATTTCTAATACCTCAAAACTTGTTTTTTTGGGTAATTTGTACTGTTGTAAGTTCAGCAGTATTCCAGAACGCAAATTTGTGTGACCTGCATGTATTAGAGAAATAAATCTCCTAGTTCTGTTCAGTTTGACAGCTGCAGATTTCACTGTTCATTGTGCCCCTATATTCCTTAACGTGGCTTCAGCTTACTTGGATGTGGAGCCTTCTTGGCTTAGGTTAAGTTGGACATGGAAAGTCATGTCCTTAATCATACTCTTTTGTTGTGCCTTAGTGATACTGCTTCTAAAAGCTGGGGGAGACAATTTTGCTTAGTATATGTTCAGATGTGACTACAGGTAAGCTCAGTTTTCCTAGAAAGCTCTTGCTGTGTGGGCAGAAATGTTACACGAGTTGCTAAACGGGTGCTTTCCCCTTGGATGGACCCCAGAGCAACTCTTGTCATGGCGACACTGGGCCATGAGTCCTGACCTGCACAGGCAGAGCCTCGCTGCTCTGCAGGAGTGGCCTTTATCTGTAAAACTGAATTATTAAATACTTCTCAGTGCTAGAGGCCAATTTTGTGGGCAGTCTTAGTCTGCAGTGGCCTTTGTTGTTTTGTTTATGGAGATCTTATTACTGGCTCTCCTGTATTACCTTTTGGGAGATGAAGAGTAGTTTTTCCAAAGAGCTAATGAGGGCCTACATTTGCCTTTTGACATCTGAAAGTGCTAGAAAACTGAGCACTGTTTATACTCAGCTCCTGAAGGCTCTTAGTGGGTTAAACATCTCTGGTGCTCAACCCTTAATCCGTAACAGAAATGAGTTTCATGGTAGATGAATAAAACTACTGTCTCTGGGAGTAGCATTGTTTGAGATATTTCAGGTTTAATGAACCTATGAATGCCAAGGAACCCTCAGGTTCTGTGAGGAGACACTGCTGACTTCCACAAACTTACTTCTCTCCATTCCCAAGATGTTTACTTACGAGGAGGTGCACAGAAATCACAGCTTCTGATGCTTTTTTTTTTTTTTTTTTTTTTTTGGGGGGCAAGAATACAATAAGCAAGCATCATAAACTAATGAGTTTTCATATGTAGTGGCAAAGTTATTGAGCTACCTTTCTGAGCACCTTGTTAGCTTTGTTTATTTATGATTTTATTTATGCATCTCTACTGTACAATACTGCTCACAACCTGCTGGGAGTAAACAGTAAATAACAATATGCAAACTGTAGGAGGAAAAATCAATTTTAATACTGTGTACACAAGTCCCACAATCTTACATACAAAGTTGTATATTTGGGGACAGCCTTATCACATATTTATTTTATAAATGCACTGGCCAAAGTCACTACTGCAAATGTTAAGGTTAGTATTGACCGGAGGGGAGTGTTTTCATGTTTTATAAAATTGACAGTTTCCCACTCTGAAAGCATTTTGCAGTAGATGACTTGCATGTGATTTTGGGCTTCCAAGTAGGGAGCTATGATGCAATATCTCATGCAGATTAATAGTGAAATTCTTGGGGTTTCTTTCTTTACTGAGTCTGGTTGGGGTGGAGTTCACTGTCGTCACAGCAGCCTATATGGTGCTGCATTTTGATTTGTGGCTGAAATGGTGCTGACAGCATGGCAGGCGTTGAACAGTTGTTGAGTCCTGCTTGCACAGGGTCAGGGCTTTTTCTTTTCCCCACTCTGTCCCTCTCAGCAAGTGGGCTGGAAGTGGGTGAATGGCTGGGAGGGGAACATGACTGGGACAGTTAACTTGAACTGACCAAAGGGATGTTCTGTGCTACATAACATCATGCTCAGTAATAAAAACTGTAGGTAGAGGAAGAATGTGGCAGGGGGGATTGTTTGGAGACTGGCTGGGTATTAGTCTGCCTTTGGAAGGTGGTGAGTAATTGCCATTGCATCTCTTTTTTTTTTTTTGTGTGTGTATGTGTGTGTGTTGTTTCTTCCCTCTCCCCTCACCCCCTCCTTCCTTCATTTATTAAACTGTCTTTGTCTCAACCCATGAGTTTTCTTGCTTTTGCTGTCCCAGAGGGGAATTGTCCTAGAGAATATCCCATTCTCTGCTGTCCCAGAGGGGAGTGATTGAATGGTTGTGTGGGTGCTTGGCTACTGGCTGGGGTCAACCCTCAACACTTTTTGAACTGTTTACAGGTTTCTTAGTAGTACTTGAAACACTGAGACTTTTAGATCTCAGCATCTAGACTTTTTTAATAATGACTTCATGAGAAAAATGGATGGCTTCATCTTTGTGATCTGTTAATCTCATGTAATAGACCACATTTTATGGTTCAAAATGAAAAGAGTGAGATGAGACACTGGCACTGCAAAAGGAAAAAATAATCCTTTTACTTCTGAAACCTTAAACAGCTTAATCTAAGGGTGGTTCACCTGTTACATGTGGGTATGCTTGGTTTGGTTTTATATTATTACAAAAATAGTATGAGCATGGTCTAACTTGTGCAAATAATTGCAGTCTCCAACTTTGTAGTTGTTCCTGTTATAACTAAGGATTACACATGGCATGAAGTGAGCTAATAATAAAAATGTAACAAAATACCTCCTACTGGAAATACATACTTTTTGCGATGTTTATATTGCCAAAGGGCAAGTCTAATCTTCAGCTTGTATTACTTTTTTTGTGGGAAAGATAACTTGGAGCAGGAATCTGACTGAATTCTCCACATGTTACCAGTCTGTCTTTGAGTACTTATTTGAAATAAACATATTGCACCTTTTTACATGCACACACTTCTTACTGTCTTTTTTTTTTTTTTTTTTTTTTTTGGGTGGGGGGAGGGGAAAGGCAAGTGAGGGGGAGGGAAAATTGCCTATTTTTCAGAAGGCTTATGTTTTTCCTCTACCACCGCAAACTGTAGTTTAAATATCAGGGTATTATAAAGACATAAATAGCTGCATCTAGTCTATTGCTTTGTTTGGAGTTCAAGATCTATGAACCTTGTTTTAGTAAAACACTCTTTGATTAGAAGGAGCCCCTCCTACTCCTTTTCTACCAAGCAATGTGTCTGAGTAGTTTCAGGTACACCTCTGGGTTTTATTCTTCAGAGCTCTACTTAAAGTAAAAAGCACTTGTGTGCCAGTCTTTTCAGAGTTTACATCTTGTCAACAGGCTTTAGATGCATCTCTGCTTCTGTGGTCATCAAATCAGAACAACTTCTAGGTTAGATTCTAGCTGCTTAACTGAGGTCTCCAGTTTCTATTCCTGTGTGGAGTTCTGAAGCGGGGGAAGCCAAGTGTTGTGTTTTTGTTTGTTTGACAAATGTATATACTCTATAATGTATCCCTAAGATTGTGTTCCAAAGTCATCCTAAAGATTGCAGATGAGTTCATATCAAGCTACAGATCACTGTTTTCTTCCCAAAGTCCTACATATTCACACAGCAAAATTTAGCTCTACTACTAATGGTTTTCTATTTACAGTGGAAAAAACAAACAAACAAACAAAAAAAAACAACAAACAGTTGGACCACCCTGCAGTCATTTTGTTCAGAATGAAGCGACCAAAAGGCAGAGGCCATTCAAAGGATTTTGGACCCTGTAAGAAGTTGCATTGAAATGGCTGAAATGTACCTCACTTAGGGCTGACAATAAAGCCTCAAGAAATAGCAGCAAAGTCACTGAAAATCATAGCTTGCTTAAGTATGCACTTAAGCTCTGAGAGCTTTGTTTGCATGTGGCTGATACAAGGGCCCTGCAGAGCTGGGCTGCTCTGTAACACCTCAAGACTTCTTTCTCCTTTCTATGCCAATATCTGGTTCAGGAGAAACACAAAAACACAAAAACCACAAGCATCAGGTAACTACTAACAGCCAGAAAACTTCTGAACTTGTGTTTGAGCAACCTGGTCTAGAGGGAGGTATCCCTGACTTTTGGCATCAGGATGGAATTACATAATCTTTAATGTTCCTTCCAACTCAAACCATTCTCATTTGTGAAGTACAATTGACTGACTGCAAAGTATATGCCCATGTAGTGGGTTTATGTGGCAAGTTTTTTTTTTTGGGGGGGGGGAGGGATGGAGCCTAGGGTTGGCTTCTGTGAGAAGAATCCAGAAGCTGCCCCGCGTTAGACAAGGGGCCTGCTGCTGGCCAGAGCCAGGCCAATAAGCGATATTGTTTGTGCCTCTGTGAGAGCATATTTAAGACAGGGAAAAAAAACCTTGCAGAACAGCAGCTGTGAGAGAGAGAGGAGTGAGAAACAGCCTTGCAGGTGCCAAGGTCAGTGATGAAGGAGGGGGAGAGGTGCTCCAGGCACCGGAGCAGAAGTTCGCTGCGGCCTATGGAGAAGCCCTTGGTGGAGCAGGCTGCATTGCTGCAGCCCATGGTGGAGCAGATCTCCACACTGCAGCCTGTGGAGGAGACCACGGTGGAGCAGATGGATGTGGCATGGAGGAGGTTGCAGCCTATGGAGAACCTCCACTGGAGCAGATTCTGGGCCAGACCTGCAGCCCATAGAGAGGAGCCCATGCAGGAGCTCGGGGGAGAGCTGCTGCCCATGGAGGACCCAGGTTGGAGCAGTTTGCTCCTGATGGATGGACTCCGAGCCATATCTGGAGCAGTTCTTGAAGAGCTGCTGCCTGTGGACAGCCCACTGAGGATCAGTTCAGCAAGGACTGCATTCCGTGGGAGGGACCCCACGTTGGAGCAGGGAAAGAGAGTGACTGAGAAGGAGTGGCAGAGACAAAGCACTATAGACTGACCATAGGCCCCATTCCCCTGTACCGCTTGCGGGGAGGAGGTGGAAGAGGGTGGATGGAGGGAAGGCAGTTTTGCTTTCTTTCGTTTCTCACTTCTCTGGCTTGTTAGTAACAGGCAATAAATCTTACTGTCTCCCTACTCTGAGTCTGTTTTGCCCATCACAGCAACTGTTGAGGGATCTCCCCATCCTTATCTTAACCCGCGAGCTTTTTGCATCATATTTTCTCCCCCTTCTCTTTGAGGAGGGGGACTGAGAGAGTGGCTGTGCTTGAGCTCGGCTGCCCACCTAAGTAAAACCAGCACAATCCAGTTCAAAGGACTTCAGTTATGGGTTGGTTATTATATATATATATAAATAAATATGTAAAATTCAAGGCAGCTTTCCTTCTAAGACTTAAGCAGCCATAGCTTCACACTACAGTTTCTCTGTTGCTCTACTGGGGAATCAAAATCTGTTCATCAGGTCAGTGAGTGTTATGGGGCCCTCTGGTGTCTACAAATTTAATAGATGTTCCTCAGACAAATTAGAATCCACAGGCAAAACCTTTCTCTTTGATTCAAATTAAACCTTTTGGCTATAAAAATCCAAACGTGGCATGCAATAAATAATGCAAGAGATGTTTAATTTTGTAAGACCCTTTAATTTCATGCAAATACATTTTGAAAATCTTCTTTTCACGAGAGCCAAGACTGAAGAAAGATCACTTCATTACAAAAAAGTTTTGAAAAATAAATAGTGTGAAATTTAAATAAGCTCAGCACTTTTGAAGGTTTCAGACATTAAAAAAATTAAAGCTTTAAAATATCTGAGAGGTGTGGTCTGCTGACAGTACAGCCCTCCTAGCTAGCCAGTAGTCCCCGTTAACTCAGAACTGAACTTTCTGGTGTGTCACCAGTGCAGATGCCAGCAGCAGATGGCTTTCTAGTTGGGGAGGGGAACTGCTGTTGTCTAAAATCAATGCTGTTATGGCACTTTGTGTGAAGTATTGCATTCCAGATGGAAGAAAAACCTTACAGGGCAGGAGACAACTGGCTGTTTCCCTGAGGAATGTAGATAGGCAGAAAATGTTGACAGATTAGTGGTGCTAAGAGTTTTTTGGTGGTAGATTTGCAGCTAGAACTTAGATAACAAATTGGTATGTAGTGCTGAGTCAGAAAGTACTGTGCAGTCCTACAAAATAAAGCTAAACTTGCACATTTCCTCAAAAAAAAAAAAAAAAAAAAAGAGTTTGGATAGTCACACAGAGGAAAAGTATCATAAATAATGTTTGTCAAAGTACTCAAACATGTCATGTCACACTAACCATATTAAGATTAGTTTATTTGCATATTCACGTTGTAAAATCATAAGTTCTACCTCTCTTGCATTTGAAGATAAAAGTAATTGCTGAAGTTCAGAATCTTATAATTTGCTGATTCTTTATATAAACATTATTTTTACTTTTCTGAAGCGTAGCTACTGTAACAAAGAGCTCCCTGTACTGGAACCTATATTCCCAGAAGAACATAAATAATTACCATGGTGTGTCATTCTGATGAACTGTATGCTTCTCCATAGCTTTTTTTATTATTATTATTTTTTGCTGAGCATACTATTCTATAGACACCTGTGAAACAGGACCATAATAAATTATTTTTATTGTGTACATACTGCAGCATTGACCCCGGCAGTACTTTGAAATAATTTATTACTGCATTCAAATAAAAGACCAGTAGAATGAGTTTATTTAAATGTCAAATTAAATACATATGCTTTGGATCTCTAGTCCTGGAATTAGACTCCTGTATACTACAACAGATTTTGGAGAGTTCTGTGAATAGAGTTGTATGATCTGGATTTCAAATATTCTCATCTATAGCATTTCTGTTATCTGATGATCTATATGAAAATGTTCATAGAACATGATAGCTTATGCCTGATTTTGACCATGTGAATGAAAATGCTGGGAAGTTTTTTGTAATAACTGTTAAAAAAGCTATCAGTTTCTTCTGAGACTCAGGACTTTAAGTCACAGTCCATTTACATTGAACTCTGAAAGTAACCTATTAGGACTGTTATACCAAACCTTCAAAGTTTAGAAAATGTTATAATTCTAATGATCAGCACTACCTTCAAGTAGCATGGATGGATTTTGGATTTTGACACACACTTTCATTATAAATTATGCCTTTTTTTTTTTTTTTCATGATGCTGTTTCACTCAGCATGTAGAAGAGAGCTCTGACTGCAAGAGCAGTTGTTCAATACTTGGGATTCTCCCTGTACTTCAGCATATGACCCCTTGCCCAATTCTCTACACTGTGCTGAAGAACATTATTCATTCTCATAGGATTTCTCCCAGGACCACATCATTGGCCTCTGGGTATTTCTTGAGTTGTAAAGCAAACAGCCTTATCTCCTTAAACAGAAGGAAAATCAAGGCGGAAAGTCACTGAAATTAAATTATCCACTCAGCTGAGGTAATTGAGTTGTCTTGCACTTCATTATTCAAAGTAGTTAGTGTGGTACACGACTGAATAACTAGAAAACAACTTCAGGTGACTTTACTCACAGCTGGGAGTGTTTAGTAGCCTTGCAAATTTGACTAATGGGCTAAGTCAGGCACCTATATAAAGAGGAATAAGCCTCTTGTAAGAAGGTGAGTTTGGCTTATTTGTCTGGTCTGAAATTCACAGTGAGCTCATGTTCCTAGAGGCAGAAATTAGTTGCCTGATGCAGAAGACCAAAGAATCATTCAGTTTTCCTGAGGTAATGAAGTGGGCCATCCCTGTCTATCCATCCCATAAAAACAGAAGCAGGAAGTATTCAGGAGATTACAACTCAGCTCTAAAATATAGAGGCACAAGCAATTCTGATCAATTTAATTTTATTTCATAAATTTATACTGCCTCAATGTTATTTACATTTTTTAATGTGGTTTTGTGTGTTGCGCTGTAGAATAAAACCTGAAATATTCTTGGCGCTCTGTAAGCTCTGGATCTTACTTGTAGACATGTTACTGCCACAAGCGCTCCTCTTCAAATCAAGTAAGAGTGGGTGCTTGTGTTTTCTGAACGATTAAGCCAAATTCAGACAAGGCCCTCAGTTTGGGTTATAAAGGAATAATCCAGTCCCTGCACCAAAAGTGAAAAAGCAATTGAGAGAGTAACTGCATATAACATACAGCTGATGTTTTATTAATTATTTTATTTTTATTTTATTAGCCAGTGATTAGTTAGCCAACGATCCTCATGAACATTTTAACAGAAACGAATACTTGGAGGACTATGGTTAGTGAGAGGAATTGCTCTTGCTGTGCCTGTCCAAAAAGACACTGCATGACTGGTTTTCCAAGAACTGGGTTTCAGAGTGTATTAGAAAGTTAGAAAGTATGTAAACTTATTTTAGGTCCCTTACTTCTTCTCCCTCAACCCTTCCCCAGTGCAGCAATTGTATTCTACAGTCACAAATTCATACCTGTGGTCTTGAACTTCTATTTTTAAGTTTCTATAATGTCATTCAGACATTGCCTTCTCCATCTTCATCCTTGGAATGACAATCACAGCCTAAACCCACCTTAGCCACGTGCTAAGTCAGTTCCTTGGGACGATAAATATTTTCATACTTGGAAGAATAAGAAGCACTGTCTCTATAGCATTGTAGCATGTCTACAGAAACTCAAACCCCAAATTAATGAACTAAGAAATTTTGACCAAGAGCATCTTGGCCAATGGGTTGGATTGGTAGGAAAATTGCCTTTGTGGTGCTGGATTACTGAACAAGATCTCTGCAAAGCAAAGGTGTGCAGTTAGCAGGTGACCTTCTTCCTGCTCTCAGACTGTCTCTTTTCTTCTCTGGAAAGACTCTTCTTTGGAAATGATCACCACCAAATAGTCAAAATTATCACTAGATAATGAATTAAGTAGTGTTAAACTTTGTTTGCCTTCACTCGGCACAAATAAATAAAAATGAATTTCTAAAAACGCATTAAAATTCTATATTTTAGAAAATAACTAGTGTTTGTAAGTGCTGCTTTTTATCTTGTGTGTGTGATAATAAAGCATTTAGTTTTAGCTGATCAAGTACTGACCTCTCTAAAATCTGACTCTGTACAGGCAGACTAATAAAAGTTCAAGGGCATGTACTATTAAGCTGCATGATCTTCCCAGACTTCTGTAATTCATACAGTATAAAACCAACAAGAAACATAATGATGTTTCTTGAGGCTAAGGTCAACCCAGTGTTTTAATTAGAGTTTTTTGTGTAATGGTGTCTTGATTGGCTCTTTGGAAACAAGTTTCAGACTCCATGTGTGTCTGCATGCTGCAATTCTGTGCAGGAGTTTTCCAGCTGTGCTGGCATCCATCTGTGTGTAATGTAAGACCACAATAAAGATGCTGCGAGAGATCTGTCAAGTGAGCCAGTACAGCCTTCCTTTCATCTTTTCCTCAGCTGTGCAATAAAATGTAGTGAAAACTTAGGTTTGCCATTAAGTTCAACTGGTGTAAGTCAGTAATATCAGATCAGTTTTAAGCTAAAAGCTGATATTTTATATATCTGTTCTTTTGCTCATAATCATAAACACTGAGCTAGAAAACAATCTCTTATTTTATTAACAATTAAAATTGTGTAAGACTCAGTAATTTAGGGCCAAAAGATGCAATAACTGGACAGAAACAAGTGTTTTAGGATTGAAGTAAAAATGTTAGAAGTCTGTGTGAGATCAGGAAGGGGGTCAGAAAAGCTGAATAGTCATTTCCAATTTGGCTGAAATTTCTAGTACCACTGCACTATCTGATGACAAAGAAAAACAAGCTGCTCCATGCACCATCTATCAAAATGTTTGTTTTAGCTTGGCAAACCTTACGGAACCTGATATGTTGAAATGACGCTCCTTTGGTGGAGGAGCAAGAAAGTTTGCCCTACCTTCATTCAAACTGTAGTGTGGAGGTAAAGAGGTAAACTGAGAACTTTACGCTCATATTTATCCATGATGTTAGATAGAGAGCCAGCTGTCTGTAATGTATGTCTGAATATATATAACTTAGGTAAGTCTGTTCCTAACTTGCATCCAGTCCACAGTAAAATTTCCCAAATAGGTTATGATTGATATTCTCATTTATTTTTGTCAAGGTCTACAGCAAATCCCGTATTACCTATTTGTCAGCATTTGCAACAAGAGGGTGGTTTTCTGGATGCAGTTATCTTTTTTCTAGGTATGAAATCTTAGTTAAATAGAGAAACCTGAGGAAGTTTCTTGTTGCTGTGAAATATAATCCTTTCTTCTCCTCTTTCATAGAAAAAAAGTAAATGTTTTAAGATTTATTAAACTGCTATTCAGCCAGAATATCACAGTTACTGTTGGGAAGAAAAGCTGTTAGGCTTGTTGGTTTTGGTAGTTAGACATCAGAACATTTAAAGGTTTCTTCCTGTATAGACTAGAGAACACAGCAAGCCAGTCCCTTCTTAAAATGCTTGTTTTTTCATTAAAATGCCTGTATATAGTATCATTAGCATATATATATATTAAAAAATTAATATAAAAAAATCTGCTACTGGGAAAGAGGACAACTAGTAACTTCTCATCTTGAATCACGTAGGTTCTAGACTCTGTAATTCCTGCAGTAGCCTTTCTTCCAGTGCTTTGACCCTACTCAAATGCATTTAGCAAGTATATGCTATATGTAAGGATGTGAACAAGAGAGAATTATATAAAATAGAATGCTTTTTACAGCTCAATGCTTGAAACAGACATTGAATTGCAGGTTGGATGTCCAGACAAAGAATTAAAGAGCTCTGCTCTTACGTGGGCTTTAGAAAAATACCCATATTTGGACTTATGATGATAGGTCAGCAAGGAGAAAAATACCTGGGAAGAAGTGGAAATTAGAGAATAATTTATACCACCTGCAGGGCGGGAGACTGAAGTGGATTTTAACCCCACTATAGGAGAGGGGTAAATGGCTTTCTTTCTTTGGCAGTGCTTTTGCTATCTTGGTGAGATATGAAGAAAGTAAGAATACTGTTAGACATTTTCATGGATAATGTTTGTAATGATTATTCTCCAGGGCTTTTTCTGCAGTGGAAGTTTTTAACGAAGTTCTAGTCCATAATGTAGGCATAAAATATTGCTGTAAATCAAGTCTTTTTCCCGTTCAGTATGCTCAAACTTTCCCCAGTCACTCCACTATGGTTTGCCTATGCCAGGGATTTGCTTTGCTTCTACTGCATTTTATATTTCTAACAGATTATCAAGAAAATCCATCCTGCCAATCCCACCATTGATAGAGTGGACATCCATAACAGTCTGCTCTATTGCATTAAAATGAAAATATCCACCAATAGCTCTCAGTCAAGTTGAAGTCATCTGACAGATAAGCATGGCCTGAGTAGATCAGCTAAAGTTCTAGGCTTCTGTTACTGACATAGATCCTCCTGTGCAAAATACTCAGGAGAAAAAGTTTTTTTTCCAATTTTCTTTTAGGTGTTTCCAAAATTGCTATTTCAACTTTCTCTTTCCATAGGATGCACTCTCAAAATCCTTAGGTAAGAAGACAAGAATTTTTTTTCAGTTTTTGAACTTATTGGAGTCAGAGAAAAGTTCTTCTTGAGAATAATTTACAGAACACAGTTATGATCTTTCTACAAATAACTCTTGAAATGGTCTTTGCACTTGCTATTTATTAAAAGAACCTGGGGACACTACCCATCTAACTCAGTTAACTGAAGTAACACAGAGAGGATGTATCCTTCTGCTTTATCCTGTAGGGTCTGCTGTGTGTCTCTTGTTCTGTGGTTGAAACCCAAACTCTCATCTCTTTGGATGTGCATGTAGCATAGGAAAGTGCTGCAATAGTAGGTTCAATAGTAGTGCTCATTTTATTTCTTAAATGTTTGTATATGTTTGTGTATGTATACTTACATGTATGTATATAACTGATACTCAGCAATTTGTTTCCTCTGTTAAAGACCTCATTTTAGCTTCAGCTTTTAGCAAAAGTTTGCACAAACACCAGTTCTCGTCCATTCTAGATGTGAAGCAATTAATAACAAACATGGCAATATATTATAGCCATATATATTTGAGAATATCCAAGAGTACATATCTGAAATGAGAGGCAGTAGAAGGCTAAATCCTTTTTCCACAAAGGGGAAAGGGTAGACTGCCAAAATGGAAAATAAATTTGTTACTTCAAATCCTTGTTAACATTACATGGATAAGCCACATTTTCGTATCTGGTTAAGTGTTAGACATTCTTCTACTAGCTAATGCCAGCATTTGAAAGCTGGACAAGGAGGCATTAAACTCAAAAGCTTGAACTGGGACATATATAGATATAATAAGGCTAAAAGCTGTTTTTCTGCTTAACCCAAACTTTGAAAAAAAGTCCTACATATGCACTTTCAGTTTTATGCTGTGTGTGAAAGTCAAATATGCTTAGTTGGCACAGAGTTTCTTGAAAGTAATTATTGTCATCCCATTTGGCTAAATTTATCTATATATACGTATACATACCAGAAATATGCAAGATTTAAAAATGCTGATATAGTCTAATGAGTTGCTTTACTTTGTATAGAGTGGTACTGTTGTTCTGTGATTTTTGTTGCTGTATTACCTATAAGTTGCCTATATCCTAAATGTATCTTTCCAGGGAAAAGAAAGGCAAAGTTTTATTCAGGACAAATTATTATGAATTCATCCAGGAAAATACTCGTGATAAAACTACTAATTCCTTTCTGTGTAGGCTAGTTAGCATCTGTTCTGCATGCAAAGCTGTATTACATTAGCAGATTGAAAAAAAATACATTATTTAGTAAAAATAAATAAAGTCTCAATATATAATCTTTTACTTAAAAAATAAACTTTGCTTCACAATATATATTTATGTACGTGTGCTTTAATATACAGAAAACAATACAGCAAGTATGTTAGATTAATATATTGACAATTCAGCTGTACTCCTGCAGAATTTGGACAACTTAAACCTTTGTTTCTGTATACATATTTATACTTAATATTTTCTGTGGAATAATTGGTGACTATGTCTTTTTTTTTTTTTTTTTTTTTTTTTTTTTTTTTAATTTCTGGTGAAGAAAAGCATCTGTTGATGGCTATGAATGTGCTATGCACATCTGTCTGTTTAATTGCAATAGGAGCATCATGTAATGATTCTGTAACCTGTTAATGTGTATGCTGGACCATGGTGACTTCAAGTGGCACATCAGTATGGACGAGATGATGTCCTCTTCCATGGTGTGCTTCTGCTTTCTGGATCATGAATGCTAGATTGCTATATGAATTAGGACAATGTAGGGTTAGGGTGAAGAAGAAAGACAAGGATAGTGCTGAAGAGCAAGGTGCTCATCTATTTGGAAAATAGGTGTTGTCTGAATACATAGGGGGAAGAATCTGCTGGGGACAGAAATCTCAAACAGAATAGTTGGGGTAGGAAAAAATTTGGATAAAATAGGCTTTCCTCAGCTTGATCTGTACAAGATCTGTACATGTTGGTTGTTGGGCTCTGAACACCCCATTCCTCAAATGCTCTGTCTCCTTGGCCAATAAAAACATTTTCATTTGAACATTTTCCTAGCAATCATTCATCTGTTGCATTCCTCTATGAAGGTTAAGTCTTTTAAAGACCCAGTATAGTTGGAATTATTGCTGCAATTTGGTTCAAAATAGTGTGCAACTTGATGGAGACTAGAATACCATTGAGAAGGGGATATTCCACTTGCTGAGGATGAATCTCAAAGAGGACTGCACCAGATTCAATTTTGAACCAGATGTTTCGATCCTTTCCCCACTCCCAAATCCTGTTTTTGTTTACCCATCACTACCCACTTAAAGTTGATATATTTCCTTCTCTTTTAAGGATGATGCTTGTGACATATGGCTTCATTAAGTTTTATTTTCTATTTTTATTTATCATTTCTGTGGGCTGATCACTGGTTTTGCTATATGACCTTTTGGACTGTAGATGGCACTTTAAAGTTCATTCTTAGCATATGCATCACCCTCTGATTCAGTCAAAATGGAGACGAGCAGGATTCCCCAGTATCTTCAAGTTATTGTATTCTTTTTAAGTAGGTCACTTGGAAACAGGATCATCACTGTCTGTAGAGAACAAAAGGGACCGAGACTTTTCATTCTGCTTAAGACATTTGGAGATGAGGCATCTAACTCTTCTTAACTGCTTAAAAGGATTAATCAAATACAGAGAGCATCTTCCAGAGCAGGTACCCCAGGTAATATTTTGGGTCAAGCTTGTAAGCAGGCTGAGCAGTCAGCAAGGTGAACTCTGATCTCAGGCATGAACCTGCTCCTGTTCTGTCCTCCTTCCCGGCATTACAGGGCTTTTCATTGTCCTCCTGGGAGAGCCCCAGAGCTGCTGCTTGAACTGGGGGAGTTTTACACCAGGTGATGAGGGGTGTCCTGTCCCACCCGCTTTAGCTGTGAACAGCAGCATCAGGCCCTCCCCAGTGTGTTGAGGTCACTCAGTGGGTTGCTCTGCTAGAGGGGTTCTGTAGGATGGTATATTACCAGGAAGGGGTTTTAGGGGTTTACAGACAGCTGTAAGCTGTGGACCAACAGCTGAGTTTAAGCCTCTAGAAGGAGAATAGCAGGGCCTGCAACTCAGGTGTCCCCAGTCTCCTTCCCTCCCAGGGCCTCTGCAGAGGAGGGAATTGGGAGCTGTCCCCAAAGTGTCTTGGCTTTGTGTTTTCTGTAGAAGGTACTACGTGGGGGTTGTTCTCCATACATACACTTCTTACCATGCCATCTTTTGTGCGGGTGTGTTTGGCTCATCCCGAAGCAGCCTCACGTCCCCATGTGAGGCAGCCGTGCCTGGCTGTCCTTAACGCTGTCACTCAGGGAGGCTGTGCACTGGGAAGGTGTTAACTGAGCAAACGTGTGCATCTCTGCAAAGCCTCCTGAGCATGTTGGTGCCTTTTTATCTCCTCTGATGGTGTTTGGCTCCCTACGGAGCTCCCCAGCTGGAGCAGCAGCCATGCAGGAGGAGAAAGGTGTGTCTGACTGTGAGGACTGGGACTAGCTGCCAAAGTGAGAGAGAGGAGGAGGAAAAAAAAAAAAAAAAAAAAAAAAAAGCTTTAAATGGCAAGACTGAGCTTGCAGCATGTAGCCAGTGTGTTCCCTACAGGCTTCAGGAGGCAGCAGGAGTGGCGGTGGAGGGGAGAAGAGGTGCTGCACGATGGGGGCTTCCCGCACACCAGCCGGCAGCAGGGGTCTGCGGGTACATGGGGCACGAGGGACGGGCCACCGTCACCCTGCAGCAGCCTGCAGCCCAGGTAGGGTTGGCTCATGGACCGTGCTGGGTAAATAAATTCTTGTCTCATTTGGGTAGTTTGGGTTTGTTCTGTTGTGGGGCAGAGAAAGGAGCTTACTGAATTATGTTTGGTGTATGACATTCCTGTGGTGATGGGGGAATTGGTTTAGAGGATTACTATTGCAGGAGGATACACCAAATTTTAGGTTTTCAGGGAGAATTTTTGTGCATGGTGGTGTCTGTTAGAGAACCAGCCTGGGAGCAATCCAGGAGCAGCAGACAACTTTTAGGAGATGCAAATCAACCATCTCATATAAAGCTGGAGGGAGGAAGGGAAACATTTATAGTGGCCAGGGCAGTGCCTAAAGAGTGGTTGTCTGATAGGAAAACCCGTGGGACTGGAGGAGCCAGGTCTGTATCCATTTTCAAGCTTCAAAATTTATTCCTCAGGGCATTGATTGCATCTGCAAAGCTCGAGGGAACTGTCAAGCCCCTTTCTGTCATATTCACTGGGAGAAAGAGTTCCAGAACATGCAATTTAATTTAATTTACATATAGCTTATAAAGAGTGCATGTACTTGTTTTCTGCAAAGTGTAGCTGTACACCTGGGAGGAGTGTTCAGCTTGCAGCAGGAACATTGTCTGCACATCCGTAAGTGCTGCTGTGCTTCCAGCCGTAAACTCTATCACGCCGCGAAGCAGCCTCCTTTGGCATGCCTCAGCTATCCTTTCCCTGACTTGGGATCAAGCAGCTGCATTGAGAGCTAGATATTCCTTTCCCTGCCTGCTTTAAATTGTGAAATTTTTGGCACAGTTAAAAAAAAAAAAAGTGTAGTCACTGCAGAAGATTTTTTTTTTTTTTGGGGGGGGGGGGGGGGGTATTTTATTCTGTTTCGGCTGCTGCTTTGCTGTCAGCTGGTAAAGCAAAGCAGGCAGAAAGAGCCTGTGTGTGTATCATACAGCCAAGCACAGCTGTCCATGCAGCAGCAAGGTTAGACAGTTCCTTGCCTTTGGCAATGATTCATGAAGTTGTGCATACCTTGAAAGATAAATTTTTGAACTCTGACAACTTTTTAAAGTGGTTTCCACTTTTTTTTTTTTAACTATTTTTTTTAAAGTGGTACACCTTCAGAACTTTTTTTCTTTCTTTCTTAAAAGCTTTCTACTTCACCAAGCACAAAAGTAGCCACTGCTAAGGCTTTGTGATTTAGTAATTTAGACTTATGACATTAATTGAGTGTCCTAGATTTATTAATTTTATCTCTCTTGTGCTTTCATGTGTGTGGAAATATATCTATATCTAGACATTTATCTCTAGGTACACTTATATACCATCAATATATATGCATTTTTTTAGACAATTATTCTAAAGTGGCTACAAGAAGTGGCTATGGCGATAGCTGTTGTTTAATTGTTTAATCTCAATAGCCACATCAGCTAAAACCTTGGATGGTCTGTTTTCACTCAAGAGTTCTGAGTGGTTTTAGTAAACAACTTCACAAGTGTAGCTTAGTTTGTCAGTCTCAGTCTGTGTGCTATGGGTTTACAGCTGCAGCATATGCTACCTTACATACAAACCTCAAAGACTAACTGGAGGTTTTAGTATAAGCAGTATGTTCCTGAATAGATTAATGGATAAATAAGAAAACTAATGGTCTCTTTCATCTGTAGAATTTGTGGTTTGTGGTGTCCTCCTCCCTCCCCATAAAAATCAATTCTATATGCTTTCAGATGAGTTTATAAAATGACTCTCTGTTGGTAAAAGTGAAAATCAATGTGTCCTGGAAATGATATTGGAGAAAGGAGGGGCTGCAAGCTTATTTTAAAAATTCAAACATAGAGTGAAATGTTATGGATTTTTTCTTATTATATGTACAGTCAAAAACTAGCCATAAAATCTATATCATATGTACATATTAATGCTTTCATCTTTCTGAGCATTCATAATAAAGCTGTAAGACACTATGGTATAACAGTATTCTTTAGTTAGTGTGTACCTGCATACAGAGAAATCCAAATGACCACAAAGAAAGCTGAGTAAAAAGATGTGTTTTAGGTACACTCAGAAAAAGCCATCTGCTGCCAGATACATGATCAGTATTAATGCTGTGCTGAAATGTGTTGTAGGTTGCAACAGAAATCTAATAATATAACGGAGGTTAGTCCCTCAGAAAATCCACCAATTCTGTTTCCAAAAAAAGCATGAACCAAAATTTTGTCTAAAAAAAGGGGTGAAAGTAGGAAGGATGGGGATTAAATGTCATCTACTGCAATCCTCTCTGTTATCTAGTAATATTCTACTGTATTTCACTGAACTTTCTGCAGTGCCACTCTGTAGTTTCTCTGGAGTGGCCATACCTGAGAATCCTCGATGTACGTATATATTTGCCTAGTGATTGCCTCAAATAAACTCAAAATAGGAATTTATATTACCTTATTATAGTTTTTTTTTCTCCAAAATCATGAGTTATTACATAACAAGGGCACAGGTTTTAACTTCAGATATTTGTTGTTAGGTTCTGATGCTGTTGGCACCCTTGCAATAGGACTGCTTCGTTGGAAAAATCCGTATACATATGGAAACCCTCACCACCCTCTCACCTTTTCTGAACATGTCTTTAGTCCTGTATTTCAACATTTTCCTACGCAAAATGACTTATCAGATCCATTATCCTGCCCAGCTTCACTTTCTATCACTCCAGTGCCTTCATACAGCAGTAGTAGTCAAGAAACTTTAAGTCAAGACTGTACAGGTAAGCAATTATTTCTTTCTTACACTTAAGAGTTTAGTTTAATCAGCAGTTTTAGTGTTCAAGTTAAATAGCTGTTTCAGCTGCCAGACAGCTTTGACTGCTACTAGGGAAGGTTTAGACCATGGAAACTCCATCAAGGAATTATGGTTTTCCAAAGTAATGCTTGTTCAAACAAATTATTTCATGGTTTTAAAAATATCAGAAATAGTGACATGTTCTCAACCATAATAATATGTTTGCTTTAAAGCTGGTAGACCACCTTTCTGATGAGGATGGAGCCATATGGAACCATTTAAGGCAGTATCATCTCTTCTGTGCCTATCATAAAACTGTGTGTGATGGAGGATACTTCCATATATTCATTGTGCATCCAAAATGCTATGAGCACCTGACTAATCATAAGATAAGATGTACAAAGAGCATCCAGTCACATCCATGGGAATGCACTTGTGTTTCCACCTGTTACAGGGTTTACATCTCTCAGAAGCTAGAGAAAGCAGCGTGCCTGTCATGTCTCAGACTTGAAGCACCCCTGAGAGAGATGGGGCTATGGTGTTTGAACAAATAACTCAACCCATAGTTTGCTTTCATTTGTATCTGGAGGATCTTTGCTTAGGATGATGGTAAGATAGCAGGTCACGAACTCAGTGAATTTTTCTGGATGGCAGATGAAGCCCTGATCTACATGCTTCTTGAATGGACCCTCATATAAAGATTTTGGTTAATGTTGCCTCCATTATGTTGCTAAGTGGGAGAGATTAGCAAGCCTAGGTGCCAGGCAGCTGAAAGTTATATATGGGGAGTGGGTTCCTAGTGGATCCAGTACTGAAAGGCGTAATGCTGGAAAAGCCCTGGTCTGAATACCTAGTGCTGTCCTAGTTCTTAAATGCATGTAATGCTTGCTGACAAAGGACTGAATGTGATCTGCAGTACAAGTATAATCAAATATATATCATACTGTTGATAGTATTACTCTTATTTCATTGTAAGTATTGTAGTAGATAAATATAATTTACTGTAACTGATGTAATCATGTTGCCAAAAAATAATGGGATTGAAATTCTGTGTTGATGCTGAAATCTGAGAAAAACAGGTTTCTTACTTCCTAGAGCATTCTAATCTAATGGCTCATCCTCCCAGGCTGGCTGGGTGCTCATAGCAGCCAAAAGTCCCAGGATTCAGCATAAGCACCATTTCTAATGTCTACTCTGATGGTGACACTTATAAAACAGAAGTGCTATTGCAAATTGCTGATCAGTCCATGCAAAGGTAAATGTTACTTTATCTATATTCCTGGTTCCAGTTAAGAGCAGTGTAAATCTGCACATCCTGTGCACAATTTGGTATCCTTTGTATGAACTTAATGACTGTATTCTAGAAGCTTAATTTATATATATATTAATTTATTATATATATTAATATTAATTATAATATTAATATTATAATTATAATAATTATAATATTATTGTTAATAATAATTTATTATATATATATATATATAACCACCCGTTTTATTGATAGAAATAATGTAAGTGCTATGAAATAATTCATATCTTTCCCATGCAAAGAATGATGTTTCCCGTTTTAATTGCTTACATGCTATGAAACACCTTTTCGCTACTCTAAGATTCACAAGCAACTGCCACCTAGAGGTGATGTTGTGGAAGGACGGAAAAATACTTTTAAGCATAGTAGCATAATAAAACTGTAATAAAGCCTGATAAGAAACTGCTAGCCTTGCAGAAACAATTTCCTGGGTCTGAAGCATGGCCACATATAGCCATGGGTGTCAGCATGATATTATATTAGCAAGTCAAATAAAAACGCCCTAGTTTTGTTCTTTATTTAAGAAGGTAGCGTCTTTGAAGAGATCATGGTGAGATGTTTAGGAAAGTATTACACTGAAGAGCAGCAGGGCAGCCTGACTGGCAGGGCAGCACAGCTGGGTTGAGGCAATGTCCATTCCCAACAGGGTGGGAGGTGCTGGTGCATAGTATATGACTCGTGGCCCAGGGAAATACTGTCTTCATCCTGAGTTAATTTACTGATTTCTAAATGTGCTGCAACAACTGATAATCCATATGATTATTTTAAATCTAGATGCATGTCTCCTGCTGCAGAGGTGAGGGTACTTCGTGTGCATGTGGTGAAGTGTTCCTATCTACTGGTCAGTCGTGCTCTGCCCTACTGCAGAGGGGCCCAAGAAGGGTGTGGTGTGACTGGATGTTGTGGCTGCAACACCAATGATAATCCTTACTTTATTATAACACTTCTAACACAAAGATTCCTCTTTTTTTTTTTTTTTTTTTTTTTTTTTTTTTAAACATTACCAGATTTCAGGGACTGTCTTGCCATGATTGAAAAGCTTATTTGCAGCAGAGATAACAGCTGTTCAACAGCGTACAGCAATTGTCTGCAAGTTCAGGCAAGAGTACTGCATCAGCTGAAATGGGTGATGTTTTGAAAAGACAGAGGTAGATTGATTAATGAGGTAGAGTATATCCTAAGGCTATATCCAGGCTCATTCATGTCCAAGACTACTTGATCAGCTCGTTTACAGGAACTTGGTATGAAATACCAAGCCACGGGCTTGCTGTGAAGCTGCTTTCTTGTGAATTTATATCAAATTCTCTAACCTTAACATAATCAAAAAAGCAAACCATGTTAAGCCAGCAGTATACAATGAATACATGCATTGTTGTTTCAAAAGAATTATTTTTTATCTACTGATACTGGGAAAATTCTGGCTGCTTCCTCTGCATGTTCAGAGCCTTGTAATAAGCTATGCTTGGGAAATTGGAGATGAATTTCAGTGTCACAATAAAACTTTGTGTTTTAGGACACTCAGTATGAAAGATGTAGAACTGCAGCTAATAGCATTTGGGGAGCAAATTTCAGTGGGTGCTTTGTATACTACTTTGAAACATTACTTTCAATTTGGTACATTTGTTGCTTCACAGTATGCTGTAATGCTAGGTAATCTACAGAGTAGTGACAGATTTTGTCCTTGCATATTGGAGTGTAATTGACATCAGAAACAATTTTCTGTACTTTGGGAAGGAAATCTTGAGCTTTTAATACTACTGATATTTTGAAATAACATTTTTGAGAGGATTGCATTGATTAATAAAAAACACACTTCTGCTCCGAATGGGACAAAACATGAGGAATTTTTCTGTACTTATTTCCCAGCTCAGAAATCTTATCAGGAATAAAAGAGAACAACTTAGTTTTGATAACTATTTGATAAAAACTTAGCAATTTTTGAACTGGTTCCCAAAGAGTTTCTGTTATTGATTAACTTTGTCTGTTATTATGTTCATTATTCAATGCTTAATACATTAAACAGTATATTGCAGAATACCCAGAAAACTGCTAGACACCACCAGCTGGATTCTGAGTGATAGATTTGCACTGAGTCAAAAAGAGTTGGGAGCTAAACATTACATTTATAATGTGAATTTCTGGTTGCAGATAAAAAAACAAAACAAAACATTTAAAATACACAGTCATTAACAACAACAAACAAAACCAGCTAAATTTAATCCACTCTGCTATTGTTGTGTGGGGCGGGACAGGAAGCTGACTACACAGAAACTGGAAATGCATGCATGCATATAAATTTAAATGTTTTGTTACTCTCTGTTGCAGATGTATGTTTAGTATCCTTTACACTATAGGCATTATTCATCCTCAATCTTCTTGGCTTCAGAGTTAATACAGATCAGTACTGCCTTTCCTCTCCTCCTTCAGTAGATTTAGGAAATACCTCACCTGCTACTTGCTGCAAAATTTTTCAACGATGGGACATTGTTTTCATAGCCATGTGTAGTTGTCTCTTTCCCAAAATTAACAAACCTTGTCCTCTTCCCATAGGCTGTTTTATTTAAACATTTTGTCATCCTTTTTGCCCTTTCCAGAGCTTGCTCCAATTTGTCTTCATTTTAAGTGTTGTGCCTAGGACAAGGTATGATTTTACAAAAGTACAACTGGCACTAATTAGTGTAGAATAGTTACCTCTTCAGTCTGTTACAAAGACACAAATTAATATTTCCCTAGCTAAAATGTCTTTTTGAAGAGCACTGTTACTGACTCTATTTGCATTTGTTTAGCAGTACAACCTGCTAATTTCTTTTCATCACTGATATCATAAGCATCTATTTTCCTCTAAGACTCTTCTAATGCATTTCTACCTTTTATTATTATTATTATTACTATTGTTTTAATTGTCTTTGATCTTTAGGCCATTCCTTCACCTTCTTGTGGTTCATCTGAAATTCTGAACCAGTCCTACATGTGGGTTACAACACCTATCAAGTTTTTGTCATCTGCAGCTTTTAAAGAAACATGGAATACCAAAATTCACAAAAATATTCAATATAACAAGCCTCTGTCATCTTGAAATTATTTCTCAATGTTACTACTTATAATCTAAATCTTTTCTTTCAACCATTTCTGAGCTGAAATTAGCGCACCTTCATCTGGACTGTATTTCTCTTTTTTATTATAATGACTTGTCCCCCTCATATGCTAGGTCAGGTGTTTTGAAAGCAATTATATTGATTTACCAGGAAATGTTCCTGACAAATCTTTATTATCATCTTGTTTTCTTCAAGGTGCTTACAGACTGCTTGATTTATTACTTGCTTTCTAACTTGTCATCATTTCTTTTCAAATATTGATGTTAGGCTGACTGCACTGTAATTACCTTTATTTTACTTGTACTTTATTTGCTCTTTTCCACTGTTAGGGGAACTTACCTCATCTTTCTTTGGCTGGAGTACTCCTTAAAAAGTTTAGAGGTTCCTAAATCCCATAGAGGTAACTGAAATGTGAACTATGCACCTCTGTGCCTTTCCTGGTCTGTGCCTGAATCCCTAATGTGTGAATGTACAGAATGGAGCACTTTCAAGAGAACTTGTATTCCCAACAAAGACAGAGAAAATGCAAAGGATGCAAGTCACAGGATGCAGGGATGCACCCATGTCTGTCTGGTAGCTGATGAAAAAAAAATAGAGAGAGAGAGAGAGTTATTATGCTTGCGGTATACACCTTTTGCAAGCATAACCTGAGAAAACCTGACAGAATGTTCTAGCTTCCTTGCTCAAAACTGCTGGAAGGCTGGTTGGAGCTCAAGTCCGCTGTTTCACCTGCATTCTTGCTGCATCCCTGCTTTATTTTACTGGTGAGATTATAGCATCAAATATTTTCCATTTGTATCTATGCTGTAGGATGTAGTTTCAGAGTAATATTGCCATCTGCTGTGAACACTGTATGTGACATGGATAAAACTCAAATTAACTTAGGTGTTCCTTGGTACTGTGCATTAAGTGCATACTTAAATGGATTCTTTGATTCTGCAGCTTCAATTTTATATATATATATATATTTTTTTTTTTTTTTTTGACAGATCTATCTTGTCTCATGAAGCTTTTAAGGCCTGTTTTAAATCACACAATAACATTAGGAAGCTATATAAAGAAATAATTCGTGACAGTGACTCCTTCTTAGTATGGTGCAGGACTACAATTTATTTAATAAGATAAGACTACAATTTATTTAATAAGATAGATCAATTGCACTCCCTTCCTTTGTGTCTAACGTTAGCTGAATTTCATAATTCTGCTAATTCAGGTCATATTGGACTACCTTGTTGAAGTTCTTGTTTGTTTTTCACCTGGAGAAAATCAAGACTTAGAATAATTATAATGTGAATGAGGAGATGATTGATGGGGAGATGACAACAGTCTTGGGAAAGGGAGTACTAAATGGGGAGAAGATTAACAGTAGAGTTTCCCTGGTATTGGTCCTGGTCCTGGAAAGAAAGTTAATATTTTTATGTATGATGTCTGCCTGTAAAGGAGTAATGCACTGATGAGCTGTGCTGGTGAGTCTAAACTGGAGACATAATCACTGCAGAGGAAAATCTGAATATTGTGTGGGAAGAAACGGATGGCTTTGGGGAACAGAATAAGAGAAATGTGATAAAATACAACAGTGCAGATTTCCAGATTGTACATAAAAAGAGGTTTTTATTTTATTTATTTATTTATTTTATTATTTTTTTTTCCTGTAAGCTAGGAGTCCTCAGCTGGAAATGGCTGAGGAAGATAAATCCAGCTACTAATCAGGAGTGTGCTGCAGCTGTGAAAAAAACAAATGGAAGCCTGTCTCAGGTGAAATGTTTGCTGGAGAGGGAGAGATTAAAGTTGTTTATCCAAATTGACTGCTTATTTTCAAAAAGTATAGAGATCTTCTGGAGCTTGAGCAGAAAAGAATTACTAGTATAATATGGGAGAGGAGAGCACACCTAATAGGAAGAGATTACTGTATTTAGATTAGCAAAGCAAAAGCAATTAAAAAAGAAAAAAAAAAAAAAAAAGGAAAAAGAAAAGAAATTTAAAAAAAAAAGAAAAAAAAAAAAAGAAAAAATCTCTCCAGTAGGTTTCATTTCCTGCTTATTTAATTATTTACTGATTTTTAAGTTTGGGAGATAACTATTACAAAAAACAGGCATCTGATATGTTCATTTATCCTGATCAGCAGCTTTCTGAGTTTGATGAATCTGTTAAGTGACCCCAGGGACACAGCTGCTGGTGTTAGTACTCAGAAGTTCATGGGTTCCAGTTGCAAATCTTAATTTGAAGGTCTCATAAACTGTCTGGCTTCTTGGGACTGTGTACAAAGGTGAAAGCCACGAGATGGTGCTGACACTCCTTATCACAGCTGGAAGCATTATGAGAGCAACAGAGCAATGTGTTGGCCTTGGCATAACCGTTCAATGGGGAACTCGGTGCTTGTTATCCTGTCAAGTCAGTGGCTCAGTTTGGTCTGAAGTTTGTAGTTATGTGTTGATTCTTGTTATGGAGTCTGAATACAAACTGTATATCACAGGAAAAGAGGAAGACAGAAAGAAAGGAATTGGAAAGGTGATGGTTATTTCTTTTGAAGTTGTGCCTTGTTTTTGTTTGTCTTTCAGCTGCAAAGAGAATGATGAAATTACAAAATTTAGAAGTAAAAAGAAAATACATGTTTCTGATTAGACGCATGGGGATTCTGGTTAGAATACTCACCTGAAGATCCAGATACTACCTGCTCTTTCATGAGTTGATGCCAATGGTAATATCTGCTCTGCCTGCAGTGGTCCTGCCTGCTTCTGCTTCTTTGTTTATACTCTGTATGCTTACATCAAACAAGGGACCATCTGGGGAAGTTTGTTTGGTATTCAGTGTCTTTAGGGGAATTGAAATAGAAATAGCTTTCAGCAGTCTGGGAGCTCTATGGTCATAAAGATAGTGAGGTTTATAAAGAGGAAAAATATTACTTCCAAAAAAGAAAGTTGGAAACTCTGAAGTCAGCCAAACCCCCAAAAATGATGCAGGGCAGGTGGTAACTGGTGCCCTGACTGACAGCAACCCGCTTTGATTACTGTTGTGTCTGCTAACAGCAGGCATCATGTCGCTTTTTATTAACCCGTGTGGCCAGGGGACAGGTTTATCTTTCTCATTTTTTTCATCCGGCTGCCAGCAGAGCCTCCCTGTGTTACGAATGGTAACTAACTACTTTTATCAAAATTAGGGGGAGTGCAATTTGTTAATGGAATACCTTTCCTGCAGTGCTGTACTGTTTTTTGTTGCTAAAATGCAGAATGCTTTTTTTTCCCCTGCGTAAAATGAGACCAGAAGTGTTTAAAAATGAAATGACTAAAAAGCATACTGCATTCAATAAGCATGACAAATTAGGATCCTAAAAAAGAACATCAAGTATTTTGGTAATATCAGTATCCTTGCTGACTCTCAGGACACAGAGTACCATTAAGTCTATATTTTAAAATATCTGAATGTGTGTATTTAACCAATTTCAAGACTCTGTCTACCAATAGAATTTATTTTAGAATTCAAAGATGTGCAATATTGTCTCCCAAAATTCATGGCTTACAATAAGTACACAGATGATTCTAAAAAACTCACATTTACACAGAAGGAAAGAAAAATTTTGAACCTTCATTGTCTTCTGACCTTATCACAGGTTCAAGTCTAGAAGCTGCTGAGCTGTCTGGTTCTGATCCAGCAGAGCATTTAAGACTATGCTTAATTTTGGACTTGAGAGTTATGCCACTGAAATCAATTTATCTGCTTTTCTAATGGTTCTTCCCACTTAGCAATGGGAAACTCAAATTTGCTTAAGAACAATGAGCTGATAATTCCTTTTATAAGGCATATTTTTAGAAATGCTAACCAACATGGATCATGCTCTGTTGATTGAAGACATTTAGCATAGACAGTGCTAACACATACCTTTTGTAGTGCTGTATCAGTGCTTCAGTGTTTTTTGAGAGCATCTTTAGAACTGGAAGTGCATTTACTCCAGCCTTTTCTGCTAATTTTTCTTCTGAAATTAACTACAACGTCTTTCTTTTTATGTGGAATGTGGGTATCTGCCTTTTTTGCTGATCTGAAGTTGGCCCATTATTGCACAAACTTAAACTGATGCTATCTGTATTTGCTCATTGCTGGTGATTACTGTGAACTTAAACTCAGTAGGGTCTGGAATACAGAGTCTCCTTCTAAAATTTCTACTTGGCTAACACTGGCTTGGATTTACAAGTTTTCATTCCTTTTGCTTGACGTATTTAAGTTACTGACATCTAACAATGTCTATTGACCACAGGTGATACAAAAAAAAAAAACAATTAATTTTACATTGAATTCATAAAATTTCGGATTTCATGGAAATACCTTTTATCTAGGCAATATATATATTTATTTATTTATTTTTATTTTTTTTGTATGGTAGCTGGCCAAAGCAAAAAAGTGTTAGGATGGAGTTGTGAATAGTTCCGGAATAATGTATTTACATAAGGATGTCTCTGAACCACTTTTTCAGTTGTAGTGCTCTAGCACTATGGAGTCTTAGCACAAGATGGAAGTGTTTAATTAGCACTTTAAATCTAATAGAGATTTACTGATGCTCTCCAAAGCAGCAATCTGTTTCTCATTTTTTTCTGCAAATGACGTGTCTTTCTTTGTGAAGTGTACCTATCTTGCATATTTTATAACCAAATTAATAGTGTATAGTAAAAGACGAGCATAAAATTATTATTTATGTAAAATGTTCTTATTAACTTTACAGAACCAAAATGGTGCATTTCCCAACTATATCTCCAGAGAAATTGTGTCCAGAAGAATGTGTTTTGTTTTGTTGCTCATTAGTGAGTACTGCACAATTAAACCTTGAAGTGTTGTATCTGTAAGTAGCTGATCTGTCCTTCTGCTGGAAATCTAATAATAATAAAAAAGTCTAATGTCTCTGATGTTCATGTTGAAGAGAGTGAACCGGAAGAAAAAATAGTGGTTAATGTGGAAAAACTAGAAAGAAAACACAAATTCTTAACGATTTTTTTTTTTTTCTGTTCAATATGGGTAATGAAGTCTTGGTCTTTTGAAAGAGAAAGGATGTGTCAGATTTGCAGATTTCAAGTAGCAAGCACTCAAATGTGGCATTACAGTTCAAGACTGAGACAGAGAACGGGAGCTATATAATTAAAATGGAAAGAACTATGCAGATTGAGCTCCAATCAAGCCCTCATTTATTTTGTTCCTCTGTCTTTAAAGCTTAGCTTAAGATAATTTTTTTATTTTTTCCCCTCAGTCCCCCAATTAAAAGAGGAATTATCAATTTCCTGAAAAAAGATGATTATGCAGATTTGAAATATGCAATTCTGTTTACTTTCACCTACTTTGATTCCTCCTCTTTGCTCATTTTTTTTCTTTCATTTTGCATTTCTCCCTCTTCAGTCTTTTGCCTAATATTTATTGCATACCTCTCAGAATCTCTTCCTCTCCTCCTTGTCCTTCCTCTCAGCTTTGTCCTCTATGTATATGCCCTGTGAATTTGTAAACACACCCCCTTTTATTTATTTATTTATTTTCCTTTTTGTCTTTGATTGCTCTCAGCATGCCTCTGCTCAGCTCTCAGGAAGGGACAGCCTGGAGGAAGCTCCACATAACACCTTTTCTCTTATGCTGGCTTCTGCAAGAGAAGTGGTTTCCCAACTCCTGGCTTACAGTCAACAAGTTTTGCTTTGCTTGTAGTTTCAGGAAATTAAAAGGTTAAGACTGTGAGCAATAAGACCAGAAAGCCATGGTGTTGCCTGTGGCTCCTTTATATTCAGGATGGATGTCCATGGGCCAGTGGAGACAGCAGGCTGCTGATCTAGCTGGCGAGGGTTGAGGGCACAGAGGGTCACCATGCTCTGTGGCAGCTGCCAACCTCTAGCTGGAGGAGGGAAGCAGGGGGCTTATTTGCCACTTGCTGATCTAGTGTCCAGTAAATTATCTGCTGCTTTGTACTTGTCTGATCAGTTCTCATACTTCCATGGCATTTATGCTGAAACAATGTCTTTTGGTTGAGAAGGCTGAAAAGCATTTATTTTGAGGGAAAAACCTCAGACAGAGTTCTGAAGTCTGCTGATACACTTGTGGTTGAATCCTTCTTATCAGAGTGCAAGAACCTCCTTACTTTGACTTTCGGTTTGAAATTCAAGACTCTGATTAAACTCCCTTGAAATCAATGGGGAGACCAACTTGGGCTGCAGTATAAAGTAATATAATCCAGAATGAGCAAAACTTTTACTCAAATTTAACCTAACTTGCTCAAGCACATGTTAGAAACATCCCCTGCTGCCTTCTGTATAAGTTCATGTATTTGTATTACTGTGTTTATAGAGCAACCTCTATTTTGTTGTTACATAACTGCTCTCTGCATTGCCTATGATTCCTTTTGCCCTCTTGTTTCCCTTTTAACCTAGAAATAAAGCTGCAGGAATCCCCTGAAAGGGGCACTTACTTCTTGTTGTCTGCATAGAAGGAAAATGTACATATAGGATACTGCTCTGTGGATACAGAAGTAATTGCTGCTTTGCAAATGACAAGTTCTCAAAGCCCAGTCACCTTTTGTATGTCAAGAATAAAAACTGGAAACACACCTGAGGCACAAGTTGCACATTTCTTTCTTCTAAATTATTTCACCTTGATGCTTCTCTCTGTTACCAAAAATTACATGTTTCACATGCTTGGAAAACTTCAGTCTTTAAGATGAAAATACTGCAGAGGAAAAATAAGATATTTGAGAAGAAGCTTGTGGGGGAAAGGAGAATATCATTGCAGCTCCATACATAAAGATAAAAACAAGCTGCACAAAACGTTTGCTGAAAATAAGCTTCAGGGTGCTTTTCTGTTGTTAATTGTGTGTGTGTGTGTTTGTTTGTGTTCTTAGGCAGAGGTATGAAACTGTGCCATTATTTAGATGGTAGGTAAGTGAGGAAGAGACAGAAAGGTAGAGCAGTTATCCAACTATTCTGCAAGGTCACAAAGGCAGTTTTTGATAGAGGCTGAAATCAGACCCCTCTAGATGATCTTTAGGATTGTAAACAAAATATTGCCTCTTCTGTTATTAGTAGAGCTAATAGTTTATAACCTTCAATAGTAAACATCCTTTGTTCTGCTGAAGTAAAAGGCATCTTTGCTATAAATTATGAGCAAGCAATGAAACTGTAACATAAAAATTTCTAGCTGTATGTTTTGTTGGGTTGAATTATATAATAATCTTGAACTAAGACAGCAAGACAGTGAGGATGAAATTAAATGAGTCATTGTTAAAAATAGGATCTGGATCTGAATTACATGTTGAGTGAGCTGGGCAGCTGAATAGAGGATACAATTTGCTTTGATGAATAGGCTGTGTCTACACTATAAACTCTGAATGCTACGTAAGCTCATAGTTATTAGGGGGTTAGTGGCAATTTTAGTTGTAAAAAATAAAATAAAAAACTTTCTTAAAATGAAATAATATGGGAATTGTGTGTATTGTTATAACTGATCCGGCAGGAAAAGAAAAGCATCTGCCTGGTCCACTGATGGGTGTTGTCTCCTGTGCAAGATCATAGAATCATAAAATTACTCATGTAGAGGAAAAAACTCAAAGTATTATCTGGTCCAACCTTCAACCTAGTACTGGCAAGTCCACCACTAAATTATGTCCCTAAGCTCTACATCTACATGTTTTTTTGAAGACCACCAGAGGTGGCGACTCAACCACTTCTCTTGGCAGCCTGTTCCGATGCTGCATGAGCCTTTCAGTAAGGAAATTTCTCATAATATCCAACCTAGACCTCTCCTGGTGCAACTTGAAGCCATTTCCCATTGTCTTATTGCATGGTACTTGGATAAAGTGCCTGATCCTTACCTCAGTACAACCTCCTTTAAGGTAATTTCAAAGGACAATAAGGTCTCCCCTGAGTCGTCTTTTCTCCAGGCTAAACAACTCTAGTTTCCTCAGCTGCTCACACAGCACTTTTTAAATCATTTTTTGTATTAAATATCATGAGTAGCAAGTGTTGAGATGACTATATAAGTCATAGAGAAATAGCAAAAATAGTAGCTGTATTGGCAAATATAGGAAATCATGAGCTCAGCTTGGTTTTAAGCTATAGCTAGTTAGAATGGAGGTTGTTTCGTGGCTAGGAAGATTTCATTAATAGGGTATGGAAAGAAGAGATCACTTCTAAACACAGCAGGAAATGATGGCCTCTGGCTATTACTGTGGACGGAATGCTCCAGCAAGTGGATTAGAAATGCTTCTAGTCTGACCCAACACACCAAATCATAGGTTATATTTCTATACCATTCAAAGCTGTAGCTTGATGAACTTGAGTAGTGGTTCACCTGCTTGTCACTGTAATTCAGGTGACTTAAAAAAATGCATTGAACATTTTCCATAACCATAAAAGAGTAACTAATAATAACTCTGTTCGATAGGTAAGTATTCATAATCAGATCACATCACTTTGGATAAAAAGCACCATGTATTATGCCAATGCTGTGTAGGTATCCAAGTCTTCCACTTGGTTTAGATACTGGAGGGGGAAAAATGCATGTTTCTTTGAGCTTATTTTGCATCCTCACTGTAGAGATGGCTGTCATTGAAACCAAAGTCTTGAAAAAACAAAACCAACCAACCAACCAAACAAACAAAAAAAACAGCAGAGGATTTGCTGGTCACCTTGGAAACAAGGCTTTTGATGGAGAGGTTGTATATTTGGCAATACTTTTTACTGACTTCCAGTTACAATAACCATGCACATTTCCAAATGTTTATCTCCTCTTCAGTGCAATAGTTTGATTATTATGTGTTAGAGAGGAGGAAACTTCTCTAAATACAAATAATTGTCTTTAAATCATAGTAAAGTAACTTAATAAACAATATAAACATATAATAATACTATAACAACCCATATAATAATACTATAATAACCCCTGATTTGCAGAAATCAGGTTTTTATGTAAGGTTAAATCATACAAATGGGGGTTATACCAAAAGAATTCAATGCTTAATTCTTTGGACATGCGTTAAGATTAAAGGCCAATTGTTTCAAAGCATGGTGGAGAACTATTTCAATTAAGCAGTGAATAAAATTGATAGTAATAGCACTACATTTGTTTGTAAATATCCAGACATCCTACACAGAGAGACCCACGAGCTCAGTAAAATCATTCACACACTTCTGCACACTGCTGGCTCTTTAGTCCGGAAATACAGTCCTTGCCTAACTTAATTTTATTTTAAAAAAGTTTAATTTTCCTTTTTTTCTTAAATTAAAATATTATTGAAACTTGCAATTAATGGTTTGTTTGTTTGTTTGTTTTTTTGTTTTCTAAGCACAGGTAAATGAATCAGTCAGTGCATAATCAAAAACTGAACCAGAAAAATCATCAATGATTGAATAAAGAGGGCATTGCTTAAAAACCTAGGGGTTGACTGTGGTGAGTGTCAGTGAAACAACTCCAGATATACTTTGGAATAACATTAGTTAAGGTTATCTTCACAGAAATGGGACCCTGAAATTCTCATTTATTGTGCTTATGTACAGGAGAACCAATACAGGACTAAAGTAGTTTCGGTGTGTGTTTCAGAATACAGTCTTTCCATCAACTGTAGTTTCACAAGCTCAGTGATATTGTCCCTGGACCATGAATATACTGTTTGCTCTTATTTAGAGTGACTTACTAATTGTGGATATTAAAGTGATAGTAAATCTACCTTTGAAAAATTGTAACTGCAAATTCTAACGCATGTAGACTTGACTAGTAATATACACATTTGTCTATAAATAAAGAATTTTTTATTTATTTATAAATTCATTATCAATGTCAATTAAATTTATTTTAGTATAATTGTAACACATTAGTGTAGTATACACTAACATCACCAGATGATAGAATTCTTATTAATACTGTTATCTGACTGTGACACCATCTTCTTACTTCCATGCTAGTAATCAAAAATTTTTATTGGTAGGATCTTTTTTAGTGGCAATGTATAGTCCCTTGTATAATGATTATTTAAAATATCTATGAGTCTCAAAGGCTTGATTTTTTTATTTTTTTTTATTTTTTTTTTCCCCGTGTGTTTTCAAGCACTGTTTAAAATTCTCTTTGGCAGCCGAGGAGAAGCTGCAAGACTTACTAGATGTATTTTATTCTTAATGTTGTTTTATGGTGATTTAGGTTTCATGTGAAACCACATATATGCATTTCACCTCAAGCATGCCAGTTATCTAGAAGTTGTTTGCATGCATGGTTACTTGCAGATTTGGATATTTCATTTAAAAATGTTTATATCTGTTTCAATAACTGTCATAAACATTCAGTTGACTCTACAGATGCTGTGCATTGTTGCTTAAAATGAATCCTCCAGATCTGTATGCAAGTCTGTACAACTGTATTGGTTTTATTGCATATGTTTAAAACATTTTTTTTTTGTTAAATTCCTCCCTTTCTTTCAACCTGTTTCTTCCATACAAAGTAAAGATATTCTTGCTTTCAGCAGTGCATTTGTTTAATACATTCTGAAATTTCTACGATGGTGACAAATGTATTAATTTAATGAGGTGGGTTAAATTTGTATATTAGTATGTTTATATGCAGAGCACTTAGGAAAAGTAAACAATTAATCAGTGTAAACGTGTTTGTAAACCATTCTGAAAACACTAATATCTAATTATTCATGCTTATGTTTTTTAATGTTATTAGAATAGTTGCTTTTTCTTTTCTAAGCAAATTAAAAGATAGGTATATCAGAGACCCTTAATTTTCTTAGCTAAGAAGCCAATGGATCTTGTGTCCTTCTAGTCATATCATAGATGATCTAGCAAAACATTTTAGCTGATGTGTGCTTTTAGCATATGACTAATCTTTTGACTTAAGTGGTGCTTTCCTTTTCTTTAGGATTAATGATAAAGTATTTCTTTTTGATTGGGGCTTGAATGCTCGATATCTTGGTTGATGTTTTTGCAGTGCTGCCATTTAGTCTCCTGTGCACATGACCTCAGAATACAACTTTGCTAGTTGCAGGGAAGCTTGGTGGTGTAAGGCTTTCTGGAGGTTTCACTCAAGAAAACTTAGTTAGTAGTCTAAGTGAAGGAAGTACTTGGTCTGCACTGAGAAAGAAAAAGGTCCTTCACCAGTGCTACAAGTATTTGCCAAGAGGTGGGACTTAACATTCTCAGAATGCATTTATTCTTAAGGAATTTTGACATTCTTTAATGTTGGGTACCTGTCAAAACACTTTCAGGCATTTAAAAATCTCTATATGCCTTCTGATGATTGACTTCCACTTTCAGACTTCAGAAAAAGCTTTTTTCCCCTCATCTTATTCAGTAACAGCTTTCCATTGACATGCTCTGTGCTGGACTCTGCTGGTGGCCAGGGGTGTGCTGAGGAACTTGGCCTCAAAAAACAAACTTCTCTGTGGACCCTGTTCAGCAGGACAACTGTAACGCTGCTTTTGCAATCCAGATTTTATTCTGCAGTGTGGTCACTATGAGAGGACAAATTGCAAAAGGCAAATTTTATAAGGCATGTGTATGACAAACATATGTGACGGTTTCCTACATATGAAAAGGCAAGATGGTCCTGAGCAGTGCAACCACCTGAAAAGCTAATCTGACTAGGAGAAACATGTTAGTATGATGGCTCTGTGTGACCAGAGAGGCTGCAGGGACAGGAGAGGTCTCACTTCCTGCACTTTCATATCCTAGAATTTGAGGCTGAGACTTGGAAAATGGTAGAGCAGTTGTTGAAAAGGGGCATGAAACCAGGAGTGGCTTTCCTGTATGTTAAGAAAATAGATAACACCGTTACCAACAGACACTGTGAATAAATGAGAACAGGGAGGCTTTGCTTGAGTAGCAGGGAAGTGGTCTGGTGCCCCAGCCTGTGGGCTGTCTGTAGGGCACTGCTCTCAGGGGATGCAGTTGCCCCACAATTTTTTTTTTTTTTTCCCCTACAGCAAAAGAGGTGCTTCAGGAGTTTCAAGTGTCAGCTCAGGGAAGGATCTGTCAATGTATAAAACGGGTTTTGGTTCTTCTGTTCTCTTCAGCACCTTTGTCATCATGAACAAGTCTTTGGCTCTGACAGAATGAATTTGTACTGCTTTCACCTTTTCAATCTTGTTATTAAAAATGAATCCCAATGAAGCTGGCAAACTTAATGTATGTTATGCCTCCAATTACAGTGAGTATGTATAGACAGCCACTTGGGAGGTGCAAAAGGAGGGGATGGGCAACTCATGCCAAGCTGCAAGGGCAGTTTAAGGACTGATACTATGAGATGCCAAGTTACCAGGAGAAACTGGAAAGGCTGGCATAGATTAGTGTGTCCTCACAAGGACAGGTGGCTGAGAAACATTTTGATCTTTCCTTGGCCACCTCATGCCGTGTTTGACAAAAGGTGTTGTAGAATCTGAAATGGTTTCACCTTCATGCCAAGCTGTCAAGACCTTTGATTTTTGCACTGAGGAGACATTTGTTCTGTCCTGATTCCTTTGTTCATCCTTTTTCACTGCGATGCCACTATTGCCTTTCCTAGTAACTGCAAAAAACAACCCTGTTTGTGGCAAGCAGAGACATGAGTTGCCAATGCAGCAGAAACTCTGGAGGTCCAGTTTGTGCTACAAGCTGTCATTGCATCACTGGCATTGGAATATCTTCAGTGGGATTTGTGCCTTGGAAAACTGTAGCTGTCCTCTGCCCAAGCAAGTCCTAATGCCTGGCCTCAAGAGGCAGGGAGGCTGTGGAGGCACTCATAGCAGGGTGTGCCCAGAAACGCCTCTGCACAGGAAGAGGGGCAGCGCTGTGAGGAGGCACACACTCTGGCCCTGCAGCATCCATGCTGTAGATGGATCCATGGCAACGCATGTCAGCTCATTTCCACATCTGTCTAGGTGGAAATAACAAAAACAGAGTTAAATGTGAATGTGTGCAAGGGGCAGGGTGGTTAAGCTCAACCAAAGGAGAGAACATGGGCACTTGGTTAGCGTGAAACAGCCAAATGCAAGGGCATAGTGTTGTGCTGCTCTGTATATCCTTCTGCACTTAACATCTACATCCAGGTTATCAAAAAAAATATCCCAAAGCATCTTCAGAGTTATGAAATACCTTATTGTCATTGAACGAACCCAGAGGCAGAGAGGCGAGGTGCAGCTCTCGGCTGAGGCCTGCCAAAGCTGAGGAGTTGTGTGCAGGACACTTAGCAGACACCTGCATCTTCCTGCTGAAGGGAGGAAGGGAGCTGGGGAGCTGGGTGCTCTGCTGCATTGCCAGCAAGCACCAGAGCCTATGTTGTGTATTAAATTGAAACCTAAACTTTCAAAATATTTATATTATTTCCACTGGCTGATAGCGTTCCAAAAGATAATTAAAAATAATAATAATAATAAAAATCTGTGCAAGTACTGCATGATCAGGGAAGTTAGGGATTTAATCACATGCATTCAAGCACCACTGAGCACCTTGTGATAAAACTGAATGTCCTGAAACCCAGCTCTCTCCTTGGGAAATCACCTTTCATATGCCCAGAGATGAAAAAGGGGCTCCTATGGGTCTGTCAGGGCAGAGCCCTGCAGCTAGGGCCTGTCCCACTACCCAGCAGGGCAGCTGGGGGCACCATACACCTCTCTGGGGACAGGCCACACTGGGACATCTGCCCAGGGCTGGGGCTAGGATCAGACCCAATGAGGACCCTCTGCAGGTTCACAGCCTGGCCTGGGAGCTGTCCCTGCAAGACTCCTGGTGGTGATCCGCCACCTGCCTTCCTCACTGACCTGGCTTCAGTGTCAGGGTGGTTTTGTGGCTGTACTGGTTGAACTCTGACTGGGATTGGAACACAGAGGTGCTTCTGTCCTCTTTAATTATACAGACTCCAAATGTCTTTAATCTTAGCAAGATGTGTTTCTGAGTTTACAGTTATGAGACTAACTGTTCTGCTTCCAGAAATCTTGCAAATTCTTTTTGCTAGCCCCAGGCAATGAAGCAAATGAAATGTGAGGGAGGAATGTGGAAGAAAATAATAATAATAATTGCTATAATTATCTGTTTGGCTTATTTTCTGTGTTCCTCAGCTGCTTATGGTGATCAGTCCTTCATTTTCTTCTTACATCATACACTTTGCAATGGACTTTTAATGTGGAAATGCCCACTAATCTGAAGAACTAAACAATTGCTTCTTCCAAGGCCATACTAGCAATTCAAATCCACACCTGATAATATAAAGATGAGCCAAAATAGCAAGTTAGAAAATTGTTTTTCTGAATCTATGGTTTTGGAAAGTGTTAAACATGTCAAAATGTTGTTTTGGGGAATACAAGCAGTCTTTCTCAGGGTGAGATGGGAAAATACAGTCAGAGCATGTCTGGCTACAAAAATCTCATCCTGCTTTCAGGACTGTCTTCACGTTGTGTTTAACATCAGATGGTAATAGTATTTAAGGTGCAAAAATATAAGAGCAAATGGCCACTGGTACTTCCAAGTATGCACTGGCCATTAATTGGTCTTTGGTGGTACTGGAGAACTGACAGTGTATTGTATGCCAGAAGTGTTTGTTTTGTTTATATTTCTAGTCTCTCTTGCCCAATTATCTCCTGTACTGTGCACAGGATTTCCCTTCACAGTGTGTGCATGGGGAGTCGCAGATGGAGCATTGTGACATATCATTAGTGCCAGCTGGACACGGCTGCTTGCATGGTGCTTTACTGCTGTCTTGCAAAGTAATCATCACCAAAGTCAGCAGTCTTTTGACCCAATGTTAGTTTCATGCAATAGCAGGAGTTAACAGTTTCTCCTAATAACAGGGGAAATTTTATTGGTTTTATTTAGGTATGAGAAATAGTTTTAAATGCCTGCTGTAATGGAGGCCAGATAGCTGCAGAACATGAAAGCTATATTAACAAATTCCTTAACAATGGAATGGCCTGGGTTGAATTAAACAAGCACTTTAGAAATAAAGAAGTTGTACCTCTCATTGCATTCAGGTAGTTGACTTATCTCTCCCGTTCTGTATCTCATTTCTAGATGTTCTGTTTCTTTCTTAAAATGTGCACCTTCATTCCTGATTCCAAGGAGGTATATGAATTTAAAACCTCTTTATCACATCAGTTGTATTACTTGCATTGTCATGCCTAAAGGGTATACCAGCCTTTAAAGTGGATAGAAAATGTATGGCAAGGAACCTGTTTTGCTCTGTGGGGGCTTACATGGTCTGGCCAAATGAAGGTTACTTGCCCAGAAGCAGGGAGAATGGCAAAAAGCATCTGACTGAGGAATACTCATGTTTAGCATCAAAGGGCTTAGGATATTGAGCCTTTCCAACTTTTTTAAGTTTCCAAGTTGTTCAAGTTGCAGAGAGATTCTCGTCATTCTTACAGCGTTGTGAAGGCACATATGGGGAGATGGGGTAAAGTTGAGGAGGCCATTGCTGTCATGCTCTATCAGATAATGCAATGGTTAGCTTCCTACATGTGAAAAAGCTTCTGAGACCTCTTGTACATGAAAGGAGAAAGGGCAAGCTGAAATCTTTACCGCTTTACTGAGTGCGCCTTCTGTCTGCTTCAGCAGAGAAAGCTGCAAGTTCAGGAAATAGATAAAGACATGTTATTATCTTTAAGTAATACAAGTTTGTTTGTTTGTTTGTTTGTTTTGTGTTGTTTTTTATTTGTTTGTTTGTTTTTCCACCAGGGATATTCATGTCCCATGAATCTTCTTTCCTTGTGTACATGTATGATTTATTGGTCTTTCAAGAAACTTGCTTAGAACATAAAGCAACATGAATCCCTGACATCAATATAAATTCTTTGTAGATACTAACAATAGGCCTGTTGGGCTACATCTGGATTTTCTTCCTGACTCTTTCTGTTGAGTTGTGTAGGACCTCATGCTCTTAGCATGAGAAGTATAAGATGTCTTCCACATCGGCAGCAAGTGTGCAAGACTGCATTGATTTCTGCTCTTTCCTACAAATGAGAAGCTGCTCTAGAGTGGTTTTTATGTATATATATATATTTTTATTTTATTTTATTTTTTTTAATTAAAAACAACAGCAGTTACAATGAAGATAAGAAAACTGTGAACTGTAGGCTTATGTACACAGTGGATTTGGATGTATGCATGGGAAAAATAGGTCTGGAACTAAAATTGTGAATTCAGGAGAAATTTAGTGAATAATCTTAATCAGGTAGAGTTATTGCAATGTCAGTGTCTTTTTGCTTTTGTATCTCATTTGGGATATATTGAAATTTCCCAAACTATTTAGAGTTTTATTGTTGTTGTTGTTTTGTTTTTCCCCAGACTATTTATAGTTTGGGTGCTTTTCTTTTTCCAGATTATAATTTTAGGCACATGACAGTGCTTACCAAACCTCCCTTACTTGTCCTGAGTGTGTGAGCAGCAGCACTGTGATTAAGTGCAGGACCCTCTGCACTGCACATTTAGCTTCTTTGTGCCCTGAGCCTATTGGCTTCCACCAGACAGGTGTTGAAGGTCTATATACAAAGTACAGTGTTACACTACAGACATTTTCCTTTAAGATCTCTCTCCTGAAAATGCATTTTGAAATTTTGAAAACTACTTGTCAAAATGTTTTTTTTTTTTCCCTCGCTTTTACAATTGTCTGAATAAAGAGAAGAAAAAAAAAACAATACTGGGCTTCATAAACCCAGAACTAAATAAACCACTTCCGTCTGCTTCAGTCAAAATAGCTTTCACTGTCCCAAAAAGATTCTTTACTTATGTCAGAAGAACCTGTAAAAATAATGGTGACTCTGGTTTGAATCAATCCCCACACCCCACCGCCCCACCAGTAATTCTTCAGTTTACCTGCCAAACTGAAAGAAGAGTTGTGTTGACATCTTTAGCCTCTGGTCTTTTTCAACTTTCTATGCTGAAGAATCAACAATAGTCTAAAAATAGTCTAAAATTGTTTATTTTGGTTCACAGATTTTCATATCACATGTAGACAAAGATGAGTAAATACAGGCAATCTATTAAGTTAATCACAAACATACTCATTTTATTGCATTTTTCCATTATATTGTGTCTTATGTGCATAGTATACAATTTATTTCTTGGTGGGGAGCCAGTATTTTTCAGCTCTTTATAAAAGATCTCTTACAAGGGGATACAAGCTGCTATTAAAAGGTTTTATTGAAATACTCTTGTCAGTGGCTGGCAGTATTTGACTGTGGCCTACAGTGATGCATTTGGAAGTATAGTTCCAACTGTAGGAACTACTTCAGGATTTCTGTTTTCATTTCCTCTTGCTTTTGGTAAAACACAGATCCAAAAGAATTATTGATTGTGACATTTCCAGAATTTCCTTTTTTTACATTAAAAATACATTAAAAAATTAATCTCACGTAAATCACAAGAGAACACTTATAAATAGTCCCATTACTAAGATAAAATTAAAATGTTTCTGTAGAAGAGGATCTCCTTTAAATTTTGTTTAAAGAACTAGAACAGGGGGAACTCATCCCAACCTTAGTAGGCATGGCTGGCTTTTAAAAGGTCATCATTAGGTGGAGTCAATTTCCAGAGTCTGATCAACCAATTTGCAAAACTTCTCAGTATGAGGCCCTTCATATGGGAGGGAGAACACAGGATAAATTTCAGGGCCTGAAATCTCAGTGAGTACTATGGGGAGGGAATGAGGCGTTAAATGCCTCTTGTGTTTGGGATTTCTGTTTTTCCTTTTGCTGTTAAAGATGTTCAGGCCTTTTATTGTGATATGTGTATGTGTGTGTATATGCATCAGTGGTTATGACTGACCAATAAATTTTGCAGTTTTATTTGTATTTAAGAGAGAGTTCTTCAGTGTCATTGAGTAATTTAGCTTAGAAGGCATCTCAAGATGTTACTCCAGCCCTCCACTGAAAACAGGACCAACTTGTATCATCTTAATTAGTTTAGGATTTGGTTAGTTCAAATTAGTTTCATATCTTTGAATATGGAACAGTAGACTTCAAAACAAGACAATAAAATACTTCGTTGTTTCATGGAGATCTTACATTCTCAGTCATTTTTTATTATTTTAAATGATTCTTTACATAAATTTCTTAAAAATAGCAGTGAAGGTGTGAAGCATTTAGATGCTCAGCAACACTTTCTAAGTTAATATTGTAAAGTGAAATGCTTATCTCTCATGTGCATGTCTGCATGTGTATCTCCTAATTGGTAATGTTCTTGTGTTTGCCTCCTCATGTTGTGGTGGGCTGGCATCCTATCCTCTTTGGCTTGTCTACCAACTTTAGGATCTTGAGGAAGGAAGAAAGGAAGATGATCTAGCTTCTGACAGTAAAAGATAAGTGGACCTCTGTGTAATCTCTTATTGGACAGCCCGTCTTCTTAGTACTGTGGTTATCTGTACTAGGAACTAACATACAGATTGGGCTTTTTGAGATTATGTCTTTGTGTATTCTAAATCATTGCTCTCCAATGACTCATCCTGGATTTTTTTTTTTCTTTCAAACGAGCAGCACACTTTTTTATTTATTTACAGTAAAAACACAAAAATGTATGGCAAAATAACTTCAGCATTAAAAAAAAGCCTTTTTTTTTTTTTTGGTCTGGATTATCTCCTGACCATCTGTTCTTGGTTTACTGTAGATAAGAGGATAAATGCTTTGTTTAAAAGAGAGATGTAATTTTTGTGGCCTATTACAAGTTTGCTTTATTTTTAGGAGTTTATTTTTTTTAAATTAGGGAAATCAAAAATTAATAGAATATTCTGTACCATTAACATGTGATCTGTGGAGTGCTTGAACTGCTTCTTGTGCTGTCACACTTGTGTTTTGATATTGTCTGTAGGAATTTTACATTCCCTGCTTCTACCCACTAGTTTTGGCTTCAGGCTACATGGCTGTGGTGGTTTTTTTTGTTTGTTGGTTTGTTTGTTTGTTACAACTTTCTTGAAAATGCATTAATAAAACCCATACTTTGTATTTTAAGAGGTATTACATGTATGATTTTCTTACTTGATTTGTAGAGAGTCTTATTCTGAGGTCCTGAAGTAAAAAACAAATCTGATACTATAGATGGTAAAACAGGTAATGGTATATTCTTGGTATAAGTTGTATCCCTCATCTGCCTCTCCATAGCTTTGATCTTTGGGAAGTAGGTCAGGTGGTGGGGGGGTGGAGCAATAGAGCTTCTTATGTAGGTGCAAATATAGTTATGCTTAAATGTTAGAATTTATGGTTTTGTTTGACAAATGTGGGTGCAAGGCTACGCTCTTTTCCCACAATGAAGCTAACTATCAGAAATTTTGATATGTAATTACTAGGAAAATTCTATATGACTGGAAAAAAAAAATCTGTGAGGGGAGTTTACCATTATTCCCTAGATAAATTTCCTTTGCTCTGTCTCTAAAATAAAGACATGGATATTACAGATTTTTCTGCAATATGTCTTAAAACATTTATTTGTTTTGTTTGTTTTTTCTTGTTATTGTTGTTGTTGGTTTGGTTTGGTTGTTTTTGATGAACTGTTTTTCTTCCACGGATTTTGGATTGATAATTGAAAAGCTCAGATTTTCTTATTCTTATAGAATACTACTTACAAACTCTTTATTTAGAATTAGAGATGGCATACACAGCAGCAGTGTTTTCTATCCACACAGTCTTGTCAGTTACTTGTACTGCTTCCCACCTGCATTAGATTTAAATTTATGTTAAGGAAATGAAAATCTAGATGACAAAATATTCTCTTCTTTTCCATTTGGATATTTTTGGTAGTTTTGGTACTTCAGAAATCACTGTATGGATGATTTAATTTTTTTATTTTTTATTTTACTTTTAATTCAAGGTAGAAAATATTAGTGGTCATCTTGATTTTTCATTTCCAGCATCTTTTCTTGAATTCTCTCATGTTTTTAAATTTTCTTTCCTTTTTATCTGCATGAGCAGTTCAGAACCTCCTTTAATAAATTCCTAATGCTACATCAGGAACGTAACAAAATTACTTGTGTGAAATTACATGTGTGAAAGCTTGTGAACTATGAGTTTTCACTTTTCTGGAAAACAAGGATAGATAAAGTTTATCCCTGGACTGATATTGATACTTCCTGAATCATTGTTAACAGATTTGAAAAAAGGAAGTCACTTTTTTACAATTAGAAATTGTTTATTTATCTGAAAATCATTTAACAGCATTTACTTTATCCAAGTAAAGGACATTTTGAAGAGTGAAGTCTTACAGTTGTAAAAGAAATATTTTTCCTTACTGAGGAAAATATAAAATAGAAATTTTTTTTTTTAAAAAAATGCTACTTTGAAATCCATGAATATTAATGTGCAATGCAGTAGAAAATAGATATGGTGTCTCTTATAGTCAGGAAAGATTTTACAGTATACTAAAAATTGAATTTTTATTTAAAATATGTTGCTCTGTCTCATTTCTTTTGTAGAAATCATAGAGTAGTCCATAATAATGTTAAAAGTAGAGATTCAATAACTATTTCTGTTTTGCCTTTAGGAGAAAAAATATCATAACCTGAGATACTTTGCTGCAACATTAACTTGATCGTTCTCTAACTAGAAACCACAAAGCAAATTGTTTTAGAATCAGCAGAAAGATACCTTATTGTAATGTGTTTTAAAAGAACTGCCTCAAAAAAAAAAAAAAAAAAAAAAAAAAGATCACTTATAAAAGATAACCATTGTGTCGCGTGCTAATAGACCAGACAATATCTTAAACCTACCAAGAAGATGACTAAGGAGAAACTTTGTCACAGTGCAGTGATAAGTGTAGAGGTTAAAGTTTTGATAACTGAAAACACTTCAGTCTAATGGATTGTAAGAGTTACAAAATGGAAAATCCAAAAGTTGAGGGATGTTTGAACTGGACATTACCAAGTACTAATTTTCCTAAGTAACCATCACCCAAGACAAAATTAGCAGAAACTTTTATGCTTTCTTTTACTTTTGTTAAGCACCTCAAAACAGGGCACTAGGGTTGTGCTGAATCCCATGGAGAGGTGCCCAAGCACTCTTAGCAAACAGGGGAGGAAAGTTTTACGCATTCTTACATTCTTAATTATTATTTCTTTCCTGTCTGCTTCATTTAATTCAGAGCTTGGAAACCTTCTGCATGCAGGAGTGATCCTGACAGCTTGGGAAAACACAACAATTGCACTGAAACTGCCCACTGAAAATTTTAATACTGAAATTTGTTTTATTCCTTTATACTCAGTTCTGCTGCTTCCCTCTCCTCTGTGCAACATTCACACAGTCAGCTGTTGAAGGGCACTGCAAAGCTAGGACTTGCATGCTGGCAGAGTCCATCACCCCTCTGCCTTCCAAAATTTTTCATTTTGAGCAGCTGGTGGATCAGTAGAGGCTCCAGCAGTGAGATTGGAGCTTTATTAAATCCTGGGTATCACCTTTACCTTCCGGTTCAGAAATGTTGGTTGGAACTGTTGTTACGTATGTTGAGGAGGAATAGAAAGAACGGCTCTGAACCACTCAGTCCTGAGTTTGTTTTGCTTTCTGGACAAACATGTACATAGGTAGGATAAAACAAACTTCAGTTTTGATTGACATCACACCCTTCACTTTCTTTCACAAAAACAAACAATCGAACAAAAAATGACAACTTTTTATTTTTTTTTTTTATTTTTTATTTTGTTTGCTCCTTTAACTAGATGTAGAAAAACAGCTAGTTTCATTATGTTTTTTTCAGGTGGCATTGTTCTACTGGAAGAGAAGAGAGCATTAATTATCTTCTTTCTGTGGACATATATGTGTTTTTCCCCCCTTTACTCCCTATACCTGAAATGGTTTGAAAGATAACTTTTAGGCAGGTTGCCAGTGTTCTTGGCCACTGTTATGGCCTCACTGACCACAGTTCCTGAGGAGTATGAAGAGGGCCATCTGCAAATGAAGGGGGAGAGGAAAAATCAGGTTTCCAAAAGAATTTACTCTCATTCCCTCAGCTATAATAAAAGGGTGCAAAGAAATTGGGATCTTTTGTTCACCAGAAATATGGATTCTGCACTAAATCCACTATGAATATCTATCTGAGACTTCTTCCAGATTCTTGAAGGTGGCCTCAGAAGGAACTTAAACCTAAATTACCTGAGTGTTGAATCCTTTGCTCTTAGCTGAAATCTTCAATTAATTGTCCTATTAGCCTTTCTACATGCCTTTTGGGTTGTTATAGCTGTCACCAGAGAGCATCTGGATGACATCATGGCAGCTCTTCTTGCTTCTGTGGGCAGCTTCTTCTGGCACATCACATATTTACATGGGAAAAGTTGGGGAAAGACCCTGCAATCCTTTCCTTTCACAAAGATTAAATCCAAGTTTATTTGTTAAAAGACTCATTGGAAAATGTTCATAGCATTGTCCACTAAATTCTGCCCATGACCTTGCTTTCTTCTCTCCAGAGCTGGAGTGCCAATGTTTGGTTCTGTATGCATCTTTACAGGAGAAAAACGGAATTGAGAGCTTTGTTTACAAAGGATTTGTCTCTGATTTTTCCTCTGTGTATTGCCTAGTTCAAGGCTTTGTCTATATAAAATGGGGGAAAAAGCGTTATTTTTTGGCTGTGGAATGAATATTAAAACATGACCTTAGGGGTGGATGTGAATAGGCTTTCTTCTGTAGTGGGTGTCTTGAGACACTTTTTGAAGGCCTCAGTTTCCTGACACTTTTCTGAAACAATAACTCACCTACTTTACCAAACATGTGGTGTGTCAAATAGTAACCTTTCTGCTAGCATTGCAATATGTTTTGAAAATCCTCTGCTGGGTTTAAATTTATTTTCTTGTGCTGCTTCCTGCTTTTTATGGTTCTTCATCCTATACATCCTATATTGGATAACTTTTTAATTTGGTTGTTACGTGTATCTTCCTATGTGCATCTTTGTATATGGTCATTTCCCCTCTTATTTGTTTTCTTGAGGAGCTGTCCTTCACCAGTGCCTTCTATTTCTCATACAAACTTTATCTTTTTCTGTTTTATTTTATTTTAAATCTTGGTTATGACCTATCTGGTATGTCAACCTGGTATTCTTCTGTGGCAATCACTGCCGTCTAGTCATGGAATTTGTATCCTCCTTCATTATATTCCCACTTTTAAACATTTCAGAACTGACCTGCTGTATTAAGTTGGACTTCAGACTGTTAGCTTAGACTTTAGGCTGTAGAACCTCTGATTTTTATTTATTTATTTGTTTTATGCCCCAATCCATTCCTCAGTAGGTTTGTGTTGTTGTTGCATGGTGTATTTTACAAGTATGAGACACTATACTGCTGGGAATGCTTTGAGGTTCATTTTTCCCTCATTCCCCCTGTTAACTACAGAAGCCTTTTCACCTTCTGAAATGTGAATATCAGCTGGTCGATATTCGTGTTTATCTTGTGATATGGCAGAAATCTGGGATTGGCCATTTTAAACACATTTTTAAAAGGTGAACATCTAACCTTGTGTGTCTACCAGCAGAGCATCTGTTTTAATTAAATGCAAACTGCATGCTGTATTTGTCTGCTCCGCTGTGGATGGCATTGTGCAGTAGGACCAGCAGAGTTTTTCCCCATAGTCAAATGAAAGCATTTATATTTTAGAAGCAGGAGCATTCTCTGGAAGTTGCAGTGCTTGGCAGCTTTAATATTGACTGCATCAGTTTTCTGATTGGTTTGTTGGGTAAAATGCCATAGAATGCTTTGCATCCCTATTGCAAACTAGGTTGAGGTCTGTCTGTGTTTGTTTATAAAATGTCCAATGGCATGGTAGGTAACAGCACAAACATCTAATGCTGTTGTCATTTGAGGGGGTTGCTGGAGGAGAACTTGGTTATATATTTTGGGGGTATCTGCTGCTCTCAGGGTTTCGTGACGTCATGTCAAAAACAGAGCTGGCTTTTACAAGGCAGTTCACAGCAATGGATCTGTGCTGTAAAATCTCTGACAGATTTCTTTCTCTTCCAAAGAGAAACCTTTGAAGAGGAAGGAGTTTAATGTGTGTTTATATATGGAAGCTACTGGGTAATAAATTGCAAAGTCAAATAATGCTGGGATTCAAACCTCCAAACTTTTCCTGCATTTGTACTATTGCCCAGATGTAGAAAACAGCATATCAGAGCAGAACCCAGGAAAAACCTTGTAGTTTTCAAAACACTGCTCTGCTCCTTAGAGAAGAAGACGCAGTGCAGGGAGGCTGTGTGTGGGCACGGGAAAGCTTGCAGGGGTTAAGCAGCAGATTACCCTAAAAGTCTTCTTGTGCAAGCAGGGACCGCACCAGGCTGCCGTGCTTTGGACAACTGTCACGCTGGCACAACTCAGTTCCTCTGATTGGGTACTCCCAGGCACTGATTAAAAATGCTGATGCTGTCTCTGCGCTCCTTTCCACTTGGAGGAGAAATCTCATTCCCCACCCCCAAGCCCACCTCTAGCATGTAAGTAATGGTGAGAAGATGAAGATGAAAACAGTGCAGCCTGAGTGACTGGAGAAATACAGCAGTCTGCCGTAGCTGCAGTGTTATGTAGGAGTCGCCTTCAGACTTCTGACTGTAGGTTTTTCAGCACAAACTGCTTGCAGGTTTCGGAAGGCTGTGAAAGGACTTGCCATTGGTGCGTTAGTGTTTTCTGTGTAGCATCATATTGCCTTGCTTTTCCCTGGACAGCTGTGTTCAGAACTTCATGTGGAAATCTTTCTATTGAAGAGAGATAAAAAGGATCCTTAATCTGATTCTCTTTGGATCTTTCTATTTTTATGGTAAGTGCCAGCATGTATTGGCTGAGCATAGCTTTGCTGCAGTGCTCGTGCTCTCTCCCTCTTTCTCTCTCCCTCCCCCCTTCCCCCATCTGTTTTTCTCCCCCTGTGTTCTTAGATAAGCCTCGTGACCTTCACTCAATACTAGTCATCATTTTCATCTACTTCACAGCAGATGTTAGCCAACTAACATACAAGTTTTCTCTTGATTTTGCTCTTTCCCCTCTCCAACCCGGGGCTCTGAAGTATTGATTGCAATCTGAGCGCTGCCTCTTTGTCCTTGAAACAGGAGGCTTGAACATTGCTCGCAATTGCCCGTGTCAGCAACGGGATAAGGCTTTGGGGAACCAGAAAGAGAGGTTGGGTAAAGGTGTGACTCATTTCTGTAGGTTTGCACCTCTGTGCTGGAAGGGCACAGAAAGCCCCTGCTTGGTAGCCATCTAGAAAACTCTGAAACCCCTCAGTGTTCAAGTGTGAGGAGTACATGTGGTTTGTGCCACTGTTTGTTACTGGCATAAGAAGGACCAGCTTTTTCAGCATTTTCAACATAAGCCTATGTCATCAGGTGCTTGTAAATTGGACCCACTGCTTCTTACAAGTGCAGACTGGCTGGGACGAGAAGTTACAGCATAGGGAGCCCAATAACCCTGGTCCCGCTCTGATCTATACAATTGCAAATTCTTAGCCTTTTGAAGTGCTTTTACAACTTTGCGGTAGAAAAGAAGTTCATTTAAATTAAATGTTTGAAAATCTGTGCTTACTTCATCCATGCTTTAAGTTATTTTAACAGCTCTGATTTTGTAATTAAGAAAGGTCATTATTTAATCTACAGTCAACTGTGCCCTTAGATACCATTTTTTGCTCTAGTTTGTTGCATTAGATTTAAAGTACATGCAAATATATTCCTTCTGATGGATAGATATATTTCTTCACTTTCAGTGTGAGAGAGCTGCAAATATATTAACATATGTTATATGTTTCATATTGTGAATCCATGATCTGGGTTGACTATGCATAACACTTACACACTGCAGGAATAATAAGACTTTACTAAATCTCCAAAGGTCTGCTGAAGGCAGGCATGTAGCACTGGATCAGACTCATCCCAGGCTGATCTGCCTTCAAAGCAAGGCAATGAGGTGATGTGTTCGCATACATTTGTTTTACTGAGGTAGGATAAAAGTAAAGCTTTTGTTCTGTCTTTGCATTGTCTTGGGTTTAAACAAGAAATATAATTATATCTGGAAATTGTTTTCATTATTTTATGTGTCTTACATTGTGGCTTAATAACAATTTTTCTGGTGATTTATTTTGTAATTCAGAAGATACTGCTTCACTTGAACTGCTTAGTTCAGCAGAGTTTGTGTACCTCCTTCCCTCTCCCAAATGAGTAAAAACTTTCAAACACTGCAGTTATTTTTGAATCCAAGTACAGAAAAGAAATGAAGGGTATTGTGTCTTGTTGTATCAATAAGTGTGTGCGTTGTGGGTGGGAGGACAAGCAGGGATCAGAGCAGGACACGCTGTGCTTGACACTTGCAAGGGGCACTGAGGAGAGGAGGAGGGCTTACACAGATCTGCAGGTAGGGGACTTCATGGTGCAGTGAGGTACCTGCTGCATTGCCTCCAGGGGATAAAAAAAGACATGGTAGGGGCCAGCACATAGCCCCAACGTCAGTGGCCCAAGTCAGCTGCCTCATCAGCCCATGCGTTTTGGCATCACGCTGCACCCACTGGTGCAGCAGATTTGAGACCTGTTTCCCTCTTCAGTGATCTGTGAGGGCATGCTGCAAACCTGCCTCTCCTGCTCTCTTGGCATCTGTATAGCTCAAACAACAGCCATCCCTAAAGCAGTCCTCCCCACTGTCCGTAACAAAAAGGCTTTGGGACCCCGTGGGGTCTGTGTGTTACTTAATTTATTTCCTTTTTTAAATGGGTGACAAAGGTGCCTGTGTTTGTTCTCTTCCTGGTTCAATAAGTGCTGACACAATTGCAGCAGCAAAGAAACTTTGGATTGTGGAAGAGGACTGTCAGTGGTCTTGTTAGCACATGTGGGGAAACAGTCCTAAGTACCTGCAGGTCATAGCACTGCTTTTGGGAGACCAAGTTTAGTCCTCTTTGGATTAAATATAACTACTAATTATGTTTGTACATCTGCATGTGGAGCTGTTTACTGAGCCCATTTGTTCCATAGACAATTATTGTAAACTTCAGAAACAAGGGGATTTGCAAAATAAACGTATAATCTAAATAATTATGAAGATCAGTTAAGTATGGTATGGTGTTTTATTTTTTAGATGATTATTTTTAAAATCAGACATCCCCATACTTTAAAATCTACATTCTTACCCAACATTTAATTAAAAGAACTATTTTCACTTGAAAAATGACTCATGTCTAAAAGACTATCTTGTAAAAGCAATTTTTTAACCTAAATGTATAATCACATTTGCCTTTTTCAGTAAAGGTTTAAAAGCTGAAATATATAATGTGCTTTCTGAATAGTCGTGAGACAAAAAGAAAAGGAGAAAAAAATAATAATCTTGAAGTGTTTTTGTTGTTGTTGTTGTTTGTTTGTTTGTTTGTTTTTCCCAGTTTAAGGCACATGAGCTTGCAATGGGATGTTTATGTTTGGAACCTGATGTCTGTGTGATGCAACTGAGATGACTGTACCTAAAATCTGCCAGCATATCCTGTTGCAGACTCAGGGCCTTAAAAATAAAGATGCAATCTCCCATAAAAGCATTGAGAGGTAGAGAGAAGAGTGAATTCCCCCAAATAACAAGAAATCCAAGTAGGTAGATGTGCTTTTCTATTCTTAGGAATCCCACGAATGCTCAGATACAGGAATGTATGCATAGTACTTCCTTGTTTCACAGCATGGTGTCATGTTAATTCCTTTGCAGAGAGTGTCTGAAGACTGCATAGAAAACAACTGCAGGGAAAAAAGAAAAAAAAAAAAAAAAAAAAAACAGCTCTGTTCCTCAGCCAGCCAAAATCACCCAATGGTCTGATGAAGTCACTGCACTATTTTTTTTTCCTGTGTATGATCAGTATGCATTCTTCATTTGATTTGTCCATAGAACCAAGTTCTTTAAAACTTTATACTGCACAAATACTCAACTGCTGTATACTTTTATGTTGCAAACATATAGGGGTACATTTTGCAGAAGGCTCTTTAATTTTCCATAAAATTACTCCAGTAGTTTTATGTTTGTTATGTACTCATATCCTTTTGGACAAAACCTATGCAGTCAGCTGTTGGTTATCACTGGTTGGAGAATGCCATTAACCAGAATTACCCATGCCCCAGCTTCCTTCTGTGCCCCAGACTGGCATGGGACACTGGACTGTGCACAATGCAGAGCTTGAGTCATCAGTATTAGACAGTGCACTGGTTAGCGGTTTCCAAAGCTCATTCTGAAAACTGTTTACAAATGTTTTCAAAAGTACTGTAATACATTATATTTTTATAGAGTTCATGTAATTACATGTTATAACATATATTATAGTCATATATTATATGATACATTAATTGTGGTTTTGTATGGTTGCTTCTTCATCCCTACCAATACAAGGACCTTAGCAGGTGAGCTGTCTTCAGTCCAGGTGCTACTGGATACAACCTGGATGCAGTGGATGTTCAGAAGTCCTGTGCTTGAATGCTGTGCTACATAACCTCTCAGGAGAAGTTTGGTGCTTTGGGAAATATTTTACAAGTTTTGTGCGTTGCTCATTTCCTCTGTGCCTGTGTGGAAGGTTTTGTTGTTGAGCATCATTAAATGTGCCTAATACACCTCCTGTGGATATGTTGCCCTCTAAGTAGGTGCTTGCACTCTATGACTGTCAGATCTCATGGCATCATGCTTTCTCTGTCTTTGCAACAGTATAGCATTTGTGTAGATCTATCTAACTCTTCCTTGAAACTGTGGGCTTTCAGTTCATGCCATTCAGATATGCTCATGTACAACTTCTGCATAGGAAATACCAGACAGTAAGTTGAGAGGTCTTCTGTATGTTAAAGAACTTTTTCTTGCATAGTATCAGTCACAACCATGCCATTCCAGATTCACTTGGAGCATCATTCAGTGGAGCTTACTCTGGGAAAGATCAAAGAACTGAGGCATTCCTGAGTGACCACTCTATTTTATAGGTTTCTTCACATGTTCAGACACATCTGAACATAAAGTTTGATATGAAATTGTAAATTATTTACTTTCAAGTGACTCTGGAAACATTCATAGCCTTTTTTGATGGAAGGTGGGGAGAAGGCAAGACTACCTAAAGTTGAGTCAATCAACCTTAAGTGACCCTGTTCTGGTAATCTGTGATATCTCAAATCAAAAAGTTTACATTGTTCTGTTTGCAGAATAAAATGAAATATTAATCTGGTTAAAAGTTATGGGATAGCTCCTCAGTATCCCAGTGGAGGGGATTTTCATACTGGAGCATGTTAATGCAAATGTTCAATCTCTAAGAACAACACCTCTGAATAGGATGAATATCACTGAAGCTTCGATTAAATCCCCTAATAGGGGTGCTAATAGCACACAGCTTTCTGCACATGGATGGATTTTGCCCTAGGAGAACATAAGTCAGAGAGAATATTTTCAGGAAAGCCTCATGTTTCTATGGAGCAGACAATGGTATTAGTTTCTAAGAGCTGGATGTAGGCACAGTGCTGCAAGTCTCATCTCTCAAAATACCTTCCCTTTCTTTTACCACCTCAGGAGGAGTTGCAGCAAGCATGCCTCCAAATCCAGCCCTGAGAGAACTCTGGTCCCCACCGGATGGTAAAGTCTGAATTTGATTCAGAGATTTCCAGACTCTACATGTAGGATTTAACTCTCCAAAGGCGGGCTTGCTGTCCAAGAATTTTGCACTACTTGGTCATGTGAAAGCCCATACTACCAATGGATAAATGTATTGTTTATTTGCTTGTTTTTTCTTATTTTATTTACTTATTAAATAAACCCTCTGAATTATTCTGAATGCACTCCCTAGAATCATTTCAGTACTGGTGTTAGCTCTATGTTTTGGTGGTTAAGTGTCAGATAAGAGCTAGCAGGTCACCTGCTAAAAAAAAATAAAAAAAAAAAAATAAAAATTTTTGAACAGTCAGTATTTAGATGACACCAAGAAGGATTAGGGCCATGTCATGCTTGCTGTGCGATCTAAAATCTCAAAATTACGAAGGTGTGGATGCTGATTCTAGCAGGTTGGCTCCTCATGCTCTCTGCATCAGTAGAATAGTAGAAGTTAAAGATTCTAGATGGTTTGATTCTAGATTCTTTTATGGTTTGAAACACATCTGAGATGTCTATCCCAAATCTCCTAAAGGAGCCTATTCCTGTTTGATGTGAAGCTTCTGTATAATTTAAGGCATCTGTAGGTTTAATATCATCACTGCCGGTAGATGGTTGGTATAGATGCCTGTTTCAGGATAGATTATTTTTTTAACTTAATCCATTTGCTCCTGTTTGTAGTCCCCTGCAGTATTGATTTAATTCATTGTTTAATATGATGCTTACAGCAAGTTATTTTATATGGTGCCTTTAAATATAGAAAAATGATTGTGTCCCCCTTGTTTTTTGAAGGAGGGATTTAATTAACAGAATTACCTGAGAAGAGCAAGACTGAATCTTCTCTGAGCTAGGTTGCTGTAGGGAAAAGCTAGCCTGGGGATGATCTATTTTGGATCCCAAGAGATTATTCCTGTTTCAATTCTTTGTCTTTGTCAAAACTGTTTTTCATGAAAATTAGTCACAATATTCCATGCCATAATGGAATCCTAGAGACTTGTTCTAAACAAGCTTGGGAGTTCTTGGAGAATCAGTTCCTTTAAATACAGACTGAAACCCAAGGCTTTCTGAAGTGCATTGGTATGTCTCTGTATCCTGGCAGACCCATATACTTTCTCCATGTTTTTTATCCATCCCCCAGGCTTGTTTTAGATCTTTTCTTGTTTGTGCTCCATCTTGCTGTGTCTGTCACAGTTTTTCCTTGGCACATACTTCTCTTGCCTTTTTGCATATTTGATTGCCTTCATATTTTTCTTATTTTTGGTTTTCCTTTGTTGGTTCTTCTTTGTTCTTTATAGGGATGATATCAGTGTTAGTTTTGTTTGTTTGTTTGTTTTTTGATTGGTTGGTTGGTTTTTCTTCATACTGATTGTCCTCCTTTTTCTTTGTTGTTTGCTTTTTGTTGTTGTTGTTGCTTTTTGATGTATTAGATATATGATGTATTTGATATATGATACTGTATTCAGTTCAGGTAGAGTCCTGCTCTGATTCAGTCCTTGGAATCAGCAAATATGGTGTTTTCCAAGAGACTGTTAAGCTTGTATAGAACTGGAGAACAGGAGGCAGCCATAGGCAGGTTTAGCAGGACAAAAGGATTGGAACCTAAGAGACAAATGAAATGGCAATCTCATTAGCATGAATACTGTTTTCCAGAATATGCTAGGAATAGCATACATGTATTCTATAATTACAGACTCTTGAGGTCAAAGAGCCATAATGAAGAAGAATTAGGCAATTTATACTGGCCAGAGTTATTTCAATCTTTGAGGATTAAAGCTTGCAGCACTGCTTTGGTTTATGCTCAGTGTTTTTGAGGCTATTGGCATAAAAGTTCTTTATTTTAGATAAGAAGGGGAAAAAAATGAAGGTGGTCCTGCCCTCAGGAGAAGAAAAAGAACACCTTATCTGATTTCCTATTGTCCCCATAGAAACACCTGCAGTGTTTGATTTTCTAACCTATGTCATTTAAGTAACAAACTCTTCTAGAAATAGATAGGGAGAAATTCCTGATCGCATTTAGATTAAATCCAAGGCAGTATAGTTTCCACCTGTACAATTAGTTTTGTTTTGTGTGGTGCCGAGTGTTGATAATTGTCCCCATTTTTCTCTCTCTACATCTTTCTATAGACCACTGGCTCAGCTTAGGTTAAGAGGTTCCTTCTAACTAGTCACACTGAAATTGTTGAACCATGGCTAGACTCAGGAGAGGTCAAGAGGTAGTAACAACACACCATATGGCTAAAATTCCTTTTTCCTTTGACAATAAAGAATTTGTGATGTAGACTTCAGAAATGCCTTGGCAAGATTTGATAACCCTCTGCTTCAGCATGCTTCATGCAGCCTATTTAGTTTACATTCATAAAAACAATAGGTTTTCAATCATTTTTATTACTATATTATGGTTAAAATCTGGTTACACAACTTTTGCAAAGCTTATATCAACATTTAGTGCCCCATGGTGAAGTTGTTGCTGTAGCTTTTGCTACTATTATTGCACTATTGTCACCAGAAACAATTCTGCCAACAAAAAAGAAACAACGTATTACTTTAGTTTTCTTTTAAACTAATAAGCAGTGACACCCAATCATTGTTCATATTAGTACTGAGACTTTTGCACATTAGCATACTGCAACATAATTTATTTGTGAGAAACTTTTAGGTCTTTGCTTTCCTTTAGGGCTAAAACTCAATCAGATCAGTGGTCAGGTAACTTTCTCTGCTGTTTTAATTCTTCCTCCTCTATTTCAACTTCTGTCTCTGATCTTATTTCTTCTAAGTCTCCACTCTTTGTTTTGCCATTTGCTGGACATGCTGTATCTTGACTCACTTCCAGGTTCTAATCCATTTCCCCTCCAGCATTTCTTCTTGCTCCTTCTGTTCTTTACCCACTCCTGAAACCTATTTCTGTGTCCAGATGTCCCACTCACATACCAGTGATTGTTTTTCCTCTCCCATTTCAAGTTCAAAGCTGTGAAAAAAATGCACTCAGTCAGACCTCTGAATTAAAATACTTCAGCAGTGCTTCTTGCACAGATTAAAGCTCTTGCAAATGCAATAGCAAATAATGATTTCCCATTAATTGTTTGGTAAACAATACAATGACAGTTAAAGGTCACATTACAATGCAGAGGTATAACAGAAGTGCAGTGTGAAATTTCAGTATGATAATCTAATTTCCTAAACTCAAGGCAAAATATCAGAAATGAAATTCAATACGTGTTACAGTGAGGATGTATGGCAGGCCTCTACTTGTCTTCATGCTTCGCATGTGTCATTGTTTGCTGAAGGACACCTTGGCTCAAGGGTTACATAGAAAAGAGTAATGGTGAGGAAAGGGAGATGGGTTTGGGATATGTGCTTCTCTGCAGTCCCAAGAGGGAGAGGAGTAAGAAATAGTGTGATGGATGTGACACAGATTCACTCATTTTCAACATTTTCTTAAGGTCAGGTTGTGATGACAGAAACTTTGTAAATCCAGGATCTGCTATGAGCTTTCTGCAGTCATATGACATTTGTGACAATTGCTGCACAGAAACTTGTTCCTTGTCAAAGATTTACATCACCTGCTCAAGATCATACAGAAATCTGTGTCTTTGTTGAACTCAGCTCTTAAGCCTGCTCATGCCAGGCAGGCCTATTTTTTCCACAGAGGGAAAAAGCGAGTTTTAGAATAGATAAACTACATTCAAATAGGCAAGGTAAAAAAAGAAAACTTATTTCTGGGTTCTGAAATAGATAAAAATCCTTAGAGAGATTTTTAACAGAAAAAAAAAAAAAATGTAGATACAGAATTTGGAGTAATATTTAGGGTATTTGCTAAATAATTTTCATATCACTGCTGCTTGTCATGGCTTGTCTAAACATTCTCAATTGTTTGCTTTCCAGGGCATATCATGACGTCTGGTTAGATTTTTATGTGCTCTGAAGCTCTCACTTGTTGTGATTGTGGTGCACTCTGGGCTAACTGACTTGCAATTGAAGTGGTGTTTCTGCTTCACTGTTGTCAAACATATGTCCTCTTTGCTTTATAGACTCCAGGGGAAAACCATGTTCTGAGGCCACGCTGTTAGCACTTAGATCTTTTGAACTGCATTTCTTGAAACATCTGTAAGCTTGCTAATAGATCTTATGCCTCATATGACTTTGTGAGTACTGCAGTGCATTCTTGGGTGCTAGCATTGCAGTCTAGATATGTTTTATTATACTAAAAAGCATGGGAGGGTGCAGAACGAATGATTTGAGAATTAATAAATGCCAGAATTTGGCTGCATCTATGCATTATCCTATAGACTTTAGTCATATGTTCACACGCAATGTTTTTCATAGATTTTCTTTCTTCTTTTTATTTTTGTTGTTAAGTAGTTTGTCTCATCCTATAGTCAGTGTGTATGATTCAAACCATTCCCCCTTCCCACAAATAAATAAATAAATAAATAAATCATCATCATCATCATCATCATCATCTTGTTAGATGTATTTTTATGGCCATCGCCATAACTTCTGCTAATCTCCAGATGGCAAATATTTTTTTCTTCATAGGAACTACAACTTGCCATGTTATTATTTCCCTTGTTGTTGGTGGTGGATTTTATTATTTTATAGATAATGAGCTGAGATTTCACATGAAAGTGAGAAATTTCCATTAGCTTAGGTTACTGAATTTGAAATTTTGAGGGAATGATTTTTTCCATGCCTTTAGCACATTCTAGCATTTCATATAATCAGAATAAGGCTTAAACTGACACCAAACATATGCTTACTGTAACTTTGATTAGGTGTTATAAGCTGGGTATTTGGATAGTGGTATATGCCTGTTGAAGTCTTTAGTTAGCAGCATTAAAAGCAGAGGTATACAAGTACCTCAAGATAAAAATTTCAGTTCTTCAAACCTGAGACAAGCATTTCTCTTCATGCAGCTTCAGACTGCATTTGTGGAAGCAGCTTCCCCTCTGCTGAGGGAGACTCCACGTAGAGCTGATGTTTATCTCAGAAGTGTGTCCCAAGTACACAGTGAGGATAAAAATTCTGTGTGGTCAGGAATTAAAACCTGTATCATATTGCATAAGCACAAAATACTGAATGTATGTCACAGATGCAGCCTTAAACCTGGCATTTCTTTAAGTCAGATGTCTTGATATTGCTAACTTAACACTCCTTTGAGTGTTTTTTAATATGTCAACAACTAAATATTTTAAAAGACAAGGTAACATCTAGGAATTTTGTCCTCTGATAGTGAGAAAAATGTTGGCCATATATGTAGGACAGATATTTAAGAGCTTTTCTTCTTCCTGGGCATGGGCATACTGTGGAGTTAGCCTGGAGCTGCACTCCTCATTCCATAGGCAGAGCAGTCACAAGGGGTTAATTTATTCTATTCCTAACGTGTTGAGGTTTGTTTAAAAGCTGAGGAGGGGGTGCGGAGAGGAACTGGGGGAATTATCCTTGTTAAAGTGCTCTTGACCACAGCCTAAGTGTATTTTTGTCCAGTTGTTAGGAAGTAACAGGGTAGGAGCACGGCATGGTCAGGGTAGGGGAGTCTTTAGAGAATTTGGGTGCCAAAATCCAATAACCCTAACTGCACATGACAAACACTATTTCTGAAATTTTTATGGTGTGAAAATTTTAGGTAGATTTCTCATGACTGATTAAGGTCTGCCTTAATGGGATAGTGAGCATCTATCAAATATTAAATCCCTGGTCTAACATACAGAGGATATATTATGTATATTTTGGCATACCAAAGTACATGTCTTTTTACTTCTGTTGTCATAAGCAACTGAGAATATTTTGCTGTAGAATTAAATAAACCAACCTACAGTAAAAGCTGGAATTTATTATTTCACCCAAAAGATACTTCAACAGATCTATTGTTGAGAGAAAAAAAAAGAAAAAAAAATTAGCCTATAACATTTAGTAAAGTTTTTTGTTTGTTTGTTTGTTTTTTCTATAGTCTCTCTAGCTAAAGATGCATAGATTTTGATAACATACATCTTCAAATCTTTGAAATTTACTAGTGCTTTTTGGTAAGTAAGATGTTATAAAAGAGCCTGAAACTAAAGTTCTCCCTCTAAATTTCAAGCAAAGTTGATTTTAAATGTCTAATAGCAAATGTCCCAAGTGAGAAAGAGCATCTGAAATTTTGAGGAACCTCTGTTTGTATGTACTTGGTTAGTGATTTTATAGTGTATTCACTGATGTAATTAACACTTTAAAACTGCTGTTTTAAAAGAAAAATCAATCTTGATTAGCTATTATGTGAGCATAAATTCTATCTTTACACATTAGACATTACATGTAAATCCAATTAAACTGTGAAAATGTTTTCATTCCACCTCATTAACATTTTTAGTAAGGGCATAATATAAATACTGTAAGTAATAATTATAATCGGTCAACTCCAAAACTCCCCAAATCTTCTTCTGTCTTGTTGAAAGTGCTTTGAGTAAAGCATCTAAAACTTCACTTGTGCACCCTTGAAACTAGCACAGGCATGGCTGTGTTTCAGAGGGTCTGGCCTGTGAGCCAAGGTTATAGGAATGCAAATTTTGAGTGAGAAATGACTCTTAAATGCTGCTGGAGCACAGTTTGCAGGGAAATGTCACAGCATGGCATCCTGTGATGCCTGTGGCTTTGTGGCACTTCATCACCTGCGCATTTCAGTCCCAGTGCAAGAACAAGAACTGCATTTGATGCACGATCCCAGGAAAGAACTTGCCCCTGTTTCTACCCGTTGGGCCTCTGAAAATTGTGAATTAAATTTCCCATGCTTTAAAACAATTTCTTTCAATAGCTTTAGATTGTTTCTGGATTGAGACGCAGTAAATACATCGTGGACTTAGTACGCTTGGTAGCTGAAGATGTAGGATTTCAAAGCTAAGGAAATGCAAATGAGGATGCTCCTTCAATCATTGTTTATCACTTAAAATTATAACTTGAATGTATCATAAATGGTTTTACATGTAACCACATGATTGTGTAATAAAAATGTAGTCAGAAGGTGGAGGCATCCATTTGCATAAATAGAAACATTGAGAGCAAGATAGTACGTTCAGTTACTCTACAGGACAGTTTTCAGGCAGTAAGTACCTAATTTTGTGTCAAGGAAATTAGAGATTTATTGATTTATGCAGAACCCTTAGTTTCCCACAAAGACCATTTCCTTTCTGCACAGCCAAGCACTTAACAGTTGATCTAGAAAAGGTCAGGCTTGCAACCCTCAGTACTTTTGCAAAGGGTCACTTCTGTGTTAAATTTTATATTTTGGGAAAGTGGAGAAGTTTTACATTACTCTTCTAATGAAACGTCTAACACACCAATAACGTACACTGTTAACTGTAAAATGCTGAGCACTTTGATACAGTGTTAATCCTTCTGGATTTAGTATTGCTATTTTGCTGAGCAAGCTCAGACTTCAAGTGGGATAAAATAATTCAGAGGCAGGTGCTTTCGATAAATGGAGTCATGCAAGAGGCACTGCAGAACTTCTGATCTCACATAAGAACATCAGCAGGAATTGATGTAATTGAAATCTTTGGTGAAAGAGGGAAATAGAATCTAGTGGTGCAGTTTGATAAGAAATCAGTTATAAGTAGAAATGCATGCTTTTTGTTTTCATCCTGCTTTTGCACCAGGGTGTTGCCTGTCTCAGGCAGAAGTTGCTGTTCAGCTGCAGTCAACAGAATCCCTCAATTAGTGATAGCTGTCTGGAGGATGTTAGAATAAATTTGCAAATAAGCTTAAAATTCAAAGCCTGATTTGGTGTAATATTGTTGATTGTAGTCACATCTTCCTCATGGAGTGGTATCAGTTTTTATGAAGGACATTTTATTTTTTTGAAAGTTTTAGTAAACGGCCCATACAATTAACAGTCATGGGGAATAAGTGAAGCAAGCAAACTAATTTTGTTCCAATTCCTGCTTATTATATTAAGCACACATTTTTTCTAGTTTTGTCCCCTTTATACAGACTGTAAGATTTTTATTCTTTAAAACACATGATGTCTGGCCCCTGATATTATGAGATTCTGAATGCTGTTGCAAACCAAATAACGCTTGCTGCCCTGTGCAGATTTTTAAGCTCCTAATTTGTTTTCTAGGCTGTTTTGGATAATTCTGATATTTATTACAGTGAAAGCCCCAAACAATACAGAGGTCAGCACACAAAACTACTAGTGGGGACAGGGAGTGAGTTCCTCTGTGTCTGCTTTGGAGAGTGGACTGTTGTGTTACAGACAACAGAGTGAAGTTCTTTGTGGAGGTGAGAAGCAAAATATCCCCTTGCATCCATGAAACTTTTTGGGCAGTTCTGGTTTGGAGTGTTTGAATAGGAATAACTGTAGAAATGAATGGAAGTAACAAGTGGAAGTGTGTATGATGAGAAGTAGCAGGGTTGAAGTAGCTGTGTTCACCCAGCACAGCTCTGAGTTTGGAGCTGGATCTTACAGAGTATGTTCAAGAAATGAGGTAGGTGGGAAAAAGGCAAGGAGTTTTGCATTTCTCTTGCCCACGCTGTAAGGATAACTGACAGCTGTTAATTAGCACTTACTCTTGGTGATGATTGGGTCTCAGTCCATCACTCATCTGTCCTCCAGCAGTCTCTGGGACTCCTCCTAGGTTAAGATGCAATTCAGCCTCCTGTGCAGCCCTGGAGGCAGGACACTTTCTGATGCATACCAGCAGTGTCTGCACCGAGCAGTTATGGGCTGCAGGGAAAGCATCAGGACAGGAAATTCAGAACTGTATGGTTTTGGTTTTAATTAGGCTTTTATATTTTTCAGGCTAGGAAAAGAAAAAAGGAAAAAAGAAAAAGGGAAAAGGAAAAGGGAAAAAAAGAAAAAGGAAAAGAGGAAATTGTGTGTTTTTTCCTTCTCTGTCTCCTTTAGAAAGAGATGTGGCTTTTTGTGTTAAAGGGGAATTGAAGGGCAGAGAGTAATGAATTGGGATAAGAAGCATGTATAGCTTTAGAACAGAAAATTTGTAGAAGAAAGTATGAGGATAGGATATAGTATGCTGAAATTTGTTCAGTGCTATGAAGCTCTAATTTTACTTGATACACTTTTTTTTTTTTTTTTTCATAAACATATTCAAGCCAGCATAGAAAAATAAATAGGCTATTACAACAATTAAATGGTGTGTACATTCATACCATAATCACAGAAGACCCATAGATTTCATGGGCTCTAAATCCAATATTGAATTTGAAGGCTAAATTACTAGAAATTAACAATGCCTTGCTTAAAATTTATAGAATGATCAACTAAAAAAAAAAAAAGAAAAAAAATATGTTTTACTTTAATATCATTATTATTTTTTTTTGAGGATCATTGGATAGAAATAACCCAGAATAAATAAACAGATTAATTTGCCAATTAATTTTTAATGTGAGACATTCATTTGCAGAGAGAAAAAGCTCCTTGGTTCCAACAATTCCCTATGGTTCCCATGGCCGTTTGTATTGCAGTTTCCAGGAGTTTCACATGGGGCAGTGTCCAATTCAGGTTTGAAGTGGGGAGTGTTTCTTGTTGTGGCTGAACTTGTGAGCAGTCAAGGACTGCCCCTGACTTGTTACAGTGGAGTCTCTGAAGAGCCTTTAAGGGGATTATAGTGTTCAGGATATTGCAAATGAATGAGCTGATTCTACCCAGAAGAAAGGTAAAGCTATGGATGCCAAAGATGTTCAATGAGAGAGTCAAGATACTTCTTGAAAGCTCACAGGTGAAACTACCATAGCAAGTGCAAAAGCATTATTTAAACAGGGCACCTTTTCCTCTGGAAGTCTCAGTGCTTATCGGTCTTGTGAAAACCAGCATTCGACTTGCATGGTATTAATTTAAATAGAGTAAACTTAAGTAGTATCATGAGGAGGCTAAGTTCATTTTATTTCCTAGTCACTTTTCAACATTATCCATAATAACATTTGGACTGTATCTCTTACTTTGTTAAGTCTCTTTCATTTTATACTGGCAGTTGTGAAAATAAATATGTAGGGATAAACCTGACACACACACAAACAAAAAAATGTTAAACGGCATCAATAAAAAAATATTTTCTTCTTCCCATAAAGAGCTCAAAGAGTCTAGAAAGGAGTTATATACTTTTATGTCTCTTTATGCAGTGAGTACCCTAAGCACACCAAAAAAGAGAGAAATGTAGAAGACAATTATGCAGTTTTTAAAAGTACCACAGTTCCCACATCATGACCTCATCACAATCATAATAAGATGGTATTAAAAAAAAAAAACAAAAGATAAGTGCTAGTTTCAGGATGCTGGCTTTTACAAATCAACAAAGTGAATGTTTTCAAAAACCTAGATTAAGTGACTTCTGGTTCTGTAACATCTCACAGAGCACTTTTGATTGAAAAATAAATAAATAAATTGCTTTTTGCCAAACTTCTCACTTTGACCATATGAACTAGTTTTGTATTATCATATCTGGAAGTGAAATTCCCTTGGATATGGGGAAAAAAATATATTAAAAAGAAAAAAATATTGACATCTAAGCAGGGAATTAATATAGTCAGTGTTGAAAGTGTTTTTGAACTGCTTAATGAAACTCCTTGTGAGATGTGTCTAGATGTATAGGATTTTTTTTTTATTATTATTATTTTTTTGTAGAGAAAATAAGGCAAAACCCTCTAGCATGTGATGAATGCAACAATCAAGGAAGCCCATCAGCAGTGACCAGCAGAGGTCTAGAGAGTAATCTCATTTAGGGATACCTAAATGAGACAAGAAATTGGTACAATATAAGCTTACTTTAATAGTGTCTGCAGTGTTTATCTGTTTCTGAATAGCTGCAGTGCAAACCAGCCTGAATGCTTACCCTTCTACTGAAAAAAAATATATATATAATAATAAAATAAAAATAAAAAAGAGAGAGAGAAGTTGCAAAGGCAGTGTACAAGCTGCATACAGACATGGGGAGGACAGCGCTGACATGGCTGAGTCATGTCAATGACAGTTTATTAAGTTACATTGAGATATGTTATTTGGGTTCTATTAGCCAGAGACAATGTACTTAATCAGAGCGAGTGTATGTTTCTGTACCTTCTTTGGTAATACCAGAGTTATAATGAGCAGTATGAAACCATCACTATAGGATGTAGTCACAAACCCACCCTAGTATTTCTGCAGATACAGGAAGATCTTGAATTTTTAAGCATGGGCTTCCTTGAGCTACATTAATAGAAAGCAAATATTTGTCACCAAATTCATTGCTGCTAGAATTCTTCAGTTTGGTTTCCCACTTTAATGAGATCAGTGTTTGGAAGTATAGTGAATCTCTGTCGTTTTTCCTAATTATTTAACTAAAAAAAAAAAAAAAATCTAAAGAGAAGCAGAAAATGGTGTTAGTGTAATGATCTCACCATAGCAAATGTGAAGCAGGGGGATCTGTCTTCTGATTCTGCCAATATTTTGGAGTCTGGCTTTTGGGTGAATCACATGGGCCTTTCTTACTGCTTTGTTGATTACTGCTTTCATGACTGAAACACAGACAGCTATCCATATCTTCTTCTCTTCTTGTGTGTAAAATTTGTCTTGTAGGAGAGGTATCAAAGATGGATTAGCCAAAGTTTAGAAACAGATGATAAATGTATACATTCACAGCTTTAAATTTCTACTGATATTTACTTCGGTTCTAAATTGAGGGGGAAATAGTATAAGGTTGCTTAATGACTTACTCCAGGCCTGGGTATCTGTAACAAGCTTACCTGTTTGGCATGTAGCACATGGGGCAGGGAATGGGGCTGACAGCTGGCAGCAGGGCCCCGGTGAGGAAGCGATACATGCTGTGCAGTGTACAGTGCTCAGGTTTAAACTGGACTTCATCACTTCCCTTTCAGTGCATTTTTACTTCTATTTGCAAGTGAGTTAGAGAACTGCTCTGCTGTGCTGTCAAGCCAATGACATCCAAGAGCTTACTGAGCTCCTGATAAAAAAGGAATTGAAGGTCATTTCTTCAGATCAGCAGGTTTATCTATAATCCACTGCAGTAAACTAAATTGACTGTGCATTTTGCAACAACAGCAAAAGTTTCCAAAGAGCTGCAGCGTAGTGTCTCATCCATTGCTATAATAATACACATTTGAAGGAACCATGAGGAAGGGCCACAAGATTTACATAAAATCTTAAAACTAATGAACCTCTAGGAGAGGCAGGTTTTGCTTTGACACTCTGCTTAGTTAATGTCAGAGCTGTTCTGACAAATTCACTCAACATCAGTTGCTGTGTAAGGCTATACTGTTGTTAAGACCTCCATTGCTACATCATTCTTACTGAGAAAATATTGAAGGCTCTGTATTTGTTGTGCTTTTTTATTCTGAAGAAAATATATCCAGAGGCATTAGCAAGCAAAATTGCTTTTACAACTCAAGCCAATTGCTCAAGTGTGAACAGATAGATTACAGTTATAAGAAGGAACATTATTGTCTTCATAAGAAGGACTGGTATAGGTCCAGATTTTCTCCAGTTCCATTCGCTGCTTGGAAAAAGGGTAGAAGTAGAAGCAACAGCTCCCAGTCCTTGCACTGCCCTGTTCTGATAGTTGGCTTAGCAGGTGCCCCTGCTGTGTCAGCACAAGCAGACTGCAGGCAAGGCCCTGTATTTTCTTCTGACGCAACCCACTGCCAGTGCAGGGCACAGCCCTGGCTGCCTTCCTGCCTGCTGAGAGTTCTCCTCTCTTGCTGCTGATCTCCATTTGGCAGCCGGAACCAAGTTATGTCCTATGTGTACTTTCCAGATGATGTGGAGGAGAAAGAACTGACGCTGCAAATTTATACTTGGTTTGGTCAGGAGTGCTACAAAGCCTGACATTTATGTTCATTGATAACACCAGTGACAGGGGTTCTGACCATAGCTGAGTGTGGCTAACCTAGAGACAGATCTAAAACATTTCTTATCCATTTCCAAAGTCAATTAAAGAATTAACATCCTGGCTTTTATTGGTGCACCAGAAAAAAAAAAAAAAAAAAGAAAAAAAAATTTTTTTTTTCCCCATTTGGATGCAGTGCAAATAACTGTTATCTGACTTCTCCTTTTATCCTTAAAAGGGTAAGAAAAACAAAGGAGCACATTTCCAGGCTCTAGGTGAGTATAACGCATGATAAGCTTATGTTTCAGGTTTGGATAGGTGTGGTGGTTATCACATTCATATTTCTGAAGCCATACTGATCAGGGAGTGCTGGCAAGATTTGGAAACAGGGATGCTCTGCTGAGAAACAGTTCTGCTTCCATCTAACATTGATGGGGCAGCAAGGAAAGATAGTTACGGGCAGTAAAATAAAGAGGAATCGACTCACTAATGCTTTAAATTTTTCTATTTAAATTTAGTTGTGGCAAGATGCAGCCATGAAGATGCAGGAAAAAATGGCCTGTGATTTTTATTCTCCTCAGTTTCTTTTTGCTATTTTGGATGCTTTAATGTGTTGCCCTAGAGGCAATGGCAGCTTGAGAGAATATGACAGCACCCATGAAAACATCCATAGTTTAAAAACCAGTTTCCTCAGCCAGTTCATGCAAGTTAATTGGCCTAGCAGAATAGTTAGCATTTGTGGGCAGGTGGCAGCTGGTTTCTGAGATTGTTGCTGTTGTTTTTTTTTGTGCATTGTAACTTAGCCCAGGCTGGAGGTCACCTTCCTGGTGATAGATGAAAACTGGACTGGTGATTTTAACCCTCCCCCAGCCATGTTAATCCCTATGTGGTCTTAACTGAGAACCCAAGAGCTGCCCAAACACAGACATGCCTCCAGACTGGAGCTGGTGAACTAGAGCATTGGTGCTTATACCACTGTGACTGCTTTGACATCACTGAAAGTTGGCAGCCAGGAGGGGGAAGGCAGTAAAGCAACAAGAAGTCCCATCTGTTTCCATCTGGATTGTTTGTCTGCTTGGAAACGCAAGGCAACTGGTTTGCATGTTGTAAGATAACACCAATCCCTTTCGCTTCATGGGGTATTTGGGCCTGTTTGCCAGCCTTGGGAATAAGTTCTTCAAGCACTTGATAAAGCTTCAATTAAGTGTTCATCTTGCAGCCAAGCACTAAATTACCTGTCTTTCCAGGTCACTAGCTATTTTCTGATTAAGCCACCCTCTCCATTTTGAAAGAATTACTGTATTTGAAACAGCTACTGCGTCTCTTGGTAGCTGACATAGCAGGGCATCTCCTGTCCCTGTGCTCTGCACAGCTCCAAGCAGCAATTGCTCAGCAGGAGATGGAAGGAGAGCAGAGAGCACGCACACTCTGCTAGCTGCTGGGAGCTGCGAAATGAGGATGCATCCTCCCAGATAATGCCCCTCCTGGCACCTCCACAGGTGGTGGAGCTCCAAGTAATCACTTCTGTATAACTAAACTTGGGCTTGCTGCATAAATCTTGCAGCAGGCATAAATGTTTTACAGAGTCATAAACTTAATAAATAAAAAAATAACGTTTTGCCAAATGAGAGGGCTGCATCCAGCTGTATCCTATCCAGGACAGCAGCAGTTGTACAGGGAGTAGGACTCACAAGATTTCAAAGCAGGGTTAATGCAGAGCAGAAAGTGAAAATGGGTATCAGCTCTACTGGGAAGAAAACCATGAGGGGTGTCGAGTGCAAATAGAGTAAAACAGCTGACTAATTGTTTCCTTCCCTAATCCTTTTCATCTTCAGTAATTCCAGGCATGGCACGAGGCAATGTCAATATTTTAAGGAAATGTCAGTTTTTAAGGAAAGGTTTGACTTGGTGCTTAGGGACATGGTTTAGTGGGTGACATTGGTGGTAAGAGGATGGTTGGACCAGATGATCTTGGAGGTATTTTCCAACCTTAGTTATTTTATGATTCTATGATTTGATATACACCAGTGTAATTTTTTGGACATTGTCCCCTTACCCAAAAAGCCAGGTCCTGATGGAAAAACTAAGATTATCAAGTTACTACAGCAGATTAAGCAAGCCTGTGAATGATTACAAAATAGAATGGAATGTGATAAATCAGACCATTTCTTCATCTACTGCATTGCATTTGGAATGGGCTGCTCTTAATGTTGAAGAGAACAAACAAATTCCTTATGGTTGATCTGGTCAATGTAATTCTATGGAGATAACTGAGGAAATAAGATCAATTTTAACCCTTTGAGCTGATTAGTTGTTTGTTTGTTTAAAAAAAAAAAAATCTACTTTCCCATGTGACACTCAGAAATTGCAAAATTACAAATACCTTGAAATGATCAAGTAGATGTAAGAATCCTTTAGTGACGTTGGCATTGTTGGTAATTGTTTCTCAGTAAGGCTTGCAGGTTGACAGTGTAATGGATTTAAAATGAAACAAAAAGCCCTTATTGATCCCAGCAGATCTTAGTGTTGTCAGAATTGTAAAAACCTGGCCAGGGAAAGGAACAGGTGACAAATGATGACTTACATGAACTGTCCCGCAATTGGCACAGCTAGTAGGACTCCTTTTCCTTGAGTCTTTGCTCTGAGCTCTGGACAAAGTGGGCTTCGTCCTCCTCATGCTTCTGTAAGATTTATGCATGCAGCTCTGAAGAGTCTTGAGATGTTTTTCTTACTGCTCCCTTGCACTGAGCTGAAAACTGTCCCATCTGCAACCATACACCCTTGGCCAAGAGGTGAAACACATGGGTGCATCCCTTCATCTCCGAAAGCCCAGCTCCAAGGTAGAATTTGGCCTCTTTCACCCCACCAGCCTTGCAGGGAGACAGGAAAAGACGAAAACAGGAGTCAATGCTTGGGATCTCAGAATAAGCATTTCCATGCAGGGAGTTATTTTAGGAAGAGCTGTTCTCCCTCAGTAGAAAAGCTCCCACAATGCGCGTTTAGGAAAAGAAATGATCATCTGAAGTCTGTGGAGCTACTTTTGTAAGTCTTCAACTGTGAATGTTTAGGTTGTGAGGTCTATTGATTTTTGTTAGGTAGCTGTTATACCTACTGTCACTCTTGTACTAAGCATATTTTGGTTGATTTTTCTTGCCATTATGTTTCCTATGTTACTTTATTATTTGAACATCAAAATTGAGTGTAGCACTATGAACAGAATAAGGTATTCTGCTGCAAGGAACTTGCAGTCTAATTCAGGCACAGTGACGCACAGGCATACATAATGTACAGGATAAGGATGCAAATTCAAAGTAATAGAGGTGTCTGGGGAAAAATCAGTGCTGCAGGCTAATTTACTACTTCTGCAGAGCTACTAGGCTACAGAACATAGAAAAAATATTGAACAATACAAAAGATGTCTTTTCCCTTTCTTTTTATCTTCTTACAAGAAGTTAGTTCCTAATGTGTCATGAAATATATGGGATACACCCAAAGGAAACAGAGATTAAGGTAGGGATCCTTCGTATGTTCCTGTTTTCTGAACTATAGCCCAGAAAATAGAATTGGAGGTTTCTTGAGTATGCCTTGTGAAATAAGAATTTCATTTGAAAATAAATAAATAAATAAATAAATGGTGGATTGAGCCTGAATTATCAACCACTGTTGATGTAGTTTGAGCTCTGTTGTCAAATTACTGTGAGCTTTTGGTAAAACAATATCTATTTGCATTTGAACTTTTAAGAGTAAGACACTGGCCATGGGTTGTCTTGCAGAGTGTACCTGCAGAGGTAATGATCATAAAAAATCAATACCAGATATTAATCCAGATATTAATCTGTCCTGATATTAATCTGTCCCCATGCCAAATATTTAGTGGAGATCCAATCAGTTATGCACATGAGCAAGAACATGGGAAGCTGTGATCCTATTCAATTTTCTGGAAGTCTTTTGCTTTGCTTGTCTAAGCTTTGATTTTGTGCCATTTGTGGTTCTTCTGTTTCAGGAATTGTCCTACATTTCTTAGGCCCAAGGCATGGTCTTTCAGTACTAAGAGTGTTTGTGGGTCTAATCCACGTGTCATTTATGTGGTCAGTGATGGCAGTGAAGGAATTGTCAGACACATTGAGCGTACTAATGTCATGTGGCAGTTTTGTCATTCATGATTCTTCAAACTAGAGCTGTGTCCAGCAGTGACTAGAAGGTCAGAAGAAGCAGAAGGAACACAGTCCAAATATGTGTGAACAGAGAACTTCTCCACAGACTTGCAGGTGGTAGCTGCAACTCCTGATACCAGCTGCAACTCTGACATGCAGTGTGGTCTCAACAAACCACCTGGCTTCTCAGGAAACATGCCAGTTTGGTGAAAAAAAAAATAAATAAATAGAGGAACAACCATCTGTAAAGCATTGTTTAAACACAGAAACATAGAAGAATAAATTACATTAGTTAATTCTCTTATTTTTAGAGAAACCAAGCATACTCGTAAATCAGACTTTTAATAGTGCTACAACCAAGACTACACAATAGGAAACAAATACTGCTATGTTGTTGTGCTTTCAACTCTTGGCTTTTGTGGTAGATGAACTATTAGCATCATACAGCCATCAGACTTTTTTATATTTCTGAATATGTACATATTGTGTATGTATATATATATATATATATATATATATATAATTTTCATTCTCCTAGATCTGTAGGGTGAAAGTGATAGATTTAAAAAAGCTAGGTGGACAAGTCTTTACTGTAGCTGTGTCTGGACTACATGTGTTATCTTTGTGTGACCTTAGCAGTATCACAAGCAATGTGCATCCCGTAGGATAAAGAGAGTAACTTTTCAGTCTCCTAGTTTGGCTTTTTTTTTTTTTTTTTTTTTTTTTTTTTAGCGAGGATAAATCCATAAGAGACTTTGCGACATTCAGATCCCATGGGGCTGATCCATATACTTTTCAAAGAAAGATTTATGCTAGGAAAATGAGCAACATATCTCTCTGAGGCATCATTTCATGAGGTCGCAATAATTCTGTTATTTTTTTTATTTTATTTTTTTTTAAAGCATAGTTAATATGAGTTATTAGAAAGCCCTCAAGGTATCTTTTCTATTCATATTTTCGTATATGCACTTGCCACTTCACATATATCATGCTGTCAGTGAAGTACTCCCATCTTTCCTCAGGAATAAGAAGAATGTTGATGACACTCTGGTCAACAAATGCCATATGCTAAATACTGATTTGAAAGTATTTGTTTTCTTTTGTACTTCCCACACAAGTGGCAGCATCATACCATTGCATTTTTCTATTAGTTCACTGGTAATTATTTTAGTACTGTAAAGACTAGAGATTGAAGAACAAGTGGATAGATGTTCATACATGCCTTTGAAAACAACAGAGTTGACTTTCCTTTATTCGGTTGAGACAGCATTTTAGAAAAGTGGGGCTCCCAGGTCTGTATCTTTGGAGATAAAGTAAATCATCTGCTTCTCAAAAGAACGAAGCACTTAGAGGTTTCCACAGATTTCTGCAAGAGACATCTAGTTCTGTACTGTGGGCCTTTCTGAGACCAGTCTTGCAGTCTGAAAATTACCCTTGGCAAAAACTTGCCCTAAAGTTCACAGTTTTTTTTTTTGTTTGTTTTGTTTTGTTTTGTTTTGTTTGTTTTGTTTTGTTTTGTTTTTAAAGTGAGAGCAAAATAACAACTACAGACTCCTTAGCAGCCAGGCAAATTCCCATCTGGTTCTTTGCATTGTGTGAGGGCAATGGACTGGAATTTTGCAAACAGAACATTTTTATTATTTAATTGATCTCCAAACTTAAGTGATTCAAAGAAATTTAGTCTATGAATTGGAAAAAAAAAAAAAAAAGTAACAACAAGCACAGTGCCTAAGGGCCTGATGAGTGTAAAGTGACCAGTTTTGTTACTAGCTGTGTGCTCTGGTAAATAATGGGCTTGTCATTGCAATTCCCTATTCATGTGAATATTTCCTCTGCTTTTATATTAGGGGACATTACTCACATGTTTACAAGTTTGCAGGACCAAGCTTCTTCCAAAGCTGAACATGATGGGAGGTAGCATGTAGAACCTTTCCGTCTGATGCTGTGAAGGGGAGCTCTGGGTTTCTGCCTTTTGTTGAGGTGCTTGTTGTGTTGTGAGGCTCCTTGTACCCTGCTCGGTGTGGGAAGGCACTGCCATAGGGGATTAGCGTGCTGGAATGTGTTACTCAGGGCATTATGATTCCTGTAGGTTTTAAACTGAGTCAGCTTTTAGGAAAGAAAAATCTTTTGTATGAGTACACGCAAGACATGTCCATCAGGCTGCAGTCATAGTGGCCTATGGAGAAGAAGCCAAAGGAAATGGGTCATTGTCTCCAATGCAAATAGTGTGGCCACTGGAACAGTTTTAGGTACCTACTGTCTAGTTTGCAGCATGTAAGGTAAAAACAATACCAGTTCCTTTCCCAGACTAGGAATCCTGCTGGAAATATTTTTGGTTGGCTTTGCAACTCTGCTGTCAGTTTCAGGAATTGGTGTGGCAGATGAAGGTTTGAGCTGTGTGCCTATAGTAATGAAGCTTGAATGTGCTGAGGTTCCTCACTTAAACAAGCTGTAAATTAAGAGCAAGAAAATGTTTTTGTTTGTTTGTTTGTTTGTTTTTTTAAATATGTTGGTCTGTTCCATCAGTGAGATATTTCAGGACTAGGCATGCTGGCAAATGCCTGCTGCTTTTTGAACCAAATATTCATTATGTGCTTTGTTGTTGGTTGCTCTTACCCGAGAGAGCTGACCCAACATCCAAGAACAGGAGACAAAGGCAGAAGTAGCTGGGGATAGCACACTTCCTTAGCCCTCAATGCTCAAGGACTGCTTTCTGAAAGTCTTGCCTCTTAGCACCAAAATTGTTTTCAGGTAGAGACTGTGAGGATCCAAGCGTGGCAGCTGTTGTCAGCAGTGGATGTGAGGTGGACAGTTACTGGTGCTGCTGATGCCACTGATGCAGGTTCCCAGACACCCCTGGAGGCAAGGGCAGTGCATCAGACCCTGGGGTGGGCTCAGCATTTTGCTGCAAGAGGGCTGAAAGCACACAGCTCTGCTGACCACCTCGGCAGGTCTGAGGCTCTTGTCCACACAGGTCACGGTGGGGGCTGACTAAGTGGGTCAAAGGTGGCCTTTGTTTTTCTCTACATTTTGTTTTGCCTGTCAACTTATTTGTTGCACTCCTCCAAAACACCTTTTCAAATGCTGTGGTCTTACAACAATTCTTTATTTTTATTTGTCTGTTTTATCCAGGAAAAAAAAAATGGAAAAAAAAAAAATGCACGAAGAAAGAGAGGGTTGAGGTTAAAACTGTATACAAGCTATAAACAAGCACGAAGAATACTTGTGCTGTTTGTTGGTATTGAATACATATGTGGTATAGACGTGCTGGTGGAAAGAAGTTCTTTCTTAACACACTAGAAATTCTTATATTTTGATACTACTTATCTGTTTAGTATAGTGTTTCTGAATCCCCAGTGACCCTACTGTATGCTCTGAGCAGATCATATATTTAATGCAGGATTGAAGAAAACCAGCAATAATTAGAATATACTGGAAGCTAGAAACTCTTTAAATATTTATTTAGAACATGAATATATTCATCTTTTTTGATGTAAAGCAGTGGCACCATAATTTACCATAATTCATTTGAATACAGCAGAGCTCCTTCTCATTTCTGCTCCATAGCAAAATAAAAGCTAATGGCATCAAGAGGGCCAAACAACAATGGAAAGACAGTTTAATTAGTACCTTATTCCTCTGCTCCCCTAATTTCAAGAACAGCATGTTACCTTGCTACTTAAACTTTGTGCTGTTGGGGCTTTCTGAGATGTAGTGGCATTTTAGTGAGGCAGAAGAGCGATTGCAGGAAAAGGCCACTGGTTATCTAAGAGATAACCCAGGGAAAGCCAGCATTGCTGATGTCTCTATTAATGCCTGCATCATCTGCTTATTTCATTCTCTCTCTCTCTCTCTTGAAAATTTGTATTTGAAATTTAACAACTTCTGCAAATACTTTCTCTGCTTTTTTGAAGACTGGATTTCCCAAATATCTTTTGTGCAGGTGTGGATGTTGAAACGTAACATCCTATCTCAGAGACTCCAGTTTCCTAAGCTCAGAAGTTTGAATTTTGTTGTAGTGTTAGTACAGTATGTATCATCTTGATCAATTGTTTTCTCTCTTTTTTCTGGAAGAAATGTGTATGTAACAATGTTATATTCTTAGTCCATCACTACAGTAATCACATTGCTATTAAATCATATCTGTTATTCCTTTCATGTGTAGCAAGTTTCATACAGTAACAGTCTTTTTCTTTCCCCATTCAGTTTTAGTTTTACGGCCCCCAAACCCCATACCAAGGAATTATCCATGGCATTCCAGCTTAGTGATCAATATAAGGCATGTAAGGTTCAGAATAAACTTGTCATACTATGACCAGAGATGTTTGACAACAGAGCTGAGCACTGCTGAAGTCTACCCCTTATTCTGCAAGAAGAACATTTTCTGTATTTCATTCATGAACTGACAGAAAACAATTGGTTCTCCTACAAGCTGTCCTAAGGAAATATTTGGGAAATATTTAGAACTGATTGGATTATTTGTAACTATCCAAAAAGGTTTTTTTTTTGTTTTGTTTTGATTTGATTTGTTTTGTTTTCCACATAATCCTGAAAACTTGTAATTATAGTAGTCAGCCTTTCTAGTTAAATGAGCCATGTGCTGCAGAGTGTGTGTATATGAAGTCAGGAGGAAAATGAATCTATTCTGTGAAACAGCTTGGATATAAATAAATATATGGTTATATATGACATTGCAGAAGACAAAAAGATTACAGCTTAGTGAGTGAGAAGTAAAATAAATAGGGAAGACCATTATCTCTTTGGCAGTTTATTTGTATAATTTCAAATTAATATAATGTAATGAGGATGAAAATGGCTTGGGAGGGAAGCTGTGCAAAACCAGCCATTTTTGAAACACAGAATTAAAATGTCTGATGGAAAAGATTAATGCAAAGTATCTGAGCTAATCCAACATTTACTAGGAAAATTCAGGTCAAACCTAGGATTAGTGCTTTGTGTGCTCTACTGATAACCTTGATGTTTCCCTGCTTATCTCTCTCATTCTCTTGTAGTTACTTAAGCCCTATAGTTTTTTATATTAAGGAAAAAAGACGTGTCTTTTACAGCAGCTGTCTTTTCTGTTAGCATCGACAGAACAGTGCTAGCCTGGTGCCCTGAAATTTTGCTGGAGAAAACTCCAGATGAATAAGTATCAGAGCCAGCACTGAACAGCTGCTTCTCTGGATAAAACTCATCTGTACAAAGTCTGAGCAGTTAGGTTTTTTGTTTTGTGGCATCTGAGTGGCAGAAAAAAAGTGAGGGCCAAGAAAAAGGGCAGATTATAAAAACAAAGACAAAAACAAATAAAAAACACCAGAGATTTGGTGTTTCTGTTGCCAGATGGTTTTGACTCTCTGAAATTTCTGTTAAAGCATTTTAGTTTTTTTATAGCATTATAGAAATTTGTTCTGCTAATGTTAGTAAGATCTAGTTATTATATCATTCTGTTCAGTAGCTGAAGCAAATCATTGCTTTACAGCAGGTATTTTTCAACGGGGTGGTATATCTTCGCCGTTTTGATGAAAAACTATCCACGTTTTTCCAAGATACAAAGCCTTATAAAAAGCAGAATTAATTCAAAGACAAAGTGATAAAATTGTGTTTTGACACAGAAAACAAAGTGGCATATAGCAAACATTTCAGTGTTTATTTGCCCCCACATAAACAATAACATATATAATTGTAGGTTGATTGAACTGATTTGCAAATTTAAGTCAAATTCAGTAATTAAAGCCTCATGAAACAAATAGAAAATATTTGAAGACGTGTCAGTACTGTGTTTTGGCATAGCTGATACACTTCAGTGTTGCCTCATTCACTTCAGCGTCAGAGCAGTGCACCCTTCTCAAGTGGAACAAAGATAATCTTTATACATGTTTCCACCCACAAACATTCCCAAACAGAGGTCATCATATAAAAAGTGGAGGATAAAATGTTTATGCAAAGGAAACCATACATCTCTTTTTCACCTGTCACACAGAATCGTAGACTCCCAATATTCTGGCACCCCTAGGGCAGGGATTATGTGTAAAACTTGGGTGAATTAAGTAAAAACACCTCTGACTAAACCAGTGCTAAGCCAGACTAAAGGACCATAATAATTGAATATCTGGATATATGCAGCCACAGCATCATCCCACCAGCCCTGCAGCCAGGTCTAGCAGCCGCTGCTGGTATCAAACATTTCAAACCAAGCATGCCTTCCAGTGAAGAATCCCACTATAAAGAGGTTACATTTTAATCAAGTAGGAGAGAGACATTTTCAAAGGCAGAAGGAACAGAAAAAGGAGAAACTGACTTAAAAAGACCTATTTGTGGTAATGAGAGGGAAAGAGAATACCGGCAAGGCTTCCCTGTCTTACAGCACAGGCAAAAGACTTAATTTGACCTTAATATATAAGAAAGAAACTATGGTTAATCAAGATACAACAGGACAGTTTTACTAGAAAAATACAGGTCTAGCACCTTTACAAAGGAAATAAAAAGAGGAGCCAGGAAATTATTGACTAGTTAGTTTGGCATTCATCTCTGGAAGAGAATCCTGGGAAAAGCCACTAAACAAATAAGCTTTTGATTCATATGTAGAAGATAACAAGGAGAAGAGCAGCAGCTTTCAGATTGTCAAGAAGACATGGTGTGAAAACCATTTGATTTTCTTCTGTGACAGAGTAACAAGATCTCTGGATATGGGAGAAATAGTAGCTGATGTACTTCTTGGCTCCGGTAATGCTTTTTGACAAAGTCTTTCATGATGTTCTCATTGGCAAACTACTGAAGCCTGATACTTATGAAGCTCTTATAGTGTGGGTGCCTCATTGTTCTGGGGAAAAAAAAAAAAGAAAAGAAAAAAAAAATAAAGCAGACAGAGTAGATATTAAACCTGTTACCCTTACAGGATGCTTCAAATGGGGCTTTTTAGGAAGCCCATCTGGTGTTTGGTATTGAACAATAATATGTTAGAAACTGGGGTGATAGAATATGCTATACTATGAGAACATTTACACATGACACAAACCCATCAGGAGTGCAGACATGTCAAAGAGCAGGAGTCAAGCTCAAAATGATCACAGTAAAATGGAAAAGTTGTCTGAAAAAAATGGGATTCTATTCAGTCAGGGTGACTGCATTGAGGCAGAAAAAATAACTGCAGCTGTGGAGGATCGGGAACAAGAAACAGCCATTTTCTGGAAAAAAGATCCAGGGGTAGGGAGGTTACAATAACACAAAAAGTGATTATGAGTCAATAATTTTGTACTGTTGGGAAACTGCCAACATATGGGGATGTAGGAAGAGGATAGTTCTCTGGAAGATACCTGGAGAAAACCTTCTGTTGCTGGTGCAAGGAAGATCACAACTGCAGTATTTTATCTAGTTTGGGGCACAGTGTGTACTAGGAGTAGATGTAAAAGCTGGAGAAAGAACTTTTGGTGTAGATCTTAAAGGGCATTAAAGACCTGGAAGGCAAGGTCTCCAGGAGTACACCCAAAATGCATCTGATGCTCAGCCCAGAGGAGAACAGATACAGTGTGTGTGTGCTTGTCCCTTTGGTTATGTCCTGTTAAAGGTGGTGGCAGACCAGAAAATAACCTGTCTACAGTGAGTAGATCAAGGAGTAAAAACCTCAACTTACAGCAGAGGAGCTCTAAATGTTACAGATAACCTCCTAATTGTGAGGAAAGTTGAACAGTGGAAGAGGATGCCTGGGGCAGAGTAGAGGGGCTGTGTGATCAATTCTGGAAGCTTCAATGTGGGTTAAACTGCCTTGTGTCCTCATGGCTTTGGTCTCCCAATGCAGAGGGTAAAAGAGCTATCAGGGACATTATGGCACCAGATTTTGGACACCTTTCTAATGTCATTGTAGGCATTACCTTACAAGGTCTCAGACCACCTTCTACAGTACTGCAGAGCTACTGTACATCAGTCTAGGCTCTTACCTTTTGAGGCCAGACAAGCTGCCAGGCTCTGGGCTAAGTGAACTTGCATGCCTGCAGTCCTTGTGATGCTTTATTCCTGTTGGGATTAGGGCTTTAATTCCTGCCAATATTTCAGATTCACAAGGCCACGTGTGAGACTGCTTTAAGATAAATGTCTCCAGGTAATACTTTAAAAGAATCCCAGTTACTAAGTAACCTCATTTCAGATAATGAGATTTATCTTTCTTATGTCTCACTTCTTAAATGTCTCTTGCTACATGAGAACAGCTGCGAACTAAGAAACTGTGTCTTCCTGAATAGCTATAGTGGAACATCTCAGTGGCAGCCTGACTCTACTCACAGTCACTTACACCTTGCTGCTAAAACACCATACAACAATCCTCTGTATTTTAAGCAAATATCACTTGTGTTTCAAAAGGGCTCATATGGGTTGGAGTGGCCATGTTTTAACGGATCAATTTCAAAAAGTTCATCATCCCATAAAACCCAGTTATAGTGTATCCGCAGTAAAACTGAATTGGTTTAAGCAAAATGATTAACAATACTTGTGTGCTTTAAACTAGAAGGGGGAAAGATTATAAAGAAGTAAGGTGGTAAATGACATAAAACATAGTGCAATGAACTTGTGATGACATTTTAATTCAAATCTGCGCTGAGAAAAAAAGGTGAGCTTGCTTGCCATCTCTTCCCTGCTTCAGCTGCTGTATAGGCTCACTATCTGCTATTAACTCTGGCTTGCTATTGTGAATCTGAAGGAAAGTTTTGTAACACACGTAGAATTAGATAAGCAGTGCACTGACATTTTTAAGAACTGTATAGCAAAATCATGCTAAAGGCAATCCAGGTGGTAATTATGTAGTCAAAAATCACTCCAGTCAAACTAAAATGAATCTTCCTCTCTGAGGCACTTGATGACTGAAGAAGGCTCCATCAGTTCATCATGTTTCATAGCTTCCAGGTAACAGTACTTTTCACAAGGAAATTTGAACTTTGTTGTAAAGGACTTGGGAATAGTCATTTTTATTCTATTTACAGTAGCTACAATTGTGCTAGAGAAAAAGATGTGCTTGAGAAGGGATGTCATATAAAAAATGATCTCTTCTCCCTGATGCTTTAGTACCAAATAAGTGGCTTTTTATTTTGTCACTTCAAATTCTACATCTATAATCAAACAAAACACTAAAGGACATAAAATTTTGTATTTCTTTTTCAGGTAAGGGCCAAAGGCTACGATGACTTTAACCAAATAATAATAATAAAAGGTTACTATATAATAAGACAGTAACCAAATAATAGATTACTATATAATAACAGTAATTGTCTGTGTCTTGTGCTAGGAAAACATGGATTTATTAAGATAGAATCTTTGCAATGACAATTTGGAATCCAGCCAGACCAACCTAGACTTTCACGGAGAACAGAAAAGAAAAATAAGATTTTTGTGCCTTTACTGAGAGTCATGACATGCATGCTGCGAGATATCACAATGTCATTTGAGTGCTTTGGATATTTCCATCAAGTTCCCATAAATATACTAGGTGAGTGTTCAACTGCTCCACATGTGTGAGTAGTGTCACTGGTGATGTGATTGGGGACTTTGCAGCCCACATCACATTGATACCAAGTACAGTAAAATAAAGCACTGAGTGAACAAATTGTAATGAAAAAAATGTAATGCAGACAAATAATGTTTGCCATTGAGGTAGGACAGGAACCAGATATCCATGAGACTTTCCGAGGCTTAGTCATTTTATACTGAAGTTGGTATTTATGAGTTCATTTCCTGACATTTTATACCTTTTATCTCCTTCACCTCTGATAGTGTTTAGATAGGTATATTTCCTTCAGTTTATCTTAAAGAGAAGAAAGCTTTTCCACATTTATACAACAAAAATAAGAAATACATAACATAGTATGACTACAAACAAAATTAAAAGTCAGTGTATTTAGGGAATTTGCTATAAACAGAAGATGTAAAAGAGCTGATCTCTTTCATGCTTTCCTCACACATGAAACAAACAGAAGAAAATGTGTTTTCAATACGAATAGTGCGCTATCTTTTTTTGGTAATGGAATATATCTGATTCTTCAGTTTAGTTGCTAACTGGCTGACCATTAGAAAAGCAATAAAGAGAATTACAAAATAAATCACTGATATTCTTTGACCATCAAAAGAAAAACTGTGTGTTGAGAGTGAAAGATTAAGTTTGAAGTAAAAGATATAAAGATTTACCTAGGCTCTAGATTGTCAGAATATGCTAATATTAGATTGCTGTTGTGCTTTTAATAGATTGTGAGTGAAGTGCGGATGCTAAAGAAGCATGAAATCTTGACAAGAGTTTGCATGGTGGTGCTTCTAAATGCCCTTTTTCAGTTTTGTGGTTTTGGCATACTGTGTGTTATTTATCTCCATTACCTGTGGCCCAGAGTGTTGCTGTTCTGCCCCACAGCAGATGCTCCACTTCAGCACGCTGCTACACATCTCTCCTAACCCTGCAGGGCAACAGCTGAGTTGCAGCTTGACTTTATTCACTTGTTCACTTGCTTGTTCACTTGCTGCCCTGGCTCCACTCAGCCTTTTTACATTTTATTAGTTTAGGTAAGTTTAGCTATACATTGCATGTTTCTCTGCCTTGAATTTACTTTTATTTCATCTGGTTACTCAACACTCTTTAATTGAAAGCACCTCTGGCATTCAAATCAGGCTGCTTGACCAAGTACAATACAAGTTAACAACCTCAGAGGTAATCTTTTATCCTGCGTAGTTTCATTCCAAAGTGTTGCTATACCTTCCTTGTCATTAAATTTCCTTTTTTTTTTTTTCTTTTCTTTTCTTTTTTTTTTTTTTTCAAACAAATTGCAAGAGGGAATCCTGTAATATTTCCCAAGGGAAATCAGGACTGTTAAAGCTGTTAGACTTAGAATATCATTATAATTTATTTTGCAGAGATGGCAAGTATGAGTATTACTCTTGTAATAGTCATGATGATATATAAATATATATATATATAAATATATTTTTAAAATAAATATATGTTAAATATATAAATATGTATATTTTTACACACACATACACAGTATGAGAAGGGAGAAAAATCCTTGTTCTGCACATTTCCTTTGGTTTGGTTTTCTGATTGATCTCCTATGGGTAGGACAGTCATTTTAGTAGATGTTTTTTATTCTTTAGTCAATTTTCTCTCTCTCTCTCTCTTTTTTTTTTTTTTTTTTTTTTTTTTTTTAACCAGCTGGCTTTTTATTGCTTTCATTTAAAGAAATGTCAGTAGTGCAGGTTTTCTCTGGAGGCCAAGTGTTCCATCTCCAACATGTCCAGTTGTTTGAAGATGACTGCTGAATCAAATACATTGTGGTTGGAGTTCCTTGGAGTCTTGCAGTCAGGGAAATGTCTGGTACTAGTGTTTGTAACATTATAATATCTGAAATGTCACTAGTTTAAGCAACGTATGTGAAACATTTTAGATGGTTGTAAGACACCTAAATGGTTTCTTCCTGCAATGCCAGAGAATGCCATGGCATTTCTCTGACAAATAAGGGAGGTGCAGTTTTGGCCCCCAGGAATGAGCTGAGCAGAGAAGGCAGGGATGAGAGCACAGAGCAGAAGCCATGAATTAAAACCACTGAAATTTGAAACTGATGCTTTGTCAATCCAGAATT